>NC_084601.1:10455689-11055689 GCF_033807715.1 Cololabis saira
TTCTTGGTCGGCTGATGGATAGCCATCGGAGTGAAAGGCATCTTGCCATTGCCAGCCATAACTCCTGAGGCCTGAATAAGCTTGACCTGGTCTGACTTGTGTCACAACATCGGTTTCCTATGTCCGACTCCACCGGCGCTTTGACTGACAGCCCAGTGGAGCTCTCTGCTAACGGTTCTTCTCTCTCCTCATTCAGCTGCTTTTCCTCCTCAAAGCTGAAAGAGCTGCTGAACCTGTGACTCCTCTTCATCGCACACTCTGCCTCCACATCTGAAACTGACAATGAATCCTCATCTGAGGAAGATGGTGACGACTGATCTGAATCCTCAGGCTCGGGGGAGCCGCTTGCCTTCTGGCCTCTCCTCATCCCTCGGGGAACAGCTCCACTCCTGTTTCTCAGTCTGCCAGCTGCGGCGTCACCTTTCTTTTGCATACCACTAGTACGTTAGTAGAAATAACATAACCAATCCTGTCACGAAAAAAGCAAAGAAACAAAAACTGCAGCGACTCCGCTAGCATGCCACTTGCTGACATAATCTCTGCTTCGAGAGGCAAAGCCTTGGCTGTGGAGTTGGGCAGTGATGATGCTGCGATGACACGTCCAAACACGACACGCCGTCCTGCACACAGACATCCCTGCATGGCTATGTGTTCACGCTCCAGTCGAGTGAGCAGTGACTTGCCTCGGAGGGCTGGGATGTCACATTGCATGATGTCTCACCTTGCTGCTAACCAGGGGTTTGTGCATGAACCCAGATGGCACATACAGGAAAATTGACCTATATGTGCAAAATGAGTCTCTTTATGTTACTCTTGTACTGAAAGACGTATAGAAAGATTGTTTTTTTTTTGGTACATTAGGTCGTTTGTTAGCCGTAACAAATAACCTAATGCTCACGGCCTGATGCATAAAATATTTGTCCTTATGCATGACCTAAATCATAAATCAGAATGTGCAAATATCGAGACTTGTACGGAAAGCAATGTTTCTACCATCCATCTAAAATGTTTAGGTTAATAATTGACATTATTGATATAATGTTGCGCAGCAGATGTTTCAGTAGTGTGTATTCTGGTATGTTAACCATTTTAATTTCCAGAAAAAGAGGTTATTATATGACAGGAACTAACAACTCAACATTTCTGATACATAGAAATAAAAAAATAACAAAGTTAAAATCACAAAAACACCAGATTATGTATCTTTTGCAGCTTTTGAGTACTTCTGTTTCTAAACCTCTTCAGCCTTCAACCTATTATATAAAAAACATGCAGTCCTGGCACCTTTACACATTAAAGTAACCCAGAAGAACCATAGAAAGCTCTCTACTCAGCTATCTTAACTTCTCCTGAAGTTATTATCTAAAACTTTCACAAGATATTACCTCATCCTACAAACTGGACCTTGACAGATTAGATATCACTTTAAGAGGACGTTCTTTAGGAGGAGGCTCTGGAGCTCCTTTATTGATCCACATTTCCATCAACGACACATGTTTAAATCAGAATCAGATCAAACTCAGAACTGATGAAATCAACTCTGATCTATTTTGGAACTATATAAAAAAAAAAAAAAAGGAAATCTGAGTTTTCCAGCGTGGCACTTATCAGCTCAGAGTTTGTTAAACGTGGTCTCTGGAACGGATCCCAGCAGGTTCACTGATTTGTGTAGTAGTAAAGTACACAAGCGTACGTGTGAGTCTGGCTGCACGAGTGTTTTTGTACTTGGTGAGTGCATTCCCACGACTACGGTAGACGTTGGATCTTATCTGTCGTCTATTTATGGCTCTGTCGGAGCCTCACACGTCAACCCTCCGTGTGCAGTCGTCACCTCGGGTCAAAAGGACCGGCGTCTGAGCCGGTCCAAGTCGGCCGGCCTTATCGCTCACAGAGTCATACGCATGTTAAAGCTGGGAAACTGTTTGGTCCATCGTCTGTTGGAAACTGCACGTGATTGTCAAATGGGAATATCTTTTAACACCTCTAGACCTGGGCTGCTCAAGTGGCAGGCGGTTGCAATCTCGTTAAAGGAAAAACACTTCTTTGTATTGTTTCTTTTTTGTGTTTCAGCCATGACTTTTGGAAACTTTTTTCTATGTTGGTTTGGATACTGTTCTATGGTCTATACTTGTAATTCTGGCTCTATTTAACAGCGTCTCCTGATATGGTTACAAAACACAATCGCGCATCAAGATCCATGATCGAGGTGGGAGTTGAGACGGAAGTAATGCATTTATATCATCTCCTTGTACCACACTAACTGCATCCTAATCTGGTGCCTCAAAACATCCCTGCAGAGTTTCTTCAGCTTCCTGGGACAACAGTTCTTTTTGTCACATGTTGCCCCTGAACAGTGGGTTTATGCATGTATGAGGGAGACCAGATTATAATCTGCCCTGCAGGTCGTGCAGAGGAGCTCCACCCATCTCTGATGCCCGCATAGAAGAAATCGGAAATTATTTTCTGCGATGGAAGACCTTGTAAATTTTTGAGACACTGGAAAAGTAAACCTCCAGATAAAGCCACAAATGCAATGCGGTCAATGAGCCAATGATGTCACACGCATCTCACAATGTGAGCATTCTGGAAAGTAAAATGTATGAAATTGGAAAACAGTGAAAACAGTGATGTGGCATCAGGAACATGTACTGAGACTCTACATGGATTTTGGACAATACAGACGCACCTAAGACTTTAAACGGACCAGAGGCTGCAGCTCCTCTTGATAACAGATCTCACCCTGCACAGGTTACGGTGAAGGAGCACCTCTGCATCCTGGGACATCAGCTGTTTAGGTGAACATTACAAGGTTATTATGAGCAAGATTTAAAAACAAACACAAAAAAATAAAGAAAAGGCTTTTGAGTGGTGAAAAGAAAGGTTCAGTCCTGGCTTTACTGGGACCAGGACCCAGTGAGCATCAAGTTGTTAGAATATTACAGTTAATTGTAGACACAAGAAGACATCCAGCAGCAGGCACCAGTGACAACAAAGTTACGCCTTGCCAGCGAGTGAAAACCAATCAGCACTGAGGGACGACAGCAAACTCATGCAAGTCACTAAAGAACTGTAAGGTGTGATTGAGTGAGCGAGGTGAGTCTGAACAGGCTCCTACTGGCAGGAATGAAGTAAATGCTAAACTCAGGAAAAAATGTCCTAAATCACTGAAAATTCAAGAAAAGCCAGACAGAGTTTTGCAAAAGACCACAGGAGTTGAACTCCAGAAGACCGGAGTCAGGTCATATTCTCTGATGAGCAGTTTTCAGCCTCATCCTAGACCTTATCTTATGGTTGGATGAAGATCTGGAGAAGGGTTTTCAGTGCAGATTTAAAAGCCCCCAGGCTTGTGGACACTAATGTGGGCCGATAAGTAGCAGCTTTGCAATTAGACTTTTAACAATTCTGCGAGGTAAGGAGGAGCAATGCCACCCAAGACTTTAAAAAGAAGCAATATCCTTTTAAAATCAATCCTTAAAGGAATTGGAAGCCAGTGTAGAGAGGAACGAACAGGGGTGATGTGGTCTCCCTTCTTGTTGCCTGTCAGCGATTGAGCTGCAGCGTTTTGTACCAGCTGTAGGCGTTGCAGTGAAAACTGACTTAACTCGAAGTTTAAGGAATTACAATAGTCCAGCCTTGTTGTAATTAAGGCATGAATAACTCTTTTGAGATCTTTAGTAGACGGATAGGGCTTGAATTTAGCTAACGGCCACAGTTGATTAAAAAGCTCTTTCCACTACAGAGCTAATCTTTCACTACGGCTGTAGAAGGGAGATAGATTTGATGGTCATCAGCGAGGGAGTGAAACCATTAACCAAAGCTGAGCTGTTTTAGGTTTTTGCAAAGAGAGGGTGTAAAGTTACTCAACAGCAATGTGAAAAGCTGGAGAACGTACCAAACCCATGAAGACTGTATCAGCGAGTCAAGGCTGTTCCACCAAATACGGATTTCTGAATGTTCTCTAGTCAAAATATCATTTCCATTTTGCTTAAAAATGAATAGTGACTTGTTTTCTTTGAACGTTTAAATTGTTTGAACATATTCATATTTTTAAGTGTCGTAATTTCCTTTAGGCTTTAAACAAGCATTTAATTTGTCATCTATGTGAAATATTCCTGGAAGGTTACAAGGAAGTTTTCATTTTGCCAAATGTCTATAAAAGATTAAACCTGAGACACGGATCAATGACCTTGTTTTGTTTTTTTTCCACAGAGCTATAATGAAATTCTTTCTTCCTCCAGTATAAACACTTTTACAGTTCAGCGTCCCTCTGAACCTTTCGGTGAGAAGCATTCCAGCGTCTGTTTACTTGATCTGTGCAAACTTGGCCTGAGTAAAGCTGCAGGTGATCGTTGCGAGGAAAATGTTGATCATTAACTTGAGTCAGGACGAAATCAAATCACAGGTGCCACTCAGATGTTCATGTCTTTCATCAATTAGCTTAAATTAGCTATAGCCTACCTACCTAATTAATATCACTTTACATTCATGTTTATCAAATCTGTCCAGACATCCTAATTTGAAGAGTTGCTACCATGACAACATCCAGAACGGGTGCTACCAGAGCATCTCCATCAGATCTCCGGTGGGTTCTGTAGGTGTGTATATGAGCTCCCACAACCTGTGGCTACTGGTGTCGCAAGGTCATTGATGTTGGGTCCCTGCAGATTTGTGCTTAGGAAGGTCCTGAAATGAGCAGCAGTGGTGTCTGGCTTCCCCAGCCGATCCACCCTGAAGGAGGTGCAGGCCTGCAGAGCACAGGAGCTTGTGTTTCAAACAGTTTTGGTGGTGAAATCAAAGATAATTGCTGTGGTTAGTTGACTCTTGTTTAGCACAAACTGCTTGCTCTAAACTAAAACGTCATCCTCTGAGTCACTACAGCTGGTCACGGCAGTCTGTTGGTTACTGTTGGTTAAAACACATTCACTTTAAAATTTGGATGATGATGCTGTTAGGTCTTTTTTCACTGCTCAACAGTGCTTAACACCAAGGGAAGACAGCTGACCAATATAAAGTCGACACCTCTAATTATGTATATATTTATTGCTATATATAGGTTTTTACACACACACATTATATATATATATATATATTATATATATATATATATATATATATATATATATATATATATATATATATATATATATATATATATATATATATATAGCAGCGATGGTTTGAAAAACTAGCCCGCAAATGCACTAACACTGTTTGACTCATTCAGCTATTAACACTATAATAATCTCACGTAGATAAATTTGCCATTATTATATATATATACATGTATATACACTTTGAACTACTAGCATAAAAGAATTCAAATTATTAGTAAATAAATAAATAAACATCTCTTCAATAAATACATATAAACTTGTTTAATTATTATTAAATGGTTATTGGTTTACTAAAAATGGTCATTGGTTCAAGTTACAATAAGTGATCATAACTTAAACGCTTTGTAGATGACTATACATTGTTTGAATTGGTTGATGCTATTTAAAGAATGTATGATTTTGTATTGTAATGCATTATATATAAATGTTTAACGGAATGACTGTAACCTTAATGTGAGTGTCAGAAGGAGCACTGGTCTTATTTGACAGAAATCTAAAGTATATTTTGTAGTAGAATTTCCTTTTTTTACTTTTTTCTTTTCTATTTTCTTTTCTTTTTCTTTACTACCTCTTTAGGTTTGCTTTTAATTTTTTGTCATGTACTGTATATTATGTGTCGGACCCCAGGAAGAATAGCTGCAGTTTTGCTGCATAACTATAGTGTGTGTGTGTGTGTGTGTTTGTGTGTGTGTGTGTGTGTGTGTGCTGTCATGAATGTGAAATCTGTGTGAAATCTAACTGAAGAGACCAAAACATTTTGAACAGTTGGACAACGTGGGGGTTGATGGAGATTGACTCACTCCATATATTTGTTTGCTTTTATATTTTTATTTTTTATCTTTATTTTTATTTTTACTGTATTGCACCAATCACCACAACAAATTCCTTGTGTGTGTTAACAAACTTGGCAATAAACCCCCTTTCTGATTCTGATTTCTGACTCACAGTTGGAAACCATCCCCCAGTGGCCAGTCAAGGAACTGCATTTTTTCGTTTTTCCTTGTTGGCCCCAAGTCAGGGGTTCGAATATTGGCACTTAATTTGGACATATAGCCTCATTTGATATACACTATGCGAGCATTGAGCATTTTTTTTATCTTGGTCTTTGATAAACTCAAGTGAATGATGCTACGTTAAGACTGCAGCAGATTTCTGAAATATGGAGAGGCACACGACTCTTTAGTCCCCTGGCAGATAAAAGACGAGCTTGGATGAATGCCATTTTTCGTCCTCTACTTTACAGTCTTTTGGCCTGGGCTCCCTCCATCACAGTGCTGTAAATAATTTAATATAAAATAGTGGGTGTTGTGGATGCGTTGAGGCAGAATTTTCAAATATTAAATCTCTGTGAAAAGGTCGTTGTTCCCAGCCAAGAAACAGCATACGGTAAATTTAGACGTACTGCAAAAGCATTCTTATTTGGTCCATAAACGCGTTTAGATGCTAAGCAACTTTACCACTGCAATTTCAGTAATGCTCAGGTACTCTTTGCTACAGCACCAATGACACCTAATACATGTTTTTAAATCTTAAATCTTTCATCACACAACCTTTAGGTGAACCTGGTTGCTTCAAAAGTGCAGTCATATTTTAAATATGACGGTACAGGTTTGAGTTCCTGTGTTGCAAAAGCACCGACTATGAAAAAGAGGAAGTAAGTTGTCCAAAAAAAATAAATAAAGAAGCTTCTAATATTAAAAAATCATGAAAGCTTTCAGCAACATAAAAAAGCCAATTGGCACATGCATCCTCAGCTATTATAACTGCTATTTTTGGAATGCATTCTCATATATTATTTACAGAGGACTCTGCCCAACTTGGCGTGAAATGATGTGGAGTTTCCAAGAATATCTTATTTACTAGATGAAGGTGTACAGATGTCTTTTAGCTGCACACAAAACACGTTTCACATGAGGGCGCAGTCTCCTCCTCGGACTTCACGGCACAGAGGTAAGCTTGAACAGCCTGGATGTAACAAGACTTCCTATTGGCCAGAATGTCGGCGGGGATTGTTAAACGAGCTCCCATTGGTCAGAATCTAAGTGGGCGGAGCTAACGCCGCATCTCATTGATATACGCTACAGCTGGTGGCGGGGACCACAGACGCGACACAAACACACATGCGGAGTGAAAGCGGGGAAAGTAAGTGATGAAGGCTTGATGTAGAGGGCTTTGAAGCAGGATCCCGAGCTGTTTTAAAGAGTGACAACGCCAAAGACTTGCAGAACACCCAGCCAGAATGCTGTGCCACGTTACTCGGCCGGACTCGGTGGTGATGGAAGTGGAAGTGGATGCGAAGGCGAACGGAGAAGACTGTCTGAACAAGGTGATCCGTGCTCTCACATTCACACACCGTCCTCATTATTGTGATGGGAATTAACAGAGCGGGTCGGGGTTAAACGTGGACCAAGAGTTTTGATTGTATTAAAGTTTAAACGCTTAATTGTATAAAAAAAACTCAATTTGATGTCGCTTTTCCTCCCCTCTTTAACGAATCTCAAACATAATACAAAGAAAACTAAAAACCTGTTTTGCAATATTAATAATTTTAAGTAATTGAATCCATGCCATCTGATGTGAGTTTGTGGGGAGCTGCAGGAACAGATCCAGTCCTGTGGGGAACACAAAGACTGGAGACGCCAAATGTTCTGCACGCCGGCGGAACATAAACTAAACCTCTGAAGATGACATGTTGATTAAACAACCAAAACTTTGTTGGGCCAAGAAAGCTTTATAAGCATAATGGGAATGTACTGAAGGTCACTGGTACCTGGATGGCTTAAGGCTGATTTATGGTTCCGCGTTACATCAACGCACGCGTACGGCGTAAAGGTTCGCGGCGACGCGGACCCTTACGGCGTAGGCTCTGCGTCGATGTAACGCGGAACCATAAATCAGCCTGTAGTCGAGGCGGACGGCTTCTGTCCGGGGTTACTAGAGTTCACTTCGTAACTCTCCCACTGCACGCAAGTGAAACTTGTCTGCGCTCACCTCCCCTAAAGAGGTGTTCACCTCCTTTTAAATTAACAGGGACACCATATCTTAACTGGAACCTTTTCACCAGATGTTTCAGGCTCTTTTGTTTTTTGTTTTTTTTAATTAATAAAGTGTAATTTCCCATATTGTATGCATGGCCTGTAGTCATTTATCTCAGCCTCCAGGCTTCCTATAGATGCCCCCCCCCCCCCTGCAGTTATGTAAGAACCCATGCTGTCTCTTACCCTGGCAGAGGGTTTAAAGTTTGCTTCCGCGACATCACACTTAGCTTGGAAGTGAACTAGAACAATAATGGGTCTCATGTGTGCAGAAGTCAAAAGTCGCTCTCGCTGTCTGCTCGCCGCTGTGCTCTTCTACTCTAGATAAGAGATGCTCAGTGGGCTCCGGTGGTTCCTCCTTTTTGCATTCGTAGACTAAATCTCACTTTCGTGGCCTTGTTCTTTCATCTCCTTCCAGGTTTGCAGAAAGTTGGGCATAATCGAAGTGGACTACTTCGGGCTGCAGTTCACAGGCGGCAAAGGAGAGAGTCTCTGGCTGAACCTGAGGAATCGTATCTGCCAGCAGATGGATAACGTGACGCCCTGTCGGCTCAGGCTGCGAGTCAAGTTTTTCGTAGAGCCCCATCTCATCCTGCAGGAACAGACGAGGTACCGGCACAACCATTTCTGCTACTTCAATACTTGACGGCACGTGGGGGGTGGAAGCTTACGAACACACAAACAAAGCCATCATAAGAGATCCTCTAGACTGTAATGTGAGGACTTTGTTTGCAGTGTGGTAGAAATGAACTGTAGTAACCTCTCCCCCAAGCCCTTCCGGGGTTACTACAGGTCATTCTGGTGGAAAGCCAGGCTGGAAATGTGATCCAGCAGCTCTGCGGCTGTGTCCCTCTGGCCCCCCCCGGGACCCTCTGTGCTGCGTGGCAGCCTGGACCTCTAGTCACGGCTCCCATTCAGCTGAAAAATAACTTTTTGTTTCAATTGTTTGAGCCCCCCCCGTCCCCGTCCCTCCAACATTTGACACTCTTGCAGATTTGCTTTTTTTTTTAAATTCTAATGAGTTGGTTCTGAGATCTGTGAAGGGTTTCCACTGTCTCTGGGCCGTTTTAGTCAACCTATGTGCGTTTGCCCATAAAGAGGATTGAGTAGCGTTCCCAGCAACCCCCACCCCGGGTGCTGCCGTGACAGGTCTGATATCACTAAGCAGGAAGCTCCGGTGTGAATCAGAGCTCACATGATGAGAAACCTGTTAGGTGTCTCTTAAAACCGAGCGTCCTGCTCGTCATCACACGCAGCTCATCGTTGGAGCGTTTAATCACAAGTGTGTCATCTTTGGCTGTGATCTTCCCTGCTTTTATCTGCCCCCCAATACCAACTTTGTACTCTGCTTTCACATATTGAGTGACTGCTGGATATTAAGTGCTCACTCGGTCACCCCCCCCTACCCCCTCAATATGGCCCATATTCGGCAACCCTTGAAGAGGAAAGTGAAAGAAAACTGGGGTTGAGAGCTCAGAGGACACTTGGCTGCCTGCACGCTGACCTCCGCCAGATTAGCAGAGGTTATCAGCAGATGGCTGGTGTCGGGTGATTGGAGGGTGGGGGGGGAGAAAAAAAGGTGAGATAACAATGTGAGCATGCAGACAAGAGTCTGTGGCCTCCTGCTAATAGATCCACAGGGCACAGTCCACCGTGACGTCAAGTAATGTTTAATTTTGGAGCATTCTTCATGGCCTCCATCTGCTCCGTGTGATACAGTTGAGATGGAAGTGCAAACAGACATTTTTATGAAAGTTCAGGGCGAGTTGTTGTGTGTTTTGACTGAGGTGCTGCTCTGGGAAGGCCCAACCCTGCATATTGGGTAAAGTAAATCCTTTTGAAGGGCATGTTTTGAAGAATTAAAGCAGCTAAACTGTATTCAGAAGTTCTACCTCGGCTTCTAGAAGTAAGTTTAAGGCCTGTTTGTTTAGTTTTTTTCAGTTCGGTTTACAGCAGAGTGCAGTTTTTTTTCCCTCGCTTTCTGTCACCTTTGACCCAGTTAAGCTGCTGTAACTCCTTCACAAGCTGGTTGAGCTGCAAACAAGCCGGCGGCATAATGCAATGACTTCCTGTTGCTCTTACTGTGCAATAATTAAGTACTATTTTGTCAGCTTATCTGCAATGTTGTGTTCTCCGTAGCTCCTAAAGTAGGATGTGTACCGAAGTAAAGTTCTCGGCACCTAATTTTGGGATGATCTGAGCAGTTGGCACCTGCCTCCGTGTCCTTCTTAAAGGCCTGATTACATAATCTTGTGAACCCACATAGGTCTGATTATATAAGCCGCCGTGTACTCTGCCACGTAAAGCCTCACCGGCCGCTCCAGTGTGCACGCTCACATGCAGCTGGCCGCTTGGATGCCTTCTCTTAATTCATTGTTCATATGGTTTAGGGATTACGTGTTGGAAGATGTGATATCCACTAAAACAATGGGGTTTTTAGGAGTTGCAGTCGAAAGCCGTGTCCTCTCTGTGCGATGGTGAAAGTTATATTAGATGTGACTTTTCTCGTCTAATGCTCAGAATCGACAGGTCACCTGTATCCAGAATCCACCCATTCTGTTTTTTTTTTGTTTTTAAATGTCAACACTTTGCATATTTTGTACTTTTCTTATCGTACTTGGTCACATACTTTGTTTTTTCCCTCGTGTTGGGTCAGCGTGCTGCTCTGGAGCGTTGGAGCTGGAGCACGCCTCCTTCAGGCGTTCAGGTCGTTGGAGCTCTTTTGCAGTTATTCCACAGGCTCGTGCGTGAAAGCACTGCGCGGTAGCTTATAAAGCATCTTTGCTCGACTAAATGAGCTGCACCGCATTACCCAGCACGCATTATCTGCATCATTTAACAGTGACTGCCTGCTTCGGTGTGCTTTTACATTTTAAATGTTAATTTGTTCCCTTCTATTAGTGGTTTATTTTAGCTAAATAAGTTAAATATTAAAGCTTTTTACTAAACGGTGAAACGGCAGTGCAGGTGTGACCAAAAACATTCAGGGACATGTATGCAGGAAGTCATCCCTCTGTCATGTGGTCTTATTAAGACCATTGTTCTGTCCAGGTTGTCCCTTTGGCTTCTGGCCTTATGTCCTCCAGATGAATAAGGCCACGTTTACACATAGCCGGGTATTTACAAAAACGGATATTTTCCCCTCTACGTTTTCAAAAATATCCTCGTTTACACGAACCCGCATGAAAACGCTGTTAAGGTGCTATGAGCAGCCAAACCTACAGGGGGCAGTGTAACGAGAAGATAAAGTCATGCTAGCCAATCGGAATCCTGGAAAAAAACATCAACAAATGACACATGTAGTCGCCGCGTACCCTACGCCGTAGGCTCTGCGTTGGTGTAACACGGAACCATAAATCAGCCTTGACTGTCAGTTACTTCCAAGACTTGGAAGTGACAGAGAAGTGGAAAAGTGTGACTTTAGAATTTTAAAACGGGTAAAATAAAAGAAAATATTGACGGTGGCCAAACAAATTGTAAACACAGGTCGCACAAATGATGCTGGTGACGTTTCTGTTGCATAATGTGACGTTCTGAAGCCTAAATCTCCGTTTTCCTCCGTTTACAAGCAAACGTGAAAACGGAGTTTTTGAAAATCTCCACTTTGGCCGGAGTTTTCAGAAATGATCGTTTTTGGGGGCTTTGAGCTTCGTTTTCGTGTAAACGAACGGCCAAAACGCATGAAAACGCCATCGTTTTTGCTCCGTGTAAACGGGGCCTAATTTTGCAGAGAGAAACCTGGTACCGTGGTTCAGCTATGGCAGGTCCTACTGGCTCCAACCGGGAGATGAAATGGCATTACTGCTTGTGTTTTGACGGCAATATTGTTTCTGTGTGTCCTTTTCAAATGTATTAACAAAAAAAACAATTCAAGGTCTTTTTTGTCCTTGTTTTTGTCAGGTCACACGTCTCATCGTTTCGGTGTAGAAATCCACACAGGCAATGTCGTAACGTGCTTTTAAACATCTCTTTATCCACTAGTGTAATCTACAAGTTACTTTGTCTAATCGTATTTCTCGGGGTGCCGGCCGTCTGATTTATTCAAATGCCAGATCCTCAGCTTGATGCCGGGCTCTTAATTACACTTTTACCGGCCAGCACACTGGACCGGGCTGTGACCCGAGGAATTCAGCAAACAAATAGCCTCTTTGTTTCATTGCTAAGTAGCTTTCAGTTCTGCTCGTCAGTGTGAGATAAATGCGTTACATTTAGCGTCTGGTATTAATGCCCCGCAACAAGTTTCAAACTGCAGAAATACAGGCGCTCTCTTTGAGTCCGCCCACGACTCCAGAGAAGATGTTGAGCAGAGGTAACTATAGGTCATTGGCAGCGAGTAACCCTGCAGCGCTGCTGGCTGTGTGTCATTTGACTAGCTTTACAAACTGCATTGTTGAGGCCAACTGATGCAGCCTGAAACTCTGCTGCTGATTGGCTGGATGAGGTGTGGCATCTCGGTGGTGGTGTTGGGTTTCAGTCGGCGGGGAAGTTTTTGTGCTGCTGTGTTGTTGAGCCACAGAGCTGTCACAGACTGCATCAAAAAGAGACGAGCAGGGTGACGAGTTCAGTCGATTTCCTGCCTTGTTTCTTGTAAAAAGAACATTTCCCGAGTGTCAACATTCACAGGAGGGCTGCGACGGTCCGTGTACTTCGAGTTCATCCGTTTTTTTGTTTTGAAATGACAAAATAAAAATAGAGAAATAATCCAAAATAATCCGTTTCCCATCTTTTGTTTTGATAATGGAAAACGGATCGTTATCCGATTTCATTGATGTGTTAATCGAAATTGGGAATTAAAACAGCGAGTGGAAAACTCTTTTCTCCATTTCCTATTCGTTTCCAAGGATACTGAAAACAAGAATTGGACAAATGGGGGGATTGCACATGCGCAGTAATAAATGAAGAAAGTTTTTTCTGGTTCTTTTGTTCATCAGATTGAAAATTAACAGTTTTATATTTTTTTAATGTTGAAACAGAAAATAAATCAAATATGAAACATGAGTTTAAATCTGTAATCTGTCTTCACTCCGTCATGAAACTGCAGTGATGTTGTGACAATAGGAAATAGAGAAAAGAGTTTTCCACTCGCTGTTTTAATTCCCAATTTCGATTTTCAAACACATCAATGAAATCGGATAACGGATAATGGATAACGATCCGTTTCCCGTTTTTTATTATCAAAACAAAAGATGGGAAACGGATTATTTTGGATTATTTCTCTTTTTATTTTGTCATTTCAAAACAAAAAACGGATGGCCGCGAAGTACACGGACCTGCGACTTACTGCGAGTAATTTTAAACCTCATTGACTCATCTCTTTTTAAAGGACAAAGCCGTGTGTCGTAACCCAGTAACAGCAGGCCACCAGACTTCAGTCTCAACAGAGACTTCCTGGCATTCAGCCTCTGTTGGAGAACAAGGCGATGTGATGATGGCCTCTGTGTCAGAAGTACGGGCAGCTCTGTAGAGGTGCACGTGCAGACATGTTTGAAGAGTTGTGTTGGCTCTTCCCATGGTAAATCAGGAAAAAGTGATGGCAATTAAGGGGGAGGGGCTGGCTGCTGTATAGAGCAGCAGTGTTGCACGGCACCCTCGTGTCCCGGCTGGAGTCCCTCCATTCAGCGCCGCTAAGTCACGGACTTGATGTCGTGTAAATGTCATGAGCTGTAGGAGGATTTTTTCCGGCCGAGTCAACAAAGCAGCCTCTGAGTTGGTTCTGAGACACACTTGATACGGGCGCTCTTTTCCTCCATGTGCAAAATATAGGCTGGACCTTGAGGGTGCTGAGTCAGCACTCCTCCGTCTAATACACTCTGATCCTGGCACAGCTGACTGAAGCTATCTGCTTAATGTGGAGGTCAAGCAGCTATAAGTGTACTCCCGTCCTCCCGAAGGATAACAGGGACCGTGTTTGGGACAATCCAGAAATAAACAAACTCTGTAGATGTGGAGTTTTGTTGCCACACAAAGTATTTAGAGACGGCCATGTGTCACAAGGCTCGCTGGTGGAGATGCTTTGGTAAGGTTTTGCATATTTAATGTCTTGCAGCTTCCACGTAGAACAAGTTGGGCAGGAACAGCTATCAGTAATCTGAGTGCTGCGGCGTTGGGGTACGGCTGCACGCCTGTAAATTTGCACACGTGGGAGCCCAAGACGGCAAGAATAACCTCAACGCTTCAGACATCTGGCAACATGAAGTCTCTGAGTATTATTACAGCACCAACTCAGCAGACCCAGGCTCGTTCTGAGCTGACGCCTTTTAAGATGTTCACACGGTTACACGGGGACCGATATCAACCTCTTTCACTCGGCGTATGACCTGGAGTAACCTGTGCAGCCCGCCCTGTAGTAACCTTTTGCCGTCAACCTGTAATAAACTCCTAGTCGAGCCGGTCCCATTGTTTGCGTCAGGCAGGTAGCAACTGGCAGCTCTTCATCACATGACGCCTGCTGGGCCTGACACAATAGAGCGCAGTGTTTGGGATGTTTAACACCATATCAAAGCAGTGTTTGTTAGGCCTGAGGCTGTGAGACCTGGTTGTTACAGTCTGGCTTTTGCAGGGGTGGCGTAGACTCACTTTGAGCCTCGCAGCTGCCGGGGAAGATGCTTTTTAGAAGCACAATGAGAGCATGCGTATTGGTTGAGGTGTGTTTGTTAAATGCAGGTTTGTGTATTGTGATTACTGATGACAAAGTGACGGAAAAGACTAACCCACATCGCTCCCACGAGAGTCCTTAATAAGCACCCAAACATTTCCACCTCTCAACCCCCTCAGGTCCGGTAGGATCTGATGAATGGGGATGTCCCTCTAAGCCAGGGGTGTCAAATGCGGCCCGAGGGAGATTTTCATGCGGTCCGCGAGAAGTTTCCAACGCAAAAAAATTAAATGTTAATTTACTAAAAAGGAAGGCATAAATAATTGTCATGAATCGCACCATATCCGATAATATATTTCTTCTACAACTCCATCGTTATTCCACAAAGAGAGCCGTTTTCGACATTTTTTTTTAGTTTTCTAGAATGCATTTGCCGATTTTATTTCTTTCTAGACGGTCGTTTATTTTTATTAACTGACTACTATTATATATTTTCGCAAGAAAAAATATCACTGCTAAAAAAGATGATAGAAGATATTTATTCGGAGAATTTAAGTTTAAATACACATAATTGTACTGGAAAAATCTCTAAATCCCAAAGAAACACTCTTGGATGTAATAAGAAAGATTTTGCTTTTAATTAAATTTCCTATAAAAAAGCGAAATATTAAAAAAAACATACTTGTTTGTGTTTATCTTTGTAAAATGATATTAAAAGTATCTTACATAATTTGAAAAAAAATGAGAAATTTCAAGAAAAGATCCTGAAGAAATATATTTTACATAGGAGTGTAAACAAAGTGCATATTTCCTTTTTAAAATGAACTAAACTGATATTTGATAAGATAAAAATAGTAAAAAAAAGAATTAGAAAAAAGTTTTCGTTATTTCGAGTGTGTGACCCGCGAGAAAAAAATCGGTCAAATCCGGCCCGCAAAGCAAAATTATTTTGACACCCCTGCAGCGTTGCTCTTTAGAGACCTGCAGGTCTGGGGAAGTTTGCTGAAATAGTTAGCTGAAATAACAAGCGGTTACAGGTTCTGTGCGGCCAGTTGTTGTTGACCACGTGAGGGTGAGGAGACTTGAAGAGCGCTATGAAACGGTTTCGTATGCAGAAGTTGAAGCTCTGGACTTTGGCTGGTTTGCTGCTTCTGGAGCAGGTGACTGGTTTACAATCTTCCTCAGGTTTGTAGGTCACCTGAAGGGAGGTTCTGCCAGGCTGCTTGGGGTCAGCGTGACATCAGGACCGAGTCGGTCAGGGTGGTTCTTCTGCTGCACGTGGAAGGAATATTTCACATCTAGTCTAAACAAGGGTTTTTTTTTTCCCCCTGAAAACTTAAATAAGCAGAACTCTGTGTTCTCATCACATAACCCAAACAATGGCGTTTATTTACTGGTTTTTGTTTTCCGTTTTTAAGCCGTTTCCCAGCTGTTGGTAGAAACATGACCCTTTTTGTGGCGGGAGCTGATGCCACGTGAAGTGAAGGTTGCTTACACTTAAGCGTTGAAGACGGCGGTCTGGCAGCGGGTGGGTTTATACATGTTTGAAGCTTACCGTCCAGCCTGTCAAGTAACGAAGTACAAATACTTGCCTTACCTAGTTACCTTACTTAAGTAGAAATTTTGGTCATCTATACTTCACTGGAGTAATTATTTTTCAGACGACTTTTTACTTTTACTCCTTACATTTTAAAAACAGCCTCGTTACTCTATTTCATTTCGGCCTTTAAAAAAAACTATCCAGTTAAATTGCTCCATCCGGATAGAGTGAATTTGGTTGTGGTTGTTTCAGATGTTCTTGTCCAGTTTTGTTCTTACATCCGTTCCCTCAGATTCCTGCAACTAAACTTGGATGTACATTCCAATAAAGGTTAGGATAAATGATAACATGCCTCTGAAGTTTGACTTTTTGCACCATTACAATACTTATAGGCAACTAATCATCATATCTCCTGCTCTCTGAAACACATGTTAATGCTCAATAGTACACATATATGGTTCTTTAATATATTTGCATTATACTAAGATTCATTTCCAATGGCTTTTGTCCTTAATGGCTTTCCCCCCCTTACATTACTTTTACTTTTATACTTTAAGTAGTTTTGAAACCAGTACTTTTATACTTGAGTAAAAACTTGAGTTGATACTTCAACTTCTACAGGAGTATTTTTAAACTCTAGTATCTATACTTCTACCTGAGTAATGAATGTGAATACTTTTGACACCACCGTCCAGGTCCAATCACCCTGGCGGGTTTTCTGCTAAATGTGATGCACACTCCTGTCACCACTTCCCCTCGTAGCCTCCAGTGAAAGTTCTGTGAAGGAAACTGTTTTGAGGAAGTAACTGAAATGGAAACTGTTAGCGCGCGGCCGCAACGGTTGTTATTCCCGTCTCCCACCCTGAGACGCCTGCTGTCGGACATCCTCGCCTTTCACCTGCTCAGCGTGTTGGGGCCTCGTCATAACACGGAGATTAACTGTACCATGAACACATGACGGTGAAGCTTGTGTGTATTATAACGTAGGTAATAACGGCGCTCATACTTGTTTTTCCCCTTTAGACACCTGTTCTTCACGCACGTGAAGGAGGACCTGCACAACGGTCACCTGCGCATGGGCTCGGAGCAGGCGGAGGAGCTGAGCGCACTCCTGGCACAGGCGGAGTTCGGCGACTACAACCAAAACACGGCCCAGTACTTCTACTCGGAGCTGTGTGGGGAGGAGCCGAGCGCCGCTACCATCAGCAGGTACGCTCTCCGTGCGATCTGACGCAGGCCTGAAGAGAAACTGGGCATGAAAACCTCCCCGAGAAGTAGTAATCAGGGTGAAGCAGTACTGGAGTTGAGGGGGGATGAGGGTGGATGGCGTCCCCCCTGAAATAAAAACGGTCCAAATCATCCCCCCTGTAAAACTGTCATCCCCCCTTTCCATCCCTTATGTCATTTCATCAATGAATGTGGTTTTACTGCTATTTCAACATTTAGAAAAATAACACCAGAAACATAACTTATTTGACAATTTTCACCTCTTTCAAGTAAATTTTCACTTGAAATAAGTAGAAAAATCTGCCAGTGGGACAAGATTTATCTTCTCATTACAAGCAAAAAAATCTTGTTCCACTGGCAGATTTTTCTACTTATTTTAAGTGAAAATCTGCTTGAAACAGGTGAAAATTGTTGTTTTTTCCAGTGATGAGTCTTGTTTTAAGTGTAATAAGATTCTTTTTTTTTACTAAAATGAGACATTTTAACTAGAAATAAGACAAATATTCTTGTTAAGTTTTTGCAGTGATCCATTTTACTTATCCTTTGAAGGACAGAGTCATATTGATAAGTTCAGAAAACTGTTTTTTATTGTTGTTTTGATGTATTTGATGTAAGCCCAGTGGATATTTAAAGCTTACAGAAGGCTGCATTTAACTGCTGCTATGTCATTCCTGCAGTATTTCTGCAGGTGTTTTGGTCAGTGCTATTATTTGTAATATATTATATTATTTGTAATCAGCACAAATTATCTGTCCCCATATGATAAAATCCACCATCCCCCCTGAGTACTGAGGTGAAGGCATCGTTTTTGCTGTCAACATTGGTTGGTCGTTGTTTTTCAGTAGTCAGAGGTCCTAAAGGATAAGCTATTGATTTTTATGTTGTTTGCAGAACACCTCGCTAACTTTTAATAGCCTTTTAAAAATGCAAGCATAGCTTGTTGACATTAGATCGGCCTCCTGAAGCTCTGCCCGTTCTGGAGAAGGTCAACATCAGGGATGGAACAATGTCCCCACGTAATAACGTGGTGTTCTTTTTTTGTTTTTTTTTTGTTTTTTTTAGTAATTAAACAGCGGTGAAGGATTTTAGGTCTGAATTTAGTGGCATGGTGTCTGTACCCGTTAGAGCTGCTCCGAAGGCGCTGACCAGCCAACAGCAGCCTGCTGGCAGTCTCGTTGCGTTTGTTGACACTGGCAGAACTTCCTAGCCTGTAGCTTCTGCCAAAACAAAGGTGACAGTGTTGACCGACTACTACATTCAAAGAGTACATGAGACTCATTTCCTTATCAGTCGTTTGACGAGTGGGCCTGAAAACTGTTCTCATGGTCGTATCTCTTCCTTCTGAGTTGCTTCGGTCTGCAGCTGTTGAACACTCAGACCACACATTTCATGTTTTCGCTCTTTGAGGTTTCCCCTTTGAACAGTTTCTGCACACAAAGCACTGTTTGTTGCATGCCTAAAAGAATGAAACCATATTCCTTATCTGCTAAACAAAGCTGCCAAACCTGTTTGTCTAGTCCAGTCAGCTGTTCTTGGTTATACCTGCACCTTATTTATTCTGAAGTGTTTACGTCGTAACTCATCTGCTGGTTTAATCCATTTACAGTATGTCTAACTTGCACTTTGTTTGTCCTGCAGCATCACATCTAGACACAAAGCTTTGGAAGGCTTGAGCCAGGGCTCGGTGGAGTACCAGGCCCTGCAGCTGATCTCCTCTCTGGAGCACTACGGTGTGGAGTGGCACTGGGCCCGCGATGCAGGCGGCCAGCGCTTGGCCATCGGAGTCGGCCCTGAGGGCATTGCCATCTGTAAGGAGGATTTCAGCCTGGTCAACAGGTGTGTTCTTGTGGCTACAAGTTACATAAAACTGCCTTCAGATTGAGAATTAAATCCTTTATAAAGCAAATAATCTTGTACTGAAGGTGTTACTGTACAACAATGGTCTCTCTGCCTTTTTATTTTAGGATAAGTTATCCAATCATCCAGATTGCCACGCAGTCGGGGAAGAGTGTCTACCTGACCGTCACCAAGGACACCAACGACAGCCTGGTGCTTCTGTTCAAGCTGATCAGTAACCGTGCAGCGAGTGGCCTGTACCGGGCCATCACAGAGACCCACGCCTTCTACAGGTGAGGACCGAGGATTAGCGTGTGTGGTGAACTGAGATAAGTCCAGTTCTAAGCACTTGCATGTAGCTGAGGTGGGGGTGGGGGGGTGTGGTTGTTATGTTTGCAGTCTTATGCCACTTTTACACTAGTACCTGCTCAGCTCGGCCAAGTTTCTATTCCATAACAATTCAACTGGAATTGTGAGTTAGAAAATGAGAGTGAAAGAAGCTTTCAAGCGGCAACACTTTTTTTTTTTTTTTTTTTTGTTTTGATTGTGTCGGCGCCGCGAGCAGCTATGGACTGACAGAGCTCCTGGTGGATCTGGTCGTTCCTTTTCGCCTGTCTAGATCCCTTTTTTTTTTTTTTTTTTTTTTTTTTTTAATTCTTTCCTCAGCCAGGTTTATGAACATCTGCACCTCAGAGTTGGATCACCAAACAGACTTTTGTGCTGCCATTGCCTGTCGAATAAAATGAACAAGAAGCCGTCTGAGTTGCTCTTTCGCTGATGTCAGATCCTGACTCAGACGTCTGACTCCAACCCCCGACCAATTGGGGGCCTGTAGTGTGATGACATCAGATACAGGCGACTCAGCCGCTTAGAACCTCAGCAGAATAGATACAGAAAAAGTATGTACTCGGCACGTTAGACCCCTAGTGGAAAAGCGCCATTAGTTAGAGCTGTTAGTCATTTGCCTATAAAAGTGCGGGGGATTGTTCCCATGGTCGAGGATGTGTGAGAGGTGCTGGGAAACCTGGTGTTCTGCAGAGACTTGTTCCACTCGGTCGAGTGTGCAGAATCACACGTTGGTAAGCATTAACTTAAGTCTTGTTTTGGATCCATTTTATGGCGTTCACACCCTTGACCTAGATGAGTGTTGCTGGATGGCTCATGAGTCGTTGTTGTTTTCTCTTATTGAGTCACTTCTGAGGACAAGGTGGCACCAGGAAACATTTGCAGAGAGCAGCGACTATTCAAATGGCTGAGCATTGAAACTGTTCTCATTCACAATGGTGCAACGGCACAAAAGAGCTGTGCTTTTGTTTCGGGGGGGCTAGCGCACATTCTGCAGTTTTTTTTCTCCGTTTCCAGTAATTTCTTCCTCAAACAAGTTAGTTTCCCTCGTATATAGAACTGTAAATGCTGCAGGGATGTACTGTATACGCGGGCAGTGTTACTGCATTGTTTTGATCAGTACTGAATTTAGGGTCAAATGCTGCAATTTACTGACGTTAAAACCGTCTCTTCATGTGCAGGTGCGACACGGTGACCAACGCCGTGATGATGCAGTACAGCAGGGACTTTAAGGGCCACTTGGCTTCACTCTTCCTCAACGAAAACATCAACGTGGGCAAGAAGTACGTTTTCGACATCAGACGAACCTCCAAGGAAGTGTACGACCACGCCCGGCGTGCGCTCTACAACGCCGGCGTGGCGGACCTGGTGTCCCGCTCTGAGAGCGGGCAGCGCTCCTCTCCGTCACACTGCCCCGGCAGGGACAGCCAGCACAACAAGGAGCTGGACTGCAGCAGCTGCCAGCAGAGCCGGGCCCTGCAGGAGCGCCTGCAGAAGCTCCGGGAGGCGCTCCTGTGCATGGTGTGCTGTGAAGAGGAGATAGATGCAGCGTTCTGCCCCTGCGGCCACATGGTGTGCTGCCAGAGCTGCGCGAGCCAGCTGCAGGTGAGGCACTTCTGCACTCTTAAAATATCACACAAGCTGCAACGGCAGGACTTTTTTTATTCATTAATCAGTCAGACCAGAAGCATCAGCACTATAAGTTGTGATTGTCTTCAGTTTTACAGGGAGATTGTGCTTGTATTTCTAACTTGGATTTATTTTAAATGGTCCCCTATCTTTAAACATCATGCACTAACGACCTGATTGTCTTCACACGTAATCGGCTAAGTGTTGCTCATCTTTGTGGAAGCAGGTTGTGTGCGTTTGTCTTATGGGGGGATTAGAGCAGCAGGGCAAAGCTCCCGTCCATTAACTGGACTAAAATACCTAATCATGTGACTCGGCTAATACACGTGTGAATGGGTCTGAAAGAGGAAAACATGTCTTTAAACATGCACACCCTGCATTAATTCTGTCATTTTAAGGATAATTTAAAAACCATCTGTAAAGATGAAGTAAGCTTATGGAAGCGTATTGCATTCACTTGAGAAAAAAAAAATTCTGCTCTGTTTTTCTAAATTAACGAGTTCCTTGTCTCAGAATTCCGAGAAAAGTTTTAATGAAAAAAAAAATAAATCTGCTCTGTTTACAACCTGCGAGAAGCTCTCACGTGACCTGCATGGAGTAGCCTATGGTTGCTGCTGCTAATAACCCTCCAACAGTGCTATATGATTTCAAGAACGGGGTTAATATAGGTATGGTATCTAACAATACCATCTATATAATTAAAGACAAGAGTATCTCCTAATGTTTTAAACCAAAAGCAAAATAAAACTGGATTAAACTGGACAGGCGGAACATGTTTCCTTCCATGAAATCGAGCTCAAGGGAATGACAACTTCTTGCAGGTTGTGAGGTATCTGGTTAATTATTAATATTAATTAATTATATTAATAAAAATGAAATGAAATGAAATTCAGAAAAACAGAGCAGATTTATTTATTTTTTTAATTGTATCTCGTTAATTCTGAAAAACAGAGCAGATTTTTTTTAATTAAAATTTTATCTCGTTAATTCAGAAAAACAGTAGATTTATTTTTTTTAATTGTATCTCGTTAATTCTGAAAAACGGAGCAGATTTTTTATTTTTTTATTTTATCTCGTTAATTCAGAAAAACAGCAGATTTTTTTTTTTTCTCAAGTGAATACAATACTTTTCCGTATAAACTGGAATTGGGATGACTTCAAATATTTGTGAGTAAGAAGTTTCCTTTCCTGTGCTTCAGCTGTGTCCCGTGTGCCGGTCGGATGTGGAGCACGTGCAGCACGTCTACCTGCCCACCTGCACCAGCCTGCTGAGCCTGACGTTGACAGACAACCACCAGCACCGCAGCAGCGCCCCCGCCCCCATCCACAGAGACCCCGCCTCCCCTCACACCTGCTCCACCATCGAGTACGAACACAAGCTGTTCCACACCTGAAGGCTCCCCAACCCCCCCACTCCCACTACGATCACTTTAAAGCGACACCAGCCAGAGTCCACGAGGAAGGAACATTTCTCCGCGTCCTTCCTGGGTGGGATTTCTGGAAACTCCTGAGTTTAATCAAAGATCAACACACCCGAACTGCTGTCAGCTTCTGTGCGCATATTTTATTTCCTTTTGGACCATCTGTGTTTGTTTTTCTGCTTTATTTTGTCAGAAACGTTTTAAATATTATTACCAACCACAGTATGTTTTTTTTTTTTTTTTTTTTTTTTAAAGATTGAACTCTTGAAGTTTCTTAAATTATTGCATCAGTTGACCTGATACAGATTTATTCTTTTTGTCATTTTCTCACTAGTTTTTTGTTCTTAACTAAATGCAGTGTTTGTATTTTAAAGGGTTTTTGCCATTTTAGTACTTTTGGTTTGCAAAGTTAATGTTGTGGAAGTATTTTCTTTCACGTAAATGCCAGTTAGGAGGTTTTTGGGGGCCAAGCAGGTCTGCTCTTGAATGTAAGACTGCATGCATACAGGCATCAAGACTGTAATCCTGGGGTTGAATAGGGGTCGCGGGGTGGGGGGGGGATTATCTCGCTGACACTCCATCTCCGACTCTTCAGGAGTCTCGTTGATACTAAAACTATCCAAAAAAATAGTCTGCTTGGCCTGCTCCACCTCACATCCATCTTTCTGCTCCAGGCTGTCTGTTCTGTGAGATTTTGAAGGGTACTCAGATGACTAAGTGCAATACTTGCTTGCTTTTCTTTTTTTTTTTTTAATTTTGAAGCCAATATGTTCTATTTAATTTTACCAACTTTATTTAAACAAAAGACATTGCCACTTTACTAGGTTTGTTTCCACGTCTGTAGGGGGTTCGGCCTTAACGTAGCGGCAACGCATGTTTGTTATTACAACGTTCCCCTCGGACGGTTTTTCTTCGACACAGTTGAGCTGCAGGGTAAAGAATTTTATTTTTCACATTCGTGCAAGTAGAAGTTTGTTTCTGTTTTCTGAAGCAAATGTCACTACGCTTTGTAAAATGAGTATTTTGTTTTTATAAAATCTGCTTTTAACAAAGTATTAATAAACTTCTTTTCATAGAAAATACAGAAATCTGGGCTTTGAGAACATTTATTATGCTTTTATGGCTGAAAGCGTTCACTGGAGAGCAGAACCGGCAGAACTCCAGCGATGCCGGTGTTCTGCCAATTCTTGCTACCTGCCGAGAAATGCTATTTTGTGGTTCTGTGCATGCGCACAGTCGATTTTCAAAGTTTGATTGCCACGTCCATTTCTTGCACGATGTAAAATTGATAATATGGGATGTTGAGTATTTGATCCTTCCAAATACACTACCCATGACATGAATTACATTACACTTTGTGAACATTATACGATAAAGAGAAAAAAAACAATTCTATGGCTTTATTTGATATTCATTCAGTCATTGGCCTTTATTTAACCGGGCAGGTCATTAAGAACATTCTTATTTACAATGACGGCCTGGCAAGAGAAAAGAACCAATTGGGGGGGAAAGGAAGTGGTTTAGGGAGTAAAACAATTGTAGCTCTACAAAGGTAGAAAACCATTAGGTAGCATTTTTTTTTTTGGCAAAGCAGCAGAAATTGGCAGGACACCGGGATTCAGGTTTTTGCAGACAAATGTGACTTTGTGGAAATTTGACCAAAGGACTCGAGTGGAAGTTCTGTGGCACCGTCGGAAAACGGTCCTAAAGGAAACTGGTTACCACAGGATTAAAAGGGATAAACGTATCTGGCTTGCTGTGCTCACACTACCTGGCTGAAACTGGTTTAGGATCGGTTTTGTCTGACATGAATATTTGAATGCAATAAAAGCACATGGCTGTCCCTTAAACGTGACACTGTGGCATCCTGGGAAGTGGTGTGAGACTTGCCGGTTTTCCCTCCATCTATTCAGCACCACATGTGACCTGCACACTGAAAGGTCAGCCTGTCACCCGTCACTTGAGGCTGGGAGGGGGCTGAACGCTGCACAGCTTGTGGCAGGAAAAACACACGTCTTAAGTGTTGATTTGAATTGACGGGCATCAGTGGACTGAGAGGAATATCTGGAGGTGATTCTGGAGTTAAGTATAGATGCTATCGATCTCTCTTTTTACTCCCCCGAAACCTCTAGTCTGTCTGTGACCTTGTCGATGGGATGGCTTCCCTCTTTCCATCCCTTCTCTTATCTGTTTGTTGCTCGCAGGCTTCGCTGCCATTAAATGAACTCCAGGGACGCTGATGACGGTGGGGGGCTTTCAGGAGGAGCTTTGATTTCTGCTCAGCCGTGTAGGGATGCATTACAAAGGCAACAACAGGTGGTGTTGGAAAAGTTATCCCCAGATCTTAAAATAACACCTTCAGCTCACACGTGTAAACTATCTTTAATTCTCCAAACGGATGTAAATTGGACGACCACGCTGTACATTTCTTTTGTTAATTATGCGTACACCTGCAGAGTCTCACTCGTATATTCATGGTGCTACGGGGTTAAGGTTACGACATGCAGTTAGTGAGCAACAATTCAGCTGAACAAGGTGAAAACTCAATTAGCTAAGAGACTAATATAATAAAGTATCTGAAGTTTTCTTTAAATCTCTGAGAGATAGTCCACAATATATACATCTGCATAAAACAAGGAAATTAGGAATCACTAATGGCCCCATCAGACATAATAAACCACATATAGAAACATTCTTGAATCCTAACAAAGCTGCTGTCCTTAGTGGTGTGGACTATTAGACCAGCTATCGTTGCTTAAAAACTTCCCAGTCATTTCACTCGCATATAAACTATTTGAGGAGGCCCTGGTGTCTGCCGGGGGCGGCAGGTTGTTTCTCTAACGGAAACATCTGCCATGTTAATGTCAGTATTTCATATTTCAGAAACTGAAAAAGAATGAACGTTTAATTTGTCACCTTAAAATGTAGCTAGACCCTATGACTTTTTTGTGTCTCCAGTCTGTTTCAACATGCAGCATAAAGTGTATTTTGTTCCAACAACGAATCAGGACTGTATTTTAGAAATGACAAAGGGAAAACACGTGATCATTTCCTGAATGGTTCCTTTGCAAGTATTCTTAGCTGTTATGGCCTTTTTTCTCTCTCACACACACTTCTTTTCGATTTTAACCTAATTATTTTTTACATTCTGCTTGTTTATAAAGGAGGAAACGCAGATAATTTAGCGGCATCAACTCCCCTGGAAGCAAATTCTAGTTCATCTCTCCCCGCAAACCTGCACATCTCCCCTGGCGGGGAAACATTCCCGTTCATCCTCGTTACCTGTGCCACTTAGAAATCCAGAGTTTTAACTTCATCATTTCAACTCATGCCAAGTAGGAGAACATCAAAGATGCTCACGGACGTTACCGTCCTCCTGCCATGTGCGCGTGCCATCTGTCTGGGCCCGTGGTGTAGCGACGGGGGAAATGTAGCTCCTGCAGACACGTCTGCGATGAGTCGACTCTGAGCAAATGAAGCCGTTTCTCAGGCGCTTCATCAGCTGGGAACTGGTCCGTGAGCGCTAACCAGCGTGCATGCGTTTATGTTGAGGTGTACAGGATAGATAGATAGAACTTTATTCATCCCCGAAGGGAAATTCAACTGTCCAGCAGCTCAACAAACAGGAGCTACACAGACTTGCTGCCACTCTGCGGCGCATCAACTGACGAATGTGCACAGACATGTCATTTTTGCAGGAGGGCTGCCAGTCAGCTTCAGTCAAGGAACAAAGAGGATATTCAGTCTGGAGATAAGTGCAATGCTTTCACGTTGTCCATGTGCATACCGTGCATACCCTCAGAGTGATATTTGAATTAAAACTGGTAAGTGAACCCTGTACGGTGCAGTACTGATAAGTCTATCTGGAGTTTAAGTATCAATATTTGAGATTTTTTATATCAGTCACCACACAAGGGGCCCGAAAAACCAGCAAAATATTTGCCATGATCAGTTTTCAGGGAGGAATGAAGGCATTTTCGTCACCGCCTGCCACCCGGTCAGCGTGCACGCTCTGGCTCTCACATGTGGTGCATATTAGCAAGAGTTACCCTTTCCATCCGAGCAGTAAACTTGGCCTGGACACGTGTGGCCCAGAGAGGCAGCGGCGGGTCAGACGTTCACCTACTTCCTACATCGGCTGCACACCTGAGGCTGCCACAAGCTGACAAGACCCATGAAGTTCCCACCTGAGCCCAAATGTTCTTTTCTTATCAGTTTGGTTGGCAGTGGCAATCATTTCAGAACATCTTATCAGTACAGTATGAGGGGTCAAAGAGCAGTGGTTTTATTAACGCTGCGGCCTGATAAGTCTGCACCACTTCAGTCTTATCAGTTTAACAGAGACGTGTCCAGAGTTAGACGTCCAGCTTTGGTCTGGACTGCAGTCTTAATTCAAGTTTCAGCCCTACTGAGGATTCACTGCATACGCTATGACGAAATGCAGGGAAGAACAGTATCATTCATTAAAACCAGTCAGATTATATTTGTTCTGTGTCATTTCAGTTAGTTGGTTTGATTTGATTGAAAATGCAAAGGTTTGACCTCAACATCTTTTATTTAAATGGATATGTTGAGTTTAGGCTGAAAATGACTGATAGGTAAACCCTAAGGACTTCATTCATTCATTCATATAACATTTATTTCCCATTTTAACGGCCTGACTTACTGCTTGTCTAAAAACAAGAAAAACTCCAGAGTAGAGACAGTGGCAAAGAGTGGAAAAATCTTTTGAATCAGTAGTTACTTTTCTGTATATCCAGGAGTATATTAGATAGTTATTATATACAGTAAAATCAATGCAGAACAGCTTAGATAGTGGTCAGTTTAAACTGAACAGAACAAGCCGTATAAAGGATTTGTACTTTTACATTTCCTTATATTTATAAGGCGAAGTGTTTGTGCTTAGATCTCTATAAATAGTCTGAGGACCTTTTTCCACCTGCGAAAGCTCATTTGTTGTCAGGAGTACTTCTGTACAGACTCTGAGCCCCATGACGTCTGTTTATTCAGCAGCTGTTTGCTGCCATCTAGTGGCCAGAGGCTGAACTACAATAAGGTCTTTTTTCTTTTTTTTTAAAAACAAACAAACCATAATGGTTTGCAATGTTCAGTCATCATGTTCCCCTTTAATTGAGAGAATGATCGAGAACACATTTACGCATTCTTCATTCTCAGTACTTTTCAAGGTTAAGATGGGTCATAATATGTTTTCAACTCTGGGTGTTAAAACAACTTAGTGCTGGGTGGGTGGGGGACTGATGATTCTGTCAGTAGAAATGTGTCTCTAGCCTTGTTCCTTTTGTCCAGTCTTTTCTTCTGAAAGGCGCTCTATGATGCTCTGTTCTGACTCAGATAGTGACCTGTGGACTCTGACGCCTCTGTACCAACTCTTCAAACAATCCATTGTTTCAAAAAGGCTGGGTTGGATTTTATCGATTTAAATTCAAACTCATTTCAGGGCGAACTCTTTCTGGCAGAGGCCGTCACTACCACCACCCGGGGGGAGCCGGTGGAGGTGGTGGAGGAGTACAGATACTTGGGCACAATCTTCGATGGCCTCCTGCAGTTTTCCTCTAACATTGAGGAGATCATTAGGAAGTGTCATCAGAGACAATATCTGCCCAGGAAGTTGACATCATTTGGTGTGAACAAAGACATTCTCCTGACCTTCTACCATGCATTCATTGAGAGTATCCTAACATTCTCATTCATCTCCTGGTTTCATTCCATCACCCTGCAAGATCGGTCACGCCTACTCAGCATCACCAAAGTCTGCTCTAAAATCATTGGACACTGTTAGAGCTCTGTCTCCTTTTTGCGACCAACAAACCTTCCATTCTGCTCACAGGATCCTGCACGACCCCGCACACGCACTTCACTCAATGCTCGAGTGGCTCCCATCAGGTCGCAGGCTGCGATGTCCACGCTTGTCTTATTTCTAGTTAAAATGTCTCATTTTTAGTCCAAAAATCTCATTACACTTAAAACAAGAGTTATTACCAGGAAAATTTGACAATATTTGACAATTTTCACCTGTTTCAAGTACATTTTCACTTGAAATAAGTAGAAGAATCGGCCAGTGGGACAAGATTTATCTTCTCATTACAAGCAAAAAAATCTTTTTCTACTTATTTTAAGTGAAAATCTACTTGAAACAGGTGAAAATTGTTGTTTTTTCCAGTGATGAGTCTTGTTTTAAGTCTAATGAGATTTTTTTTGACTAAAAATGAGACATTTTAACTAAAATAAGACAAATATTCTTGTTAAGATTTTGAGTTTTTGCAGTGTACCTATGGGGCATGAAGGCCTGGGGCGTTCAAACACACACACACACACACACACACACACACACACACACACACAGAGATCTGGCTGGTTCACGTAGCATCTCACATCACAGGCGGGTTGATCTGATGACCTGCGATGTCCACGCTGCAGAACACAGAGGAGGAGGGCCACCTTTGTCCCCAGAGCAGTCCAGCTCTTAAACAACGACCCCTCCCTGTCTCAACGGCGACTGACTTAATGCACATAGCACTTTAACATTAAGCACAAAGCACTTTTACTGGCAGTAGCTTGGATATTTTTAACTGCACACCCTATGTATGTATGTTTTTATGTTGTTGATGTTCTATTTGTCTTTTAATGCTGCTCCTTATGCTTTTAAATTGCCCCTCGGGGACAAATAAAGTGTTTTGAATTTTAATTTGAATTGAATTTGAAAAGAGACGGTGGACAGATAAAAAAACAACAACAGGTACCAATCAAACAATCCCAGCACTAATAAAGGACTCATCCATCGCTGGTCGGCATCCTCTGAGTTTCTTTCTGAGTCTGCAAAAACACACTTGGCCTGTTTATGTGGCTGTCAGAGAGAGTAATGCCCCGACTGGACAGCAGGCGTGCTGTAACCCACTGCAGCACGCCAGCCTCTGCAGTGCTGCTGTGCTAGCATGTGCCAGAGACTGTGTGTGTGTGTGTGTGCGTATGTGTGTGTGTGTGTGTGTGTGTGTGTGCATCAGCGGATGGGACGGACCATCAGACCGGCGGCTGCTGCTGCTGCCACTCTGCTGCAGGAGAGTGGAGGAGAGAGAGAGAGAGAGAGAGGGGAGAGGCGAGGCTGGAGGACAGGAGGGAGACGGATAGGAGGGAAGTTAAAGGGATTGTGGGAGGGAGAGAGTCCAGGCCCAAATAAAGCCATGGGGGCCAGAACTGGGCTGGGTCCCCCTTTGCTATAAATAAGCTGGCTGCCTGCAGGCTCGGGTTTGGTGCTTGGGGCTCGGGACCGGTGACCATCACTGCAGCTGCAGTCCTCAGGGGAGTCTCCTCCGCATACTCATCATCATCTTCTTGGTCATCAGTGTTCTTCTGGGCATCCAAGATGCCTCGCGTGGACGTAGACCTCAAACTGGACTTCAAGGATGTCCTTTTCAGACCCAAAAGGAGCAGTCTGAAGAGTCGCTCTGAGGTTGGTGCTCTTTAATCACTTCAATTATATTATTTTAAAGCCTGAACATCATTGCTCAGGATCATTCCTGGCAGATGTCTGTTCTGTTCATCGTTAAAGACTTGATGCGTGAAACAGCTCCGATACCTTGTACGTGCAGGATGAGAGGGCAATATTTTAGCTCTGTGATCATCTTGATTAAAGCTGCAGGCAGGAAACGCTCGATGACACCCATTAACCCCGTCGTCTTGAAAGGAAGAGTCACTGAAACTGAAACTGAAGCTGCGTGCTTCAGCCTCTGTGTAACTCCATACGTGCGCTCCGTTCTCACTGGTTTGGTTTTGTTGGGCTTTTTTTCATCAGCTATCAGGTGTACTTTTGTTCTGTGGAGACCACGGTTCATGTAATACCGGAGTGACCTTCCCAGAGGGGACAGGGGACAAACGAGCCGAGGAAACAGAGGAACAAAAGGAGCAAAGACGTGGAGAGCAAGAGGCGCAGCAGAGCACTGAATACTTTTTATTGTCACGATAGTATCTAACTTTTATGTTGTAAACCTGGACGGGTCGGTCCGTGTCCAGCACTGGCAGATCCAGAGATCTGGCTGCCAGAAACAGGACAGCTCCGTCCTCGCATGTGGCTCCTTTACATAACGGCCTATCGTTAACTATCACTTACTGGCGCTGAGGCCGGTTGTAACCGAACCTCGTGGGGACCGCTGTCGTCTGGTGGCAGCGGATCCAGAGTGCAAGGTGGAAGTGGGCAGGAGTTTGGCATCTGAGAGGCAGAACATGAGGCATGGGACACTTCTCAGAAATCCTGTTTAAAAATAGGGCCGTCCACATTACAGGCGAGCAGACCACGTACCACGTGAGGGAGAGATACGGGTCTACGGTAACATAACAAGTACATACGAGGCCCGGCGGCTCGGGCACAGGGACTTCTGCCTACTTCAATTACACTGGTCAATACAGGCTGTTCTGTGTCCACACTTTTAACTGATGATGAAATGTTTCAACCATGATGGGAGGGGTCCATGCCCCTACACTGCAAAAACTCAAAATCTTACCAGGAATATTTGTCTTATTTCTAGATAAAATGTCTCATTTTTAGTCCAAAAATCTCATTACACTTAAAACAAGAGTTATTACCATGAACATAACTTGTTATTTGACAATTTTCACCTGTTTCAAGTAAATTTTCACTTGAAATAAGTAGAAGAATCGGCCAGTGGGACAAGATTTATCTTCTCATTACAAGCAAAAAAATCTTTTTCTACTTATTTTAAGTGAAAATCTACTTGAAACAGCTGAAAATTGTTGTTTTTTCCAGTGATGAGTCTTGTTTTAAGTTTAATGAGATTTTTTTTGACTAAAAATGAGACATTTTAACTAAAATAAGACAAATATTTTTGTTAAGATTTTGAGTTTTTGCAGTGTACCTATGGGGCATGAAGGCCTGGGGCGTTCAAACACACACACACACACACACACACACACACACACACACACACACACACACACACACACACACACACACACACACACACACACACACACACACACACACACACACACACACACACACACACACACACACACACACACACACACACACACACACACACTGAGATCTGGCTGGTTCACGTAGCATCTCACATCACAGGCGGGTTGATCTGATGACCCGACCCCCGAAGTTCAGAGAAACTTGTGCCTTTGTTTTTACTCTCAGGTGGATCTTCAGAGGACTTTCACATTCCGCAACTCCAAGCATACGTACACCGGCATCCCCATCATCGCAGCCAACATGGACACCACAGGGACGTTTGAGATGGCTCAGGTTCTCAGTAAAGTGAGTGACAGAACAAACGTAGGGGTGGGGTTCCATATGAGGATACACTACCATGCCAAGGTTTCTTCATCATTTAGAGGGGACATACTATGAAAAGTACTTTTTCTGGGACTGATAGTATATATTTGGAAGGCAGAAGTGACTGAAAGCCCAGGAATACCGGACAAAATGCAAATCTGTCATTCCGTTAGGCGCTGCCCAGGTCTGACAACGTTATTCAGTGAGTGCTTGAGGTCTGCAGGACCTCACCAAAGACAGGCTGGTCTGCTTCCCTATCACCACAATCACCCACAACTTTACTTTTTCTGAATACCTCTGAAGTCTGTAGTGTCAATATCTAAGTCCATTTTAAAGCTCATGCAAGCTTTACCTTTTATTCTCGTGAAGTCTCTTGCGTGAGAAGTGACAGGGTCCAGAGTTGTTTTCTGATAGTTTGGATGGGAAGCCACAGGAGCTGCATCACACTTCCTGAAAGTAGTCAAATATTCCTTCAAATTAAATTAAGACTGGTATTTTAACATGATAAAAGACCTTTGTGCTGCTTTAAAAAAGGTGCAGCTTCCCAAAGTGAGGATTGGAGTTTAGTAAAACTGGTTGCCATGAGCTGAGATGTATATTTGTGGTTACGGGGGCAGGATTTGTGATTTGGCCGAAGCGTGTAGCAGAAATATTATTACAACCTGTAAACAAACAATGGATAGATGATGTAGTTCCCCGTCCTGGGATCGATCCAGATGTGTCACATGTCAGTTTAAAGTTCGTTTCGCCCTTCTCCTCCTTCACGTCGCTGTCGCAAAGAGAGAAGTTGAGGGGAAGAAATGAGGAAGTGAGATGAGGGAATCATTTCACCTGGTCCGAACGATGCATGAATCCAAACTGATGACACTGAAGCATGTCAAATCAATAGAGGGAGTATCACAGATCGTTTGAATGAATAAAGAAATGTAAGCGTTTGTATTTCACGAGCTGAATCCCAGTATTCCTGGCCTGTTCTCTTCAGCACACCCTCTTCACAGCAATTCACAAACACTACTCTGTTGAGGACTGGAAAGACTTTGCCGCCAGTCATCCAGAATGCTTGGAGGTAAGATGATCGCTGCGTGGTATTTATTCTCTGAAGCACTTTTGTATTTGCTCAAAGGATTTTTTTTCTCCCCCTCTATAGCATGTAGCTGCTAGCTCAGGGATGAGCAATGCAGATCTGGAGAAGCTGTGCGCCATCTTGAATGCCATTCCCGCCCTTAAGTACATTTGTCTGGATGTAGCCAACGGCTACTCTGAGTACTTTGTGAAGTTCGTCAAGACAGTGAGAGAAAAGTTTCCCAAACACACCATTATGGTAAGAGGGAGGCCCCGGCAATAAGGCTCCATGTGGGAATCTGAGACACCGTACCGATGTTATGGTTGTCTGTCTCGCAGGCTGGAAACGTGGTAACAGGGGAGATGGTGGAGGAGCTCATCCTCTCCGGCGCCGACATCATTAAAGTGGGAATCGGGCCAGGTGGGTGGGAGCCAGAGTCCCAGTTACTACTGAAATAAAAGGGACTCCTTTTCACAGAGCAAGGGTGCTTCCATCTGGATTGAGATGAACACATGTACCTCTCTCACGTGTGCACTGTGAACACTCTGTTTCAGGTTCTGTGTGTACGACAAGGATCAAGACGGGAGTGGGTTACCCACAGCTCAGCGCTGTCATAGAGTGTGCAGACTCAGCCCACGGCCTGAAAGGACACATCATCTCTGTAAGCAGATGCTTTGCTATGTAGAATGCTGTGCTCGTTAAAGATATGGGATGAGTTACGCTGTGTGCATTAAAACTCATTCAGGAGTTGGTATTATCAGTAAATAAATACTAGGGTTGGGACGATACGGGTAACTCACGATTCAATACTGTGATATATATCACGATACACGATATTCGATATATTGCAAGAAATTTCATCAACGATATATCAAGATATATGTGACTGAAAAAGAAAAAATACCCATAAAAAGGAAAACGTCTGGAGTTATGCATTTATTCAATGCCAAAACTTCACACAATGTACAAAGAAAGTGCATTTGTATAGAGCCTCACTGCCTCCTAGGCTTGTAAATGTAAACATTGTACAGCTGGACAAATTGAAGTGCATGAACAATAGTGCGGTGACAACCGCGTAAATCCAATATGTGTGTTGTAATAAAATATCGATATTTGCCGTCAGTTTATCGATTATTTATAACAATATATCGCTATATCGATTTTTTTCCCCACCACTAGTAAATACTGAGGATTAACTATGATCAAGGAAAACACAGTAGGGGTATGACAGCGTAAAGGAAGTTTTGTCTGCAAATATGTTTAAAATTTGCAAGATTTTGAGTGAAAATGACAAACTGAAGAGTGTAAGTGCGGTATAATGATGGCTTGTAGCCAGTAGAGGGCGCTCTCATTCTTACAAGGCCAGTGCAGTAAACTGACACCAGGGTTCCTTATGTCCTGTTTAGGATGGAGGCTGTAGTTGCCCAGGAGATGTAGCAAAGGCCTTTGGTAAGTAGCATACTCACATTCGTAATCTTATTCTGCTGGTGTGTTTATTTTAAAAGAAATAGAATAGAAAAGAATAGAATACTTTTTTAATGTCATTATACATGGGTACAGTGAGATTAAAAGCAGCCACTCCCCTTCTTGTATTGTGCGGCTCAGGTGCGGGGGCCGACTTCGTGATGATGGGGGGGATGCTGGCAGGACACGACCAGTGCTCCGGCGAGCTCATAGAGAAGAACGGGAAGAAATTCAAACTGTTCTATGGCATGAGCTCTGACACAGCCATGAAGAAGTATGTTGGTGGAGTTGCTGAGTACAGGTGAGATCCAGACGTCCATACGCAGTGTTGGGTACAATACTTTGAAATTGTATTTAGTTACTGAATAATAAATACTTGCCTTAAAATGTATTTTGTAACATATTCCGTTACTTTGTGTAATCAGAGTATTGTATACTGAATACTTTGAATACTTTTAGAATACTTCACACTGATTGTCATGAAGACTACAATTGTTGAAGCACCTGTTACAAACTCACATACCATTAATTAGGAACTCAAACTCTTCTGGCAAATGCACGGGAGCAGGAACAGAGGTCAAAGATCATTTATTTGCTGGATAAAAATAAAATAAATAATAATAATAATATATTCAAAATGTTTTTTTTTTTTTTTTTCGGTTTCTGTAATAAAGTGACAAAGTGCTTGAACATAGCACTGATTTTAACATTTAAATATTTTTTATATTTACTTAACAAGGTAAAACAAAACAAGCTCTTCCATAAAGATATAATATAAAACTAAACTCTTCATAAAAGGGCATGTAGATATCCAGTTTTAGTGATGTTACCGGCTAATTGTTGTCTATAAGAACAAAATTAAGAATGCATGGAAGTGCACCCAAAATATCAATAATATGAAAAGTACATTTTACTTTTGTATATTATTACAACAATTTTGTATGTAAAAACAAAACAAAAACATATTATTACCAATTGATTACATTTTTGCAACTTTGATTTGTCATATTTACGTTATATTTTCTGTGTATTTTTTATAGTACCATTGTATTGTGTATTGTATTATGTACCATGGTATTTCTATAATATTCTCACTGAATAATTTGCACGGAAGGATTAATGATAAAACTGTTTAATGTCCGTGCTCAATTATCCTCTATATACCAATGTTTCCCAACCCTGGTCCTCGAGCCCCCCCTGTCCTGCATGTTTTTAGATGTTTCCCTGCACCAACACACCTGATTCTAATTAATGGTCCTAATTAGCTTGTCACCAAGGTCTGCACAACTCTGTTGATGACACAGGTACTTTTATCACGGTGTGCTGAAGCAGGGAAACATCTAAAACATGCAGGATAGGGGGGGCTCGAGGACCAGGGTTGGGAAACACTGCTCTATACTCCTTTAAAGCCCACAGCCAATAGTAGGTTATTTGCATTTTTTTCTTTATATTTAACAAACGTACTAAGTCAGCTGTTGTGATCTGACGTTGATTTAACTTCAAATTGAAAACTTTGATAAATACTTCAATCAAATTTAACTCAGAAATGTTTATGTGAGAGAAATTACATCCGTGAATCAACACAATACGGTAATGGTACGGTAAAAGAGCACTAACAAGTAAAACTACTCGCAACAGACACCAGTAAAAAAAGAAATAACTTACTTTTGGTTTTTGAAGGCATTTTTTCCATCACTTGATTGACTCGGCTCTGTTGATTCCATGGATGTATTATGGTTGATTCCCGGATCCATGCCTCAACGCGCATGCGCATATGCTAGCTGCTACCCGGGATGGCAGGTTATTTACCGGGAAATAAGGCTAATTTATGGTTCTGCGTTACACCAACGCAGAGCCTACGACGTAGGGTACGCGGCGACGCGCAACGTACGGTGCGCGTCGCCGCGAACACTACGGCGTAGGTGTGCGTCGATTTAACGCGGAACCATAAATCAGGCTTTAGGGGAATTATTCACAGCAAGCAACACGTGGATGATTGCTCTAAATATTTATTTATTATTTATGTTATTATTATTATTACTTTGTTGGTAAAGTAGAACATATGAAAGTATTCAAATGGTATTACAAAAGTAACTGTATTTTAAATACCCCAATTTAAAACCATAACCATACTGGAATACAGTTACTCAAAACCTCTATTCTAAATATGTTACGGCGTTACATGTATTCCATATAGGGTTGCCACCTTTCAGAAATAGAAATAAGGGATGCCCCAAAACTTCTAAACTGCATAGAAATGTATTTATTTTATATGAAAAACTAAAATGCTCTGATTTAAAGTCTAAAGTGCTTTAATTGCATTGAACTTGCACAACTGTACATCAGCCCAGATGTACTGTATGCAAGTAAATATTTAGTCTACAGCGGAAGGTCCGAAAATTAGAATATGATGTAAAAGTTAATTTATTTCAATAATTCAACTTAAAAGGCAAAACTAATACATTACATAGTCTCATTACATGCAAAGATATATACAAGATATGTTAAACCTTTATTTGTTATAATTTTGATGACTGAATTGTTTATTCATTTCATAAAATATTCTAATATTTTGAGATTTTTTATTTGGGATTTTCATAAACTGTGAGTCATAATCATCAACATTATAATAAATAAAGGCTTAACATATCTCACTTTGCATGTAGTGGGAAATAATACATTTGTTTCACCTTTAGTTGAATTTACTACGAATTAAGTTTTGCAATATATTCAAATTTTCAGACCTTCACCTGTATATTATGACATCAATACATAAGAGCATAATATGTGTCCGTATTGGTTCAATACGGAACGCAACTTTTAATTCCCAATTACGTAAAGATTCCGTATTTTAAGGGACGGGTGGCAAGCCTAATCCCGTTACTCCCCACCCCTGTGCATGCCGGAGAGTTCATCATTGGCTAGGCAACCTTTGGCGCTCTTCTGTTTTTAACGCACAGGCCAGAAACAGACACCCCTAAATTATAAGCAAAGAACATTTGCGATGTTCAGACATGAATTCCAATTAAGTTTAGTCTCATCAGAATATTCTTAATGCCTCTGCTTGTGGTGTCCTCTCCTTTGCCCTCAGGGCCTCTGAGGGGCGGACGGTGGAGGTTCCTTACAGAGGAGATGTAGAAAACACCATCCGGGACGTGCTGGGCGGCCTCCGCTCCACCTGCACCTACGTGGGCGCTGCCAAACTCAAAGAGCTGGGCCGCAGAACCACCTTCATCCGTGTCACTCAACAGTCCAGCCAAATGTTCAGTTAGGAGGAAAAACCAACCTCTGTTGGCTAACTAACTGTTGGCTGCATGATATGTATCGTGCATGTATGTCCACATGTGGATCAGCAGGACCGTGTTGTGTACGAGCACGTCACTTTCTCTGGCGATATCTGCTGTCAGACATCTCTGAACCTCTGCAGATGTCATTCAATAAAGTTTGACACCCATTCTTCTATCCTACTTGATGTCACTGCAAGTGCATCTACACACTTAGACGCACCACGATGTCACATTTCAATAAAGACTATGTTATAATTTGGGATGGAAGTGTGCAAAAACCTTGAATAACTTATAAACTAGTGACTAAATGACCACAATTAGCAGAAATTGGTATTTCTGCACTTAAATCTTATTGAGAATCAACGTGTCCATTGCATCTCATTTATCAGAAGTTAAAATTCCCAGAACAAGCCTGGGGATTAAGATCTACAAATGTATGTGTCAGACTCTTAGCCATCATAAGAGACATTATGCTGCAACAAAGTGCGTGCAACCCTCCACCAAGTCCCTCAGTGGTGTTCATCATTCTGCAAATCCAACTTCAACAGGCATCAAGGGTTGGTACCCATGTGTTCCGGGTCAGTGAGGTGCATCTATAATGAAGGTGAAAACCTCTGGATTTAAATATTACAGCTGCTTTAGCACACACACGTGCATGCTTGCTGCACTGTGCCTGACATGTCGAAGCAAACTCCCAAACTCCTACCTGGAACACATACAGCACTTACATGCTTCACTGTTTATTGCAACAAAAGGTGATTATCATCGTCTGACCAGAAGTCCTGTCGCATCTTTACACATAATAAATTCTAGATCTATTTGTGTTTGTTTTCTTTTTTGTGTTCTGATGTCCATATAAACTATCTGATCAGCTGTAACCGAACAGTTGGCCGAGCTTCAGGCAGGTCTCAACGACATTAAGACCTAGATGTCCAACTTTTTACCTCTAAATGCTGATAATACAGAAGTTATTGTTTTTTTTAAAATCCGTTTTGAGGAAGGGATTAAATGACGTCGCGATGGCCTCCAGTAAAGTTATTTTAATTAGGATTTGTGGTTTAAACAACATAATAATCAGGTTTGTAAGACAGTTTTCCATCTCCATTATATCACAAAGATTAGGAACATCCTCTCCCAGAGTGATGCTGAAAAACTAATTCAGGTATTTGTATCTTTTAGACTAAATTACTGTAATGTATTATAAGCAGGATGTCCAAGTAATTCTGGGAATATCCTCCAGCTGATCCAAAATGCAGCAGCGCGAGTGCTGACAGGAATCAGCAAGAGACATAAACAGAGCTGATCGTTCCTTATGTTCCTAATAGTGCAGGTTTACTGCAGCTATAGAACAAAACTAAAAATAGTTTAGTCTCAAACATACCTTCGTTCTAGATATGCTGCTATAGGCCTACGCTGCAGGGGGACACCAACATGATCCAGGTCTACACCTGCTTATATAGTGGTCTCTGTAGTCCACCAACTAACCAGGTCAGTCATATGTGGGTCAATGACGAATAAGGATTTTCAACAGGTCAATTTTAAAATAATAAAAAAAAAGAACATCTATTGCAGTTCAAACATTAAGAATGTTGTGTAAACAGAAATTCATATAAAAGCGATAGTTTTTTGACAAGATGAATTGGCACTAGCCTTAAAAAAGGTCATGTGGTGCAACCATGATTCATATTAAAATAAATTAATTTCCTTAACATCTTTTTTTTTACAATTGTTCAATATTATACAAAAATGGTTGTTTTTTTAATGGTATGATATTTCATAAAATGGACATCATCAGTCAAACTTGGTTTGTATATAATGATGGAAATATAAATACAAATGTGTTGCAATCTTACACACTACAAGGCATTTCTGAAATCATGCCAGATAGGGCAGAAGATTGATTTAAATACATTTAGAGTGATTTCAAAAAAAGTTTTCAAAACAAGAGTCATGGTCGGACGGTCGCACCACATGACATTTTGACGCTTAAAACAACAAAAAAATCCCAAATAACTAGTATTTTTTGTAAAATTCAAATGAGTCCATATGTGGGACAGGTAGTTCATATATATGGTATTTTTTTATCCATTTAAACCTTTTTTGAATTGAAAAAAAAATCAGTTTTTCAGAAAATATAGGGGTCACGTCATTGACCCATGTACATAGAACTCTTAGTTCTCCAGTTAACTGATCATTAATATATATATAAATATATCTGCTCTTTTGTACCTTTGAATATATATCTGTCTCTCTTCTCTCTGTTCTCCATTCTCTTTCCTATCTCTTTTCCTGCTCAACAGGGCTGGTCTTCAGCAGGAGGTCCCCCCTTATGATCCAGGTTTCTTCCCTCTTAACCCCCCAAAGCTCCAGCCCATTTTCAATGCCCATCTGCTTCTCTGCAGTACAGTCCCCTATTGGAGTGGAACGGGTTTAAGAGGAGTTTTTACCTCCTGTTGTTTATGTCCTAATTGCTCTGAGGTCATGCTCTGGTCTCTGGAAAGATCCCAGAGACAACTAGTATTGTAATAAACGTTATATAAATAAAACTGAATTGATTAAAAAAAAAAAAAAAAAAGGAATACAACTTATACATATACAACATATGATTGACATGTTGCATTACTTTCCTAGGTTTTGTGTGCACGTGCAGGGAAAACAACTAGAAATGATCCTGCAGGATCCTGAATTAATGGTATAAACAAATCCGGGTTTTAATATCTGCTGTGGTTAATCTCAGCTTCAGCCTACTGTGAATTTTCAATTTAGTTTTTTTTTTTTTTTTTTTAGGGGTAACAGCGTGTCATACCCGACATCTACCACTAGAGGGAGCTACTAGCTGCTTTACCATCTAGTGCGGCTTATTCTCCTCTTAATCCTAGAATTTATTTAAGATACCATATATGTATAATGGACATGATATTTAAATAAAGACACAATTTGTCCATTTATTCCAGATATGTCAAGGTTTTGTTTTCTTTTTCAAAGAGGTGCATTTGTACAGATGTCAATTACATACACCAACAGGTTGCTCCGTTGCTATAGAGGAAAAGGATGGTGAGACACAGGTGAGTACATTATAGTACAAACAAATTGGCTGGGATCTGCTGCAGCCCCCTGCAGGCCAGACCGTACGTTGCATGTCTCTCCTGGCGTCCGCGTCTCTGCCACCGTCGTGTCGGTGTGTCAAGTTTCACTTTAGTACTTGGTGTAGCAGGTTAGCAGAGAAACATCTAGATAGACTGGTTGCAAGCCTCCGCGCTGAGTGTTCAGAACCAGAGGAGGAATCGTTGACAGATGAGCTCCATCCCCCTGCGTGGCGGTGGGCAGGATTAGAGGTCAGGACCCAAAAACCCCCCCACCCAAGTGTTTGTTGCACAGGGAGGCAGAGACCAAAGCTGTTCCCTGGAGACCAATCCCAGTCATCTCCAGCATTAAACACATCATATCTTAATAATAATTTATAGTTAACTGTCGATAACAACATTTGTTAATCATCAAATCAACTCAAATATCAAATTATAAGTAAGAAATTTACATTTCAAACGGCCCATATCAAACAGCCCAATGTGTAAATTGATTGGGGCGAACCTAAACCGTTACAAGGGCCTCTACACGTTTTTTTTATTTTATTTTATTTTTCTTTCTGCCTGAGTTGGTTATCCAGCGCTATGGACATTTACGAGACATCATATAAAAAAAGAAAACATAATTAATGAAAAGAAAAAAAAAAAGAAGTGGAATCCTGATCGAAATGTTTTCACTTTTAAAACACAACAAAGTGCAGAAAAAAAACAAAACAGTTTTCGCAAAAAATGAAAGTACAAACATCAAGAAACAAAAAGCACACATGCCTTTTTTTCTGATCAAAAAAGTCAAAGCTCACACACCAACATTCATTTCTTTTGTCAAGTTGTGCAAGAAGCCGATTTAAAAAAAAAAAAAAAAAAAAAGACACAAGCAGTTTGCCTCCAGTGAGGAAACTTGTCATAAAAAGTCAACAATGACACATTCTCTACATGGTTTTAAGTCCCCTGACATTATACTGAGTGCTACAAGGAGACCCAAAACAGAAAAAGCTTCTGCACCAACGATAATGCAAACGAAGCGAAGGTTTCCATGCGTTGGTTCCACTCCAGACGGCCGGGCCGAGCTGCCGGGCCCGTGGGCCGAGGCAGAGCGCCGGCCCGGCCGGTGTGGGGTGGAACTAAAGAAAGGGACGCTCTCCCCCGAGGAAGGGTTTCCTCGTAGGGAGGAAGCTAGGAATCACCTAACACCTCGGCCCGTTGGACCCAAGAACACGCCGGGGCGCCAAGTGAGATGGAGCACAGACAGATAAACACAAGGTTACGGCAAGGCGATGTGCAAAAACATGAGCCACCTCTCTCTCTCTCTCTCTCTCTTTTTAATCAGTACTCCCCCTTTTCTTCCCGTTCTCATTCTCTCTGTTTTAAATGAATGTTACCCCCAAGACGGGCTCCGGTCTGAGACAGAGGGGTAGACCGAGCCCGTCCCGGGTTAGAAAGTGCTGAAACATTATCAAGTCTCTTACGTCTACTTACATGTGCATCTCTGTTGGTTGGTTGTTTCTTTTTTTTTCTATTTTTCTCTTTTTTTTCTCTTTTGTTTTGTAAAAAAAACAAAAAAAAAACGTGGTCCCCACCATCAATGAGGTTTCTTTTTCCTGTGGGTCTCCCCATGAACCATTGAGGGTCAGGGTTTATGATCTCTCTCACACACACGCACACACACACTCACACACACACACGGACATGGACACGTTTATCAGCCCTCAAACACTCACGTAGCTGAACACACGCCAGGCCACGGTAGCACGGAGGGTGAGGAAGGCCACGCGGACAGACGGGAGAGAGAGGACAGGAAAACTCTCAAAATCATCCGGACTCTTGTTTTACTGACGCGACACCCATCAACACACAATAAAACACCACAACAGTGGGGGGGGGGCGACAACAGCGGCGTCGGACTATGCTACATAAACTTGGCACGGTAAGAGGGGAAATGAAATGTAAGTATTGCACATTGTGGCACATCTCAAAGGTGGTGAAAGCGGTAACTTGGGATCCTAATAAATCAAAAAAACGACAACACACCAAATAAAAGGGGCGGGGAATCTGACCGCTCCCTCTCCTGTATTCATAATGCGTCTACATGTCATCACTTACAGGACTGTCTCAGAAAATTTGAATATTGTGATAAAGTTCTTTATTTTCTGTAATGCAATTAAAAAAACCAAAATGTCACACATTCTGGATTCATTACAAATCAACTGAAATATTGCAAGCCTTTTATTATTTTAATATTGCTGATATGGCTTAAAGTTTTTTATTTATTTATTTATTTTTTGCACAGTGATAATACAATAATTTTTTTTATCATATAAAGACAAATAATTTGTGCAGGAGAGGAAAAGAAGCCCGAAGGGCTTATAAGAAATCCTCCCCTCAATACAAAATCACCAAAAACAAATCAGTCAATAGCAAAAGAATAGAAAGGAAAAAAGAAAAGGTAAAATAAACAAAGAAAAATACACAGAATCTTAAGTTTAAGATTAAGATTCCCAGAATATTTTAATTTTTTGAGATAGGACATTTGAGTTTTCTTAAGCTGTAAGCCATGATCAGCAATATTAAAATAATAAAAGGCTTGCAATATTTCAGTTGATTTGTAATGAATCCAGAATGTATGACATTTTTGCATTACAAAAAAATAAAGGACTTTATCACAATATTCTAATTTTCTGAGACAGTCCTGTACAATTCAGCTTATATTTCCCACCGGAGCAAACTCGGTGGGCGACATAAGCTCATGGCTGAAAGGAAACCAGATGTTAGAGGGGGATGTCGTCGGGGGGACCAGCGGCCCGGTCTGGATCCAGGCCGTGCCGCTGGGAAAGGTAGCTATCGGTTGTCTAGAGTTAATCGATTGCTCCGCCTCGTGGGAGGTGCTTGCGAGGCTGGCTGGCTATGATCGGGTACCTGAAACAACGTTAACGAGGTCACTATGGAGTCGTGGCAAGGCGGTGGGGGCCGGTCAGGGCGGCGACGCCCGCCGGATACGCCGGGTCACCTCCAGGTCAACGGCATCGCCGAGGAGGTGACGGGGATTGTTTTCAGTTACTGCATATATGAGAAACTTCCCTGAAAACCAGCAACTGTTGTTGCAACCGCAGTTTCATAAAGATATGTCTCCCATGATGGGTGGGGGGGGGGGGGTTTGACTTCTAAAACCACGAGTTTGATTCTCTCCGTGGGCACAGAGGAGTTTGTTTTGGTTGTAACGCTGGAGGGTTGTCAGTGACGTGGTTATTGCAGAGGAGCGTGCCCGACTATTGTTGTTCTATTGCTTTCTGACGTAACCAAAGCAACAACAGCATCACTCGGCTTTGGCATCATTTTACTTTTTGAATGTTTCACCTGATCCAGAGTCAAAGTTTAGAAAGACTGAGTGGCCACCAGGTCAGGTTGCTGTGACGCCGCGGGTTCTGCTTTTTTGCTTGTTTTTCATTTGTTGATGAAGGGAGTAGACAAAAAAAGACAAACAGACATATGAATTACAAAATGCACTCACACTAACACACACACACAGGTAGTAAAACAACCACACTTCCTGCTATTACTAGTTCTCTTTAACGTGTAGTTTCCTTTGAAAAAGGAGGAAATGAAAAACAGCACGACAGTGGTGATCTGAGAACCCTGCTTTATTACCTTTATTACCTTTATTACCCACCCGTGGACTTCTCTCTACCCCCCACCCACTCCTCCTCCTCCGTCCGGCCACACATCCATCCCGTCATCATCCAGGTAAACTCCCGTCGGCCCTCAGTGTTGTGCTGTTTTAATATCAGCTGAATGGGAATACAGCTGACCCACGTCGGAGAGGCCGGCGGTGAAACCACAGGAAACCACAAGCTGAACAAGAGAAGCAAGTGTTCTCTCCAGCCACACCTCCACCACCTCCTCCACCTCCACACCAGCACCTCTCGTCCAAATCTGGGGCTTTACATTCTTATTCTTCTGCAGAACTCAGCAGACAGTTATACCCCCTATCGCACCATGATGTCACACATGGCTGGTTCCTTCCTTTCTCCCTGGAAACGTTTGACTCTGTAAGTCTGATCAAACTCGCACGGAGTCGTCGGCACTTTAAGCTCAGGAACAAGAACCCGTGAGGATGTTTCGACCTTTGACCCTGCTCCTTCAGAAGCGGAACCAACTCGGCCCGGCAAGCGCACATCCGCTCAGGTTAACTGCTACAGCTCAGATCCGGGTGAGACCCGAGCCGCGGACGCCCCGGCCTCACCAGCAGGGAGAGGACTGAGAAACACTATAAAAAGATTCATATTTGATTAAACTCAGTAGGCAGGCACATTAATAAATCCCCTCTATAGCTACGCTTGCGTTCCAATAAGTTAATGTAAGTTGACCTTAACTGAGCTGACGTTGACACATTGGCTCTAAACGTGGTAAGTGCCTGTTGAGGAACAGAAACCCTGGTCTCCTCCAGTGTGTAATGTGGTCTCGGCTCGTCTCAGGGCAGAGCCTTCGAAAATCACGTCTCCACCCAACTCCTTCCTCCTGATGTGCAAATTGCAAGATTCTCTAAGTAAAGACTCCGAATACAAACACATTCTCTCTCTCTCTCTCTCTCTCTCTCTCTCTTTCCTATACACAATACACATGCACTCTTACACTTCCACCCATACACAAACACACCACAGAGCACCTTCAGTGCAACTGTACTGCTAGCAGTGTGCACTCCCCCGATACCAGTCCACTAGTGTCTCTGCAGGAGCCACAAGGTGCACCTGCGCTGATCTGAACATCTCCGGACCAACACGGTACGATTCGTAGGTCCCTGCTCGTAGGCACGGTCTGTCCACGCACACGCCCGTGTGTGTGTGTGTGTGTGTGCATGGACAGACAGACCGGCGTCATTCACACATTCATCACAAATACACGATGACCACGACCTTCACCATTACGTGGCGTGAGTTTCTACGTCTGCAGTTGAATACAAGACTACGGAAGCGTATTGCATTCACTTGAGAAAAAAAAAAATCTCCTATGTTTTTCTGAATTAACGAGATAATTCTCAAAATTCAGAGAAAAGTTTTAATTAAAAAAAAAAAACTACTGTTTTTCTGAATTAACGAGTTAAATATCTCAGAATTCCGAGAAAAGTTTTAGTAAAAAAAAAATCTACTCTGTTTTTCTGAATTAACAAGTTAAATATCTCAGAATTCTGAGAAGTTTTAATGAAAAAAAAAATCTGCTGTTTTTCTGAATTATCGAGATAATTATCTCAGGATTCTGAGAAAAGTTTTAATGAAAAAAAAATCTACTGTTTTTCTGAATTATCGAGATAATTATCTCAGAATTCTGAGAAAAGTTTTAATGAAAAAAAAATCTACTGTTTTTCTGAATTATCGAGATAATTATCTCAGAATTCTGAGAAAAGTTTTAATGAAAAAAAAAATCTGCTGTTTTTCTGAATTAACAAGATAATTATCTCAGAATTCTGAGAAAACTTTTAATGAAAAAAAAATCTGCGTTTTTTCTGAATTAACCAGATACCTCACAACTTGCAAGAAGCCGTCATTCACTTGAGAGCTGGATTTCATGGAAGCAAACATGTTCCTGTCCAGTTTAATACAGTTTTACTTTGCTTTCGGTTTGAAACATTGGGAGATACTCTTGTCTTTAAGTTATATAGATGGTATTGTTATTAGTTTGTCGACTTTGCACAGGCACCTCAGGACTTTGCGGTTGTTCAGATGGAAAGCGATTTTTTTTTTCATTCAAATTTTCTCAGAATTCTGAGATAATTATCTCGTTAATTCAGAAAAACAGAGCATTTTTTTTTTCTCAAGTGAATGCAATACATATCCGTACAAGACACCGCCGGATGGTTCAGGGCTTCTTTTTTTTTTTCTGTTGTCATACCTGAACTGTCGAAAAAAAACACGTTCCAATACCTCCGGCGCCGCTCACACTCATCCCTCGCTTTGTGATTTCATGGCACATCTGCTCCTATGTCACTGAACGATCCCTTCACTTCTCCAGAAATCTTCACCTTTCCAAAGTGCTGCTGCTACTTGCTACTACTGTCCGAGTAATATTGGGGGAATAAACAACTTTATGGAAACATACAGTACTGCGTAAATAAAAAATACTAATGTCTTGGCTGTATCGTGAGTGTGACAGGTGTGTTAAGTGCTGCGAAACATCCTGACCCTCTCAGAGCTGACATGCAGGTTCCCTCACTTCTTCTCACACAGCTTTTATGAATAAAAGAAATATACAAATAAATCATCAAATATGATGACTGTATGCTGTCTTCCTGGCTGAACTTATTCCTAAAGTGAAGCTCGTCAACCCAGTGTGTCGCACTTGCGTGGATTAGGTCAGGGTTTCTCACGTTTATACATTAACCTTGACCCAAAGGCTCAATCGAAGACTAAATGAACCCTGATTCAGGTTTGTGACAATCATTTAAAGCAACTATCTGGTTGGATAGATGAGGGAGTCGAGGGGGGGAAAAAAGGATGAACATGCTACAGATGAAAGTAAAGACTGAGCAGAGTTAAGTTTTGTTCCCTCTCCACCGTGTAAGCACACCAACGATCCACTCTGTTCAAATTTAGACCATTTCACCAAATCACACTTTAATTCAGTGAGTATCTTTTTTTTTTGCCTTCGTCCTCAGGACCGGCTGATGTGACAGCTCTGCGGCGGCGGGCGGTGGAGGGAAGGTGTAGTTACGCGGGCAGCGTCGCTAGAACTGCACGAGGAACTAAATCAGTGTCAGGAAACGCGCGCAAGCTCTGCCGGCTCCTGCGTGGAAGTGCAAACATCTAGCACGCTTAAACCCCTCACCACAGGTCACGTCATGAAATCACCAAAACAGCTCTGATTGCTCATATGATATTCGATCCATCTATATATATATATATTAAAAAAAAAGTGTTATAAACTACATGGACTCAACGTAAGGTGAGCGGAGTAGGGTACGGTTACCTCTACGGTACAATATCTGACAGGAAAGAAAAAAAACAAACAGAAAACAAAACCAAGACAAATGAAACATTAGTATGGGCATACTTTCTTCTGTAAATTCGTGTGTGTATCATTTCTTTTTTAATCCCAAGGGGTTGTCAGCAGTCCTGGCAGCCTTTTACTTGCCCATATTTGACCTTCCCTCGATGCTGATTTTCACCTCGTGAGGTATGAAGGAAGGTTTAGGCAAGGTCAAAGGTGGCTCCTCCTCTGACCTCTCCACTTTTCGACCCTCGGGGGCGGACCATCTCCGCTTCCTGCTTGCGGGCGGTTTACTCGAGCCCGCATCCGTACTGCCGGGAGCCGCGCCTTTGGAGAGACATCCTCTTCCCCCGAACACGACCTCCCCGTTTTCCACGCCGGAGACCGCTCCGCTCCCGTTCCCGCTTCCAGCGCTCCCTCGCTGGCCGATCCCGTTCTCCCGCTCCCTGTGCCGGTGGCCGGCTCCACCGCAGCTCTGGGGTGAGTCTGAGACGGCCCGGGGGGGTCGGAGGTGCCCGTGGCCGAGCGCCGGGACAGAGCCGTGGGTGGCGGGCTCCAGGGCTGGATTCTTCTTCAGGGATCCGTTTCTCAGGCTTTTGAGAGTGAGAGAAATGCAAACATCGCCCACGGAAAGCTTGGAGCAAGGCAGCTCCAGAAGCTGGGTGGTCCGTTCGGGGCAGCACGAAGACCAGCCTTGGCCGAAGACAAAGAAGGGGTACTCCAACAAGACCTCCACATTCACCTGGAGGGGCGGTAGAGAGAATAAAAACATATTGAAACACGTAATACCTCCTTTTCATGCAAACATTGGTTGTAAAGATGCCCTTGAAGTGATCAGTTAAGACTGAAAACATGTGAATTCAGTTTGTGATCCAAACCAAACACGATACCTGACATTATTTTCACAACTTCTTAGAAAATGCAACCTTTATTTTATTTTTTTTCCTCTTAATTTGCCTCCCAACTTTATAAAAAGAGCCTTTAACCAAATGATAATATACATAAACATTAAAAAATATAAAAGATAAAAAACTAAAGTTTGAATCTGTATTTTGGGGGTTCATCTACTTTATGGGATAGTATTTATGGTGACGTGCAAAAGACATTTATCCACTGCAAAAACTCAATATCTTACCAGGAATATTTGTCTTATTTCTAGTTAAAATGTCTCATTTTTAGTCAAAAAATCTCATTACACTTAAAACAAGAGTCGGTACCATGAAAATAACTTGTTATTTGACAATTTTCACCTGTTTCAAGTAAATTTTCACTTGAAATAAGTAGAAAAATCTGCCAGTGGGACAAGATTTATCTTCTTATTACAAGCAAAAAAAATCTTGTTCCACTGGCAGATTTTTCTACTTATTTTAAGTGAAGGTCTACTTGAAACAGGTGAACATTGTTGTTTTTTCCAGTGATGAGTCTTGTTTTTAAGTGTAATGATATTTTTACTAAAAATTAGACATTTTAACTAGAAATAAGACAAATATTCTTGTTAAGATTTTGAGTCTTTGCAGACTGAAAACATGTGAATTCAGTTTGTGATCCAAACCAAACACGATACCTGACATTATTTTCACAACTTCTTAGAAAATGCAACCTTTATTTAATTTTTTTTCTCCTAATTTGCCTCCCAACTTTATAAAAAGTGCCTTTAACCAAATGATAATATACATAAACGTTGATTGCCTCGACCGCGAAGCTCAATCGCACCTTTAGAGATAAAAAACTAAAGTTTGAATCTGTATTTTGGGGGTTCATCTACTTTATGGGATAGTATTTGTGGTGACGTGACATTTATCTGAGCGGATTGACAAGTGATCTTCAGACAGGATGAGCCTCTTTTGTTGTCCGTGGCCCCAACAAGTCATAGTAAGGTTTAAGGACTTCAGGACAGGTACTCAGGGGGCTACAGGGCTTTTGGCAGCCAGCTCGGTTCAGTTTTATAGTCGGCACAGACCGACACCCTCTTCATGTACTTACCTTCCTGTAACACCAAGGACAAGAAGTCTGATTTCAGGCTGCCATAAGTTAAACCCACACACCGTAACTTCTTCCTTCCAGCAGAGTCTGACATTGTTGACATCCGTATCAATATTACAACAGGACTATGGGGAAATCACGGTGAAAGACGCTTTCCTGTGTCTGGACCGCTTCATAAAAACAGAAGTGAACCGATCTCTGACAACAGTCCCTGCATCAGGAAGTGCACGTGAAAGAGAGCGCCGTAAAAGAAGATGATAGTTTAAGAGCACGAAGTGCAAGTCAGGCAACATTTTCCCTCTTGTATTACACAATGTTTGACTTCTCGGAGTAACTTTACCGAGCGTGATCTCAAAGCTACAACCACCTCTCAGGAAAGACGAGAAAAAAATGAGACGGGAGCAGAAAGAGGGAGCTCAGTCTTTGAAAGATGGTCAGCTTTTGTGGGGCGCAGCATCAAAGAGCAGCCAGGGGCAGGAGAGACGGGGAGAGCGGTACCGTGTGGGCGGACTAGTCGCTGCACAGACACAAGAAATAGATTAATTGGCCGCGATGCACATGCTTCAAAAACAGTGAGAAGAGAGCGTGGAAGTGGATGCGAGTGTTTCCAGGACCGAAACAGATCGACGCGGACATTAGAACAATAAACGGACACATCAGTCAAGATGTTGAAACATTACTGACAGAAACAGAGTAAACCATAGAGGAAAACATGCTATCTTGAAGTACAGCATGCAGGCTCGGCTCACACGACATGAAAACAGACATCTCGTCAAGTGCATATCGTTAGAGAAACTGGAAGAGAGCAAACACTCGATCATCTTTGAAGCGGCGCCCGCAGATATGGTGTGTCATCACCACGATCTACAGCGCTCTCAACAGCCCTCCGGAGAAAGATAGTGCATGTCTTGGAGTCTGGAAAGAGGATTTATGTCGAATAAATCATTGAAATCACCTTCAAGAAACAAAGTTTTCAAATGACTGAAGGGCCACTTGAGGTCTGACAGAGCCCGTAAATGTCCCCACAGAACCTGTCGGTATGGGAGTGTGATGTGCATGAACCTCTCACATTCACACATTACAACTACTCAGCCTGCGTGCAGGGACTGCCGCTCTTTGCTGTTCAAACTTAGCTCTCAATGAGTTTTCTTAAAACCAGATTTTGTGGATAATTTTGCTCCAGAAGGACGAAGATGGAGTTGACTGGCCCTCATTTAAAAAAGATGCAGAACTCATAGCGGCTCTGACAAATGCTTTTGTGTTGGTTTAGACTTGCATCTCAGCCCTGAGGAGTCCAGCTTCTCAATCATATGAGAAAAATGAAATGAAAAATGTGAAGGCATGGTTGGATATCAATAAGCTATCATTAAATCTAACTAAAACTAAGTTCATAATTTTTGGCACTAGAAAAAAAAAAAATCAAATAATTAAAATTAGTGGTATGGAAATAGAAAGAAAAAAAAGTTCCTGGGGGTATTAATTGATGATAAACTTTGCTGGAAATCACATATAAATAGTGTAAAATCAAAAATGTCTAAAACCCTAGCAATATTAAGTAAAACAAATTATTTTTTCTGTCAAAGAGCACAGTTTTTGATGTTTAACTCACTCATAGTTCCATACATGACTTATTGTGTGGAGGTTTGGGGTAACACCTATAAAACAACACCTAAAATTCCATGATATAGCCGAGCAGAAAACTGTTCTATTTGCTTTTAAAGCCCAGCAGAAACTGCTACCAAACTACATTCAGGACTTGTTCCAAATAAAAGAAATCTGCTATGACCTGAGGGGGAAACTCATGTTTGAGACGACGACAGCAAGAACAAATATTAAAAAGAGATGTACATCATTGTCTTATTTATTTTTTGTCTTCTTTATGCATTGTTTGTTTCCACGGAGTAATGCTAATGTCTCATATTTAAGCTGATCATGAGATAAAAAGGGTAGGCACTATAAGCTACGGCTCAGCTACACCTTTTCGGCAAAAGAAATGTTTATTTTACTTTTTCATTTTGTTTTGTAAAAGGTGTGTACAAGACCGAAATAAAGATAATTAATTAATTCATATGAGAAAAGCTGCTGAGAATGTAGGACAGTACGTTTAATCTGAACTGAAAACGGGCAAGCACGACGAATCCTTCGTAGGGCTGTACACACTCAGACACCTTAGAGCATAAACACCGGGCATCGCCAGCCGTTACCAAGAAATATGCCGGTTTTTAGTCATTTCTCATATTAAAGTTGAAGTCAACAAGTTAATCAGCGCCGGCTTCTGTCCACGACTGAGCAAGATGTCGCTTGTTTCCTGTTTCAATGATGACACCAGGAAACTATTACAACAGAAACAAGATGACATCAACCATCCAGCTGGTACCGGTAGCTGAAACATCCCGCCGACGTCCTGCCTAACGTAGGAGTCACTAGAGCAGTGACACACTTTGAATTGGACAAACTGATGCTGTTGTTAAAGCGAGCTTTGGCCAGCAGTGTGTTTAACTCTGAGTGAAGCCCATTCGTCCTCCGGTGAGCTGAGCGAGGCGATGCCTGACCTGCATCACTTTTCTTTCACCCACATCGCCCCGTTTCTGCTCATTCTGGCTCCTGCAACCATTATCGGATTGATTTTACAATTTTAAGGTTTAAAGCTCCCAAATGACCTTGTTCCACCTTTTGTATCTTTATTAACTTTTATTTCAAGTCTGCTGTAATCCTTTTAGTTTTAAATGAAAATAACTTTGGCCTCCTTTGTGTTGTTGTAAAGTGCTATACAGTTTAAATAATCTGACTGACCCCCGGTCATCCCGCTGCTGCTTCCACCTGCCTGCTGTGCTGCTGACGTCCCTGACTCCCCCAGTCTGGCCTTCGGCAGGAGGGTCCCCCCTTGAGCCTGGTCCTACCTGCCATTGTTTATGTAATAATTGCTCGAGGGTTTATGTTCTGGGTCTCTGGAAAGCGTATGGAGACAACTTTTGTCGTATTAGACGCTGTATAAATAAAATTGAATTGAATTAACTGATTACATCTTACAGCCATCTACAGTATATTCAAATGCTGAACTATGAACGACCTTTTATGATTGATTGATTTATTCAGAGAACCAGGGTTAATGCTGAAAACAACTGTCTGCTGATGGAGGTTGCTGCGATCTCGTGACGGTGGTTCAGATCCCTGGATTTGTGACATACTATGATGTTTCCAAGAGAGAAACCGGTCGAGCATGACGACCCGAACTACGACCTTCGTAAATGCACTAAATGTCAGAGACTGGTGGACAATTACACAAAATGAAAAGAGAAAAGAGAAAAGAGAACATTTATTCATAGTTTGTCTGAATAAATGATTGACAGGCTCATTTTTCCTTTCAGCTCTTTGTTGTGAGAGCAGTTTAAAAAAAAGTTTTTCTTTTTCACAGAAAATTTAAAATAGCATTTTAAATGCCAACCTGTTGCAAACTTGGCAACAGGTTGCAACTGCATTATCCTCGATAACGGTACAGAATATTCCAATAAAACTTCAAACACTTATTTTAAATAATTTATCCACAATCAATGCTTCACTATGTCAAAAACGAATTTTGCTTGCTGGCCTAACAGCAGCAAAAAAGATAATAGCAGTAAGATGGAAACCACCACACACGTTAACATCTCCCATTGGTATGTGACCTTTCTTGAAATTATCTAATAGACTACCTTGTTGCAGCTATCCTTGTCCAGTTTTTGATATTATTATGTTTTGCCTTTGTTTTATTTTGTGCTTTGTTTTCTATTATCTTTGTAGTATCTGTTTTTTCTGTTTTTCTTAATTATCCATTTTTTTCATTGAATGCTTAGGTCCAAGGGGTGGGTTTGGAAGGGGCTGAGAATATGTGTTAATGCTTGTTTAACATCATTGTGGATGCAACCGTTGATAATAAGAAAATCATGAAAAATAAATAAAAACATTTGATCACAAAAAATATCATTTTAAATGTTGTTATTAAGAATTAAGAATGTGAAAATGAGCCGGCTTCAGTGTTTCCTCACCTGTGTGCGATGCTCGCCGACGGAGAACTGCACGACGGCGAAGTTGGGGGAGGCGTGGCTCCCGTCGATGCGCTCCACCGTGGACGAGTCGATCTTCAGCTCGCTGCTGATCTCGGCGCTCTGGATGAAGTCCTCCGTCTTCAGCTCCTCCACGCGCTTCAGCTCACCGTTGGCCAGCTGGATGATGGAGCCCTTGATGAAGTACGGGGGCAGTGACGGGGGGACCGCGGCACTGGAGGGGTGAGGGGCTGCGGAGGCTGCGACCAGCGCCGACGGAGCGGGGCCGATGGGCAGGTGGAGCTGGGCCTGCACCACGGCGCCTGCAGCCTCGTGCATGGAGCTGCTGTGGCTCTCCAGAGACTCTGCTTTGGGGACAGACGCGCTGATGTACGTGTGTGGGAGTGTGTTTGGAAAAGCTTGGGTGGAGGAGGTGATGTGGGAGGTTACGGGTTCTAACGTAGAGACCCCCCCTGCGCTGACGGGGATGATGACGGGTTGGGTGCCTGGAATGAGTAAGTGTTGCTGGAGGCTGGCGTGGTACGTGCTCCCGTTGCCCCCGGCAATGTAACCAATAATCGGTGTCTGTTGGTAGATGCTGGTGGAGGGGAGCCCCACCGATAACGGCTCTGTGGCGTTGTGGGTGGTGTGGATAACAGTCTGGGGAGACAACGTGCTGACAGGATCCTTCAGACAGCAGCTGGTACTGGACGAGGAGGGGATGCGATGGACAGGCTTCCCCACGATGATGCCGCCTTTCTCCAAGTGTGCGGGAACAGAGGCCGCCAGCTTCTCCGCGCCGGTTCTGGGCGGGAGCAGCTGGTGGTCTCCGTGGCTGTTGGGCATCAACATCACGGAGGTTCTGAACCCCAGGGGGTCGTGTGTAGAGTAGTCTGTGGGCAGAACCAGCTGGCGGGCCTCGTACGAAGATAAATACGACGTGGGCTCCCGTGCTTTGCCGGCAGACTTGCCGGCAGACTTGGAGAGGCCGGACTCTGGTCCGAACCGCCGGCCCCGCTCCAGGTCTCCGTTGTGGAGCTCTCTGGGTCTGGAGCCCCCGTCCTCTTTCCTCGTGGGCCCGTCCGTGTACTTCACCACAACGTGGGCCGCGCCGTGTGCCAGGGTGTGGTGGGGGTGCATGGACGGGGGTGGGAGGTGATGATGTGACGGTAAAGTCCTGGGAGAAGTGGAGATCTGAACGTGGTGAGGGACCGTGTCCGTGGAGGGGGGAGGCATCGACGTGCGTCCCGCCGACGCTCGCTGCTGCTCCTGTTTGGAAACCTGCATCAGGGCGGACGCCGCCTCCGTGTACGACGCTCTCTGCACGGCCAGGCAGGAGGAGGAGGAGGAGAGGGGGGGAGGCGGGGGAGGAGGGGGCAGCAGCTGAGGGGAGATGTAACCCGCGTAGGGGGAGTTGTACGTCGGGGCTATGAACTGCAGGTTGGGAGGCAGCTGGGTGTAGTGGACCGTTCCTCCGACGGCCGACTGCGTCAGGGGGGACGTGTACACGGCGGGAAGAGCCGACACCAGTCTCAGCGAGGAGGAGCAGGAGGAAGAGTCCGGGGAGGAGTAGGAGGAGGATTTGTACTGGGGTCCTTCAGACTGCCTGGAGCTGCAGTGGTCGCCGGCGCTGCTCTCGTTCCCCCCGGCCACGCTGGCGAGCCACGTCATGTTCTCGCTGCGCTGGCCGTCGCTGGCGGGCGGGACGGCCGGCGAGCGACGGTCAGAAGGCAGCGTGCTCGACGGGAGCTCCCTCTTCTTGGGGGGCAGACATTCATTACAGCGTTCCTGGTTGGACTTCATGCTGATTTGACTGTACTTGCGTTATCTTTTCCGTGAGTTTTGGCCTCTTTCCTTTACGAACTCTTACTCTCAGACTTTCTCTGTCACTTTCTTTTGTTTCCTGTTCTCACTTTTAGCACACTATCACTTGTTTCACATTAATTAGCTATAAATTAACTCTACAGACGTCGTCTCCTCGTCCCTGGACATCAAGTTCACCCACGGTTGCTGATTGTCGTGTCTTTCATTGATAACGCTAAGGAGAAAACTCTGGGCCCTGAGGGGGAGGAGAGGAGGAGGTGAGATGGAGATGGGGGGGGGGTTGGTTGGAGGGGAGGAATGGGATCGGACTGTCCTGTCCAGAAATCCTTAGCGGCTGAGGGGGGAGCTCAGTGTCGTCGGGGAACACGTCACAATGTCACACCTGCTGCTCCCGCAGAGGACGATGGGGGGCCGAGTGCGTTGACCTTCATGTGGAATCATTTCCCTCCGAAGGAAAGCCTACGCCCACTCAGCACAAGCCTGGGGAAGACAACAGCAAACGCTCAGAGATGCTGGAACAAATCAAAACACTATTGCATACCAAGGATCACTTGGACTTGGACAGTGATCTGACAAACCAGCGCTCAAGATGACATTTGCTCATCAGCTGACAGGCAGCACGGGAACAAAAATCAGATGCATGGATTCAAATTTGGATCATTTAAAGTACACATAACTACAATAAAAGCTTAAATTCCCCCCTGCATACCTGTGCTCAGTACTACATATGTGCGTGTGTGTGTGTGTGTGTGGCGTGTGTGTGTACCATCTGGTAACGTGGACCCCTGCTGCTTAACACTGACAGCTTGATGTGAATCTCATAAATAATGTAGGTGCACGACAAAAACACAGAACCATAACTAGACACGCGCTTCTTGCTCACTCCAACAATGACACCGTGTTGTATTGATCATAATTACGCCGATGTTCCTCTCTAAAGACACAGCAGACGTGTAAATCTAAGAAGTAGCACACATATTTTCCAAAACAACACATGCTATGACTGACATGTCGCTCACTGACACTATTTGATGCAACCAGGAACTTGAGGTCAACAAGGAGCAAAATTACCAGCTTTATTTTTATTTTATTACATTTTTATCATTTTCTTTTTATTTTATTCATATGCACAATGATAAAACAGTAATTATATTAACAATACAAGGACAAATAATTGTGCAGGAGAGGAAAAGAAGCCCGAAGGGCTTATAAAAAATCCTCCCCCTCAATACAAAATCACAAAAACAAATCAATCAATAGAAAAAGAAGACATGAATTAAGCCCCAATAACCTTAATAATACCATGAAGGTAAAGGCAAGTATGAAATGTATTGTTAATATGAAAATAAAACAAATCATGATTTTTTTTTAAATCTAAAAATAAAGAATCATGAATTGATCTTTAGAAAAAGAGTCTTTATTCCCATACATTAAATAAATGACAGCAGTTACTGAAGCACTTCATGTAATGCAACGCCCTTTTAAGCATCAAGAATGCAATGATGCAGAGAAAAACCTAGAAAATCCAATAATGATACGATGCAACTTTTGAACAATATTGAAATGAATTTACCCGACACTTTACTCTGGGTTTCTATACGAGGAGACGTAGAAAGCTTGTCTGGAGAATGAAAGCCTGCAGCTGGACACCTACACCTTCTACACCTACACAGACTGACCAGATCCAAACCCCCCACGTCTACGTCAGTCCTGCAGGGGCTACGGCGCCTGTTAACAGCTTGCTCGGGTATTTCTTAGGACCAGGTGGTTGTTGCCTCCCAAGCATCTTTCTGTGATTTAAGAGGCACTGCAGCGCTACTACCACCCCGCCACAGCCGAGCGTAGGAGTAAGCACATGTAAATTCAGTGGCACACATACGAGTAGCTGCATGGAGGCAAACACGCACACACAGACACCCAGGCTTTGTTTTAAACAGCTTCCTCAAGCACACAGCGTCTGTTCACTCAGTCATGACTCAGAGTTACTGTATGTCGAGGAATACTGTGAAAGGTAAGCTTTCAGAGCTTGACATGCACCTTTCTTTGCCTTTCTTTGCTTCTCTTTGAACCCCCTCCCATGCTGCCTGAGCGGCCCACCTCTCCGACTACATTCACATGCAGTTACATTCTCAATTATTCCATATCAATCCTCTACTATAGCAGATAAGAGTTTAAACATGACACAATCATACAATCTACTTGTGCTCAGGAAGCTCTTGTGTAAATTAAAACCACGTTTCAGATCTGAGGCATTTCATGTCACATCAAAGACTGACGGCTTCGGTACATTAAAACCGCAGATCTTTTGAGAGCTGTTATTTTCACAGCGTGACATTTTTGACTATTCATGCTGGCGTGTGGAAATGCATTTGGAGAGCTCCAGCAGTAAAAGGCGCTGGCGGATTTATACTGTACGTCTTGTACAGCTTCACTCATGTCCTGTGTAACAAGTGCGTACATTATTCAACATTTTATACGCAACTAACACTAGAAATACTGAGTAAAGGGGACTGGAGCTCACTGATTTAACTGGGCGGTAGCTTTTTGTGTCTTAAAGGTATTGTGACATCATTTTTAACATGCTTTTAACACTATTAAAAGTCTTGGCCAACATCCCTCAAATGTGTCTAAAAGAGTGTAACAAGAAAAACTTCACTCTAGTACTTCATTCCTGGCTTTTTATGACAGTGTTTTTTTGCGCCGTGAAAAACGCTTCCTTTTCCCCCTTTCCTGTCAATCATTGCGCCGCTCCTCCTCCAAACCTCCTCCTCCTCCAGCCATACGCTCACAGCGGCGTCGGAGAGTTAAGCCGGGAGCGACAGGCGAAGCATGCACGGAAAAGCAGCAGGGCGAACCACAGCAAACAATCATAAAAATAAAGGCATGCAAGCAGCAGTGTCCCCTTATCTTAAGTCCAGTCAGTGGCCGCGGGTCTTCGTAGCAGTTTTCCTCCGGTGATTAGAACAAAAGAGGCTGTAAACAGCTCCGTGTTAAGCCTGATTTATGGTTCCGCGTTAAATCGACGCAGAGCCTACGCCGTAGGGTTCAGCGTACGGTACGCGTCGCCGCGTAACCCTACGCCGTAGGCTCTGCGTCGGTGTAACGCGGAACCATAAATCAGCCTTTATGGTGCGCTGGAGAAGAGAGGAGGCAGGGAGCTGGGTGGAGGGGGCGGTGATTTAGCGGATCGTTACGTAACGATCCGCCACCAAACCAGATGAGCCGTTTTTGCACAGTTATGCGGAAAATCCCGGAAAGCACACAATACACTGAATGTTAAAAGTTCGTTGTTTTTTGGGTGTAATTGATGTCAAGACACCCAACAAAACACAAAAAATCAAGAAAAATGTGTTTTTCATGTCACAATACCTTTAAACTAAAAGTCCTAAAAAAGGGAAACCCACATTTGCAAGTTTGTTGAAAGAAGTTTACAAAAAAGCAGAAGTTTCAATGGAGCGTCTGCTAACAGGGCGCTGCCCCTCAGATCGATTTCTGGCAGAGAAAGAGGCTACTGTATATCCAAACATTTTGACAGTCTGCATCTAAGAAACCAGCGTTTGCATAAACGCTAAACTTCGCTTCTGCCACAAACCCGACTCCTGCTCATCGTGTCTGCAAGCATTAAAAATAAGGAGCGGTGGAATCTGAGTGTGTTTTAATATAAAACAGGCCCGATGAGGAGAAGCAGAGGACCGCAGCGGTATGACGGTGAGGGAAGCCGTAGCGAGCATCGGAGACGGAGAGAAAGCCAAGTTCAGCTGACCTACATTGCAGAAAGAGAGAGTACTGCCTCACTGAAACCCACACTGGAACTCACATTCACTGAAAAGCAAAGTCACCGGCATCTTGCTAAGCTTGCAGCTTGTGTGAGTTTGAGTGATGGTGTGGATATCACATGACCTGTAACCCAACCTCCATGTGCATTACACTCTTACACTCTTACACACTTCACCAAACCAAATGTGTGCGTGCGTGTGTGTGTGTGTGTGAGAACTGTTAAGTAAGCACAACTCGTCCCTTACTCCCCGTAGTGCCATCGTTCCTTCAGAACAGCCCAACCTGCCCGTGGACGTATGCCACCTTTCCCTTTTAACTCACACACTCACCCTTTCCCTTCTCCAACTGTAGACAAAAATCTATATTTAATAAACTTCTCATAAAATATGTGATGGGTAATTAAGTGCTGGTGGTGCATTTCTACACCCACAACAACTTTGATCACTTATACAACACTAAGAAAATGTATATGATCAGAGACAGAAACACAACATGCTTCCTATCCTGTCACGTTTCAGTTACAGTTGTACGTGTTTCTGTCCCTCCAGTGTCTCAAACTCAGACAAGACCCTACAAGACCTGAACACTAACCAATCCCAAACGTAGATCGAGAGTCATAAATAACTATCCAAGGTGACAAAAAGAGAAAAGAGACCTGTGACGAGCCGCAGGCTGCAGCTCCTATAAAGCTCTGACCTCAGTATTATCGCATCAGCCAGGATTACATGCAGAGCCAAGCTGAGGTCTACAAAGGAACTGTGGCAAGTCCTCTATGGGATTTGAAACAACCTATATCGCAGATACCTGTGTGTGCGTAAATGTACCGTATGTGGCCTCAGCAACATCCATCCATCCATCCATCCATCCATCCATCCATCCATCTATCCATTTTCTGCCGCTTATCCGGAACCGGGTCGCGGGGGGCAGCAACATGCCCTCAAATAATTCTTCTGTGGGAATAAACTCTTCTTTCAGAGTCTAAGAAAGACCAATAAAACATCAGCATCTTCATGCTTCATGTCAACCGTGAGGAGCAACGTCCAGATATCTGCATGAGGAGCAACATGTGCTACACCTACTATACGCTCAGTGATGCCTTTATTCAGTGTTTCCCTCTGATTAAAAGGCTTAGTACCTACATCTATGTGAAAAAAACACACCTTTGATTCCTTCCCTGCATGTGTGTGTGTGTGTGTGTGTGTGTGTGTGTGTGTGTGTGTGTGTGTGTGTGTGTGTGTGTGTGTGTGTGTGTGTGTGTTAAGTGTACTGCTGCTAACACGTGAGTTTCCCCATTGAGGGAGTAATAAAGGACTTATCTTATCTTCCAAGGATTTACATCAGGATGTAATAAGAAATGATCTGATCCCTGTATCATAAAGTATGCTAATAATGCTAATCCATGCTCAGATCAACACAACGTTTATGTTCATTGTTTATTTATTTGACAAAGACTGAGTCAAAATGTGGAGGAAGTGTGTGACTAAAACACAACTACTGGGCGGGTAAGTAGCACATGCTGCTGATTAATAAGAAATGAAATAAACGGTATTAACAGCTTTATAAAAGGCAGATGTTGTGACAGTTTGCTGATCTGGAGAGTTCAGCTTATGGAATTTATGAAGTTTATGGAAATGCTATAAGACCATCTCCAAACAATTTGGACTTGAACTATAACTGAACTGAACTATAATTATACTGATAGCGATAACATCTAGAATGGAGCCGCTCAAGTCTATGAAAGTAGTCCGTCAAATCACGTGTTTCTTTACAGTTTCTTCCTTTCAGATGGTGTAATCCCAGTTATGTGACCATGAAGGAGCATCTCTGCACCCCAGATGCTGAACTGCTGTAACCTCCCATCCACGCCGTTCACCGAGGCCGTTCACCGAGGCCGTTCACCGAGGCCGTTCACCGAGGCCGTTCACTGAGGCCGTTCACCTGCGCTACCAGCTGACACTAGGGTTGTCCCAATCAGGATTTTTTAGCTCCCGATCCGATTCCGATCACTTGAGTTTGAGTATCTGCTGATCCAGATTTTTCACGATCCGATCACTTTTTTTGGCTCCCGATACATTTCCGATACTTTTTCCTTTTCCTTTTTTATCAGATACATTTTGGCAATGAATAAAAAAAAAAAAAGAGGACTAAAACTAAAATTATCCCAAGTTTCTTTTATTGTCCATTGGAGAACAGCATGGACATATATTTCAATAAAGCTTATCAGCTCTGGTTCCACAAAATGTAAAAATAGGAAATAGTGCAATAACAAAAATAAATAAATTTAACGACATCCAGTCAAACTCACAAACACAAGAAAATTGAAATACTTTTTGGCTTAACCTTAGTGCAACATTCTGAATAGCATGAAATGAATAGAAGCAGCTTAATGCAACATGAACATATGTAAAATTTCACAATTCAAACATTAGTTTGCTTACTTCGTCGGCCGGAAGTGACGCCGGCAGGAAGTGGCGTTAAATGCACCGATATATAAAACAATTTAATATATATTAAAAACATTAATAACTAGGTATGTCCCAATACTTTTTTGGCCGATACCGGTGTTTTGAAAATGCCGTGATCGGGACAACACTAGCTGACACTAGGGCTGGGCGATTTTGGACAAAAATAAAATCCCGATTTTTTTTCTCTGAAAACCCGATTTTCGATTTCGATTTTTTTGGTAAAACTACAAAAGACAATGGAATAAATTGTTTCAAATATTTTATCTTTATTTTAAAAGAAAAATAGCAAACAAATTTGCCTATTGGGAATGAAGTGCAATTGAAAGATACTGAAAATCCTCCTTGAGTTTAGTAAAGTGACAACATTTACAATTTTCTTGACCAAACAAAGATGACTAGACGAGCTCTGTCTGTAATGCAGCCAGCTGCAAAAAAGGAAAATCGATTTTCATTAATAAATCTGATTTAGATTTAAAATCGATTAATCGCACAGCCCTAGCTGACACCGTACGTGACGTCGTCAGAACGGTTGTTGCCAGGCGACAAACTCCATAGCATAGCTCACAGTAAATATGCAACAGACTGCAGGATTCCAAGCACGACGTCCCTTGGACAGTTGAGCCCAAAGTGGAGATGTTTAGCCATCCAAACAAACCCACACAGCATCTTAACACAAACACGTCACACCGTGAAGGCCTGGCCCCCTAACAGATCCTGGGTGACACAAGAGTATGCTAAAGTCAAACGTGAAGCCATTTGAGTGCCGGCTAACGCTGAAACTAGGCCATACCGCGGGAAAAAGATACCGAGCAAGCCGCTAAATCTTCAACAGAATGATTGAAGAAATATGAAAGCATCACTACTCTGGAGGCTTCCTTGATGCCTCTTGCCTCCATGTTTGTTTACGCTGAAAGTGATTCTGGGAGAGTTCCCTCTCTCACAGCCGGGCCCCTGCTTCTCTTTGGCCCGTGAGGAGCTGTCTGGGTTATGTCACAGCTCCACACACAGTATAGTCTGGGCTCGCGTAGCCTGGAAATCCGTAATGATTTCATACACATTTGAGGCTGCCTATTCTTGCGTGAATTACTTTTGCAGCCCTGTGGCAAAGTTAAGAAGTGTGATTGTTTACAGTAAACTGTAAACAGGAGATACTTCCTTTAACGGCTTCAATGAAAAGGTTCTTCCTGCATGAAAGTACAACTACACTTTGTTTTGGACCAAAACATATACAACACCCCTTATGATTAATGTTTATGTTCCTTTTTTTGAAAATGTACATTTTCATTTCTTCATTTCACATGTGAAATCCCAAAACACCTTAAAATAAAAGCAGCTTTGTTTAGTTTTCTCAATCAACATCCAACTGTTCTATCCAATATTGGGTACATATGTTGATATAAGTGTGTGGTTGTCCAGTTCTAATCATCATCGTGAGCAAAGGGATGCGCTCAACGTGATGTTATCTCACTGCTAAATATAGTTCAGCTGGGAAGTACAGTGTTGCTGCAGGCTGATGATTCTCTCTCTTTCAACTTCTTCATTTGTGTCTCTTTCTGACAATGTGGTTTTTCATTTGTGTAAAGCATGTTCGCATGTGCATGTTCGCATGTTTGCATGTATGCATGTGCATGTTCGCATGAATGCATGCACATCACAAGCAGCCTGCAAGAATGGGAACTTTGACAAGGCTGCCACTTTTATTCACCGTCATTCTCGGACACACAGAGGAAGACAACGGTCAAACAAACAGAGCGATGGAACACCAGGTGTTTACAGATAAGTCGACGAGGCTGGGAAGAGAAAGGTTGCAAAAAAACAGCAGCAAAAGAAAGAGAAAAGTGGGGAGAGGAGGGGGTTCAGAGTTACAGAAACAAAAGGAGATGGGGAGAACAAATGACGGTCAGAAAAAGAGAAGGCATCTGTCAGAAAATAAAACACTTGGGCAGTGTTGCATGACTTGCACTTTCTCACCCGTCTCCAGCCCTGAGGTCGGTAGGTGGGTGGAGGGGGTGGAGGGTGGTAGACGGGGAGGGGATCGGGAGAGTGGTTGGTGACAGAGAGAGAAGAAAGAAAAAAATGTGAGAAGGGAGGAGAAGAGAAGAGAAGCTTCAGGATGACAGCCAAAGAAGAAAGACAAGCAGCCACAATTGTAGGAAAAACTAGGGCAGACGCAGCACGCATTCACAAACATGACAAAGTGAGACCAACAGCACAAACGCTGGGGACACGCATGCAAAAGTGCTGACTCTCCTGCCCCTACGCACCTCACTGGAAGCAAGCAAAAAAAACCAAAACTGTACGAAGTCTACTTACCAGGGTGGAAAGAACAGCCCACTTCTGCAGCATGCTTTCTCTCCCCCTGTCATTCCTTCACTCCTTTAACTCCTCTCCCGCTCTGCCGTGTCCCTTGCAGAGCAACCCAAGTCTTTCTCTGCCTCCCCCTTCGAGCAGAAAATCCTAAGGAGACCCGCTTGTGCGCTTGTGTTACAAACTGCTCTCGGCTTTTCACACCCCTCCACACACACAGTGTAGACACTCACGCACCGCCAGCAGCCCTCTCCTAAATCTTGACAGCGAGGCAGAAAGCTCCCTCACTACCACTGACGAGCAGCAATCAGGTGATCACATGCCCACACACACACACACACACACACACACACACACACACACACTAAACTGGTAGCACACACAGGGAGGGAGTCCCGCATGCAGAGCTCCAACGTGTATTATGCAAGGGGCTGAACGCGAGCCAGTGCTTTCACTCTGTCTGCCCTACACACACACACACACACACACACACACGCGCACACACACACACACACACACACACGCACACACACACACACACACACACACACACACACACACACACACGCCCCTCCCACCGTTCGCTAGTCCAACTTCATCAGGTATTCATTCAAAAAAACACACACATGCCAGCTGGCTGCACGCCCAGAGAGCGCTTACAAGCAGAGAAAGAGAGCATGGGGGGGCGGGGGGTGTTACAGTGAGAAGGGCAGGGAGGCGGGCCGTGGGGGAGACGGGGGGGGGGGGGGGTGAGCAGTACAGATTAGAGAGACATAGACAGACCAAAACAGAGAGTACATGCAAGAGTGGCACACAGGGGTCCACGTACATGAATGTGCCAGCGCCTGGAAGCATATCCGAGTTGTTTTTTTTTTTCTTTTTCAATTTATTTCAAAGAAGGAGGAAATGCTGACTTGTGAGAAGCTGAAACAGCAGCTGCAAGAAATATTAGCTTGTAATGATTACAAGCCAGGATCAGAAGTTGTTTTTTCTCCTCTTCTTGTTCTTTTTTTGTCAGTCAATAGTTTCAATCACAGACAAATATCTCAAGTTAACATGTATACACAGATACACACAGCCAGACGGAGGACACAACGTTTACATTTACGTTCCCCAACACATTGCTAAATGTGCCCCGCCTCACGCATCATAACCAGCCTCCATGTTTATGTAACCTCATTTATGCAGGCAATGAAATCTAATATCTTTTGTGATTACTGTAGATTTGATGCTCAGACCGTAAAGGGGCCCTTCTCGCCTTTGGCCACCAGGTGGCAGCACTGGTCGCTGCTGTGCAGCAGTCTTTCCTTCAGTGAGATGACCTAGTTAAAAGGCCATTTGGAAGTAAATATAGACGAAATGTGCTCCTCAATGCTAAGAGATGTACCATGCACAGGGAAGAAATGAGCAGTGAGATGTCAACAAACACACACACGCACACGGGAATAATTCCCAGAAGACTTTGTGGGTCCAAACATGCATTAAAAAAGACATCCTGTTTGTGTTGGTTGGTCTTCCTGTCAGCTTTGTATCAGCCCAGTGTTCAACACTGGGTAATTCACAGCGTCCAACCGTTGCCTAACAGGAGACATTTTAACAATCTGCTTTGAATTGGGATAAAATGACAGTCGTGAGCACGCTGTGAGACGCTCCACTGTGCCGGAGAAATAAAAAGCAGTCATTTCAGAGTTCCTTGGGTTTTACAGCTGTTTTATTTCAACTCTCAGTGACTATTTTTATATAAGGCCCCGTTGCTGATGTTAAAAATATAATTTGTGATTTGCCAATGCCATCAGAGTGGGTGGGTGGGGGATGGACCGGAGCATCAAGCATGAGGGGGCACACAAAAGTTTTGAATGCTGTTTTTGTATGTATTTATTGAAATGATAATGTCCTCATCCATAATCCTCACGCTAGTACGCTTACCCAAGCAATCAGCAATCACCCGGCGTCGGCCTCAGCAAATGCAACAGTGATTATTGATTTCACCATCAAATCAACACGTGAGGCGGGATATTGGGCTGTAAACGTCTGCCAGCAGTTCTGTTGCTATGCTGGCGGGGATCTGCTGAGGGAGCACAGCCAACTTTGTTTGACGTGTTGTGACCGTGACCCCCCCACGACCCTGTATATGATTAAGCGGGTATATAAAATAGATGGATGGATGGATGGCTTTCAGTGCCCAGTATGAAGAAAAAGATGCTTCACACCAGCTATTCAGAAACCGGCGGGTCATGTGACTTAATGCAATCAGGCGCTTACAAAGTTTTCCTTCCTTCTTTTGTTTTTTCTAAAGTAAAAGTAAGCTCAGCCCACATGTTAAAGCACATGATGATGAAATCCCATGATTCTGATGCTGTGTTGAATATAAGATGGTAATTTTCCATTGAAAATAAGTCTGAAAAAGATGAGTCCTCTGTTTATTGTTAGACCAACAAACAGGACACACACACACACACACTCACTCACACACATACAGGACTGTCTCAGAAAATTTGAATATTGTAATAAAGTCCTTTATTTTCTGTAATGCAAAAATGTCATACATTCTGGATTCATTACTAATTAACTGAAATATTGCAAGCCTTTTATTATTTTAATATTGCTGATCATGGCTTACAGCTTAAGAAAACTCAAATATCCTATCTCAAAAAATCTGAATATTCTGGGAATCTTAATCTTAAACTGTAAACCATAATCAGCAATATTGAAATAATAAAAGGCTTGCAATATTTCAGTTGATTTGTAATGAATCAAGAATTATGACATTTTAGTTTTTTTAAATTGCATTACAGAAAATAAAGAACTTTATCACAATATTCAAATTTTCTGAGACAGTCCTGTATTTACATACACACACATATATAAAATCAGGCGCTATATATATATATATATATATATATATATATATATGCCGGCCTCTTAATGACCCCTCTGATTCTGATTCCTGATTCCTATAAATCAAGGGCCGGTGCGCCTTCAGTTACAAAACTATTATTAGACTACAACATTAAAATATCTCAATTCTGATAGGTTCTTACTGTCAGAACGGACGGGGCAAGTTGTCTTACCGTTATCCGGTGATACGCCATGTTTGATGTGGAGTTGTGATTTCCAAACTCTTGCTTACAAAGTTGGCAACTTTTTTTCCATTGTCTATTTTGATGAAATTCTGCCACACTGCAGATGTCTCTGACATGATAGAGTTCAACAAATCACCAGACCATGTCCTTCTACTTTACAATCTATCTGTCAGTGGTCAGTGGGTTGGGCTAATCCAAAATAGCAAAAACAAGGGGGTTTTCAAAAGAGAAAGATCGGTACTCTGAAAACACCCCTTTGAGAACTTGGTACTTTCCTTGTGATGAAATTAAATGAAATTAAATTAAAGAATCAACCAATCAGAATTGAAGTCGAGCCAGGCCGTGTCGACTAATAAATCGACCAGTCGAGTGGGAGATTACAGCCCTAGTCTCATGTTCTCAACGTGCCTGATTCGGTTTTACTTTGACGAATATTCCAACACTATCAGGTGTTCTACCTCACATAAGTGTAAAGTCTTATGTAAGCGTGTGTACGAGTTTGTTTGTTTCTTATTGAAAACGTGAATCAAAACAGCTACTGCTGCTAAGTGCATTGAAGTTTCCACAGCAGACTGTCTCTCCTTCTGCACCAGACATCCAGCTCTTTGTGGAGTACAGTCTCTGCCACAGCCGTCACTAAGGAAACTGATGAAAAGCTTCTATATATATATATACACACAAACACACATCCCAAACTCCTCTGTCTGTCTCTTTCACACAGCACAGACTATCTCTGTCGCCCACACTAACTTCACACCGACTGTGGTTCTGACAACAGCAACACCCGCCCTCCCGCACGCTCCTAACCAATCTAACCCCTCTTCCACGAGTCTCAGCTCTCTTGTTTTTCCACATCTTTCCATCTGCGTCTGTGCATACGTGCGAGCGTGTGCGACTATGTGTGTGTTTTGCGTGCAAGAACTTGCAAGACGTCAGGTCTGGAGCCATCTAATGGTCACACTCCCAAACCACACGAACGACGGCGGCAACGCAGGCTCCCAGAAGGCATCTCCCCGTTACGGTTCCAACGTGTTCGGGCCAATCTCCATACCACGTTATTAATAACCCTTTATAATGCTGTTAAAAGAAGTCCTCTGAACTTTGGGCCGCTTAAACACCCCACAAATATCTGTCACTCTTTCGCTGTTCCCCCTTCATCTCTGTCGCTCCCATAAACCCGCTGGCAGGCTGCGTTCACTTGCTGGCAGCGTGGTGCGCTACTTCGGCCCAAGCCACATCCCATTCACAAACCTACTAATCCACACACGCCATTAGATCCCTGCGAGTCACACACACAAAGAAGCATGCATGTGTGTGTGTGTGTGCGTGTGTGTGTGTAGGATTAGGGAGGGACTGGAATGGATGGGCAAATCATTGCTAAGCTTCTCTATTGCTGTATAATCCTACTGAGTGTACACAAAAACACGCCAACAGACACACACAGCCACACATGTGAGTAAATATGCAAACATGCATTCATGCGCTTGCACCAACTCGAACTAATGTGATCTCATTCACATTCACACACAAACAAAAGTATGCATTTGCACACACCCACTCACGCAAGACAATAGCGGTCGTCACAGACATCCAGACGCGCGCCGGCAAACGTCCAGCGCACTTATTCAAGAGCAAAGACAGACATAAACATCCAGATAGGTTTTTTATTTGTCAGAGAGAATATGTAATCCTGCTTAAAGAATTTGTGTTGCCGCACAAAAGGGACTGAGAGTGGAGCGTGTGATGGGAGGCGGTTGGATAGGAAAAAAGAAACCAGAAGAGGAGAGAAAATTGAAGAGAGGAACGTAAGTCATTCATCCTTCCCACACAGACGTCAGTCCTCTGCTCAGCCACTCAGCCTCCCCCCCCACCGACCTGTAACCGTGATGCAAGAACATTCTCACTTAAGCATGAACCAGAGACACTGCACGTCTCTAATCTCCAAACTCCCCAGTTTTAGCCATAATCAATAGTTGTATCACATGAAGCAGTATTTAATAGTCAGAAGTCCGAGCCGTTTCTCACCGTACGCTAAAACGGGGAGAGTTTAGTTTGTAACAGCGAGTGATGGATGCTGCAGATGAAAGGCCCAGCCGTACATCCATCCATCCAGACAGTGAAAGAGGAGAAACAATTAATGTGATGAATGTGAACTTGCACGCGTCTGGAAACCAGACGCTTCACCCTTCAGAGGATGTACACGGAATATCTACTGTTTTTCACACAAAATATAAGAGCTATAAGATATTTTATGTTTTGTACAATGTTTGAGACATTCATTTACAAGAGATAATAACTTATTTATTTTCTATTGTCTAAGAGCCTGATTCTTTAAGTGTGACCTTTGAAAAGTAATTTTTTCTATTTTTGGCTTTATTTCAGATCTTTTGTTTAGAAAAGAGAAAGAAAGATTAAAAATACTTTCTACCATTCAATATTACTTTATTAGTAAGTAATGGAAGTTGTCTTGTTTGTTTTTTTATACTAAATTGAAATGTGACATATCCTGTATGGACTTTAATTTGAAAGTTTCAAGTGCTTTAATTGCAATAGTTGGTACTCAATACATAACCATAAATAGCTCATTTGTATGTGTGTATGTGATGATTTATTTAATTTTTTTGTTTAGGGGGATGTGCATGCAAAATCACCATTGATCAATCGTAACTGATGTAAAATGTTCAATTAATGTGATGTTGACATGCGGTGATAATCGGCTAGGTTATTTTGTTGGCTCGTTGTTTTCTCACGTCTACAGCCACGCACACTAACTACCGTATTTATTTGAACACACATAAAGAGAGTGCTTTAAAATAAGTCTCATTCATGATTTCTGCTCATAGACTGTTGTCTAATTGTGCACATTATTGAAGAAGAAATGAGGCTCAGATGAGGCGAGTTATTCCTGTGCTGAAATGGGTGGAAGCCGGGCTGACGGATGCGAGGTGAGTGACTGCGGGAGGCTGGAGGGAACGCAGCGCTAAACAACAGCTAGAAAGACAAATGTTAGTCCCAAACACACACTACGGCCCACTAATGGCATCTTGTTTTATAACACACGTCATCTAGAAATAGGCAATATTTTAACGTTCACGATATACCATCAAAAGAATTCCCCACAGTAAGAATTTGTCATCTCGCGGTAAAAACGATAAATTCCTGTTGATGACGTTTTTGTGTAACAAACATGGCGGAAGGCGGATCTGAGAGCGAGGAGCTCGTTGTTAAACGAGGCTCCAGCTCTGTTATCTGGAACCGGTTTGGATTTAAAAAGAGTGACGAGGAGCAAACATCATCTATTATATGCAGAGTCTGCAAAAACAGAAGGAAATGGTTGTTACATTTTGATATAACGTTTGACTATTACGAAAAAATTGCAATAGTATCTAATTTGTGGCATGTTCCAACCACAGGTTAATTTGCACATTTTATTTATATTAGAAAAGGTCATCACTGATAGGGTTTTATTTTCAGTGAACCTTTATTTATTTGTCCTGTTTCTTTATTTATCAGGTTGTATTTTTTTTATACTTTGTGATTTTATAAGCTAAGAAAGCTTGAAGGACAATGGTACTTTTGCTGTTTGCACTGTTATCCCACTGTTTAGCCATACAGTTTGAATAAATGTTGAATCTGTTCTTACATTTCAAACTTGTTTGAGTCATTACAGTTTTGCAGTACAGGTGTACTAATTTAATTGGTTTTTATTAATTCAATTTAATTAGTGTGGTTTATTAGCATTTAGTTTTCTTTTAGAGCAGTGTTTTGGTGGCTCCAAAGACTGAATGTGGTGATAGATTTATAGTTACAAAGGTGGAGTTGAATTGGTTTTTTTTTTTTAATCGTTAACAGGATAAATGCCAGAAATTATCTAGATAAATGTTTTAGTCCATACCGCCCATCCCTAGTGTCATCGTTACAATTTTTACTTGATGCGAAGGGGAAAAACCACCCACACACACAAACTTTTGCAACGGCTCTTGTAACTTTCCACTTGGGCCGTGATGCTGCTCTCTGCTCCGGGTGGAGGGTGCAGGCGAGCAGGCTAGAAGCTACTTAGCATGAGAGGGTGCTGCAGCGGGCGGCGTGTCCGTGAAGGAGAGGTGAGCAGCGGCGCAGCATGTGTCCTTGTCTGTGAGTAATGTGTTCCACCTTTTCAAAAGGCACATGGACAAAAATATCAGACAGGCAGCAGCACCAGTCGGGCGCTCATTCGTCAAAGCACGCGGCCAACACCCCTGAGATTCAACAGGACACGAACGCCGTGCACGCCGGGGCCGCGCAGAACGGAGACATCCTCTAAACAAACAAATTCCAGCGCTGGACGTGCGCACAAACACACGCAGAAAGAGAGGGAGGACCGGAGGGCTCGCTCGCTATCAGTATAGGTTCAGTCATCAGGGAAGTGCTTTGTAAGGTTACAGCACACAACCGCCTTCACGAGTCTTTTAGGGACAAACAAAGTGACTGTAACTGAGAGCGAGCTTGTTAGTTACGTGGGTGACGCCATCAATCACAGTTACTCCCAAATGTACCGGCATTCTTCACAGCTTCACCTTTGCTGGATGGTGGGGGGGTTGTTAGTGTTACTCACAAACAGGCCTCCAGACACCAGAATTCACATGAGTGAAACACATCCTGTATAGATTAGGCCTGTGTTGAAAAAAATCGGTTTCCCAATTCTAAATCGATTCTCATATTAATTCCTAAAAATCGATTCATATGTCTAAAGATCGATTTTTTGGGTTTTTTTTTTTTTTTTCCCCCTCTTATTTATTTATGTTTTTTTTTTTTTCATCATTAAATTACAACTTTTGGTTCTTTTTTGTTTATCCCCAAAAAAGGAATGTTTTGTTGGACACGAGAATAACTGGTGCCATGTTTTTGCCTTTAAATATGTTTAAAGGTATGAAAACATTAAAGTGTTAGGTTATAATTGCATAAATTGTCTATATTTCATTACTTTATATACTGTCTTGGGGTTACATTTGCAAAAAATGATAAAAACCAAATGCTCAAAAATTAAAAACCAAAATAGACCGAAAATGGAACAAATAAAAACGGAATGTGGGAAAAAATAAAACCGATTTCATCCGGCTCTGTTTCCTCCCTGGATCTGTTTGGTAATTCTGACCCACATGATGTTTCTGAAAGCAGTTCTATCAGCATTCTGGGAGCTGATTGGTCCTTACAGCATCATTAGCTGCCAATACTTGCTGTTTAATGTCAATATAATACTAGTATTAATATAATATGTTGCAGAATTACAGTCATATCATTCATGCAACAGCTGAAAAAACAGTTTTAATAACACTAACCCAAATCAATATCGGAATCGAATCAAATCTTGATAATCGATTCTGAATCTTAGGAATCGGAATTGAATCGATTCTTGACATTTGAATAGATCCCCAGCCCTAGTATAGATGAAGTCCTGCTAGGATTTAAAAAAAAGTCCACATCCCATTTTGGAGGACCGGGATGTGCTGATGAGAAGTGGACGTGAGCTAAATATACGTCCACTGCCTTTGAGGGCCTCTGACATGGTTTATATGTGCTCTTAAATCAGCTCTTCAATCCTCTCTGAATTCATAAATCAAATTACATTTGGTGGCTTCTTTGGATATTCAAGCATGCGTGCACGGATTTGATGAAGCACAGCTTCACTGTCGCTTCCCAGCATGTAAAGTGGAAAAAAGACTGAACACGCAAACGACAACAGGCCCATGTGGTCAGACGTACGTACGCATCTACATGAAACCGTCTGACCCCAGCCCCGCCTCCGGCTACGGGATCAGATAGTCTGACTGGGACTACAGCTATGCAAGTCTTTGTCGTGGCGGACAGAAGAACAGGGAGGGGCAGGTGAAGGAGGTGTGGAGTACAAAGCGTGGGCAGGGCGAGGTCTCCAGGAGAATGAAGGTAAACCGAGGCAGCAGCGATGTCATTGTGTGGCGTCGCAGCAGAACGGATGCAGAGATGGACAGAAAAGGGATGTTGGCTGATGGGAGCCCCCCACAGCCCCCAGAGAAGCCCTTTATTTGAGGTTATTGTGTCTGAACTGCTCTGCATGATTGAGTGACAGTGAAACTCTGACTTCAGACATCGGGGATAATGTAGTACAACAAGAAATCTCTTTTGACAAGACCATGTAAGACAGACAAATAGCAAAAGGAGAGACAATGGGACAGAATGAAAAAGCAGCAAAAACTGCTTTTATGCAATAAAATGGCCACTTGTATGTGTGTGGGTCTTCTGTGCTTTTGGTTGATGGAAAGGATTATAGTTTAGTCTACAGGGGAGAAGAAGAAAGTCAATGCAACGTCCTCTTAAATGACAGAAACGAGTTTGTACGTCTGTGTGCGTTTCACGAGAACAACATGATGGAATGCCTCGGCTCACAACTTGCCAAGAGCACTTTTCCCATACGTCGGGGAGCCAAGACTTCCCCCGGCCAGCCAAGAATAGTATTGACTCTCTCACACTCACACTCTCACAAACACACAAGCACTCTCACCTCTCGCTGTGTAGTGTTTGAGAAAAGGGGTGAAAGTGTGACAGTCTTGCTCACATAAGGCACCGCAGTGACAAAAAAAGGGAGGCTAATTACACTGTGCAAACAGTACAGTGTGCTCCCCTGGCCAAGTATACGCTCTGGCAGCATCCTTTTCTTACTTTATTTCTTTAAATCAATGTGACAAAGTATAACAGCCTCACTTATTTAGTGTTGAGGAAGCTGAGAAGCAGCACGGAGCGGGACCGACATGCAAACTGACAGAAAGACTAAGTCCAACAGGGAAACAGCTTCTCCCTGAGAGGTAAATGGGTTTGCTCTCTCTGTGAAAGTGTACGTGCATGTGGATGTATACTCCAAGTAGCAAGTTCTTTTGTGTGACATTAATATTCTGGCGGATCAGACGAGTATGGTCCTTATTCTACAAGGCCCGGCGTCCTTCTGGTGCATTGTGGCAGCAGCACAAGAAAGGGACCAAGGAAATATATTTTTCTAGCACCTTCAATGAAATGAAAACTGGCCAGACGAGGTCTGTGTCCGTGAACATTTGCTAAGTGCAAAAGTTTCCGTTCACGTAATAGTTCTTTTCGCAACGTCAGCAGCACACCAATCAAGCAGCATCATGTACATTTGTGTATATTTACAAGCAATTAGACTGATTGCTTCTCACCCGGACGACGTGACTGCAACATTTCACAGCCTGGGATTCCAACTTGGACTCTTAACGTATGTTTGGAGAAGAAGGGTTTCTTTAAGCGCTGTTGCCAGCTTTATTTCCGCACTTTGCTCATCTGCGATCGGTGTATGTGGGCGGCAAGCACGCGCTGGGTGGGGGGGGGCAAAGCGAGCCAGAGAATGTGGTATGAACAAAATAGGAGTGCCACAAGAATACATCTGTAAAAGGAGGAGAACAGTGTGCAGCACGTGTCCTACGACACGTTCCGTGTAATTCTGGGATGAAACTGTGATGCAAACAGGGTATTTTGTAGGGACTTGACTAAACAAATAAAAGATAAAATAACAAAAGAGAAAGGAAAATCTAAATAATTCAATGATTAGTGAAAAAACAAAACAAAAAGAGCAATTCTATTGATCTGTTTTAATTTTTGCTACATTATTTACTTGTTCCTATGAATATTTCCATATTTAGCTTTTTAACCTTTAACAGATTCCTACTTTTTTGTGGCTCTATTATTAGTCTATTACGGACATCGTCTTCGGGCCCGGCCTGCCCTTTCACTAGAAACACGATTATTTCGCTGTGCTACCTTCCTTTGTCGAGGGTATGTGGACGTAAAGTTGGAGTTATACACCGGACAGAAACAGAAACCCGTTTGTTTACGTAGACATTTAAAGAAAGAAGAAGAGAAGAGCCTGGTTTTATGTGGTCAGTGCCAGATCACCACATGCTGCACCATCCTGACCTTTGAGCACCAAGTCGTCAGTTTATCCATGAATGAAAACAAATGAACATCTGCTGCTAAGGAACTTCCTTCATCCCTTAGCAAATGTTGAGCGTGTCCTTGGACATCATATATCCAGTTATCACCGACGCAACCAGAGACACAAAAACATCCTCAACCACAAAAGGCAGAGATACATCCAGACATGAACTTTTCCTTTAAAGCAATTGTTAAAAGAATATCTTATTTCCCCCAAATCTGCTTCATGTAGCACCACACAGCATGTTTAAAAAGTCTTAAGTGTGGGTTTATGCTGGTTGGCATGACTCAGGGAGGACTCAGGGACACTGTCCATCAGACAGAGAGCCAGAGATCAAATCCTTGACCTCACGTATGTCATTTGAAACATCTGTTCGAGCCAGGAGCTCCAAAATTAGCATTTTGTGGTCTAAACCTGCACTCACTTCACTTGGCATTGATATTATCTTAAGAAAACTATTTTTATTTTAGCCCTCCCCCCTCCCTACCCTTAGCAACATTAGATGAAGATTATTCAGATTATTTTTTTAATTAATTTTTTTTATTTGATGATTTTCAAGACTTCTATCTCTGCAGGAAGACCTATTAGAATGTACGGGAATGCATGGAAATGCACAGGAATGCATGGGAACGCATGGGAATGCATGGATAGAAGATTGTTGCTCAACAAAAACCTCAAATGAGAGGCTGACAAATAAAAGCTCTATCACTAGGGAGACTAGGTTCCTCTAAACCCAAAAATATATCTCCTCTAATCACAGCTAAGGCATTAAACAAATTGCGTTAACTCCATTAGCCGGGCCTCGGTAGCTCAATTCAAGAAACTGTATCTTTCAATTTTCCTTTGACTTCTCTGTAGAGGCTTCAAAGAGGGAAAGAGAAATTATGTTCAACATTCTGGTCAACTCATTATGCTGCATGACAGATAATGAGAGTTAGAGCAGTAAATTACTGATTTAAATGAGTTGTGTTTGTCTGTGCTTCAAAACATTAGAGGGGGAAAAGTGACCTTGCGGCTTGCCGCTTCAACGAGACAAAAAACATACACACTTTATTTAACTTAAATCTGTGCAACCGTCAAGCTGACATGATTATCTGCAAAACAGAAAAGAAAAGGCACCAGGATATGACAGAAGTACAGGACTGGAAAAACCCTTCGTGCCAGAAGTACTAACATGAGATCAAGCTTATCTGACAGCCTTAAAAGGTAAAAACATGACTTACAGCATGTTGCCATCTACCAATAAAGCTTACTTCTGCATACAAAATACAAAATAATATACTGTCTTTTTATCCCTGGCAGACCTTTCAAACAAGCCAGACTTCTGCAGTCTTTTTCTCATTTCCTGTGATGAACATTTAGCAGTCTAACTGATGGAGCTGTTGAGGTTTCTGACCTTGGTGTCAGCCAGTACGTCACAAATACGTCACGTTCACCCGATCCTTCGTTCATCTAAACCCACATGTACCTACTTGTAAAGACTCAACCTTGAAACAGAGTGTACTTTCTTTTTGACGAAACTGTTTATAGCAGCGGAAAAGATATTCTCACCTCATCCAACGCGAGCGTTCCTCCAGACCCCCCGGTTTGTTAGCAGGTGGCGCAGCCCATGGAGCAGGTTCCAGACTTTCCCAGAATGCAGTGTGAGAGGGACCAGGCACCCCTGGCAAACGAAAACAGCAACTATTAAACTAAAGTAGGGACAGAACCACTTTGAAAGTACTCTTCGGTATTTCAATCTTACATTTTGTTGCTAAATCTCCCATTGAACGCTCACGCATTAACGTGCAGAGGTGTCAAAAGTATTCACATTCATTACTCAGGTAGAAGTATAGATACTAGAGTATCTAAAAATACTCCTGTAGAAGTTGAAGTATCAACTCAAGTTTTTTACTCAAGTAAAAGTATAAACGTAAAATTAATGTAAGGGGGGGGAAAGCCATTAAGGACAAAAGCCATTGAAAATGAATGCATCTTAGTATAATGCAAATATATTAAAGAACCATATATGTGTACTATTGAGCATTAACATGTGTTTCAGAAAGCAGAAGATATGATGACTAGTTGCCTATAAGTATTGTAATGGTGCAAAAAGTCAAACTTCAGAGGCATGTTATCATTTATCCTAACCTTTATTGGAATGTACATCCAAGTTTAGTTGCAGGAATCTGAGGGAACGGATGTAAGAACAAAACTGGACAAGAACATCTGAAACAACCACAACCAAATTCACTCTATCCGGATGGAGCAATTCAACTGGATAGTTTTTTTTAAAGGCCGAAATGAAATAAAGTAACGAGGCTGTTTTTAAAATGTAAGGAGTAAAAAGTACAGATAATTGCGTGAAAATGTAAGGAGTAAAAGTAAAAAGTCATCTGAAAAATAATTACTCCAGTGAAGTATAGATAACCAAAATTTCTACTTAAGTAAGGTAACAAAGTATTTGTACTTCGTTACTTGACACCTCTGTTAACATGTTACATAATAAATGGGCAGATAGCTGGATTCTCATAACATAACTTCAAATTTGTAGATATTTCCACAGATCCTTGCAAATATTAATATAAAAAGCACTATTCATGCCCAGTCAGTCATTGACCCACTAAGTACAGATTTCTACAGGAAAGTAAAGTGAATTTGTTACCCAAAGGTGAAAAACATCTACAAAATAATACTTTGGGGGGGGGGGGTTGGAGAGAGAACGTGTAATCAGACTTGCCGCCGGTGCATGAATACTCGTTGGGACTAATTAAGCAGGTTGTTTTTATGGATAAGTTACAGACGATACGAGACACATGTTCCTGCTGTCGGCCAGCTGTAGCGTGTGTGCGTCTATTTATGTTTAAGGCATGTTTACCAGATGCAAAACACCCTACTGACCCACTTCCTGCATGTGTGAGGAGAAGAGGGGGTTGTATGATGTGTGGGGCTGTGTGTGCTGCTTTCTAGCATTTTAGTATATAGTACAAAATCAAAACAAAAAAAAGTTTGGGAATTACAGTTGAGAGATACCGAAATGATGCCAGACGCGACAACAACAAACATTCCCTTTTTATGCATGGTGGCTCTCTGTGCAACGAGGGACAGAGCTACTGTGGAGATGAAATATAATAATTGAAGACTAAGTCGGAGGGAGAAAGAGAGGAAAGGAATATGTGGTGTCGGATCTGAGAAAAATCAATATGATTCTGTGGTGGGGCTTAGCTCGCTTAAGCCTGTATATGAATCAAGCAGACGGAGCTGCAGGGTTCCAGGGAACTAAACACGCTTGACATGTGTGTATGCAAAGAGGAGACACAAGTGATAGTGAGACAGCAATAATGGGGTGAGACACAAACCGAGAAATAAGAGAAAAACGATAAACCAAAAGTGGAGCATAAGCAAGCTGAAGTGATGAAAGGGAAGACAGATGGAGAGAATAGAGAGGACAAACGCAGCGAGAGAGGAAGACAATGGTAATAGAGAGGCAGTAGGACAGACAGAGAAACAGATGGTGGGAGAGGAGAGGAAGATAGAGGCTCACTGGGAGGATAGCATTGGCACAGCCAGCAAGGCCCAGCAGGGAGCATAAATAGCTGAAAAATGTCAGCAAAACATGAGGGAAAGGCCTCCAGAAAAGGGGGGAGAGGCAGAAACAGAGAGCGAGGGCTTCATCCGAACACTCCAGCAACTCTCAGGGAAAACACCAGCCTGCGTAGCAGTGATACGTGATATCTAGCGCTGATTCATGGTTTCAGCGTGTGCCATGTGGATTTCATCATCGCCACTCGTCCACGAGTCTCCGGGGTCCCCTTGTGATGGACCACGCGCAGCTCAAGCTGCTGAGCCCGGAGACGACACGGACGGCAGCATCAACGAGAATAAAAAGGAGTTCATGAGCGATGTTTTCAGCTGAGCCGCTCGCTGGCGCAGAGTGATCACACGCCCAAACACGGGAAGCTCTTTGTGCTCGCAGAGTCCCAGTCAGCTTGCAAACACGTAAATTATGAAGAATTGCTTCATCCAATTCCTCAACGACGTGAGGCTTTGTCACGGCCAAGCACCGATCTGGGCTGACTGTAAACATCTGTGGGAGGAAAGCGTTTATCAGGCCTCTGCAACAATCGGGAGGGAAATAAAAGTGAATGGGCTGAAAGCTCAGACGCCGCGTCACTCACTCGCTCACCATTAGGTCTGATCAAGGAGAACCAGGCAGGATAAACTAGTCAGGAAACGCTAAGTAAGACAGCTGATTGAACAGCAGAGCAGAAGGCGACTAGTGCGTCTGTTTGTTAGTTATTTACGCACTTAGCCACTATTACAGCACATCACAGTCACTCAGCATTAGCGTCTGTTTTATTCACTCATTACAAGTGACTTGCACAAAAGACGAGCCCCATTCAGGCATACAGAAAAGGCCGATGTTGCAGAACCAGCCCTAAATTGTTTGGTCAGTGGATGATTTCCACACTTGGAAAAGCACAAAGCTGAATCCCTCCAGTGACGGTGGGTAGCGAGTTCAAAGTCGTGCATGCGAGTTCCCCAACTGTGAGCGCTGATCTGGATCAAATGTTCTCTGTGGCTGGGTACATGCTCGCATGACCGCACCATGAATACTTTAGTCCACTCAACAAACACTTCATCTTTTTAAGCGTTTAAGCGTTAGCATTCCTCCCATTTACTCCCAACCCGCATTTTTCCTGTTTTTTTTAAATGCTGTCCCACCCACAGCTGCTCCAGCTGTTGCCACTTCGTTCACCTCTTGTACTGGTTTTTGTAAAACACTACTTACCTACTTACTTATACTTTTTAAACTGGTTGCAGACATTGTAACTCATAATAACTCACGTCTGCAGAATATTTATTCAGAAATATTCCCACTTGGGAAGAAAAGAAAAATAGGGAAAAGTTTAAACTTGCACACTTACTATTTACATGCTGTTAACTTCAAAGTTAAATGTTTGCACGTAGTATCTGTGTGAATAGTTGTGCTTTCCAAAGAGAGAAAGGGCATTACAAAAAAGAAGTGAAAACCCTGAGCATGTGCTTTTTCTCTCCACTCACTCAACAATTACAGTTCATTTGTCATAACCGCGGCAGGCAATCACACAGGAACACGTACGCATAGACAAAATACCTCAGCAGCTGACGTAGCGTCTGACAGCTGCTGAGGAGCTTGAGGCAGAAAAATGCATCGAGTCCTTTTGTGTGTGGCTTTGTGTGTGTGTGTGTGTAGGCCAAGTGGCTGACCATCACTGCGACGTAGGGGAAATACCTTTCCCAACCACAACCCCAGCTTCCCAGACTCTAACAATCCTGCAATACCACAAATGAGAAATCAGCCCTCTGAAAGTTTAAGATCCTCACAAAAGGAATGTTATCTTGGGTGCACACATGTGTGGAAAGACCCGTGTTGTTCCCTAATCACCGTCCCTTACTGTACTTACCGTCCCTCAATCCTTCGCTGTGTATTGTAGCTGCTGGATAGTATCAGGTTGGCTGCCAAGAAACAAACATTTCCTGTTACAGACTTGAGCTATTTTTAATATCCAGTTTTATAATATTCTTTCGGAGGGAAGGACATTTACGAGCCAGGAAGCAAATACAAAGCATACAGTAAAGAAAAGCGTAATAGAGAGGGACTTCCAGGCTTACTCTTTCTCATACTCCCTTCCTTTTCCCCCAGTTTATGGCATCTGTGGCTTCTTAACCTTAAATTCTGGTAAACATTGATATCTGAAATTAAACAGTGCAGCTGCAGCCGATGGGCCGCTGGTAAAATACATGCAGCCACAGGCCGTTGAGCAGAGGTGGGTAGTAACGAGTTACATTTACTCCGTTACATTTACTTGAGTAAATTTTGGGAAATGTTGTACTTTTAGGAGTAATTTTGAATCACTATACTTTTTACTTTTACTTGAGTAGATTTGTGAAGAAGAAACTGTTCCTCTTACTCCGCTACATTAGGCTACGTTGAGCTGTTACTTTTCTTTTATCCCTTTTATCCACGTTCGCGTCAATCTCATGACATCACTGGGTGATTCTTTGGGAAAAATGTTTGTTTTTGCATGTTTTGTCACATTTACACAGACTACACACACACACAGAGTTTCTATGAGTTCATGGGCTTGTTCTAGTTCTGCCTGGTTAAAAAAGAAAAGTACAAAGGCTTGAAATGTTGTGCTACTTGTGCTTAATTTATTTTTTTATTCTGTTATTATTTTATTTATTTTATTATTTATTAAAGTACTTGAATTTACTTTAGGATTATTTTAATTTAAGCTATCTTTTATTTTTTTTTAATTAATTTTATTATTTTATTGATTTAATTTGCCTGAAGATGATTATTTTGTACTTTTGTCTGTTTGAATGGTTGTGTTAAAAAAATAAATCAGATGTTACTCAACAGTTACTCAGTACTTGAGTAGTTTTTTCACCAAGTACTTTTTTACTTTTACTCAAGTAATTATTTGGATGACTACTTTTTACTTCTACTTGAGTCATATTATTCTGAAGTAACAGTACTTTTACTTGAGTACAATTTTTGGCTACTCTACCCACCTCTGCCGTTGAGAAGGGTTTAACTGGTGTCCTTGTGATGGGGGAGCTCTAACGGGTCAAAACCAGCCCAAAATGTTCAGAATTGGTGAAAAAAGCTGATAACAAGAGGAAAGCAGTGGAGTTACAAACACAACAGTGAAACATGTGATGCTAATTCTGAGATCTGAGACTTTTAATTACTGAAACGTTCTGTGTGTGTTTGCACGTGTATATGCGTGCACGGTGCATGTGTGTGTAGAACAGTGTGAGGTCGGCTGCAATGATGACAGCATTACCTGAATTGACAACCAGTTGTGTTACGTGTGCTTCGGGTGCTGAAGTATTAATCTGACTAATGGACTAATGGACAGAAGTCAACCCAACGCCTGGATTAATCCCAGCATCTCCATATTTCATAATGCAAACACAGCCGGCCTAAATCAAGCAGTGAGTGTGCACTCTGCTGCTGACGGCGCGTACGCTTGCCTTTATCCAAAATAAGCAAAAAGGATGGGGCTCAATGAACTCTCATATGCCTCTATTATCTCTAATTCACAGAGTTTCAGAGGGGTTGTCTGGGTTTTTTTTGGTATGTTTTCTGTTAACGTGGTGAACATAAAACCAATGTATCTGCTCTATTTGACAACCGTAATAAATAAGCAAAGATTCACATGTTTGCCTTTATGATGAGTACAACATGCTCGGTTGGTTTACAGCAGGGGTCGGCAACCCGCAGCTCTAGAGCCGCATGCGGCTCTTTAGCGCCACCCTAGTGGCTCCTTGGAGCTTTTCCAAAAATGTTTGACCTTTTTTTTCCTTTTTTTCCTCTTTTTTTCTTCTTTTTTTTTCTTTATTCTTATTTTTTCCTTTTTTCTTCCTTTTTAATCTCGACATTTCAACTTTTTTCTCGAAATTTTGACTTTTTTCTCAACATTTCGACTTTTTTCCTCAAGATTGTACTTCAACATTAATCTTGACATTTCGACTTTTTTTCTCGAAATTTTGACTTTTTTCTCGTGCATAATGAAAAAATCTTCCCCCAGTTAGAACTAATATAGATACATGCAGCATGTGCCTTCATTCTAATGCTTAAGGCTGATTTATGGTTCCGCGTTACACGATTTAACGCAGAAGTCAGACTTATACAAGACTTTTCATTTTTTGCGGCTCCAGACATATTTGTTTTTTGTGTTTTTGGTCCAATATGGCTCTTTCAACATTTTGGGTTGCCGCCCCTGGTTTACAGTAACAATGGAAGACTCTGGTCTTTGCAACAAATACGAGGCTCCAAATGTGCTTGCGTTGGTTTGGAGTCTCGTTAAAGAGTCCTCTGAACAGGTGAGCGTCAGTGTTTTGTTGTAATTATGCAGCTATGTTGAGGCCTTACAATACCTCGACTGATTTGGTGATAACGTGCAGCCTCTCTTCACAGATGGCAGCCATCAGTCATGTACAGAGGCTGAGAGAGACACCTTCATCTACCACGATCAACCGAGTCACATCCAGTTCACGGCTTCGGTGTGCTCAACAGTCAGTAATAACATAGTAAGGCTCATAATTGAATGCAGAGAAATGTGCTCATGAGTCATTACCCTAATGCACGATTAACTAACGGAGAGCTGGGAGCTCTTTAACTTTAGGTTTTTATTGAGTTGCTCTGATTAACAGACATCACCTCTTCACTTAGCTTTGCTTTCATAAAACCCCGCTTCTATGTATAAATACATTGATGCACAAACAAACAAACACGACATTTCTTTGCCCTAAATAAGAACAATGGGCAATAAAAGTGCGTGTGTGTGTGTGAGTGAGCTTCTATGTTAACAGGGCATGCTGAGAGAATAGGAAGCACGCTCTCTGTGCCAACCTTCTCCTTGGCATTCAATCAAGGACACATAATAACAAACGTACACAGTCACACACACATGCACACACACGAACACGTAATGCTGAGCATTTTTAATAGGCCCCTTATTCGCCACTTAGCGTTGCTGCCACTCTCCTCACCTCAGCGTGCTGGCCCTCTGCCTCGGCGCTTGGCAGAAGCGCAGCTGGACTCGGGAATGTGGGCATGTGCGTCTCATGAAGTAATTAATGTCTCTGATGTGCTTACAGTACATATAGCAGAGGACTAGTTCGGACAAACACACTGGAAATGTGTCACGGACGCTTGGTTTCAGACTTCGTGAAGTCTTCATCTGAAGGATTTCAAGGGCTGTGATTGACACTGTTGGGACAGCCTTGCACAACGTCCCAAATATGGATTTGGAGACTAAGTACAGTCAATAACTCCTAAGACTCATTACCAAGACTCACAGCTCGCACTAGCACGCATCAACCTGATCGCTGGAGTGGAAACGTTATTCTCAAGCGGATACTTGTTATTTGTCTTTAGTCCCGCCGAGGCAGCGATTGGGACACAAGTCCAGCGATAAATGAGTTACCAAGCAGGCTTCTATCTCACGTAACACAGGGACGGCCACTCAATGTCCACCTCGAGGTGGGACTGGCCGTTGTTTTCCACCTGACGCTCAAGCACAAGAAGCCCACCGCACAAACAGATTTCAAAATAAAGGCAACTGGCAAAAAGATTAAAAAAAAGATTCAACTATTAAAAAACCATAACGCGCTAAAAATGCCTGTAATTAATAATAATAATAATAATACATTTTATTTGTATAGCGCTTTTCTAAGCACTCAAAGACGCTTTACATTAGTAAAAATCATAAAAGCAGTACATTCAACGACACTAAAGACACTTTACAGTAGTATAAAATCATAAAAGCAGTACACATAGGTCAATTACATGACACAGGACAGATTTATAATTAATTAATCAATCACAATTAATGCGCTACTTTGACCCCCCTAATCCATATATGAATTTATTGATTATTGTATTGTATTGGCTGAAACAGTGGATTACTGGATATCGATTTTGGTTTCAATTACAATTAACCGTTTATCTCTGATATTGATAAAAGGCTACTGAAATCCATCCACTCTACAGACCCCCGCTCCCCCCCATGTCCCCTCCAGTGTGTTTGTGACGGCGACCACATGAGTGTGCTGCAGAGCACTTTAAAAACACAACCTTGAAATCAATCAAAAACCCCCAACAAACATCAGACAAAACACAGCATGTTTATATAGTTTTAAACTTTTATGTTTCTTGCACTTTGAAGACACTCATCTCCAAGTAAACCAAGGTCAGGACAAAGAGGATGAGATAAGTGCGTCGTGAGCGTGTATTTGTGTGTGTGCTGACATAATTATTGGAGTAAAGCGCTCAACAGTTGATTGATGGAGAAAGGGCTGTTATGGTCGACTGCTGTGAGCTCACTGCCCGGCAACCAGACAACCAGACAACCAGACCTTGCCACTGTGTATTACTGTGTGTGTGTGCGAAGACAGACAGATGCATTAAAAAGGAAATATACATTGTGCATATTTACTGAGGGAGGTTGGGACATAACATATAACTAATGACAGTAATCATAATAAAGGAAATTAACCCACATCTCAAGAAGATAATGTACAGGACTGTATCAGAAAATTTGAATATTGTGATTTTCTGTAATGCAATTACAAAAACAAAAATATCATACATTCTGGATTCATTACAAATCAACTGAAATATTGAAAACCTTTTATTATTTTAATATTGCTGATCATGGCTTACAGCTTAAGAAAACTCAAATATCCTATCTCAAAAAATTTGAATATTCTGGGGAATCTTAAACTGTAAACCATAATCAGCAATATTAAAATAATAAAAGGCTTGCAATATTTCAGTTGATTTGTAATGAATCCAGAATGTATGACATTTTTTTTTTTCTTTTTTTTTTTTAAATTGCATTACAGAAAATAAAGAACTTTATCACAATATTCTAATTTTCTGAGACAGTCCTGTGTATCGCTCCACGCGTACAGACAGACAAACGGCATGTAAACATGTGATTGAGGACTACGCTCCCTCTGTAGTCTTTGAAGTAAATACATCTACAGATCTGTTTCTGTATTATAAATTTGTTTTAGTATTTTTGTCACACATCAGACACATCTTGAAGGACAGCACAGGCGGCTCCTTCTCCACGAACACAGCTTTCCTCTTTCTAGGCAGCACTGCCTTGGCTCACTTGGAAGATGGTCCATTCAGCCCTATCTGGTTACCTTGGTCTTACACATGCACACACATACACGCCAGCCTGCTTCTCCGATCAACTCCCATTGAGAAGCAGACAAAGGAAACACAATACTCCCATCACGTCACAAAACACGGTCCTGGTTTGGCCTTCTCTGATGTCACCCGAGCAACAAAAACGCATCGGCCTCTTCAGGAGACATCAGTCGAACTGAGAAGTCTGAAAGGCTTCCAGGAACTCTTAGAAAGCAGAAAACAGGTCTAAAGAAACAAAACGGGAGATACATATTTTATTCTGTCATTAAAGCCCAGGCACTGAAAGTTTCCGTTGTACCTTTGCCGAGTAAAACAAAGTTCATGAGAACATACGAGGAGCAAGAGCTTGATTTCAGACTGCACGCAGATCTTGAGATGACTGATCTGAATCGACTACCATCCAGACCCAGGAAGTAGTCACCAGAGCTGGAGGTCCTCACAACAGGAACTTTAAGATTAGCTTTCTTTCCCACAGAAATCCTTTTCCTCGTATTATTTTCAGAATCAGAATCAGAATCATCTTTATTGGCCAGGTTCCAACATTGTCCAACAAGGAATTTGACTCCAATGGTTATTTCGCTCTTTAGGCAGTAAATAAACAAATGTGGTACTTGTTGACATATATACAAATAAACAACTAAGGTGCAGCAGTTTGAGGTAGAGAAAAATGACAGCTCTGAATAAAATAACATATATACAATTATACAAAACAAATTATACAAAAAATTAGGGCTGGGCGATTTTGGAAAAAAATTAAATCCCGATTTTTTTCTCTGAAAACCTGATTTTCGATTTCGATTTTTTTGGTAAAACTACAAAAGACAATGGAAAAATGTTTCAAATATTTTATTTTTATTTTTAAAGAAAAATAGCAAACAAATTTCCATATTGGGAATGAAGTGCAACTGAAAGATACTGTAAATCCTCCTTGAGTTTGGTAAAGTGACAACATTTACAATTTTCTTGACCAAACAAAGATGACTAGACGAGCTCTGTCTGTAATGCAGCCAGCTGCAGAAAAGGAAAATCGATTTTCCGATTTCCTTTTTTTAACATCGATTGTGATTAATAAATCTGATTTAGATTTAAAATCGATTAATCGCACAGCCCTACAAAAAAATACAAAAAAGTGAGAGGTGCAGCAGAGTGAGGCAGACATGATTATTGCCAGAAGGTGCATTGTTACAGCATGTAACTGCTATTATTGTTATTGCACGTGATTGGTTGGTTTCTCTGAGACTCTATTAGTTGTGAGAGTTCATCAAAGAGAAAGAGAAATTTAAAAGGAGGAGTGTTCCTGGACATCTTCAACCAGTCCCTGCAGCTGGCTACGGTTCCTCAGTGCCTCAAGTCCTCCATCACACCGGTAACCAAGAAGACATCCATCACCTGCCTGAATGATTACCGACCAATCGCTCTGACCCTGGTCATCATGAGGCACATCAGAGACATCATCCCTGTAGACCTGGACAGCCTTCAGTTGGCCGACAGGAGGAACCGGTCTACAGAGGATGCTGGTTCCATCCCCCTGCACACAGCCCTGGCCCATGTTGCATCCCAACACCTACGCCAGGATGCTGTTCGTAGACTTCAGCTCGGCTTTCAACACTGCCGTTCCAGACCAGCTGGCGCTGAAGGTACGTGAGGTGGGCCTGCCTGCGTCTCTGTGCCGCTGGATATGGGACTCTCTCACTAACCGGCCTCAGGTGGCGAGAATAGGGGATATGACATCGTCCTCTCTGGTCCTCAACACAGGCACGCCGCAGGGCTGTGTGCTCAGCCCACTCTTCACTCTGTTCACACACGACTGCACCGCCATCCACCCGAGCAACTCAGTCGTGAAGTTTGCAGATGACACAACAGTAGTGGTTCTCATCTCGGACAACAACAATACCCACTACAGAGAGCAGATCCAGCATCTCACTCAGGGCTGTTCAGCCAACAACCTGGTGCTGAACACAGAGAAGACCAAGGAGGTCATTGTGGACTTCAGGAGGTCCAGGAAGACAGATCACGCCCCCCTTCTCATAGGTGGAGAAGTGGTGGAGCGTGTGGACAACATCAAGTTCTTGGGCCTTCCCATCTCATCAGACCTTTCTTGGTCCACGAACACCTCTCACTTGGTGAAGGAGGCACAACTTAGGGCCAATCCCAATGTTCACCCTACTTTCTACCACTAGCCCTCACTCACTACCACTAGCCCTCACTCACTACCACTAGCCCTAAAATAGGTAGGGCCCTTGTAATCTTCCCTAGGGATTGGGACACAACTTGCTACGTCGCGGCGATGCGCACCGTACGGCGCGTGTCGCCGCGTAACCTACGCTGTAGGCTCTGCGTTGGTGTAACGCGGAACCATAAATCAGCCTTTATTCTGGCGAGATCTGAAGATGCAACGCAACAATGAGCAAGTGAGTGATTATGTACATTCACTGAGTGAATATTTCTAGCTAGAAATGTAATCAAAATGCACTTTTATGCAGAAACTAACTCAAAATATTGATTTTATTCACTAAAAATTTGAAATGTCCACCATGTTTTTTTGTTTTATTCAGTCTGCAAATGATGATGTAAAGCCTTCTGAGAAATTTTCTCTAGCCCCCCCGTCACGAAGTCAGCATCTGAAATCCCTAGCTGTGAAGGGGTAGATTCATACACACTACCCCTCGTTATGCCCACTACCCCTACATGCAAAGAGGAATTGGGACACCACTACCCTCATGGGAACGTGCAAAATTTAGGGGTAGGGCTGAAAAGTAGGGCTAGGGGGGGAATTGGGACTGGCCCTAAGACTCTTCTTCGTCAGGAAGCTGAAAGGTGCTGGACTCTCCTCTCGGCTGCTCGTGAACTTCTACAGGGCCACCATCGACAGCATCCACTGCCTCGGTGTGACAGTGTGGTCTGGCAGCTGCACGGCACCGGAGAGGAAACAACTGGCACGGGTGGTGAGAACTGCTCAGGGCATCGTGGGCTGTCCCCTCCCAGACCTGGACTCTATATATGCAGGCCGGGTCATGAAGAGGGCCAGATGCATCGCCACAGACCCCAGCCACAGACTGTTTGTATGTTTCTGTACTGCTTGCCTCATGTACAGACTACAACAAATAGGCTGAGGGACATTTTTTTCCCCAGAGCTGTCAGAGCCCTCACCCCACTACAGCCCAGCTCACACACCTCCCCACCCCTCATACACAGATACCTCCTGACACATAAACACCCCCCTCAAACAAACACATGCACATTTTCATTGCATTTCAGAGTATTCTATTGTGTTTAAAAGTATTTTATTGTATTGCTGCTGTTGTTCTTCTTGTCTTTTTCTCTGCAGAAAAGAGCTGCAATGTCAATTTCACTGAACTTGTTCAGCAACAATAAAGACATCTAATCTTAAAGGAAATTGCCTTCTTGTGAATATAAAACAGACTACAGACTAATATAAAAAGACTTTGAATTGTGTACAACTTCAGATACAATAAAAACATATTTGTTTGGCAATGGAGCGCACTGAGATGCATTTTCTCCGAGGTCATGTTAAATGAAAAGTGTATACTTTATAATGTGAGCAGTAGCTCACCTTGTTCTTCGTCAGCAGCAGAAGTGAAGCTATTTGTACCCAGACTAAAACTGCAGAATAAAACCAATCTTTGAGCATAAAATGGTCGCATTACACATAGAAATAAAAAAAGAAAATGTGTGAGATAAAGGTGGAAAGATAACAAATCTGAATTTAAAAAAAAAAGCCGAACCACAAAAGAAGAAAAGAAGAGACTGAGTTGAGGCTGCGTGTGACTTTGTCTGAGTTTCTGTCTTCCTCACTTTCTGTTTCATTCTTGGATCTTCAAAGACGAATGCAGCACTTCTGAGAGTGTTGCCAGAGCTGCTGGGACACACACAAAGATACACACACTAGTAAACCCCAGCGGGAGACGCGCCGCGTACCTCTCTCCTCTGAACTGGAGCGACGATACAATAAAAACTCAAAAGAGAAACAGATAGACGGGGAGCAAACGGCTGAGTCAGGCAAAGAAGGACTTACGACACCAACAAATAAATTGGTTGCAATGCATTAACATGTCCACTGGATGCTACAAATGTGTCTAAGCACTTGTAACATCTGTTTTCAATGGTTAAAAATTTTACTTGAGCGAAAACAAATAAAAAACGGGCAACTTTCTGAATTGTGGCGACTGAACAACAAACGAGGAAACAATTAACTTTTATTGTTTCAGTTGGTAAAACACATATCAGAGCGGGGTTTTTTGGCCGGGCTAAAATCATTAGGTTGATAGATGGTATAATACAAACACTGTTCACAAGTGAATAACCTGTTTCAAAAGCAAACATCATTTAAAAAAATGCTTGCAATCTCTACAGAAATGTTCTTCTTCTTCCTCTTTACACTTATGGAAAACTCAAAGCTGAACTGGAAAGCTGTGCGTGTCTCCTCACATCTTACACTGAGCAGCATGAGAGCGTCTGCTGTACAGGCGCGCATCACTTATCTGCACAGCCGATAAAGCCGGACGCATTATTTGTTTTGGTTTTTAACACACCTGCTTAGTGTGGAGAAATAATATTCTTGCACGCCTTGTTATCTCCATTTCTCTTCATTTGTCCCATCCGCCTGCATTCTGTCTCCTTCTCTGTCTGTTCACAATTGGCCTCATTCTCTCGTCTCTCTTGCAGTTGTTTTTTTTTGGAATTGCTGTCAATCAAATCCTATCACTGGCTGTCAGTTCTCGCGTTCCTGTTCTTCCTCTTTTGACCTTCCTACTTTTGTCTCTGCATCATCTCCCACCCTCCACGTCCAACACTTGTGTACTCCTAGGTTCACCGCCGTGGCTCTACAAGGCAGTTTACTTATGCACGCCCTATGAACGCTGAACACTAGTCAAATAATCACTTGAAGGATGTTTGACACACAGCTATTCTACGCTCAGCTGGTTAACTGACAGGGCATTAGCAACTGTGCGTGAATCATTACATTGTAGGTAATAGTTCAGGACACACCGACACAGACGATTCTGAACAAATAAACTCAAAGAAGAAGAATTAGAATCTGAGCTGTCACAGAAATCAAGCTGAAAACAAGCTGCCGTTACTGTGACAGATACAGGGCATAAAGTTATTTCATGCTGCAATAATAAATATAGGTTATTAAGCTGGATGTAGATGCAGAGGTAGATTAATGGGGGTCATATTCCTTTAAGACTGTGTGTTTTCAGCAGTCACACGCTGAGCCACGTCTATTAATAACTCCGCTGGTTCTTGAGTACATGCACGGATACGTTCACATTTTAACTCTATGAACATACACAACAATGATCTAGGTCCTCACGAATATACTATGTGGACAGAAGTGTTTGGTACAACCTGTAAAGTTGGATAAAAGTGCCTGCTAAATGTAACATAATTCACCTGTTTCAATCAGACCCAATGCCACAGGTGTCTAAAAATCAAACACAGAGTAATTTATTGTACAAAATGGGTCGTTCTGCCAGTGCCCAACCACTTTAGGTGTGGTTATGTTGATAGGATAGCATCTATAAGACAATATGTGAAATTTCATCTCTGCTGGATATTCCACGGTCTGCTGTGAGTGATATTATTAGACCGTGGAAGTGTTTAGGAACAACAGCTGTTCGGGCACAAAGCAGAAAAAAAAAACATTAAAATCACAGAGCAGGGTCAACAACCATGCTGGTTCTATAGCTGAAGAGTTGAAAAAGTCCTTTGGCACTGATATGCGTGTGAAGGAATCAATCTCCGGCTGAACTGAGCAGAGTCCTTTGCCAAGCATGGGATGGAGAGGTGTAGCATTGCCTTGACATTGCCATGACCTGCGTGACTGCATTGTGCCAATTGTCAGGGTTGGTGGAGGAGACAAAGGTATGTGGTTGTTTTTCAGGTTTTGGGCTACGCCCCCTTAGCTCCAGTGATGGACAGTGTTAATGCCTCAGCATACCAAGACATCTTGAACAAAGCTACACTTCCAACTCTGCTGCCACAAATTGGGGAAAGCCCTTTTTTGTTCCAGCACCACCGCGCTAAAGTGCACAAAGCCATGATGGGCTCGGCGTGGAAGAACTTTACTGACCCACACAAAGCATTTTCGGATTGAACTGGAAAGGAAAAAAGGGATAAATATAAATATATGGGATAGGATTTTTTAACTCCCGATCCGATCCCGATTTTTCCTGATCCAATCACTTTTTTTGGCTCCCGATACATTTCCGATACTTTTTCCCGATCAGATACATTTTGGCAATGAATTAAAAAAAAATAAAAAAAAGGAGGACTAAAACTCAAATGAAGTTTCTTTTATTGTCCATTGGAGAACAACATGGACATATATTTCAACAAATTGAAAAACAATTTAGAAAAGCCGAGGCACTCAAGAAGTTAGAAAAATATAAAAAGCCTTTATTAAATCATGGCTTAGTAAAAGTTAAAAATGCCAACATGTTTCGGCCATGTAGGCCTTCTTCAAGGCAGATAACAAAGACGAAAGATTTAATAAAGGCTTTTTATATTTTTCTAACTTCTTGAGTGCCTCGGTTTTTCTAAATTGCTTTTCAATCTTTTGGATCCCCATGCCGAAGAGCACCTGAATTATACTTTTTATACACCCAGCAGCACTCCATGCATTTGTAGTTGCACTTATATATTTCAACAAAGCTTATCAGCACAAAATGTAAAAACATGAAATTGTAAACTAAAACAAAAAGTGCAGAATAGTGCAATAACAAAAATAAATAAATTTAACCTTAAAAAGAGGTAGTTGAATGACATCCAGTCAAACTCACAAACACAAGAAAATTAAAATACTTTTTGGCTTAACCTTAGTGCAACATTCTGAATGGCATGAAATGAATAGCAGCAGCTTAATGCAACATGAACATCAAATTTCACAATTCAAGTTTAGTTTAGTTTCGCTTACTTCGCCGGCCGGATGTGAAGTTAAATGCAATGATATATAAAACAATTTAATATATATTAAAAACATTAATAACTAGGTATGTCCCGATACTTTTTTGGCCGATACCGATGTTTTGAAAATGAAAGTGATCGGACAACACTATAAATATATATATACAGTATATGTGTGTGAAAACAATGTCATTACAGTCACTACTGTTAGATAAAAGTAAACGATATCTGGTCACTAAAACCTAAGCATTAGTTTTAAATTCAGTTGTGATTCTTATATATGACTTAAATATGGACTTAATATACTGTATGGCTAAAAATGTTCTCTATTAAAGGAAGCTGCTTACATCACGGAGTAAATTGGTGTGGAGAGCCAGTCGTCCTCCAACAGGAGGCCTGACAGCATCAGGACAGCCTGCATAGTTGTTAGACCTCTACATGCCAGTGGTTTCATGATTAAACAGACTAATGCTCCTGCATCACACACCTCTCTAGCAAAGTAACAATGCAAGTACTATTTTACATCAGCAGGTGGTATCGTTGGACTATTGTGTGAGAAACATAATCAACTTTATCACATAAAAAAGGGTGTTGTGCAACAACATTTTTCATAAAATGCTTAATGAGATCATATAAAAGTCTTCCTCTTTAGAAGGAAGAGTGAAGAACAATCACTGGATGTTATGAAAGAGTTTTTTTTTTAGTAAAAAAATCTGCATTCATTCATTTGAATACAGCATCCTATATTTTTAAAGGGTCATATCCTAAAATTAATACCCAGAACCATAATTTTAAATGTATCAAATAACTGAGATATGAATATCTTGGTTAAAGAAATGCTTATAAACCTAAAACTGCTCCAGGGTCTAGATATTTCCGGACAACACAAAGCGTATTTGTGGTGATTTAAATTCGGCCCGTGTGTATTAACTGCGTTTTCCATCAGAAGTGAGGCATTTCAGCAGAAACATAGTGACTGTTTCCATTGCAAGATCAGACGAGTGGTGTGAAAGAGCAGTGTTAATGTTGGTAACGAGCCAGTTTCTATTTGTGTGCGTGAGCGAGACAGAGAACCAGAGCAGAAGATGACATCATTACTATGACTGAGCGCTGGCCGATGGAAGGTCACCACGGCTTCCTGCCACAGGGTTTCATTTCATGAGAGTGTGAGCGCACGCAGTACGCATTTGATCCTGCGTAGACGCACTGCTTTCATAAACATAAAGCAACATACACCCACAAACCAGAAGAGGGGCCCCCCGACGTTCCATTCAACCTGTCAAGTTCTCCTAATATTCTAGTTTCTGTCCATTTTCTCTTCGTCTTAATCTGCTAGACAAAACAATGCCGTGTAATGTACGATAAAAAGGTGATATAATTTCCCTTTTGGAAGTGAATCTAAGAATGTTGCTTTTATTTTTAAATGAATCTGCCGTGACAAAGGTTTGACTGGTTTGTTCTTTGTGAAATGTTTTTCAAAGTTTGTTTCAGCAATTTAGTGATATTGTGACACATTTTTTATGAATTTGTGTTATTAACAGATTGAACAGATTGACAAATCTGTTCAATCTGTTTGTGTTTTAGCAAACAGAGCCGACGACAAAAACAATAGACAGACGAAACAGTCGTGCCTCACGTCATATTTATCTGATATCAATTTAAAAGCCAGTTTGTTTTATTTCATAAAGTGATTGTTCTCTAGGCTTGGCTCTCCTCACGTCAATGCCTCATTTCCTCCGCTAGTATATAAATGGAGATTAAGATCCGAAGAGATTAGGCTAGGAAAAGATACAAGGATGAGCACACAAGAGAAATAAAAAGAAAGGAGATTTTCCACTTGCCTCCCAGCCCTTCCTTCAATTGTTAATCTTAAAACACACTGTCCTTCACCTCTTTGTATTTTCACAGCACCGTTTTTATTCGGAAAGACTTTCTTCAACATGAACCATCCAGTATTTTGGTGAAGTAATCCCAGCACACACGCACGCACTTGGAGCACGATCATAAAGCTGACACTGCTGTCATTCAGACTTACTGCGCTGGCCAGGAAACACCCAAACAGAGCAAGGAATCTATAAAAACTACCAGTGTGTGTGTGTGTGTGTGTGTGTGTGTGTGTGTGTGTGTGTGTGTGTGTGTGTGTGAGAGAGAGAGGGGCTGAAGCCTAGAGCACAGAAGGGAGCCACTACAGTAATTTATTACAGGAAATCCAATGAAGGAAAAACGTAAGTGTTTGACCGAGGGGATGTTACTACATGCTCCATTAACTCTTAGTAGCTACAATCTCAGTACATATACAATACTGTGTGTGTGTGTGTGTGTGTGTGTGTGTGTGTGTGTGTGTGTGTGTGTGTGTGTGTGTGTACTGAGGGGATTCCACATTTGCTCTGGTTTGTGTCTCATCATTACATCATCAGCTTTGTGCTTGTTCACATAGAAAACACAAATACTACACGCACACAAACTGGTATACACACAAGACCCTCATACAGATGATCCAAAAAAAAGTGTGTTAACTGCAGTCTCTGTGTGTGTGTGTGTGTGTGTGTGTCAGTTGTTTGGCCACAACCATGTGTTAAAACAAAGAAAGGCCTAACATCAACAGCAAAGCCTGACCATATGGTTTGAGACAAATCCTCGAAATGACTCAAAACCCCAGCAGGCTTTGCTCCGTTTATGACACCTAGGTGTTAATGATGTCACTGGAATCTCATTGGGCATGGACCCCGAAACACAGAAGGGGCCCCCGCTGATGCATTGCAGCCCAGGCCCGGCTATAAAGAGCGGCTATTCTCTCTTTCAGGTCGACTCCAACTAGGGCTGTTCGATTAATCGATTTTAAATCGTAATCGCGATTATGTAATTAGAACGATGTTAAAACATGAAAATCGTAAAAACGATTTTTCACTTTTTTTTTACATTTTTTTTTTACCTTGTCTGCACACATATTAATGATTGAAATGATTGATACCATATTGATGATTGATGGAAATACCTCTCAATACCTGCGACAAGTGCCCCATTACACACCTCTACCTCCTCCATGGGTTGCATTATTATTTAGCATGCAAAGACCCAGTTTAGTTTAATTAGAAAATGTCTTGTTTTATTTAATTGGAAATATAACTTACTGTATGTTTGCAAGTGCTGATTTGCTGATTTTTTTTTTTTCCAGAAAGATAAAACTTTATATTTTATTATATTTTTTAAAACTTTTTTTCAACTTATTTTACAGAGTTTTGCACTTTATTCATTCATTTTTGGTTTAATAAGAGCAAAGTTTGCACTTAAAGCCCAATGGGGCAAATGTTCAATAAAAAAACAGCATATTTGAAATCATTTCTTTGCCTTTTGTCAATTCACAAAATAATCGTAATCGTAATCGAAAATCGGATTTTGAGAGAAAAAAAAAAAAAATCGAGATTTTATTTTTGGGCTAAATCGAACAGCCCTAACTCCAACACAGACCTCTTCTCTCTGGGGCCTGTGAGCTGTGAAGGCCACAGTTCCTACTTTAGTGTGATGAGCTACAAGCCAAAGGCCTGCCTCCTTCATCCCTGTGTGCGAACCAGCGTCTGGTTGCCAAGAAACAGCAACTACCGTGTGTCTGGCCCAGTGGCGTAGCCAGAAAAGAAACTTTGGGTGTGCACCAGCAAAGACTGGGTGTGCCAAATTTTTTTTCAACAAAACTAGACGTTACACCTCCACAAACATTCAAAAGCATGTATATCCAACATTATTGACAGTGCAAAACATATCCACATGTTGTGTGTGCTCTCAATATATAATAAGTATAATAATATATATAATATAATAATAAGTAATATAATAACCACACTTTATGCATGTCCTAAAAAAAACATCACAAAAACATAACCACACACACACACATAGCTACCCAATAAAGCAAACATAGTGAAATATAACACACATGCACTCAGAGCCATAACGTATCCACATTACGCATGATCAACAAAGCTATTTAACCAGAGGCAGAACACACCTATTTGGCTTAAGGTTGGCATGATGGTTTTATTATAAAATAATAAAATAAAATAATAATTTCCCCAAAAGGACAGGTTGGTCAGCAGAAATTCAAACCATACTGGGCATCTAGGTGTTTGTGCAACAAGCATTTTTAATAGCTTTGAATAAATTGCAAATCTTGCTTATGCAATCTTTCCATATAAATCATATTTAGATATTAATCACTTAGTAGCCTACCAAGTGGCTCTTCCTACACTTCCACCTAATATTAAACCAATTGGTTGGCTTCCCCTGTCTGTCATGATTCTTTCTCTCTCTTCCTCTCTCCTTTTTTTCTACCTCTCCATAAAGTTACCGTCAATCCAAAACACTCGCGCTCCAGCGCGTGCTCGCGGGGGCGCGCATTGGAGCTGCAGCCTCATACAAGTGTGTGTGTCGGGGAGGAGAGAGGGGGGGCGGGTGAAGGAGCAGAGGGGCGCCTATAATGACGTGCTGCTGTTATTAATCATATACATTACACACAAACGCTGTTAAATACAGAAAATGCACACTTCAAATCTTTTTCAAACATGAGCAACGAGAGGCTCCTCAGTCTCTCTGTGAGCGTCGTCGCTCTGACGGCTCTGGTCCTGTTGACAACTAAAAAAAGGCTCCACGGAGCAACTTGTAACAGGCAATACTATCAGAATACGATGCAAACAGATAATCTTGGATAAAACATCTTTGTCGCAGGAGTCTAAGACTTCAATAATGGACGGGAACTCATGTCCGACCGCCATCCACCTTCCGTTTTGATGAGTTGTCTGAAGGCTGATTTATGGTTCCGCGTTACACCGACGCAGAGCCTACGGCGAGGGTACGCGGGGACGCACACCGTACGTTGTGCGTCGCCGCGTACCCTACGCCGTAGACTACGCCGTCGATTTAACGCGGACCATAATTTAGGTTTAACAGTCCAGCTGCCGCGACACATCGCCTGACGGGTTTTTACATGCAAAAATAAGATTTTTTATTTTGAATTATTTTGAACATCATGATTACATACTAATAGCATAGATTAGCCTAGATTTAGAATACTTAGAAGACTATACCAAAAAAAAAAAAAATGCATCAAATTTTTGGGTGTGCCAGCTGTCTCTTTGGGTGGCACTGGCACACCCTGGCACACCCGTGCCTACGCCACTGGTCTGGCCGCAGCGCTACAACCAAGGGACCGGGAAAAGTTCCAAGCCCCGGACGAGCCGGACGCTTGACGCGTGAACGGCTTCAGACCGACCCAGAGAAGGAGGAAGCCCAGCATCGGTACTGACACTTCATCCCCTCGTCCTCATGGACACGAGCTGAGAACGAGAAAGAAACGCTACTCGGCTCGCCAGGAACAGCGGGAAAGCATAACAATCCAGCTGTTCACCCATCTGAGAACGCTGGTTAACGCTGGCCTGCCACGGACAAAACTAGAATTTCCATCGCCTACAAAACGATTTCCCTAAGAGACTGTTTCCGTGTCGTGCAGAGATAACTTACCGGTTTTGTTTTACAGTATCGCACACGTTGTTAGCCGGACTGCTTATCCCGCCACAACCGTGTTTATTAGCTACAGCTGCTGAAGCGTGTTTGTTAATGTTTAGTTTATCTCTTATTGCATTGATGTGTTCTCCCAAAACAGAAAACAAAGCTTTTCCTCATTTTCCAGTTGAACGACCAGAGCGCATGAAGTTAGCTCCTGTGTTGGGGACATCACAGCAGCGTAGGTTTCTGGTGGTGAGAAGTTAATTCCTACTAACCCACACACACGTCCACTCTTATCTCAGCCCCCACGCCTATGAATTTCTTTGTTCTTGCAGACTGTTACGAAATTTCAGCTGTTTTTTTGGATCACGCGAGACTTGAACACAACGTGATTTTGTCCGTCACTTTTAGATATCAAATCTTTATATCAAGTGTCAAAGTTTCACTATCTTAAATACTTGTGTCAATAAATTCTCGTTAATTTTAAAGGAAAGAAGTTGCTTGTGGTTATTTTACATACATTTGTAACATTTGACTCCTTCCTTATCTGTTACTCTCTAGTGCCCCCCCTGGTGACACACTGCCATGCATAGAATAATAGACTGATTGTGTTTAGTTAATAATTCCTGGTAATATAATAATAATAATAATAATATTCAGGTGGTGCCCCCATTTTGATTTATTCATTTTGATAATTTATTTAAGTTATTCACAGATGTAATCAGACAATTATTAATAACCATTAAATAAACACTCCCACAGTTAAGGTAATATCATATAATGAAATCTTTGATTGCAAGGGCACACTGGCTGACTCTGAAGGAGCTTTTCTTAATGACTCAATGCTTCTGAGAAGATAAAAAGTATCCAGCAGGATGGAGAACCAAAAGAAATAGAGAAGGTGTGTGGGAGGAGGGGGGAGAGAATGGAGGGTAAGTAAAAGAAAGAAGAAAATGCACCGGAGGCAGAAATAGGAGCTGAGAATGCGAATTGTGCAAAAGGTACTGAAATGGTTTTGATCTGTGAAAGTGACATTTTGACAATGTAAAAATGTTTTACACTACAAATTCATGACAATTAATGGTAAACTGTACTGAAATGTATCAAAATAGTAAAGAAACAAGTTAATCGTGTCATCTTGTCAGTGAAAAACTATGCTATGGACCAAACTATAACCATTACAGTCCCCTATGAACCATTTATAAGTTTCCATTCTTCAAAACAAAAGTCCTATTCTGACCCACTTACTCATTTCACCTCCACTGAGTCAGAATGACAACCCTTCAACCTGAATTTAACTTGTTGGGAGAAGGGAAAAGACAAAGAGCCAACTCTGGTGAGTAGATCAGGTGGTGATATTTGTTTTTTCTTTTTCTTCTGACAACTTAGAGGTGAAACTGGATGATCACAATCTAAGATCTAGTCATAGTCATCTATGAAATGTGGTTTGGGTCAGTTTTGACTCCGCCATCGTGGGACGTGTGTCCAGGGGGGACGACCTGGAGTACAGAGGGGTCATTGCCAACTTCCTCACATGGTGCGAACTGAACCATCTGCACATCAACACCAGTAAGACGAAGGATGTGGTGATCGACTTCAGCAGGAACCCTCTGCCTCGTGCACCGGTGAACATCCAGGGGCTGGACATTGAGACGGTGGAGGAGAACAAGTACCTGGGTGTTCACCTCAATAACAAACTGGACCGGTCTCACAACACTAGGGGTGTAACGATACACTAATCTCACGATACGGTACGATACACGATATTGAGCTCACGATAACGATACGATATTATAGCAGTATTTTTTTAACAACTTTGTATGAGGAACATATGACTGGAAAAAATTGTCTTTTATTCGAAAGACACAAAATACAAAACAATGCTGTGCGTTTGCCCTATTGTTACAGTTTGTAATGCTTTATAAGTGTTTAAGTTTTAAAGAGAAAGCCAGGCCAACCATTTTCCACAAACTGAACTAAAAGTAAATGTCAGGTTTGCATTATGATCTTCAGTTTCAGACAAGTACAAATATTTTGCCACAAACTGAATAGTTTCTCTCATGTATGATTTGACTTTTTTCTTTTCCAGAAATGTAACAACTAAAATTAAATAAATAAATACAAGTAAATAAATACATACAATTTTACATCATAAAGAAGACTGATTCATGCTCACCTTATAAGTGTAAGAGGAGATTTATTTTAGTTAAGAAGGTTATTTTGGTAATTCAGGGTTCATTATTTTATAAATATATTCTTTATATTCTGTAAATCAGGGACTATAATGACACTAGTCAGTTTATCTGTAATTGTTAGTATGTTTTAGATTGGGCGGAGTGATACACAATAGGTGGTGTGTTGATGTTCTAAAATCCTACACTGTTGAGGGACATTAAAGTACACTTGAACTCACGCAGAAGTTGTCCCCGTGTTTATCCTACTCACGACCCGAAAAAGGTTTAATTTAATAAGGTAAGGCTTAACTCTACACCAGCCTTACATAAGTAAAGGTTCAGAGCTCAAAACGGGACCGCAAAACGGTACTAGTTTCTTCTGAGCGGAGTAAGATTTTGGTCCGCGCGGTCGCGGTCTGGTCGGATGCGCGTTTGTAGTCAACACAATAGATTCATATTAATAACCCAATATCGCGATACACTTTGTCACCTCCACGACACATATTGTGACGTTTTTGTATTGCAAAATTTCGTGGCACGATATATTGTTACACCCCTACACAACACCGCCCTGTACAAGAAGGGCCAGAGTCGACTCCACCTGCTGAGGAGACTGAGGTCCTTCGGCGTGTGCAGGGAGCTCTTAAGGACTTTTTATGACTCTGTGGTAGCGTCTGCTATCTCCTATGCAGTTGTTGGAGCTGCAGGAGCTCGGAGAGAGAGGAAGAGACTGAACCGACTGGTCAGGAGGGCTGGCTCGGTTCTTGGTTGTGCTCTGGACTCTGCTGAGGAGGTGGGTGAGAGGAGGATGCTGGTCAAGCTGAACTCCATCATGGACAACCCTCTCACCCCCACATGACACAGTGGGAGCATCAGCAGCTCCTTCAGCCAAAGACTGCTCCACCCGCTGTAAGAAGGAACCGCAGGTCCTTCATCCCCACAGACATCAGACTCTACAACAACCAACTCTAGTCACTCTAGTGCAATAACCTGTTTTTCTGAAAGTGCAATAACCTTCTCCCTCTAAGTACCTCACTGGTATTTTTGCACATTAATATATTATTCGTTTTTCGGGTTTAGTATTTCTTTTGTACATTGCTCATTTTTTTATATTGCTATTTTTTTAATTATTTTGCTATTTATTGGTTAATTTTTTCTTTTTAGGATATACTTTTTTTATACCTTTTCATACTTTCGTGTGTATTTTGTAAAAATTGTTGAGCGTGTATGTTTGCTGCTGCACAAGTGAATTTCTCCTCTGGGGGATCAATAAAGTTTATTCTATTCTATTCTATTTGACAAAGAATTTGATACTTCTTTTCGTGTAATTTTGGGGTCAGACTGGAGCTCCCAGGGAGGATACCAATATAACGAAAGCTCAGGGTGTCACACATGTCTGATGGGGTGACAACTTTGTAAAGGACTGGGGTCGGGGTCAGGGTTAGTAATGAACCTCTGTTTCAACTCCGGTCCTGCACAGTATATTATGGAGTCCCTAGGACTTCAGCCTTCCGGACATAAACCTCATATGTTGTTTCTGGAATCTGCTGGAGCCACTTAACTCTTCCAGTTACCACCGACACAACTCCGGCCTCGCCTTTCCACATGTTTTCTTGGTTTTTGTGTTCATCAATCACTACAACGTTTTTCTGTAATTTGCCAATTACCACAATGTCCTGTTGGTTGGTCATCAACACTTTATCCGTCTGGATTTAAAAGTCCCCCTTTGCTCTTTCATTCTCCACCCCGCCTGCTACAACCGGCTTGATTGTGGCGTTCCAAATACACCATACGTGCCTGCTTCTTCCCCCCTGCTGTTATGTGCTGGATTGTCTCCAGGGCATCTGTGCACAGTCTGCACCTGGGGACCGTGGCTCTATCGCGCTTGTTCTTAGGCTGCTAGGATTAATGCCTCAAGGCTATCTTTCAGACCAGAGTTTTCAAGCCGTTGGATGGCTCCCCAATGTCACCCACTTTTCCTGTCATGAGGCCTCGTGGCCTTCTTGTGTTCTTGCTGCCTGAGTAAGTCACTCGGCGGTTCATCATTAGGGCCATCTCCCGAATGTATTTCTGGATCTTTGTTACTGCATGCTGGACTGGGGCTTTGACACTTCTCCCCGGTCTCCCTCCTTCCACTTAAGAGTTCAGTCTGTGTAGTCTCACAGTGCTGAATGTGAGGAGTTCTCTTGTCTTGGCCTCCATCTCTTCCTGTGGTCAGTTCATATGTGTAGTGACACTCCTACTCCTCTGCTAATTCTGACGGCCAGATACAAATAATGAAGATAACATAATTATAGAACATCTGCAAGAGTCAATAATCCACAGACAAACAACAGCCTGAAATCCAGTGTGAAATAAGCCGAGAGTAACATACTGCACTCCAAAGAAGAAAGGAATGTTCCTGACAAAGACACACATACACGCACATGCAACACACACACACACACACACACACACACACACACACACACACACACACACACACACACACACACACACACACACACACACACACACACACACACACACACACACACACACACACACACACACACACACACACACACACACACACACACACACACAGGAAGTTGCTTGAAACATTTCTGTTCCTGACACGTACTACTGACAAGAACAAGCACTTCAGTAAAACCATGTGCAAGTTACACAACACATGTACTTGACCACAAAAGAACAAATGTTTCTGATCTCCAACCACACCTCAGTTGAATTAAATAAATGTTTTCTTAGCTTCACAATCAAAATGTAGTTTAAACTACTAGGACCTGCCATACACATATGTGGACATCACACATTTAGTTATGTCAAGTCAATGACATTATATTTAATTTCTTAATGGGGTCCACAGCATCAAGAACATTTGTCTGTTGTTTTCCCTAAAAGGACTATAATCCACTCAGTAGGGGTGTGAAGAAATAATGATACAGTGATATATATTGCGATACTTCGTCACCATACATATCGTTACGGGATACGTATCGTATCGGGACATATGTATTAGGATACTTAACATATCTTGAGGTTAATACACCTCCCCGATGGATACACTAAGATTTATGGTTCTGCGTTACACCAACGCAGAGCCCACACCGTCGCCGTGACGCCGTCGTGAACCCTTCGGACTTCTCCGTCACTCCATTTCGCCGCGGTGCAGTACCCCCCGTGACCACTAGTTGATACTTTGTTTAGTTTCCGGCTTTTCCAGTCACAGTGAATCAAAGACATAATGACAACTAGTGTGCAAAAAACAAAAACAAAAAAAAGTCACACACACACACAAAAGAGCACTGAAAGTTAAAGACTGCTTCACGAACCGGAACCGCGTTGCTACCAAACAAACCAATCACAGCCCTCTCGGTCGACGTTGGGTCTGCGTCGCCTCGACGCGTAGTTACAATTTTTGGGAGGTACACGTCAGGCTACGCCGTAGGCTACGGCGTAGGCTACGGCGTAGGCTAAGGCGTAGGCTGACGCGTAGGCTACGGCGTAGGCTACGGCGTAGGCTACGGCGTAGGCTACGGCGTAGGCTACGGCGTAGGCTACGGCGTAGGCTACGGCGTAGGCTACGGCGTAGGCTACGGCGTAGGCTGACGCGTAGGCTACGGCGTAGCCTACACCGTACGGTGCGCGTCGCCGCGTACCCTACGGCGTAGGCTCTGCGTCGATTTAACGTGGAACCATAATTCAGGCTTAAGAAAGTACACACCCCTACCACTCATTATAGTAACTGATCCCCAGAAAATATATATGAATATATAAAAAACCTTTCATTTTGTTCACTAAACGTTCAACTGGTATGACATACACCCACTGACCATGTGGATACGATGATCTATACAAAGTGCCTGCTATCTCCATTCATGAAGAAAAGGTTGTTATGTGGTCAGTAACAAGATATGAATATGGTGGCAAGCCAGAGTAAAAAATATGTTAGAATTCCCATCAAACATTTCGTTAAACATCAGATTATTCCAATATATATAATTTGTTTCTTTACCTTTCTTTTTTTTAAGAACATGGAAACAGGTAAAAGGAAAGAAGGGACTCGAAAGAATGACTTGCAAATCCTTACCAGACTAGAGCTAGAATATAACTGTTGTGTATCGCTCACTGGACTGCATCTGGGATGATGTTAATACCTTTTTAAGAGCCACACTGATCTGACGTTTTCTATGTTTCATAAAGAATGCTATACAATCTACTCTTAAAAGGAGCTTGAGGCTCCTTTTAAGAAATGAGACTCTCTAGCGCCACCCTTCACCACGACGGCCGTTGGGGGTACTACAGCCACGGGAGAACGGGGAGAACGCACATGCAGCGTCATGTGACCTCACATCCGCAGCCCAGCGCGGGAAATTCGGGACCGAATTGCAGCACATTTTGCAGCACACAGCCTGTTCAAGGCAAAGGAGAGATACACTAGAGGGCTCATTCTTTTGGGTTTGGAACGCTTCATCTGACATTATTACTAGAAAACTTAAAACGTATACGGATTTTTTTCATAAATCTTGCCACAATCCGGCCTCAAGCTCCTTTAAAAGCATCTGTCAACATCAGTCATTCCATTTGACAAATTTACTTTAGATTATCAGGTGAATCTTCAAGTTTTGACTGTATGCTGCTGTAAAGAGTCAAGATATAGTTACTTTTACTGGTTAAGCAACAAAACCTATGCTTGTCTGGCTGAATGATTCAACAGCTTGAATAGCTGGAAGCCCGGTTAACTGAACAGCTGTGTGATACGGTTCACAGCTGTAAAGCTGGCCAAGAAAGAATTTATTATCCATCTCACTAGCTGGCAAGCAAACTGTCGTGTGATCTGATCAACTGGCTGGCTGGAAGTTAACGGACTGACTAGCAGGATGACGAGCCCACTGAGATGTCGGATCGTCTCTATGGAAATCAAGAACTCCACCGTGTTTCTGTATACATGTGGAAAGAGACTGCATGTTGACATCGGTGTTTAACGCCTGTGTGAGTATGGGAACAACCAAAGTGTGTTTGTGTGTGTTTGTTCAGGGAGAGAGCCTGTTGCTCTCTGCTGTTATACAATATATATTGTATAACAACTGGTAGTGTGTGGGTGGCTCCCGCCATCTGGAGAGATGCAACCGTGTATCGTGCCTGACACTACACACTGCAAGTGTGTGTTCCTGTCTGCACACATGCTATTTTGTGTGTTTGTGTCCACCCTGCAGCTACAAATAGATACAGCATCTACTGTAGCCGGGTTCCTGGGTTGATGCTGCAGCTGGGTCCAGAACACTGCGCATATCACAGATCTTTATACGTTAACATTGACTTTGATTCAGAATATTTTCTACAGACACAGCACTGATTTAATTCTGTTACTGCGCCACTGCATACTTTTTTATATCTTTATACACAACTGATGTGGGAACAGGCTCTGGATTATGAGAACCAGCAGGAGACACTGGGGACTTCTTTTATAGGACTTAGAAGGAAACAGCCTAAATGTATCTAGGTTTCCACAGCAATGGACTCAATCAAAACAAACAACATCTTGCACAAATATGCAATGTAACACGACAGGATGCATACATGAACACACTTAAATTGGAAAAAAAAAAAAACAAAAGGTGCTGGGAGAATCCGCTTCATCAACTCCAAGTGAGAGCTCAACTGTTGCTATGGAGAGGAAAAGCAAAGCTTTCAAGTCTATTTTCAGGTAACTGGTGTTACTTTTTTTTTCTCCCACTGCCTATATTAGAGTCACACTGTTGTTGCAAGCACTGGCACTACATTGTAAGTCAACTGGCAGACACTTTTCAACCACCAGACTTCCCTCTCTGCCATCCCCACTGCTACAGAGCTGGAACTTATCTAAAATAGAGTGCACGGCTACTGATGGGTTATAAAAGCCGTCAAATGTACAGATTGTGTGCTAATCCTGGACGGTCGGCATATATTTTTTTTAAAACAGAAGAAAATGTCCCTTATTCAGAGCCATTAAGTCGAAACGGAAGTCCCCGCTGAATATGAAAGCGTGGACTAAAATCCCAGCAATAAAAGCAACTAAGCCCTCGAGGTAAACACATAAACATGAAGCACACGTGTGTAGTTGTAAAGTGAGTAAGGAATGTGAGCGTTCTTTTGTATTTTTTCTCAAGGTGAATGTGTAAATGTAGGATCCACACTGCAGCTGAGGTGTTGCATATGGCTCCTTTGGTTTCTAAACTCATCTTCTCACCTCAGCAGGAAACAGTGAAGCTCACATCCTGCTGACGCAACACTCAATCCTTACTTTTCTCCATCAAACATCATTATTGGCTGTAGATCATTTACTTCCTGGGGAGAAAACATGATTAGACACTCTTATGACTATTCCTGTGGGTTAAGCTCCTTAACAATCAAATACTGATTTGGGATTCTTTCAGTAAATACCTTGGACTGAATTGTAGAAGACTGAATTATCTTCTTTCTGTCTGTCCGTTAGACAAGAAATAATCAGAAGTACTGAAATAATTAGTAAAATAATGAAACTTGTCCTTCTATTCTGCTTGTGTACTTTGCAATGGTTTAAAGGCTGGTTTGAAGGACAACAATCCCACTGATGGTTCACAGATGAAAACATTTTGATGATGAATGGGTACTTGATTAAAAAGTGTGTGCATTTTTGGCACAAAATAATACAGGGAATTTTTTCATCTTCCATCTGTCTTAGACATGCTGTCATTCAGTTTAAAATTGTACATCGTCTGCACTGGTCTAAAGTAAAGCTCTCTACGATCAGTGCTGATATAGACCCCACTTGGGGAGATCCGGCCACTCTCCTACACGTGTTCTGGACATGTCCAAAACTTTGCGCTTTCTGGCAGCCCATCTTTGAGACCTTTTCTAAGATCTTTGTGAAAAGGCTTGCACCGTCTCCATTCATTGCACTTTTTGGTGTAACTCAAGATAGACTCCCATCTAGAGATGTGGAAAAGAATAATGGTGGCTTTCTGCTCTCTCCTAGCTAGGAAACTGATATTGAAATGGAAAGACCCGGCACCTCCAACATACAGTCATTGGGTTCGGGAAATCATGTACCATATCAAGTTGGAGAAGATCAGATACACAATCAGGGGGTCTACTAGAACATTTTATAACATATGGCAGCCTTTCTTAATGTTTGTTGAAGATAAGGAGGCAGATAATATAGTACTGTAAACCTCTGTTACTGTCCTCAGTCATCTTTATTGTATCTCTTTTTTGTTGTTTGTTTTTTGTTATCTGGCTATATGAGCTCTGAATATTGAACTATGTATGTCATACTATGAACTCTGTTTATCTGGTATTTGTGGGGGGACGATGGGATTTCCATTTTGTTTGTTTTCTTCTTGTGTGTTCTGTTGAACTTATGTTAAATTGTAAACTATAACTTGTAAAACTAAATAAAAAATACCTTGATCAAAGGGAAAATAGTTTGTGTTTCCATGATTCCCTACTTATTTGCCTTAAGATTAGCCAGGAGATCGCCGTACTTCACTTCTACAAATGTTCCAGCAAAGACCACGGAAAACTGAAATCACGGCAACTCCCAGGAAGACTCTGCTGCTGTTACGTCAAGTTTTATCATCACTACTTCCCTCCACTCCCCAACCTCAAACAGGAAATAGTTGCTAGTTTAAAATGCTTGGGGTTTACGTTATGAGACGCGTGTGTGCGTGTGTGTGTGTGTGTGTGTGTGTGTGTGTGTGTGTCAAGGTTATGGGAAAGAGCCATCGGCTCCAATATGAGGAGGGAAGGAACGAAAGGGAAAGAAATGGAAACATAGAGAAGGAATTAAATATAGAAAACACATAATTGTGTGCAAATAAACTGAACATACCTTTTTTTCTTTCTTCATATCAGCTATGAAAAAACTGCCAGAATAGAATATTTCTGAAAATAAAGCTGCTGTGGATTAAGAGAGGTGTTTTTTTCCTGTGGAGCCAATGGAAAAATACCAGGGAGGGAACTCGTAAATCGCTGGACCAATGACGGGTCATGTCAATGCTGGAGACGTGAAAAGAGAAGGAGCGGTGGCAGAAAAAGGAAGTAGCAGGAGGACCAAATGCAAAAACAAACCATACTCAGGTTTGTGATGAGTGTTCTTCTTGATTTAACATTTTACTGCACGCCGCTGAAGAGGCTGTTTCTTTTTAGTAGTTATAGTAAAATACAGAAAATTTATCATATCAGTCAAATTTGATAAACAAAGATCCATTATTATGAATGAAAGAGTTTATTTTCTTGTGGAATATAACAAATAATGATCAATTATTCCTTTTCTGAAGCCAATAAATACTTGTAAAAACAACTCAGTTTGCAAGGGGACGAATACCAAAGGCAGTATGTGAACTTACTGCATCTGCTGTGTTTATGTTGCTTCGTTTTAAATGAAAATCACACATCTGAGTTCGTCTCTTGGGTCCTGGCATATTAAAAGCCTTCGCTAAATGTAATTCATTAAAACTTTGGTACACACATGCATCTAGCACCGTCAAGGGCAGAAAGGCAGTGTCATTTTCAGCTTTTCTTTTTTAAACTCTTTTCAGCCTGATGATGCTTTCTTTCAAATATAGTGATTTCTCACTACACGCTTTACCAGCAATTTTCAATAAAAAAAAAAAAAACACATGTGCACATTTCCTGCTACGTACAACAGCAGCGAAGAAAATGAAAAGTCTTTGAAATGTGCAGCCCGCATGTGCAGTCATATTCATTTCAAATACCAAAGCAGCATGGTAGACCTGGGGGTAATTATTGGTAGTTGGTGTTCTGCTGTAATTAAGGCTGGTCCCTGCAGGTTCATCCCCTCCAACGTGTTCTCTACGTCTACATTACTTTGGACAACAGCATAAGCATCAATTACTCTGACAAATATTCTTTATTTAAGTTCATACTTTTCAGGGGGATTTGATGTTTTGTATCATCCATTGCCAACATCTGTAGTTCATATCTCAGTTTTCATTTTTATTGGCTAATAGTATGGTAATAGCTGTAGATAACACTTTTATTATCGCTCAGAGCTCCAAATCAAAAGGCTACTTCATGTAAAGTCATTAATCCTTTCTCCTTGAAGGAGTTCATTTGTTTCTCAGGTTTAAAAAAAAAAAAAAAAAAAAAAACAGAAAAGGAATGTAGATGCAGCTACTGCAAAAGGCACGCTCAACGTAGCATTCATTGTCTGCAGAGATAGGCCCGTTATCGGTGTACCGCTCATATCTGCAGCCACACAAGCAGGACGGAGGCCAACCTCAGCACCACTCAACCGCAACGCCCATCGGCCGTGACCGGGTATCAGTCGGCATCAACTAATGACGTATGACCCCAGATCTATACAAACAAAAAGCGCATCTGCAATCCTGCCGATCGGCTCACAAACATTCTTGATGTGGATCGTTTATGCGGAAGTGCGTGTGTGACAGGCGAGGAGGAAGAAAAAGGCAAAGGGCATGGTCGTTGTCAGCGATAAGCTGTGGATGATAGATGACAGGGATGAGGGTGGCATGAAAGTGTTTTCCCATCGACTCCTGCGTCTCATTACCCGTGGGTGGTATACGGTGTAGTAACAGTGAACCTGACCTCTGCTTTATCTGTCTGTGATGAGAAATGGTGGGAGTTACGGATAATGTTTGTTTTGACAGAGTCTGCTTTACACTTTTCCCCTCTTATAATCATACATTTTACCTGTTTTTTTCCTGCCAAAATGAGAAGAGAGGGAAAATGTTTTAGTGAGTTAAGTGTAATTAAGTACACTTGGACTTTCCGACCCCGTCTCTGCGTTTGCTGCTCCAGAGTAGGGTGGAGCTGCATAAATAAAATGCTAGTGAGGGAGTCGGGATGACGAGCGGCAGTAAATAATGACTGTCTCAATGCACGGGAGATTTCAGACGCAGTAATAGCAGGCTGTAATATGGGCCAAATCTGTCCCCAAGGACAACAGTGGATTAACCAACATCACTCACATCACACATGCACACACACCACACTACTGGTTCACAAATCAATCTGATCCTCCTTCCTGCCTATTAAACAGAGGAGAGTAAACGAGGGAAAAAAGGAAGGAAGGGCAAGAAAAGATAAGGGATTGTGTGTGAGAGAGAGAAAGAGAGAGAGAGAGAGAGAGAGAGGAGAGGAATGCAGAGTGCAAAAAAAAGAGATGTAAATCAGGAAAGAGGAGTGAGATAGAGACGGTGCACAGAAAAGAGGACAGGCATTTCAATAATTCACCAACTCCTGCTTCATTTAGAGTCGCTGCCCCAACTGGACCAGAGCGTCCTCCAAGCTCAGGCGTGTAATCCACGGCATCCCTGTGTTGGTGTGTTTTTGCGTGAAAACATAGTCTGACTGTGTGCACAGGTGTCTGAGTCTGACGCGACAGAACAGCAGACGCAGATTTCTATAAAAGGAATTATGTAGATTCATTATCAAAGCTGTAGAAGTGAGACGAGAGAACGGAGAGGTTGAGAATCACACTGCAGCACATCTTCAGGAAATCACCATTTTTCCCCCATTAAAGTGTATTTTGTCATGTGGAGCGTTTTAGAAGTTATGGTTTTTTATCTCCTCCGATCACCATCCTGCAGCACGTGCTTTGCTACACTGTTTTTGAACAGAATCCACTTGTGTCTCTCTCTGCAGAAGACCCGTTCTCCCGACTTGATCTGAGTACCACCCCGGCAGAGCACAACAGGAGGCAGGACGTGCTGAAAAAAAACAACTGCTGAAATCAGAGTGTTTTGTAAATAACATGTTGAGAACCGCTGACGAGGCTCCCTAATCGCCCTGAAACGGAACAGTCTGGGTGTTTATATACATACAGGCCATTTTCTGAACGTATCGCTAAGGAGCTGTGATTAGATGACACTGAGTCAGTGTGAGCCTACATGAAAAGATAGGATGTCTTAAAAGAGCCTAAAGTGTAAGGGGAAACAACTCATGACATTACTTAAAAAAAAAAAAAAAAAAGTCATCATTTTGCTTGGGTGGTACAAATTCTTTCCACGATACTGTTTGTATGTAGCAACAAAGGTCAATGTTACAAAACACAGGAACACGCAGATAAATACTGTGTGTGAGAGACTCTAGCTCCATATACTTAATCTTTTTCCATTATTGCAACTGCTTTTTAATGCCTCAGTTTCAGGTCTGACTAAAGTAAATGTCCCGGATGAAATCCGCTCCGGTACTGACAGCGGCTACATTTCAGTGTTGGTCTTACTGGATCTCAGCTCTGCATTAAACACGGTCGACCAGAACATCTTGATAGACGCGTTGAAGAACTGGGTGGGACTTTCTTTAGTCTGTGTCTTCAGGTAACTACAAATCAGAGCTAACAAAAATAACATGTGGAGTTCCCCAAGGTTCAGTTCTGGGCCTCTGTTGTTTAACATCTATATGCTCCCACTCACTCAAATTATGAAAAATGACAAAATGTGTCACCATAACTACGCAGATGACACACAGATCTATACAACCATCACGCCATGAGACTATAATCCAATACAAACATTGATCAAATGCATTGATCAAATTAAATAGTGGATGTGCCAGAATTATCTTTAGTTAAATGAAAACAAAACCGAAATAATAGTGTTTGTTAAAGTTCAGGTCTGAGTCCAGAACCAGCCACATTAGGACAGTAGTGAAGCCTGTTATCACCTAAAGAACATGTGGAGAATTAAAGGACTGGTGTCTCAGCAGGATTTAGAAACACTTCCAGCTTTTATCTTCAGTAGACTGGACTAAAGTAACGCTGTTCTCACGGGTCTCCCTAGAACTCACTCACTAGAACCGAGTCCTCACTAAGACCAGGAGACCTGAAACCTCACCAGGACCAAGAGACCGGACCATATAACTCCAGTTCTTAGATCTTTACACTGGCGTACAGTCTGTCTCAGAAACGTTGTTAAATCCTGCTGTTGGTTTATAAGTCTCTGGATGATCTCGGATCAAAATACATCTCTGACCGGGTCCATGATGAACCAGCCAGAAACCTCAGGTCATCAGGGTCACATCTACTTTCTACACCCAGAGTTAGAACCAAACACGGTGAGGCAGCTTTCAACTTTTATGCTCCTTACCTGTGGAACAAACTCCCAGAATGCATCAGGGCTGCAAGCTTGAAAATGTTTTGATTTACTGCGTCATTTCAGTAATCTCCCACAATGCACTTTAACCTTTATTTCTAACATAATTCTTTTTAACTGATGTCTTTCTGTCTTTAATGTCTGCTCTTTTATTTTTTAATGCATTTTTCAAACATTTTTTTATGTAAAGCACTTTGAATTGTCTTATATGAAATGTGTTATACTAATAAACATGCCTTGCCTTGACTGAGCACTTTACTTTTCTAAAGAGGTTCAACAGCAGGTTTGGTGTTAAGGATGGCCAAAACAAGTCTTATTTATGATCTTAATTTTGTGAAGATACTGTTTGTTTATGACATACTGTAAAAAACCGTTGTAAGAACAATCCTTTTTACTTGCATCATTTAGACATAAACATCAGTCTTATCTTTCCAAGTACATGGTTTCCATCACCAATATTAGGTGCAGCATCTGCAAGCTCCTTCTTTTGCTTTTAACAGTTCCTGAGCAAAATAATATGTTGTATATTTCCTGCAAAATTCAAGTTCAGAAGATGTGCGAGGACCGAAAGCATTAAAAGGTTTATAACTCAGCAGCAAAGTAGCATTAACAACCAGATAAAGCAATATCATATATCTGAAAGGACTAAGGGCTGACACACTGCTGCAGTTAGGAGACTGTCTTTGCAGGTTTTTCTGTCATTCTCACGACTGTCTCTCCGTACATATATACAGCCCCACACCAAATATTCTTAATAATAATATCCAGGAATTTAGTCTCCCTCAATAACGCCATGAGAGTTCGACAGTAGGAATGCCGTTCCCAGAAGCCGTCAAAGAAAATGTCAACCAGCTGAGGGTAACCTTACCATTTAATGAGAAAAACATTTCATCATATACAGTATAAATATAAAAATAAACTTTAAACAGCCTGAGGGGGAAATGGACCAAACAGAGACACATGAGATGGAACAAGATGACTAGAGAAAAACAAGGGCAACCTGTGTGTGTGTGTGTGTGTGTGTGTGTGTGTGTGTGTGTGTGTGTGTGTGTGTGTGTGTGTGTGTGTGTGTGTGTGTGTGTGTGTGTGTGTGTGTGTGTGTGTGTGTGTGCATACAGCTACAACACATGCTGGTATTTGTAATGATGAGTGAGTATGTGTCTGCTCTGGTGACCTGCAGCAGCAGGCATCCCTGTTATGTAACCCTTGCTGTCGAACTCAATGACACACGCTTCTACACATGCAGCCACACATGTAGTGTACACACACACACACACACACACACACACACACACACACACACACACGTTTTAAACAGCTCAGAGGCAAATCTTTCTTTGTGATAAGATAACTCTGCATGCAAGCTCAGCACAGCCAAACGAGTAAATGACTAACGAGTGCTAAAGCAAGTGTAATTAATAGTTCAACTCATCATTGATGCTAATGTATGGACGGTTTAAGAGATGAAATCCTGCAACTACATCATGTTACTACAATGTATTTTTTTTTAAAAAGTCTGATAAAAGCTAGAGATTAAGCTCTTGTATCCAGGCACAACATGATATAGTAATTATTTCCTGTATAACTGTCTACGCCTGCACAATCATCCACATATATAGCAGTCACGTGCAGCAGCACTGACCGATACGCAGCAGGACTTTTAAAGACGTTTATTACCAAACTCCTGTCTGCTGAGAGAAACCTGGTACAGACCCCAGGTAGGAAATGAGAACACGCTTCATTGCAAAGGTCCAAGGTGGTAATAATGAAAAAGGCGGGAAAGAAAAATGCAATCATTTTCCCAAACTAAGATAAAGCAGAAGCCAGCGGGCTAAAATGAAGCACGTAGATGAAGTATAATAAAGACAATAAAAAGAAACAAAGTGAGGGCATGAACTCAGATGACCTGACAAACAGCCATAATAAGTGTACAAGGAGGAGAAGAGTGATGCAGCCGGGGCGGAGCACATCAGGAAGGAGCAAGCAATCCCACAAGAGGAAGTAAATAATAGTAAACCAAGGCAAACATTGAGACTGAATTATGAAAAATACTTTTTTTTTTAAGCAGCATTCTTATGATAGTTTACTTTTTCTTCTAATCTATTAATCTAAGGATTTGGGTTCTGATGAAGCAGACATCTTGATGACATCAACACTAGAAGAGTGTGCTGAAGATTAGTTTGTTTTGTATATATAGTTTCATGGTTTTCATGGGATGGAAGCGAGACCTGGAGCTGGTGGGACGACTATGAGAGTGAAGTGGTTGTTTCTGCAGACCTCAAACACTGAAAAACATCATTTACTGATAAGAAGTCTGCAGTGAATTTGTTGGTAAACGAATCAGAGCAAGAACATTAGACAACCTGAATCAAACAAACTGTGCACCAAAAAAAGATGTTTTGCCCATGAATCACACTGCAGGATGTCTTGTGGTCACGTGGAATAATGTCTGGTGGATATCACCCTGCGTTATTCCATTAAAATTCCTCAGACAACGCTTATCTGGCATTGTAATGCAATTCAGGAAACCACAGGGCTCAAGTTCAACGCAATCCCCAAGTGAAGGAAGGACCAGCACACCGGGCAATTATCCTCCAAACAAGTACAGCATATACAGTAGGGAAGGCTGGGACACAAGGAACTGCCTGAAAATGATGATGCCTCCATGGAAAAACCATCAGTACACACACACACATATATGTATATAAATATATAGACGTGTGTGTGTGTATGTATGTACAGTATGTATGTATGTATGTATGTACATACATACATATAATATATTTATACATACACACATATTATATATATATATATATATATATATATATATATATATATATATATATATACACACACACATACATACATACATACATACATACATACATACATACATACATACATACATACACACACACACATACACACACATACACACACAATAAATAACGTGCAATAACCATATGTGCAATATCTATGCAATATCTGTCTGTCTACCTCACATTCATTCTACCTGCTTTTTTTTTGCACTGTTTTTTTTTTCCTTTGCACTATTGCTTATCTCCACCGCAATGTATATATTGTCCATATCTTGTAATTATATATATCTTTTACTTTTTTACCCCTTTCCCTGCACATGTGTGTTAAGTGTACTGCTGCTAACACGTGAGTTTATTACTTCCATTGAGGAAGTAATAAAGGACTATCTTATCATTATATATAAAAATATGTGGTATATAATATGTGTCCCCGCCAGGAACACAGGAGGAAATAGAGAGCCCTGCAGAGAGGAGCTGAGCCAGACTAATACAGAAATATACAATGATGAAAGGGAAGAAAGGGAAGAAAAACGTTGACAAGAGGTTGAAAAAAAAGAGCCAAAGTATGTCGCAGAGAGAAAAAGAATGGGCGAGAACGAGTGGGTGGTGAAAAAGATGGCACTTTATCATACGGACTAGTTGTAAAAGCAATAAACTCTCCATAGATCTCGCCAGGAAGGCCGTCCCCATTCATCTCACTAGAAACAGAAGCTGCTGAGCTGAGTTCAAGCAGGGAAAGGGTTTGTTATAATGAGCCCCTAAACACCAAAGCATCACAGCAGTGACCCAAAGAAAACCTACGTATACACCCCCCCCCCCAAGCTAAAGGACCATTTACTCTGTTCCCCACAATTCTTTTAACCCTTGAAAGTATTCGTACTTCTTCCAAAAAAGAAAGGAGCTAATTTGACTTCCAGCAGGTAATTATCATCCTATCAATAGATGACTTCTGCAGTTACCACCCACCTGTACCTGCCGTTCCCTCTCATCACTCTTCTCAAGCGTGCACGGTGCACTTATAGCAGCATGTGACTGCATGAAGCTGCACAGAGAGGGGGCATGCCGGGAGTCTCGCTAAAGGTACAGGACAGAATGTACAGAGCAGAGACTGTGAAGGAGAGTGAGTAGAGGTTACAGACATGGGAGAGGGGGGGGTTACATAGCTATAATCATTTTACCTCTCTTAAATAGGTGGCACTTAGAGCAGGTCCTCTGGAGGAGAGCAGGAAAGAGGGAGACTGAAGAGGAGACTGTTCGTAAATCTAAGTGAAACTTCATTTTTCAACCTTTATTGCTTTCGCGCACACAAAGACCCAGAGCATCCGCACAATAACTGAAGACGTTTCAGTGGGATATTAGTGTCCCTGCAGCGCATCTGTAATATCCTCGAGGTGTCCTGAGCATTTCAGATGACGGCAATTAACAAGACCGGTCGACGCTTTTCAGGTTAAAACACAAAGATAATAAGTCATACATGCTAATGTTACCAATATAGTTGCCCCCCCCCCGTCTGCTCTGAATACAATAAACTCAAGAGAGAGAAAAAACAACAAATTTGGCACTGAAGCAATGTGTTGCTCCGTGCAAACAATAATGGATATCTTTCCAATGGGGGTGGAGGACAGGGAATACCCTGAAGGAATAACATCTAATGCAATCAGACTGCGCTGGCCAATTAGTCGGAACTCTCCTCGCCAGAGATGATGTCAGCCATCATTACTCATTGCTTAATGCTGTAAAGCAGGGGGGGAATGAAGACAAAACAAAGAAAAGTGCAGCAGAGGTGGTTAGGGGTTGGGAAGCACGTTGGATTAATCACACCAAGGGCAGACTAGCAAACTTTGTTCCTTAAGCACATTTTTCTGCTCCTTAATAACAGAATTAAGACGAAGTCCCTCGCCGTATGGAGCAACGCTCACAAAAGGTACGGTGCACAGAAAACAGAGCTGCACTCGTCCACCCACATTCCCTCACTCACTCCAATGTTCCAGCGCACGTATGGTTCATCAGGAACGACCCACGGCGACACGTGTCTCTGTGCTGATAGCCAAATCCCCGTCAATACGCAGCAGCCCCGACTGACTTTTCACTTACACTCAGTCTGCTACAGCAAGCTTTTATGGCGGAGGCTGATTTATTCCCTCAGATAAGCACGTATATAATATACTATTAACACACACAAAGGTGCGAACAGATCGGAGCGTAGGCTATATTTAACATGAGTCTTACTGAACATGTGCTAATGGAGCAAACTGGCGAAGACGAGCTGAATTTGCACTGATTAGATCCTGTGGGGGGCGACGAGACCTCCTATATGATTATACAGCCACGTGTCAGCATCTTTCCGCTCTAAACAGAGTGCTTCTTTATGGCCCCAAAAGAGTTATTACTGGAATTCATTGCATGTCTTTCTGTCTACAAAACACCTTTGTTGTTCCACCAGACAGAGCTGATGCTTTGTTTGTGTATCTCCTCTTACGTGACCCCACCAGACCCCTGCTATAGTTTGGTTTTCTTCATCCTGCCGTCTTTCTCCTTCCACCAGCTCCACCTCGTCCTGCTGTTTGATCCCAGACAGTTCGTCTGCACTGATCACCCACACCTGATTACCAATCTGCCATCTTCTGCAGCCGTGCTGGAGCTCCCGTGTTTCTGAGCTGAGGTTCTGAGCTGTTGAATGGTTTTAGGCCTCGTCTACACGTAGCAAAAACGGTGGTGTTTTCATGCATTTTGGCCATTCATTTACATGAAAACGAAGCTCAAAGTCACCAAAAACCATCATTTCTGAAAACTCCGGCCAAAGTAGAGATTTGTTAAAAGTCCATCTTCACGTTTGCTTGTAAACAGAGAGAAACGGACATTTAGGCTTCAGAACGTCACATTATGCCACAGAAACGTCACCACACTGCAAAAACTCAAAATCTCAACAAGAATATTTGTCTTATTTGTAGTTAAAATGTCTAATTTTTAGTAAAAAAAAATCTCATTACACTTAAAACAAGACTCATCACTGGAAAAAAGTGAAAATTAACTTGAAACAGGAGAAAATTGTCAAATAACAAGTTATTTATCTGGTGATGACTCTTGTTTTAAGTGTAATGAGATTTTTTGACTAAAAATTAGACATTTTAACTAGAAATAAGAAATATTTCTTGGTAAGATTTTGAGTTTTTGCAGTGCAGCGTCGTGTGTGCGACCTGTGTTTACATTTGTTTGGCCACCGTCAATATTTTCTTGTATTTTACCTGTTTTATATTCTAACGTCACACTTAAAAGTAACTCCACTTCTGTCACTCCAAACGAAAGACTCTCGTTCATCTTGGAAGTAACTGAAAGTTACTTGTGTCATTTGTTGATGTTTTCCAGGATTCTGATTGGCTAGCATGACTTTATCTTCTCGTTACACTGCCCCCTGTAGGTTTGGCTGCTCATAGCACCTTAACAGAGTATTTATGCGGGTTGGTGTAAATGATGGTATTTTTTTAAAACGTAGAGCGGGAAATATCCGTTTTTGTAAATACCCGGCTATGTGTAAACGTGGCCTTAATCTCCTCCTGGACGCGGTTGCTGGTGTTGCTTCAAAGCTTTGTGCTGATCACCCAGAGGAGACCTCTTCTATACTTTAACACCATAAACCTGTGTTTTCACTTGAGTCGCCCGTAATGCCGGTATCAACTTTAACAGCCAACACTTTCGTCCCAGGATATCAGAATCTGTCTTTTGTATCTGATCCAGATTTTCTGGGCAGTTTGCTACAGTTTTGATTCTGAATGTTTTAGCAATATTTATAATATCAGGAAGACTGAACTGTGGGGGGAAAAAAAGCACTAATCCTTACATTACTCAGTACACTCAGTAGGGCATGATGTCTAAAAAGCCTCCATTAAAGTGAATTAGTACAGTATAATCAGAAGCACTGCAGCTGAGTGCACGTGTGAATGGATGAATGAGGCACACGCTCACAGACAGAACACGAGGTTAAAGGATCATCGCCGAGCGCTTCCCTTTTGAGAGTAACTCAGACTCGGTGACTGTTCATTTGTTTCTCCGTCCACCGTTCATCTCCCTCGTCTCTCTCCGTATTTCATCAACAGCAGCAGACGGGATGAACTCGGAGTATTTGTGAGCTGACGAGTAAAAAATGAAAGGAAAGATGAAAAAAACGGATCTCTCATTAGAGCTTTATTGAATATATTCTCCAGACTATGAAGACAACCCCCTCCTTCCTTGTTTCTTCATTTCAATACTTCTCCAGTCTCTCTTATTCTAGCTACTAGCTTCTCTTTCCTTCTCCTCTTTCTCTCCACCCTCCTAACCCTTGAGTGTTACATGTTCCTGCTTCCCCTCTCCGTCCTCCCTGGTTCTCTCTCTTTTCAGCAGGGCGGCTGCAGACGCTGTCGAGGGTCTCAGGTGTGCGTGTGTGTGAGAAGGGGAGTTTCTTCTGCTCTCAGAGACCAATTCAATCCTACTAGAGCTGGGGCCCAGATCAAATCAAGCCAAGAGCAGCTATTACAAGAAACCAGAGACGTGGGGAAAACTCACACTCTCTCTCACACACACACAGGGAGTGACCTTCATTTATCGAGGCTGTTTTACTCTCTCAAGGCTTCATTGAGCAATCCTAAAAGTCCCTCACCAGAGAAATCACAAAGTAAATAAGACTAAACTGACATTTAGCTGATAATAATCCCGATCTTGAACTTACTAGAACAAACTTCTCTGACATTGATCCAAGCACTCTAGATGTCAAATGAAAGGGATAGTTTATTTGATCCTTTTTCATTTTAATCAAGTGTCAGCATAGGCTCTTCAGTGAAGGCATCTTGGATTAAATTAGTAATTTGACATTTTTGATGCTGCTGTAACTGTTGCTGCGGATGCAGTAAGTCCAAGAATGGGAGAACGAAAGATAAGAGAAATCCATCTCTAAACATTGATTTGATATACGTGGTAATGCCTTTGGAAGAGATTAAGTCTTTACTCTTTATTCCAGCACACATCATTTCTCTCATATCCTCATCAAAAACGATCATCTTTACGTACTTTGTAAATAAGCCCTAAGCAGGTTCTGAGTTTGAAGTGAAGAGACAGCTAGTTGAGTAAAAACTTCACAAAAATGAAGAATTCAGAATTAGGGGAGGACTTGCAGGAGGACATTTGGGAAAGCGCTCTATTAAGAGTTAATGACAGCACCTCCTGTGCCAAATTAAACGTAATACAGTTCAAGATCCTACATCGCATGCATTTTTCCAAAGCAAGATTGGCTAAAATATATCCTAACACAGATGCGAGTTGTGACAGGTGTCAAAACACTCCTGCTGATTTAACACACATGTTCTGGTTGTGTCCTGCCCTGGTAAATTACTGGTCCACCATCTTTAAAACGTTATCAAAAGCACTGAATATTGATCTTCAACCCGATGCTGCTATGGCCATATTTGGTACCACAAGTGTTAGACATACAACATTAAAGAAAAGCTATAGAAATGTTATTGCATTTACAACGCTGCTTGCAAGAAGAAGAATACTATTGCACTGGAAGTCAAAAAATCCACCCAAAGTGTCTCTATGCTTTAGCGATCTGACACATTTCATACAGTTGGAGAAGATCAAATATACTCTCGGGGGGTCCAAGGACAAATTTTTTTCTGTCTGGGATCCGGTGTTACTGTACTTCAGCAAACTCTGAACTGTGCCCACTTAGATATCGCATAGCAGCCACCTGTATGTGTGCGTTAGGGCTGGGCGATATGGACCAAAAGTCATATCTCGATATTTTCTAGCTAAATGGCGATACTCGATATATATATCTCGATATTTTTTCTGTGCCTTAATTGGGGTTTCCCCCAAAGCATTATAGCATCTCTGTTAGCTTAATTTTTTTCTGAGGCAAACCCTTAAAAAAACAGTCAATTTTAATACAAAGCCTCGTGCCAAATGTCACACAGGTACCTTTATTAACAGAGGTCTGCACAATATCAAAATGTATAAAACAAATGATATCAAAATAAACTGCCTGCATATATAGAATAAAAATGCTTCTTGAATAAAATAAAACAAATATCCCTTTCCTGAATAACAATTAAATTAAAATACACTGTGCAATTAATACAATGTAGACAGTAACAGGCAGACTTTTCCACTGAGGTTGACAGTTGTGCAAATAACAAAACATTTGTGCAAAACTCAAATAAAACATTCAAGTCAATTTGTTACAAAATAAGCTATATCAAAATCATTAAAAAAAAATAAATAAATAATTTCTTTAAATCGATATAAACGATATTGTCTCGTACCATATCGTGTTTGAAAATATATCGATATATATTAAAATCTCGATATATCGCCCAGCCCTAGTGTGCGTATATGTGCTTATGTGCATGTTGACTTGCTATATTCATAATTGGTCTGTTTTCTTTGTGTTTGTTCTTTATTTTTCATTCAATTTTACAATTCTGTTGGTTAGGTGTCCAACCTGTTCAGGGGATGGGAGGGCAGGGGTGTTAAAATATAAAAATGAGCATTGTGAACCTTTTTGTATCAGTATCCATGTGCTGTGCTATTAATGCTCAATAATTAAAATTATCACAAAAAAAAATGAAGAATTCAGCTTTAACTTTTCCTGAACACGTTTTCTCCCCCTGAATATCTGGGTGCGAGCTAGACTTTTACCGGTAACCTCTTAGCCTGAAACTAGTATCCCCCTCAAGACTTGCAGTATTTCATGAAGATCACACCCCAACCTCTGTGAAGCGCATGTTTCATGGGGGAGTTCAATTAAACTATTGGTCGCCGTCTATAGGGGCATCCGGTGTTCAGGCTTATATGTTACCGCCTATTTCTGATGAGGAATAAGGCAAGCAGGTCGCTCAGGCAGGTCGCCCAGGGACCGGGAATTAATGTTTTACAGTGGTACGTCTGTTCAATCTCATTTTGTGCCTCAGTCATTTCAGCTCTGTTGCTCTTGTATTTTCACTGATTTCACAGATGACAGTCGGGATATTGTCCTCAAGTCAGGTTCAATGTCAAGCTTAGCCCCAGGTTAAACTCAGAATGTTGGTGTTAACGTCAGGCCGAGCTCAACTGCAGCCAATTTATCCACATGGCCACGTGCAAAGTTATCAAACTGCCTGCCTTGGTTTCATAATTCATGGTTTAGTACTTGCAGATCGTGCTTGTCGTGATGCCAGGACGGTAGAATAGCTGCACGTTTTAGTATTACACACATATATACCCTGTTTTACTTTCAATCAGACCTTTATTATTGTATTTATGTAAAGTGTTGGAGTAGCGGGCGGCTCTGAGTGGAGACGCCCGTTTCTTTGTAGCAGATTGCTTGGGCCACGTGTTTGGGTGTAGCGTGTGGAGTATGTGCAAAGGAGCAGCTGCTCCACTGATGCATGTGCATCCACACAAGTAGTCTTCAGGCTCAGCATTGACTTGGAGTTCATGCTTATTTTAGGTGCTTGAAATAACCTAAAAACACCTTTTATTCCTGGTATGCATAACACAGATGTTCTGAAAAACTTGCGTCATGCATCTGCATGAAAGCAGTTTGTGATCATTGAAAACTTGTTTTTATAAAAGGAAAACACCTTCTGGTGTGAATATTTTGTGCAAAGTGACACGTGCTCAACAATTATTCTGATAAATAGATCACTTATGAATAATCCTACACAGAAGCAGAGTGTTGCTGGTTCTGGATTAGATTTCTGTCTTTGAACAAGCTTCTTCTTCTGCACACCGAGAGGACGGGTGCTGGGTTCAACTTGCCCCGCATAAACTGCATAAACACCAGGTGACGGGATATTACACATCACTATTTACATCTTTGGACTGTTAATGCAAGTGGTTAAGAAAATAAGGAGGCGAGTGTGACCCGCTGATCCCGCTCATCCCCTGCGTACATGCAGGTCGCTGTCACTGCGGGTCGTTATCGGGGTTTGGTCTTCTGTAAGGATAGAGGATTTTAACACAGCTAATCATGTTTTATTACACCAAATCCAATTTATACTGTCTACATTTTCAGTTTCTGTATTCTCGACAGGTAGCGGCGCTCCATGTGCTGATCACGATGGCTTCCCACTATTTATTTCAGCTTTTAGGCTGTCGCCTCCGTCTGCTCAGACAACGGCAACCGTCAGCAGCACAAAAGAGGACTGAAAGATGAAAGCACCACGGACCTAAATGTTTCTTTCCATGCAGTGTGGCTGATAGCTGAAGAAAAGATGAAAGAGGTGGGACATGTTACATTTGTGAGAAGAAAAAAAAAACTATCCAATAAGCCTGCATGATTATTATTATTATTATTATCTCATTTGTTTCATCTAAATTTTACCTTTCCTTAAAACTTCTCCCAGTGGATTTTATTTGTTTCCCTTCTCTCTTGGATACTCCTCTCTGAAAATTTTATTTAATAAACTAATTAGTCTGTACTTCAAAACATTTGTAGAGTTATGAAACAAGTCCCTGAGCGCAGTGAAGTAGCTCAGAGCAAAATCTAATAATGCTGCTGGTGAGTATCGCTGCAAAGTGCTGATGGGTAATAAATAAAAAACTGCTTTAAGTTTCTTCAGGCTGCTCCGCTCCAGTTTTTACCTTTATTTTTTCCCTGAAGCGCTTCTGAATGCATGTAGTTTCATTAGAGCTGGTACAAACACCATATCTTTACTACTCTGTCTTCACATCTAACCCAGAACACCCCAATGACCCAAAGCTTCACTTAGATCCAAAGCACAGCCTGGCTTGTCTCGATTTGTCTCAAATAAATGAATTCTGTTCACTCTACTAAAGATCACTGAGGAGAATTCAGCATAAAGCTGGTGGGGTGGAGGTAAACTGTTGAAGGAGGAGTTGCAGCAGATAAAGTGGAGGGTGGGATTTCAGAGAGGAGGAAAAAACGAGCGTTAGGGCGGAGAGAGGAACAAAAGAGCAAAAACAGACAGAAAGGGATTCTGGGAGAGGACCGAGTTGAGCGACATCACAGTGGATCAAAGTGAAGAACTGTGAAGATACCAGAAAGACTAAATGAAATCACATGAAACAGAGAGAACACATGAAACAGACCTGAAGAAGTGTAATCCATGAGCCAGGGAAACACCCATCAGCTCTCATCACTTTGTTTTATTAGAGCTGTAATATTTTCAAAGCTGACATTTTTATTATCAAAAGTAGAAAAAAAAAAAAAAAAAGCTTGACTCATTTGTTCCAGACAGGTTTGGTCATAAGTTTGTTCATAACAGCTATGTTTTAAATGGACAAATAGGTGTAAATATGCAGTTATGGAACAACAACAACCTTATTATTGCCCCTGCATCCCCCACATTTATCTTCTCTGCTCTGACACCAAAGAGCTTGTGATGAAATAATTGCAAATATTATCTCTTGAAGCCACAGCATGATCTGGTGCATAACAAACAACTAACAACACGGTAAAAGACTAAAGTCGCCTTTTACGGTCATGTTTTAACAGGTAAAGTGCTGCACGACCAACATTCACTCGTAATAAAAAGAGGCTGAATTACAGAGAAAGCACAACTCCACTAATACCATCTCTTTTTCTCAGATCAATCAGAGAAAATCACAGCAATCCAATTACACACTGGTTTCCACGGTTACTAAACAGCCTGGTGAAGTATAGCTTCTATAAACACTTGTGGAGAGCTGATGGATTTAATAGCAGCATAGTTTCACAGACCGCCCATAAAAGACCACGAAGCACTCGGCTCTGACAGCAGGGAGACCACGAAACGTCTTGGAAGCAGGTCACAAACGAACACGCCCGCTCCCCTGAAGGGCCAGACGCACGTGCGTGTAGAAAAGGTCTTACCGGAGCAAAGGAGGCCGAGCTACGCGGGTGGAGGAGATGGGTGTTGCTTCTCAGCTGAGAGCTGAACCTGACTGGAGCTGAAGTTGTTGCTGGGAAGTCCGGATGTCATCAGCAGAGCGAGAGAAGCGTCTCCGGTGTCCGTGCGTCTGTTCAAGCCCGTCTGTCTGCAGATGCAGCCGGCGAAGGAAAAAACCAAGAGAACATGATCAGTTACTTTCCTGACATCAACACATGTATATACTGTTTATATCTTGTAATTATATATATCTTTAACTTTTTTACCCCCTTCCCTGCATGTGTGTGTGTGTGTGTGTGTGTGTGTGTGTGTGTGTGTGTGTGTGTGTGTGTTAAGTGTACTGCTGCTAACACCTGAGTTTCCCCATTGAGGGATCTTACATATCAGTGGATGATTTTCTTGACGGGATTGACCGTTTATCCACACGTTAGACTTTCAGGCCTTAGCTGTTTGGCTTCACGCCTCTTTCATGAATTTCGCTTACTTTGACTCAATTACCGTCGAATTTTCCAACGAAAAAAAAAAAAATGTAAAGAAAGTTTTTCATGGGGAACCAAAATAAGCTTGTTGCTGTTCTCAATGCGCAGGTGTCAACAAATATGTGACTGAATACACTTGTATAACTTTTTCTCTAACTTTATCATTAAATGTGTCATGTCATATTTTTTTTGTTGTTAAAAAGCCAAAAGAAAATACATCTAGTTGTTCAAAGTGCTTAATTCCCAACTACTGGGTGGGGCTCGGTATCACCTGCAGCAGAACTGTATCACCTATCAGCCTTTCCAGGTGTGCTGAGGGATGCTCATGGGGGGATGTGAGGGGCGGCTCTCCTGGGATCCGAGCACTCGTGCACCCATTTAGAGCTCTCTTACTATTCGAGTAACCCTTAAGGCCGTTACCACGGTGACATGTCCCAGATCACAAGGCAGAGCTGACCACTACCCCCCCCCCCCCCCCCCGACTTCAGCGTGAGGATGCACAGGGAGTCCAAGTTTCTTTACCACCTGAACTGCAGCTACCCAAACAAAGCATTGCCTAGGCAACACAAAATCAGGACATGTGATCATGTGACCAACAGTCCCTGAGGACAGTGAACCGCTTGAGCTTGCTTTTCCCTTTTTGTACACAGTTGACACACACGAACGTCTACAAATACACACACGCACGGGAATCACATGAAACTCCTGGTGCGCACGTTTCTAGCTTGTACTTTGAGTCATGTACACACTCTCTGAACAAGAGTGCAGCATCCAAGGGGCTTCTGCAACGATGCGGCTCTGAAGGGCTCGCTGTCCTGATGATAGAGGTCTTCAAGCATTATTTGCAGAGCTTTAATGTTTGTAAACAGCTCCTCGTTTTCTCCATAATTGTTGACTTGTGACTATCATGCCATTTGATTCGTCGTGTCATGTTTAAATACCATCAAGGAGCGTGGGCCTTTAAATATTCTTAACATTTGCAGCAAACCCAGGTGGGTTATTATAACCCTTGTGGGTTTTAATAACCCACAACACCATGTGCACATGTGCACGAGCGTAGATCTGTCAGTGTACAGCAGCTCGGTTGGGAAAAAAAGGTTCTTTATTTTTAGATTTGTTTGAGTCAAACTAATATAATGGCCTGTAGCCCGCTGCAGGTTTTAAATGTTTTATTTAGAATATCATGTTTTGCTAAATAAAATCTGAATCGGTGAGTCAGACATTTGAAAAGGTCACGTATTAAAAATGCAGAAAGGCATCACGTACCTATGATTTCATTGTATGACAATATTATGTGAAAGTACATGAAAAGGTTAATTAATAGAGTCGACATGACTGACTGAGTCAAAGTCAACAACCCTGACTGCTACTCCAACTGTTAGAAGTTTCCATCAGTGCCAAGAATAGCATTTTTAACTTGAGTTTGAAAGCAAAACGTGATCTCAGACATGAACCTTTTACCCATCATATCCTTTCCAATGACAAATATATATATATATATATATATATATATATATCTCATCAACCAGGTTGTTCTTTGTGCTTTGTCATACCCTTAGTCAGACCCTCGTTTAACTCCGATCAAGAAGAGGAGTCAAATCGATGAAGAGCAGAGCGTTCACCTGGATTCAACTGATCTCTCTGTTTCATGGAAGAGGTTGGCACATTTAATGTGAAAGTGTTACACACAGAGGAGGATCTGTAAACACTCAATAAAACCTAAAGTTACATTCACCCTGTCTGGTGCACGAGGAAGTCACAATACAGGCACGTGCGTGCGTGCGTGCGTGATTGACTTTGGTCGGATGAGGGTTGATGTGAAAGTTAAGGTCAGGTTGTATTTGACTGTCATGTCGTTGACTTTGATAGTAACTTTGAGAGAAGCAGCAGTCCTCAGGTCCAGGATCTCTCAGTCTCTCTCAGAGACTGTCAGGGTTACATGGGAGCTCAATTCGAGGTCAAGGTTGCCATGTAGGCATGTTTTGGTTACAACAAAGGTTTGGTATCAATTAGCTGTAAAATAAACGACATTGTTCCCTCCGGGTGAGTGTGAGTGTGTCTGGTTGTTTGCATCTATGTGGCCCTGCGATGGACTGGTGACCTGTCCAGGGTGAAGCCCTGCCTCTCGCCTGAAATTGAACTGGGATAGGCTCCGGCAGACCCCCGTGACCCTGCAAAGGATACAGCGGGTATAGATAATGAATGGATGGATGGATAAATGACAGTTGAATTGAGGTTTTTTGGGGGTTTTTTATTTTATGTTCCTAGATGTAGAAATGACAGTAACACAGTAAATATACTTAAGTAAAGGACATACACACATTTGTGAGTATCTGTGGCCTCTGGAGTATAATAAACTACTTTTACTCCGCTACATTTGAAAAAAACAAATGTAAGTGTTGATATAATAATAACACTGATGACACTTGCACCCCACCACTTGGTCTCACGATGGCTGTGACGGACAAATATGACAAAAATCATAGTCCCATGGCTGGAACCTGCATTTGGGGCAGCAAATACAAAGGCTCACCACTCTCCTTACATCCTATACTGCAAAACCGCTGACAGCCTTCAGGATCCACTGCTTACGATCATAGCATGTTAGCTATGCTGCTGCCGGCGCTGCACACATCCTACCGCTCGTCCAGTCTTGTAGATACAGCATGGATGACAAATCCAGACTCACCTACAGCCATGGAGTCACTTGGCCCACGGACACACAGCTCAGTGATCAGTTGAATGAAAACCTGCATTCAGAACCACTGTTCCTAGGCCTGTGTTGAAAAAAAATCGATTTCCCAATTCTAAATCGATTCTCATATTAATTCCAAAAAATCGATTCATATGTCTAAAGATCGATTTTTTATTTTTTGGGTTTTTTTTTTTTTTTATTTATTTATGTTTTGTTTTTTTTTTCATCATTACATTACAACTTTTGGTTTTTTTTTGTTTATCCCCAAAAAAGGAATGTTTTGTTGGACCCGAGAATAACTGGTGCCATGTTTTTGCCTTTAAATATGTTTAAAGGTATGAAAACATTAAAGTGTTAGGTTATAATTGCATAAAATGTCTATATTTCATTACTTTATATACTGTCTTGGGGTTACGTTTGCAAAAAATGCTAAAAACCAAATGCTCAAAAATTAAAAACCAAAATAGACCGAAAATGGAACAAATAAAAACGGAATGTGGGAAAAAATAAAATCGATTTCATCCGTCTCTGTTTCCTCCCTGGATCTGTTTGGTAATTCTGACCCACATGATGTTTCTGAAAGCAGTTCTATCAGCATTCTGGGAGCTGATTGGTCCTTACAGCATCATTAGCTGCAATACTTGCTGTTGAATCTCAATAAAATACTAGTAGTAATATGTTGCATAACTACAGTCATATCATTCATGCAACAGCTCAAAAAACTGTTTTAATAACACTAATCCAAATCAATATCGGAATCGAATCGGATCGAATCAAATCTTGATAATCGATTCTGAATCTTAAGAATCGGAATCGAATCGATTCTTGACATTTGAATCGATCCCCAGCCCTAACTGTTCCATATTTTTGTGTGAAGGTCCGGAGACCTGCTCCTCTGCAGATCTTCCATTTAACAAGTCACAACACGAATGCTACTTATCAAATATATGACCAGACTAAAGTGAAAGCTCACAGTAACAGTCATCCTCTGTGAATAAAGAGTCAGGAATAAGCTGATAAATGTATTCGCTACGGCTAAAAGGTCTCTAAGCTATAATAAAAGTGAGAATTAAAACTGAGTTAAGTGGTTAACGGTTATATTATACTATTATACTGCTCTTGGTTATGCAACTCTCGCTACCCATCAGCTCTGTCACTGCAGGTCAAAGAAAAGCACAGACAAAAGTTGTCTAAACGTGTTTCTGTCTCAGACGAGAGACACCAGACACTTGTTGTCTTGGGAGGAACTTAACACAGCAAGCTGGAAGTGCTTGCTCACTGTACGGCTCTTCTTTATCAGACGCTCAGAGGAGGACAATAAACTGAGAATCTTGTGATGCTGTTACATGATTTATGAATGCATAAGCTGTTTCAGGAATTCATCAGAAGATCAGTCATCCAGATTGTCCTTGTCGCGTACAGAAGCTTCAACTATTTGCTTTTAGTCCTGAGAAAGAATCAAGAAAGAGTGCTGGTGTTTGCAACAGTCCATCCTTGAACCAAATCATTTTAAAAGAAGTGGTTTTATGCCGTTTGCCTTTTTGTTTTCTCCTTCAGGGTGTTGCAGTTTTTATCTATTTTATTGTTTGGTTTTCAAAGCTACACTGACGCCGCATGTGTAGTCCACGTTTTGACCTATGACTTCTCTTCTCCCAAAGGTCCTCATTCAAAACGTTTTCCCTGATAAGGATAAGGATAGTTTATCTATTTCAGCAACAAAACCACTCGGCCTCGCAGAATACACTAATAGTGTTACTACAAAAGAAGACAGGTCGTTTACACAGAACTGCGTGCAGACATTACTCTGAACAGAGGGCACCCAGCAAGTGTCAAGAACACGGCAACAGGCCAGTCTTGGATGAACCCACAGGTTTTTGGAGGTCCGTAAGCCTGCGTTACTATCAAGGTCTTTATACGACCAAACATACGCTGACCGTAACCTTGGCCGACCTTGTCACCAGATCAGACCTTTATGATGTCACCATGAAACATGCATGCATGAAGCCAAAAAAGACCTAACTGCTTTAGCTTCCCTTAAAGACACAGAAGCTGCTCCACCTTCGCTCCACCATCTCCTTAATCAATCAGCTGACCATCCAGAGAAAGACTAGACCCACGGTCAAAACCACGTACTGGGTCCTGTATGTAGATTGCAGTGCACATTACTGGTGCTGCATACTCCGGCAGTCTTCATCTTACCCATATAAGTAATTATGCTGCAGCATCATAGCATACAGCTACTTTGCATACTGCAGACTGAGCAATTGCTCATCTCATGCGTACTTCATAGTAGTCTTTAAAAGTCTTTTGAAAAGGGTACAGACCCTTCAGGATGGGTACTGCTGAAACCGTACTAATATATAGGACACAAACACACATTTCATATACTGTATATATCTATCCTCTCACCATATTGTCTACTCTCCTCATAATAGTGTAAGACATCACAACGTAATGACTTCACAATGACACAAGGACAAGTGAGACAGAGTGACTAAAATAAAGAGCAGGAGCTTCACAAACACTCTCTCTAACATGCACAGAGTTACCTGTGAACAGACGTGCGCATGAGTAAGACTGAGTTTACCAGGGCTGAACAATAGAGCAATAACTGCCACATTACTCGGCAGTCCTTGGCCGTACCACGTCGGTACAGAGGGAGTTAGAGAGGGCAGAGCTTTGATCCCCTCCCAACGGTCCCAATGCCAAAATAGGGACAAGATGTTGGGAAACGGGCCTGCAGGAAACGCACTCAAACTCACACCACAATGCAGTTCCAGCAGTAAACTCGTGCATGCACGCACACAAAGCACATTTCCACATCCCTCCAAACATTCAAAACGCCAAATTTTAGATGGCAAAACCCCTAATGAAACGTAACATCCAGGGGATTATCATTTCCCAGCACAGACTTTGTGGAAAACTGTAATTTGTATACAACATAAATCAACTTCCCCTCACTTAAACAAACGTTCTTCCAAGCAAACCAAAATAACCCTTATGTACACAAAGCCCCACCGCAAGGATGACAAGAGAAACTTGAAGCAAAAAAAAAAAAATTAACCAATGTTCAAATTAAAACTAAGCTAAGGATGACAAAGGTAGAAACAGTTTTAATGGACAGATTACAGATATTAATAATATTTTACAAACTGTTGCTGTTAAAGCAGGTTTGAGGCTTTTTTCTATAGAGTACCAAAACTGACTATATTTCATATTTTGTTTTTCCTTTTCCCCATGCATTCCTCGTTTTTATACTCCCTCGTCTCCTCTTTTTACTTTACCTGATGCATTATGCAAATGAGGAGCTCTGTCCTTCTTCGTCCAGCTCCTCTACTATTGGTCAATAAATAGGAAGGAGCAGGATGGCGCCAAAATCAATACTATTGCGCATCCTGCGATGACACACATATATACTCCTCACATTGGTTGAGCTGTGTGCATAATGCTGCTCTCACTACCTTGTTGTTTACACAATCAGCCCTAACTGAAGACTGAATATTAGATTTCTAAAATTATGTATAAATGTTATGTTGTGTAGTGGTGGTCAAAGGGACATTATAAACCGACAAAGAAGCTAGTGTAGATTAACTATAAATCTGGGCACTATTATTATTATTAGTTTTGGTCTTGAATTAAATGTACAGAATCGAGATCAATTAGTTCAATATTGAGGACATTTATCAACTACACTGCCAGAAACGGCAAAAGCACTCGTTAGCTCTTTTCTGCTGTTTGTAATTTCAAGAAACATAAAGTTTAATCCTGCTTCTTCCTGTTTATTGACCAATAGTAGAGGAGCCGGACCGAGAAAGACAGCCCTCCTCATTTGCATAACGAGGCAGAAATGCATCAAGTAAAGTAAAAAGAGGAGACGAGGGAGTGTAAAAACAAGGAATGCACATAAGGAAAAGGAAAAACAAAATATACATATTTCGGCTTTTATTTTTAATGTCAGTTTTGGTCTTCTGTATTTTTCAACTCCTAGACACTAACTTTTTATTAGCCTCACTTACTCCCACGCAGTCGTGTCTGTCAGCGTGTTGAATGTCAGCTCAGTCCCACTCTTTTACTTGTCTGTCATACTTTTAACTGTGTCAAGAGAGCTGTTTCACTTTGATGGTTTAATTGCCCATAAAAGCTCAAGTTCACTGAATGAGGAGAGAAAATAGGCTACAATTTGAGAAAATGTGGAAAACGTGTCGTTCCATAAGAGTAAAAGGTGAACCGACTTAACTCCGGATGTGAATTGAGCACAGCAGTATGCAGACCATGACGAGCAAGATGTAAGAAGTCGTTAAAAATGATACCAGCAGGTTCCCGTGTGCCACAGGATTCAAATGAGAAACTACACTAGATTCACTTCATTTGTATGTTTACTTGTTTGAGTGGCAATTTATAGAAACTGGGTCAAGAGCAGCTTTTAGCTCAAGGATTAACTTGTAGAGCAAAATGCAAATATCTAATTAAAAGGGCACGGAGGCACTACTTTGTATCTTTTACAACTTCGTTGTATTATGACTGGTGTAATCAAAGTTTAGCCAAATTAGTGGAAAAGAATTTGGATGCAAATATTTCCTAAGAGCAGAAAAACATGTTGTAATTGTACTGCGAATATGCAAATGATCCAAAGTCAACAGGAAAAGAGCATGTAACTGTAAATATCCCCTAAACTAAGATGAGATGAGATGACAGCACAAAGGCACTGCTGCGTGGAGATTGCGAGAAATCCAGTGGCGTAACATCATGGATAGGCCCCGGTGTAAATATTTATTTTTGTGCCCCCACCCCTGCCCTAAACAAAAGCGCATACACCGCATGCACACACACACATGCACAGCCACTATAGAGAATTGCTATTGTCGCCATTTAAGCTAACATTGTGACTGGCTCACTCCCCCTGTGCTAAATGCTGTTTCATCTATGGAGGTAGCTGGCACTGTCCTCCGGCTGGGCACTGGCCTTTTCCTCGGTTGCAGTTAAAAAAACTCATCTAATTTTGTCATTTCATCATCCTGGCTCTTTTTTTCTTTTCCCTTTTGTGCACCGCTTTTTTGTTTGGGCTTGCTAAAGATGATGCTACGTTACTTTTGCCGTCAATTTTCTTTTGTATGCTTTTTTTTCTTGCTGAAAACTCCTGTCACGTCGTGTTAAAAAGCACTTAACATGGTAGCCTATTAAGGTGATTGGACTATTCCATTCACAAAACCTTTTTTTTCCTCCCTCCTCGGGCATTTCAGAATCCACAGAAAGAGCTGAAACTGCCTCCCAACAAACTCATGGCAGACTAAAGTGCTAAAGTGAATACGCTTGTGTTTTTGATTAAGAATCTGAAGCTGCGATGTGTGTACGTGGAAAGGCAGCTAGATAGTGGAGTAAGGTTGGGAGAGATGCAAGCTTTCTTATTATAACATTTCACTGTTGATGTTCCTGATTGTGAGGAACATTATTTCTGTTTTATTACTTTAAAACTGCAGTGAGCATGTTAGTTTTGAAGTTTATTATATTTTGTTGTATTTGAATATTCTATACAGAATTTAAATTCTAAATATGTTGGTTAGTTTTATACTGAATATTTGAAGACATACTTGACACGTTTACATTTGCATGTTAGGGTGCAATGTGTTATAATAAGTTATAACACTTATTGTTTACAATTGTATGTTATTATAATTTGTCAAATATTTTGAACATTTGTCCTACAAAATATCGTATCATATCACTATCGCCAAAATTCCCATATCCCCCACCCTACATCATCATATCCACGATAAGACCATGTGGGATTAAAATGTGCTGCTATCACTCCTCCGATCCTCTCGCTGCTCTGCCTGCAGTCTCTTTCTGCCCATATTGTTTGTACGAGTGAGTCCAGAACATGTTCCTGCAGCTGTGTCTCGGTGAAACACAGAACTAGATTCTGCTCAAGAGCAGAAGTGGTTTGAACCTCCTCCTCCCTCCACTGTTTTGTTTTTGGCCTACATCCTTGACGTCTCCTCTTTAACCCAACTACATTTTGGAGTCTCATTCTGGGCATAACTTGGGCTTGGGAAACCTAAATCAGCTGCTCCCACATGTAAACAACTCTCCTGTTGGCATGGCTACGCATCATAACAGATGTTACAACGTGCTTGAATTACCAGCAGAAATCCCTTGAGCAGCGGTGTCTAAACCATCATAAAAAGGATTGTTTTAATGGGAAAAAAAACATAAAAATCTAAGTATGAAACCTCAAGAAGATGCACAGAAAGCTTAGCCTATGACTGAGGCACTGCTCTCTCTGAAACTGCTAATAAATCAAACGCCAGTGAAAATAGTGAGCTGGTGTCTTATTTAAACGTTTTTGTAGTCATTTGCCATTCACCACACAGTTAAATAATCTTTTCAGAGTAAAGCCAGTCAAGTTTAAGAGGATAAAAGTTATTATGGGGTTCACAGCATGACCTTAGGAAGTCACCAGCATACGCCAGGAAGCACCTGACTAAAGCGGGTTCCTGCTGGCAGCACAGGTGCTCGCATGCAGCTCACACACACTACACACACTGATGAAGTAATGAACACTTGGCTAGAGCAACACGCACCCCCCCCACCCCCGAATCTACCTGAAATGCGTAACTACACACACACACACACACACACGAAAAGTACAGGTGCTCACACTGCCGCGCCAGCTGTCCCCTCCAAGTGACCAAGACAGAGGACAAAAGGTACGGAGAGATTAAAAGGAGGACTCAAACTGACAGGAGTGTGTGTGTGTTTGTGTGTTTGTACGTGTGTGCGTCAGCTGTTGGCCCACTTCCAATATTCTGCATTGTCCTTAACCCAAATATGGTCAGATTATGTTTGTTTGACCTTGACTGTTGTGTGTATTTTTATAATGCATGTTTATTAGTGTTTTTACTTGAATATTTTACCCTGCGTGCCCTCCGCCTGCAGGACTCAAGAGACAGACATTGGTATCTGGTAAACTGACAGGCCCAGGGACCATAAAACTACTTTTGAGAGGTTAAACCGGGTGAATCGGGGCAACTTCAGGTTATGTCATTGTCAAACACTGTCAGTAATGTGACATCTCATAAAAATATGTTCCCTTTCACAGCTACAAAAGACTGAAAAGTTACGTAACTAAGGTAACAGGCAAAGCCACACCCTGTTAACCTTCTGTAATGAACCACGTTCGATAAACGCTGACAGAATGGAAACACTGAGAGCAACACAAAAACATGTCTAATGCAGCTTTCCCGCAACCTTGAAGCTACATTGCAAGTAACCACAGGGAAATCTGGGGGCTGGAACAAAGGTCCATCGTAAAAATCTAAACAAACAATACAAAAATGTGTATTTGTACTTGCAATAACCGTCACCTTGAGGGTACAAGTCCTAGTATTGTTAATTCTGATTTTTCGTCCTTCCCCGTCGCTGAGAGTGAGGCAGAGCACACAGTGACGTTAATTAAATACGTAATGATTTTGACAACATGTAATATGCAGTTTACAAGATGCAAACAACTATACAATCTGCAATATCTATGAAATACCCAGATGGAGTTCCGGTTTACGACTTGCGACTCATGCAGCAGTCACGTGTCTGGCCTCCAGCTGTACCACAGCGCAGTTTTATGGTGGCATACTTCATATTATCCATAACCCCGGGACAAATACGCAGTGCATGATGCATACTATAAACGGCGTTGCATGTGTAGTTCGCAGAGTCTACATTTTGTCTCGATTGTATCTTCTCTTCTGGTCTACGTTGTTTACACAGCGTCAAATTTGAGGAAGGCTTTCGTATTTTATTATTCATTTAGATGGACATTTGGCTTGTAGCAGTTTTTGTAAATAAAATGCATTAGAACAGATTTAGGACAGAATTAAAGAGGCTTTTTTTAGGATCAGTACTAATACTACTAATGCCTATCATGCACCCAATCACCTAGTTGATTCAAATACTCTCATCATAGTTTTCTTTTCTTTCCAAAATACAGAGAAACCTGCACCTTGTAACTGTTATAAAAACACACAAAATACATGGTCCTTAGAAAATAACAGAACACCATTTTTTGCTTTTGCAATATGGTTGTTGCACATGTTGCATGATACATTTTCACTATGTTGCTTAGCCCTACTAACTATATCCAAAAGGTTCACACAGTTTTTCTATATTCAGTGCTTAACCTTTGTATTCTGTCAAAACTTTAATCAAAATGTCTGAAAATGAATCCCAACTAAAGACACGACAATCACAGGAGCCGGCGAGCAGCTGCACAGTCAGGGATCCAAATGAGTACAGTGATTCTGCAATGACTGTGTGTTCTAGGTCAGGAGAAGAGGCATTCATTGGTAAGCACTTGCACACGTAAACACACACACGTAAAACGCACACACACACACACACACAAACACACACAGGGTAAACTCAGGTCAGGGAGTACTAAGTGCATTCCCTTTGGAAACATACTGTACCGAATCCCTCCCTTCCACTCTGCTTAACACGAGTACTACGCACACAGACTCATGCATGTGCAACAACACAAACAGGAGTGCCCCGAGTGTCTATGCATGATTAAAGGACTGAAAGTGGGGCAGTTGTTACGCAGTTGTTGCTCTATGAAATCACTGGAACTCCTTCAGCCCACCTCACCCGCACACACAAACGCACGCACGCACGTACACATTGTCACGTCCAATCAGTGCTATGCAAGTGTGCAGAGGCACATCCACACAATCGCACGCCCACGTCCCGCATAGCAGCAGTTCAATAATTGAGTGATTCCCGTAGCAAAGCAGCAGGGAAAATGAGAACATGTGACCAAAACACTTACTGTTTTTGTGAGGGTTTTCTTTCATTATTATTATTAGTATTATTATTATTATAAGACCATTCCTAACATCCAACAGAATAGTGGATATAATCATTTTAACAATCAGGACATCAAATAGTAACACCATAGTCTTGCCTGGAAACCATTTCTCTCTTATCTCATGTAAAAGAGCTGTAAGCAACCTGTGTCAGCTTTTATTGTAAAATGGTTGGCTGGGAATTCAATCTGTTTTCACTTTATAGTATTTAAGAACAGCTTACACAAAGCTTTCCAGCAGAGCGCAAATTAAAGGATCAATCTAAAGGATTAAATAATATCCTGGGGAACTGAAAGGCATCATTAAAGTGAAATCAGTAGTGATATTGCATTCCTCACCATAGTAACGTTGGTACTAAATATTGCATGCTGAGGTATTATCAGAAAAATAAAATGCTGTAGTTTAATTACAATAAGGTGATCTGTGCATGGCCCATTTATACGTTTCAATCTGCACTGTTAACAGATGATCTGAGCATTTGATTTGTGACCTTTGCTGAAAACAACAGCTGGGAACTTTGGTGCCCCTAAAACAGATTTAAGGGACTTTTGCAACATTGTAGACAACAACCACACTGGTGGTCACGTGGATCAAATATTTTTAAACCCACCATTCAGGGTCACGGCGTTTGCTGGAGCCGGTTCCAGCTGTGATCCTCACTTTGATATTCAGCTTCATCATAGTTCTCACGTTAAAATGTCCGTACGCTAGAAGCAGATGACACAAACTTGACTGAGATCGTTTTTCATCTTGTGGCATTTACAAACAGAAAAACCACAAATATACATGAGTAAAAGACACAACCTTACTACTTTTCCTAGGCATTATGAAACTGTGCCTCAGTTTTAAAAGATTAGAAGTAAACAACAACAAAATAAACCCCACAAATCTCTTCTCCAAATCTGCGGCAGAAAGGACTGAGTAGTGTTACTATTGGTGGACTTTAATCATGTGTTGTGCTTGGCAAACAACTCAGGACAGACAAAAAAAGGGCTTGCAAAAAAGTTCAAATAGAAACCCTACAAATCCGGCAGCTTCTTAGGAGCCTTGTGCAAGTTCTCTGAGAATTAGATCACAGGAGGACTCGGGTTTCTCTGGTATGATCCGGGAACCGAAAAAAGAACAATGTTGCAACGTGAATCTTTGAACTTGCGGATGTGTCCGGTTTTTGAGAATAGCAGTCGTTCTGCTGAAAGTTTCAACATCAGCACCGAAGGATAAACAGAAAAAGTCAATGCGACAGAACAAACGATCACTTCCAAGAGAAGCCTTTTTCTGAACATCAGCCGGGCTGTGGGTCACGCTGACAGTCGTGCAGCAGGTCAGCAGACAGGAAATCAAACATGTGCACTTGGGCAGGCTTTTATGTTTAACCCTGCAACTTTTCATAAGTCCAAATCTGACATTAATTGTTGTGTTACGCTCAGAGTACATTTAGAGCGTAGAATAAAGACTGCAGGCCTTCTCTGAGGACGACTAGCACCCAGCACTATTTCACAAGTACTTGCGCCATTGTCTTCAGTATCCCTGTATTTGGACCACAGTCAATATATTGACGTCCCCAAGACAACCAAAAACAAAACACAAGCCGTCAGCACTACCAGCCGAGCTGAAGGACAGCATGGGCCCACACAAACTTTGTAACCTTAGTGACCGGTACCACCTCAAACCTCAAATGTAGAGCCCATCTAGTAAACAAATACATACTCCTTGTTCCGGTGAGACACTAAACTGGAACGAGCTTGTCATGTCTTCCTGAAGATCAAGCCGTCACACACCTAAAAATAAGTTTGATACAGTATAGGGCTGCAGCTATCGAATATTTTAGTAATCGAGTATTTTACTGAAAATTCCATCGATTAATCGGATAAAACATATTTTTGTTTAGTTAAAGAGCAATTATAAATATACATAAGATGTTAGATGTTAATTGACATTACTAAGACTAAATGATATAATACAGTAGGTTCATGGCTGTGCATTTAAAAACCCTGAACTTACACCAGTTGAACAAATTCACTGCCTTCACTCAAAAAACTAAGGATCTTACCAAGAAATGTTCTTATTTCTAATCTAAAAATGCAATTACACCTGATAACACACATAACTTAAAAGATTAGGTGTTTTTCCCACGTGTTTCAATTGAACTTTCATTTGTGTCAAGCAAATTTTAGGTTCTAGTTAAGTTTTAAGTTTAGGTCTTTAAGATTTTGAGTTTTGGCAGTGTTTAAAATACAATTATGAGACCTGCTGTATTGGAGCACATTTTCTTTTAGTTAAAACTGTAGCGGGAACAGATGTTTAGAGGAACCAACGATGTACCGGGTTAGAGGGGGAACATATAGGAGAACGCACCAGAAGAATATAGAGCAGATTAAAAATAAAAGTTAAGCACTGAGCTACATGTGTCTCCCGTCTGGGCCATTGCAGACTGCCTGAGCATGGCATGTTACAAAAACCAAACATATCCTCCTCTTTCTTCTTCCTTTATGTGTGTGGTGTCAGCGCGTTGTGCCGCATTAAATGTAGTCCGGGCGAAACACCTGCTTTGAGCTGCAAAATTAAACGATTCCTCGAGGCAGAGAAAAGTCCTCGATCATTTTTAGTAATCGAATTATTCGAGGAATCGTTTCAGCCCTAATATAGTATGTACAAAAAGAAGCAAATCTACAAAGAAACCAAGACTTAATCCACTGGGAGTGTTTGCAGATGTCACATGATGTTTGACAGCAGCGTGGATTATAGTTACGGGTAGATGTCATGAGGTCAGGTTTATCTGAGCAAACTGCAGGGTCAGCAGTCTGAGTGCATTCACGTTGCTTTCTTTCAAAAGCCCAACAAACCAAACCCACACCGGCAAATAATAGTACCGAGTCTTACTACTCCGGCCCTTCCAGACGTTCTCTGTGGCGACCTGCTCCAACCACGGCCGTGGCCTCGTTGCCTGGGAACACGACGCGACGCGAGAGCAAGGCAAGGTGGCAAAACATTTCAATGCAAATATAAATTGCAGGCTGCCTGCTGAGCCGTCAGAAATGTCACCTCAGTACCTGATCTGCTCAGAGGAGTTTATGTTATTTCACATCAGGTCTAAAAAACTACTCTCAGCTAAAGTGTGCAATGTGCTGGTTGGCGAAAAACACTCTCCTTTGCTGTTGTGACAGGTTTATTTTGTTCAAGCCACATGTCCTGAAAACAACTGAATTATGCATATTTCTGATAATGACAAATGTCTCCGTGACCCAAATGTTCACGCCAAGTCTCTTCCCCATGCACCAGTCCTCTCGGTTTAAGTAAGAGTGAGTGCTGTCCGCGAAATGCGTCTCTCACCACCTTATCAGCAGTCGGATAGAGTGTCCTGCCAGGTTGCAAGTGCACTCAGCTGGCCATCCTGCTGAAGGTAGTGTGAGAGCAGATGAGCTAATGGCACTTCATGTAACATTAAACCAAAGTGACTGGGTGTGCGCTTCAAGAAGTAAAGCCCCTGGCTGAGAGAAGAAGCAGGGGAAAGCATCTTCTCACTCAAAAGGATTGCCCGCTGCAGGATTTTGAAGCTAATTGAAGGTGAGAGGTCTAATAGGAGATGAGGAATTCCTTTCTCTTTTTTTCTCCTTCTGCACAGCTGGGCATATAAGTAACCCTCAGTGCAGCGTGCACTCACAAGCACTGGCATACAGCATTTCTGAACCGTCAGAAGTAATTATGCAACATAATAAATAAAGCATTAAAAATAGAAGAGACGTAAAATGTTGACTCCTTTTTCTTGCAAATGCATCACAGTGGTATGCTATCAGCAGCTCTGTTTGAATGCCTTCTGAAGAAGGGAATGATCATCTCCGTTGCACATCGCTCTCAGGTAACGTTCAGGGCTGAATTAGAGCATTGAGGTTGAGCTAGCAGCAGAAGTAGTCAAAGAGCCAAGCTAAAATGTGTTTCTACTTGGCAAAACAAGCTATTCTAACCAATAACACTGTTGTCACTCCGCTGACCCGGGTCGCCTGACAGCACACACTGATGCAGCACAATGCGGCCTCCCTTTTCCTCAAAGATTTTGCAGCAATCGTCTGAAAAAGAGATGGAGGAAAAAATTGGCGAGCACGCAAGCAATTTCAGCCTCCGACAGTGAAAGTTAAGTCCAAGAACTTTTCTCACAATTATCATAGAGAAGGGGAAGTTGAATCGCTTCCTCTCAGGGTTGTCGAGCTATTCCTCTTCGCTTACATAAAACACCTTCTTCACTGAACCAACTCGTTTGACAAACACGGAGATTTGCCTCCTGCACTAATATAAATAAGGTGATATAAAGTGTTTTTGAACAAATAAAACAGGAGACGCACTGAAACCAAAACTAACGAACACTAAAAGCTTTAACTATCTCCTGCTTTTTTATTTGTTATCATGTCACGTGAGAGTCTCAGTTTAGTGAAGAACACTTCATGTGATGATTTTGATGACAAAAGCACTTTATTTAAAAGTAGGGCTTAACAATATCTGACATGATAGCGTTAATAACCTTCCATACGCACAACTGAGGTTGTGGAATGTACAAAAGGCTATTTCTGATGCGATGAGGGTAGGTTGTACTTTCTGAGTGGGTTCTTCTTCTAGAACAGGTGTTTCCCCCTGGCAAGCCCCTGCAGATGAGCGTGCACCGTGGCTAAAGCACAGCTGCATCCAGCGCGTCCCGTGTCTACTGTATACTTTTGCACAGATTTGCCTTGAATGTGTTTTGATTGTGTGCTTCATACGAGGACCTGTAAACACGCGTGCGGCTGAGAGGAGCTGTGGAAACATCTTGCGATATCTGCGAAAGGGGTTCAATGGCGCAAAGTCGTTGACAGGAGAAGGTAGAAGCATGAATCTCTCACGGACGTCGCTCACAGCATGTACAAAAAAGAAAAACGATTATTCTAAAAGACTTGTGTGTGAAAGGGGAGGTTGGGGATCAGAACATAAGACATGATGCAGCATACACAAAAATATACGCACTTCTAGGTAGCAAAAAGAGCATAAACACCCAAATATACAACTGTACACAAAAAAGCCCCCATAAAAAAAACTAAATCCTGCCAGTACAGGTGGAATTGCATCTTAAATGAGGTTCAGATTATGCTGCAGAAAACAAACACAACTACATCAATAAAACAGCAAATCAGGGGTGAAGCAGTGAAACGAGAACGTATTGAATCTAGTCAGAATTGATTTACACAAGTATGCAGTTATCCTCCGCTGCTCTTCTTGACAGACAACATATCTGCATAATTTACTTCTAGAGTTAAACTTCTCTTATCCCTCAGAGATGTAGGTCATTAAATAACTTTCAGGGGACTCTGAGGCCCTGGAGATACACCATCCAAACCTCTGGTCAAGGATGGTGAGGTGAAATATAGCAAGGTAGTCCTGAAGAGGTCCTGAGAACCGTACGTCCGTGATTTCGCTTTAGCGCACCTCTTTCAGCGCCAGATGACCCTGTTCCAATGTCATTGGTTTACTACATGGCTAAATTGAGGGGCCAGAAGTAAAAGCTAAATAGTCCGACAGGCACGTCCCCAGAAAGCTCGACAGCCAACTCCCCTGCAGCCAAGCATCCAGACAGATTTCCAGCCAGATGAGGCTGATCCACAGCCAGCCAATCAATCACCCCGTAAGAAAGGTGAACTGGCAGAGCCACAAATACCAGTAAGCTAGACGGCAGACAGAGCAACCCAGATATCCACCCATGCATCCCTCTACGCAGCACTCGCGGTCAGTCCCATGGGTTTGACGGGAGAGATCTTGGACAACACTTATGACTGGACGGACTAAAATTCAGGCCATAACAGGAAGTACCACATCGTAATGAGATGAAATGTTTCAGAGGGCATTGTATGGATCCTGACCACAGCGCCATGTGCCGTGTTTGGACATCAACATCCGAAGGAGTAAACAGTAGTAATGGAAAGGAAGGTTTGCCAAGAAAAACACTGGTGAAGGGTGGTTCTGGTATTCCAGGGATTGTTTCTATCACTGGCCATTTTCCTGTTATTGCATTCCTCTCACTGAATGTGTATCCTTCTGGCTCAGATGTGAGTCCTCGTTGGTACCCAGGGTCCCGCCCCGCACATCTAAGTTTACTGGTTTCACTCCAGAACGACTCTGGTCGACTCTCAGTGCTGGCACCCAGACTGTCTTCTGTCTGTAGTCCAGGGTCGCTACGGCACGCCGGCAGTACACAACGTGTTTATCTGCTAACAATGCCTCCTGAGTTTGAAAGAAGTAGACAAGATGTGCAACTGAGTGGAAGTGAATAGTTGTGCAAAGATTTGGCAGGCTTTGTCAGCTATGTCGGGAGTGGGGTTCGCTGTCAGAGACAAAACACAACATTTCTAAACGTACAATGTGAAAGAAAATAGAACATTTTCTTAACATGACAAAGAATCCAGATGTGATGCTGCAGGTCTGGTATTTCACTTGTCTGGGATCCAACAGGATAAAACATCGTTAGTTATGAAACTACTAATAACAGTAGACGTCATATTTATTCTTTTGTCGACTAAATCATTCAGACACTCTCTCTCTCTCACTCGGTCTCTCTCTCCCCGTTTCTCTCTCTGTCTATTCTCAGTCTCTCTCTCCGTCTCAGTCTAAAGGCTGGACCTGGAGTCTCTCCTCCATCCCCAAAGAGTTGTAGCAGGAGGAGCTGTCAATTTCAAGTCCTGTCTGTAATGGTTTTAACGAGCACTTTGAAGACCAGCACAAAGAATCACCATACAATCAAGTCATCAACCCATCACAAGAAAAACTCTCAAAACTGAAACAAGAAAAGAGAAGAGTTGCAAAAAGGCAAGGAGAAATGGAAATCTGACAATAATGAAAGCTAAAATAAGAAAAAAAAAAAAAGCAAGAATAAGTAGAAATAAAAGTAAAAACAGAAAATCATGGAGAAATTTCAATTCCAGCTTCTCCAACTTTCCAAAGAGCAATCAACAGAAGAGTTCAGAGATACTGTTACGCCCTTAGGAAGCTCCGTTAGGACAGCAATCGCTATTATGTTGGTCAGTTTGGTCTATCATCTCGGCCAGGTTAGATACGTCCAGCAGACACGTGCAACAACAGGGCTCGGGCACCTGGGGGCCCACGCTCCCTGGAAGAGGCCGCGGGACCCCGGTAGTACAAGCTGCCAGCGTTTTCAGTCAGCCGTAAACAGCAGAGGGATGTGAAGTCAACACCTTCCTGTCTGAAAGGGGTGAAGTGGGGCCACGAGTTGGTAACGTCAACCTTTAGGGTCTCAACAGAAGTGACCCGCCGCAATCTGGAGACAGACGAGAGCGCAATTTCACAGCGGTTCACCTTGAAACATTGACAAAACTGTTACTTCTCATGACCAGACCTTGTTAATCAACTCCAGCTCTGCTCATCGTAGCTGGAGCCGAATCCAACAGCGAGTAAATTCAGACTCGTTTCAGTCACTGAACTAAGTCCCGAGCCGAAAGGGGTCCAGGGGATCTCAGTGATGAAACATGACAAGAGCGTCGTCATGAAAACAGGCTGCAAGGCAATAACTGTTTCAACTTAATTACACTGTTTTTGTCATCTTGGAGAGGCGTTTCGAAATCAGAAAATAAGAATCCTCCCTTTCAATTAGGCTTTGCTTGGAGTACAATCAAATATGAATCAAGGTACAGAGATCACAGGAACTGACAGTTACGTAAGGATCATATATTATTATATTACATAGCGAGAGCACAGCAAGCATGTTTTAACACTTGGAAACAGAGCTAAAACTGGCAGCTTGAATTTCTTTTCGCTGGTCGTAATGAAGTCCTGTCATTATTTAAGTACTATATTGGTAGTTCAGCCCAGTTTAGCCTTTTACAGCCACTTTGTATAAACTGGTAGCCATTATTGATCCCACGTCCCAAACCGAGCTTTCCTTTTTTTTCATATGGTTTACGTAGCAATCGAAGCATGCTCTAACTTATCAGCATTTTGACAAAGATTTACACCCCCTATAGTATAGTAATAGTACACACAGCAGAAAAGTAGACCATGGGCACTGATCAGCTGACCTTTTGAAACGAAGAAGGTAAAAGTCAAAGTCTCCACACTGTTCAACAAGTGCTCCAAGAGGATAAACGTGATCATGACATTAAGGCTTAAGTTACATTTTATCATAGAAGGAGCACAGAAAATGTTGTGATTCCTAACTTCATAACTCAAAAGAACCTGATGCATCATTTCACAAACGCAGCAGAAGCTCAGATTGGTAAAAATACATTGCGGTTTGTTCGACACAAAACACAGAGAGCTCTTATTGATCCCTTTAAAGGCGGCGCGCTGTGTGAGTTCGTCTCTCCTCTAGTGCGCGAGCATGTGCGCTCGGTACGCTCATGAAAAGAGGAGGATGAAAGGAAAAGCTGAAAAGGTCTGAGTACGCTGCATGGTTCAATGAGACAGCTCAATCTCTTGATCGGCCCCCATCCCCACCCACCGCTACGAACATTTTCACAACCATTTTCCTCACACGCTCTTTTTTTTTTTTTAATCCCACTCACAAGTCTCTCCATTAGATTTTTTTGTCCTTTCATTGTAATTCTTCCTCCTCCCTCCTTTTGTCCCTTTGTCCCGTCACCTCGCTTGCGTTGTAGCTACGCCACTGTTTTCTGCTCCCGCTCTCCTTCAGGCTTCACGGCCAGGAGGAGGCTGTGACAGCAGTCTAGGCCTTCACGCAGTTCTTGCAAAGAAACAGAATTGTTTTTGTTTTAAACTCTTATAAATGTCGAGGGGAAATGTAAACAAAACAAAAGTGACAGCAGAACAACGTATAATGACCGTCTTGAACATTGTGGGCTGCCACAATAGACATTGTTTGTCTTAAGACGGAGTTTGAGGACAATGCAAGCCATCCCGAGTTAAAAGAGAGGTTTGCACAAGCTCACAATAGCACGCCGCCCAGGGTTTCTTTTTTTAAATGTTATTTAAACGCTTGTTTAATGTGAGGAATTTGTCAAAGTTACTTATGTAAACAAATGATAAGAGTAGAGATTCTGGTCGCAGCCAGTTCCTCAATCTAACACACACCGTTGACACACGGACGGGCACCTGTTTCAGGCGATCGCACGACCAGCGCCGCGTTCTCCCAACCGCCGTTCACGCTGCCCGTACTTGCACATATACACTCATTTCTGTCACATGTCCATTCAGCCATAAAATCTCCACCCTGTCATTATCTGGAAATGTCAGTCTCAAACAGAGACATGCAATTTCCCTCGCTGCCTTACACAAGCGGCAGCTCCAATGACAAATAAGACACTCTGGTGAGCTCTGTCAGACGCGCGTGTTCGCATCTGTGAGGGTCTGCACGCGTGGCAGAACGAGTCAAGCTCGGTTAAATGGCTTGTGATTAGAACACATTGACTTCTAATTGCCTCTCATTACCGTTTGAGAGTGAGTGGCAGCTGGAGACAAAGGCTACAGCATGGTGGCGGTAGAGAAGTGCACGTGTGTGGACATATGCGTGTGTGTTGTAGGTGGGAGGGTCACGGGTGGGACAATACGCCTGGGCCACAGTGGCATGACAACACAACAGAGGGGTGCAGTTTGGCCTTTTGCTCACGTGTGCCTTCTGAAATCTGAAAAATACTGAACTTAGAGGCCTTTTTGGACCAAATCAAAGCAGACACCTCCAACACGCAGCTCACTGAAACTCCAACTGTTGGCCAACTGCAACTACTCCCTCTACTGTTGTCTAGATATGCAGCTTTTTTTTTTTTTATCTTCCACTCATTCCTTTGGAAACCAAAAATAACTTCTTGGACATGACTCACTACACTCAGCACCAGGCTCATTCTTGTTCCCAACCTCCTGTTAAACAGAAAAAAGCATTTTAAGCGATTAATCGTCACTCTTCGCACTTTGTACCAACATTTCTCCCGCAGTCGTGGATTCAGGAAGCTTAAGTCTTCCCACTAAAAGGACTAGGTATTATCTTTTAACTTTTAATAGATCCTGACAATTACTATTTTTATAATTATTGTTATAATTATTATTAAGACATATAAGATATATAGAAATGATTACTTATTTATTCATCGATTATAAACACCACTAGCAAAGCTGAATCAAAGCATCTGTTGATGCATGTAAAACAATAATTTAAATTATAAAATGTTTTAATGTGTGCAATGGGACCGGGTCTTCCAGGTCCAGATGGGACTGGAACTGATGCCTTGTGTACTTAAAAAACTTGTTCCCCTAATTCCAGTTTGAACTGAAGGTGCACTTAAAAGAATCAAATCTTGGCAGTGACAAGCTTTTTTGAAGAATGTAGATCTCTAGGTAGGTTGGTATCACACCAAGAAAACCTTTTAAATTAATACACTGCATACTTTGCAAAGATTGCTCTTGCCTTTGAAAATATGTCATGAGCTTTGTTTGTTGAGTTTAAGACTAGTTTGAGTCCACGCAAGAAGCTGTTATCGGTCATATAAGGCCTGAGTCAGCTCAGCGGTAGCATGGTACATTACTGCGTCATCGACATAAAAATGAAACTTGGCATGAGAGCAATAAAATTACTTTTTTTTTAATCTCTCATCTACAAGGGACTTGGCATCCCAGTACCAAAACACCCAGACTGAGAAGTTCATGCAGATTACTTAAATCTCGTTGCACTCATCCTAATTACAATGAATCTTATAATTTAGAGTCATTTTAAATGTTTCAAGTAGTCTTTTCTTTTTGCCACAACCAATTTCTGAACCAACCCAGTTTATTCTTGCATGGCATCCCACAGAGATTGATATTTGGTCCCCTGTCATTCATCATCTCCCTCTTTAGCATCATCATATGAGAGCATCCTCTTTTCCGGACCTGGGGCTCATCTGTTGCATCTTGTCCCACCCACATGAGTCATCACTTGTTTGGGACTTTATCCTACCAAAGACCCCGACAACCGGATGAGACAATATCTTTGCAAAAGGACCAATGATAAAGAAAATCAAGCTATTTTTATTTGTTGAATTCCCAATTTAAGACAAGACAAATAACACAATATTAGTGAGATAAACTAATAGTCGAAGGTTAAACTCAATTCCTTTAAAAAATTATATGCTAAATGAAAACTACTGGTTTTGTGATGTAGTTTGTTGCATTTTATAATTAAAAAAAAAGATTTTCTCATCACACTGGCAACGAATAACAATATAACTGCAGACACAGCCACCTCTGCTTACCAAGAAATCAGACTTTTGTCACACAGAGCTACTGAAAAACATGACATGAAGATGTTAATTATATAAAGTGTCTTATAAAATGCATTTACAAGACAACAAAATAATTTGAATAATGAACCTCTCTGCCTAATTCATATGTACTAACATCCTGCACAAACTCCAAAACTAGCAGCTATTTTTGTAGCAAAGCTTCTGACCCACTATGAGGGCGTCAGAAATAGACGTCCAAAACCGAACCATGAAAGCAACCCAACAGAGGTCACTTTTTTGAGGGAACCACTGAGTCTGCATAGGCCTTCAGTTGCACTTCAAGCATCTCCAAACACACGGTGTTGTGAGCGAGTGCATCACGAAGCAAACTGTAAACTGACATCTTAACTCAGCAATGGCTGTGACAGAGGCTGTAATATTTTTGTACTGTGGTATAAACATTGCCCTTGGCTGGCAAACATGAAGCTTTACAAGAACCGGGTGACACGTTCACACTTTAAAGTCCAAACAAAGCGTTTGATACTCTGCACACACTGGATCTGGTTACCTTGGGTTCACGTTGCAGCTACACAAGCACACCAAACAACTTTACATGACAGACCTGCCCAGGTGTCATCTCTCCGGACTTTCAACTATAGCCCCTTTCACACAGAGATTCCGCAATATTGGTGTAAAGAAGTCCTGCCAATACGCCGCCTTTGTTGGTTCACACAGAACCATACAACGCCGGCATAACGCCGCTCCCGTCTGTAAATTCACACAGCATGCCGGCGTTCCGCAATCAGAGGCGTGACGACAGCGTCAGTCCGACCGTCATGTCAGCGGCATGCCGGCTGTGTCATTCACACAGACCCCGTTTCGTCTCTGTGACGGCTCTGTGACTACCTCCGCTGCCGGCTTATTGGTGGGGCCACTTGGCCCCCCCATTCCGCCTCCGTGACTTTCACACAGAACAGCGAGGCGGCTTAAAGGCGCAACGTTCCCGCCTCGAACTGGCTGTGTGAAAGGGGCTTATGTCTCTTTGTTTGTCTTGTTTCAAGTACTCTTAATTATTTAAGTGAAGGCAGAAACATACTAGATTGACAGTGTGATTAAAGAGGGTTATTGCAAAATAATATAAACTGGTGCCCATAAAGTTTTAGATTTAGATTTATTTATTTGCAGTTAAAAATTACACAAATAAAAGTAACAACTTTACAAATTAAAGTGCAGGAATAGGCGAAAACTCAAAGAGCTTATCAGGTGCCTCCACCTATAGTTAACATAAAATGTAATATCATACTTACTGTATAAGAACAAAATATACAAATGAGCAATTAGAACTCTATAGATGATAGAAATAAATGAAAATTACAAAGTTGACAGTGACAGTTTTATGTTTCTCATGTTCTTGGGTCCAGATGTTCCGGTGTTTAATGTGGTTATTAGCCAATTGAAGCCCATTTTTGTTTAGGTATAGAGGTGTCAAAGTCTGGAATAATTGGTACCATATTGCAAACAATTGTAGGTCCCTATCCATCTTCAAAAGTCGCTCAAGAGAACATTTAAGTCAACAATGTAGTCAAGAAAGCTCTTGCTTTTCCCACTTTTAATGTTTCTTTTGTACTTCATATTCTGTGTTGCCACTTGTTCAGCATAATATTCATATTTTCATGATCATGTCTTTATAGGTCTACAGTAATTTTTCATTTTCATTCATGTTCTGCATGCAATTTTTATGATGTATTATTTATTTTTATTTTATGATTTTGTATCCTCATAACTATATTGTTAAATGTTATTAGGTGGGGGCTCCTTATAAGCCTACTGGCTTGCTCGCTCCTCCCTGCACAGTTTTCTTTTAACTGCACTTATTTGTGTGATGTTATTTTTATTGTATTTGCTAAATAAACTAAACTAAACTATTACTGTGAGCTGAACTTTGAGGGGAGATTGTTCAAGTTACTGCTAAAAGGCAATCCACTAAAACTTAATGGGAACATGCAACTGAAGAATGTAACGTGCATATGATCAGAAAAGGGGGGGAACTTAAAAATGCAAAGGCGCGCAGCTTCTTCTCTCCATCCATGTAGTCTGATTACATGTGTAATATGCGTGAGAGCAGGGAGGATCGCTTGGGACGTATAGCCCGTCCGATTTGGAGGTGTAAACAGAGTAAAAATAGCAGCTATAGCAGGCTTCCCTACAGTCCCGTTATATAATGGTCCCGGCTGGGATGAATGACATCACGGGTAGTCCTGTAATGTCCTTTACAACCAGCGGATAAAGTGGAGTAACCTCTCACATACGTGACAATAAACGTGTGTAAACCAGCTGTCGAAACGCGCACAGCACAACGTGACTGCGTTTTCGCAACAAAGTGTCCAAATGAAGGACTGTGGTTAAGTTGTTTGTCTCTGTTTCGTGCGGACGAAAAACACTTCCGCGATGGTGAAACGGAGATAAAAAACGATCTGCCTTCATTTGACATTCCTCGTCAGTAAGAAAAGAGTCCAAAAGAATGTCAGTGCGACTTCAAGCGAGCGTATTCATCGGGGTGTGGCACTATTTTAGAGGGGGAAATGAGTAGTTATACGCAGAGAAAAATGTTTGAGCCGAGAGGTCGAATGGCGCAGTTAGTGGAAGTGGAGCGGCCGCCCCGCCGCGAGCTGGCCGGGCGGAGGAGCCTCTCGCCCGGGCGGATTCCCGCCGAGCCTCCGCTGCGCTTCCCACCACTTCAGGCTGATTTATAGTCCCGCGTTACACCGACGCAGAGCCTTACGGGCGTACCACGCGCGTCGCCGCGGCTCTGCGTCGATTTAACGCGGAACCACAATTCAGGCTTTTACACAACACTTTGCATTCGCGTTTCGAAATGACAAGTACACAAACCCACGCCCCGTCTGCCCCCCCAAGAGTTGGCCACTCTAAAACAACTAAAGAGTGCGAAGTTAACATTTTTTTCCCAGGCTTTTTTCTAAGTAGTATAAAGCGGCGCTTCGGCAGCGCCACCCTTTTCCCAGTTCTTTTCCAGCCATTTTATCTTACTCAGCTCCGAAATAGGAAAAGTGACACGACGAAAAAAAAGCAGGGAGAGGTTGTGCGACAGCAGCAGCTTGTCGGTAGATAGTTTTTGCGTGACTTACAGTGCGTGGTTAGCCGCGGGAGTGTGCGGCGGTCCTCTGCTGCCAGGGCTCCCTGCACGGCTCCGGCGCTGAGGGAGGAACGCGTCTCCCTCTTATTGATGTCTGCAGCGCAGCTAATACCTCTCTGCCCCCACCTTCACAGAGACGGAGGGAGAGGTTTCAAAAAAAGAAAAAAAAAGAAAAGAAAAGAAAGAAAGAAAAAAATGGAGCAGTATTTTTTTTTTTGCGAGGTACTCATGCAAAAATATGACAGGAGCTCAGAACGCAGCAGGCGTCCAGAGAATTTACCTCCATGCACGGGAAGTTCGGTCACAGCGCCCGAGCGTGGGAATACACACCGCGTACGCCATTAATAGTTCAAGGGTGTTTTTGTGTACTAGAGTATGCAAGCAGGGCTGCATTCATTGTGTGTTTAGTGTCCTGTATTATTGGTGATACTTTTTTTTAACTTTGATTGCAAGTTCAACCTTTTTCGACGAGTCTGCAAAGGTTACTAGGTCACGGTGGGCCCTGGGACTGGGACTCTGAGGCTCAAGGTTGCAGAGAAAATCAGCTGAAAGCTATGACTGACAGTCAGCTGACAGTTAGTTGCATGGTGGAAATCTCATCTGCCCACTGATTTCACACACACAGTCACAGGATGCATAGTAGAAAAACATGAAAACTAAGTTAGCGTATTTGTTTCGTGTCAGTTCCCCCTGGTATGTTCTTCTAATGCATAAAAGATCCTGTTTTTTTTTTCTAAACTGACCTCTGTGACCTCTCCCCCAGATTCAAACACAATTGCAAGTGCCTGGCCATATACTTCAGAAGAGAGTGCAACCCAACCCTGCCCGTGAGCCACAGGCTGCATGAGGCTGCAGAGTGACGGGCGGTCAGGGTTGTATCGTACTCCCCGCCAGTCACTCAATAAGCGACCTATTGTCCAGCACTCTATTGTGCCCTTGTCACATGTGGGGCAAACAAAGAGACAGAAATGTAGGCTGCCCTGTGTGCCCGAGGGCTAGTGTTACAGTACATTCATAGCCTGGGTGCACAGAAGTGAAAAAGACGGAGCTACAGCAGTTAGTGAATGAGCCGTGATACTTGAATGAAAGATTTTTTTTTTATTTCACAACCACTGAATTTTCAACCTCCTTGCTGTCAGGGTTGTAATTAATGAGGATTCATCTGGCATTAAATGCCTGAACACATTCATGATGACCACTATAATAACCACTTGTTGATTTAGTGAGTAATGGTAAAAGCAGATTTGGGGGTGCCCTGTTGCCCCACCTGCGGCGTCATTCTTACATGTTATCCAGTCTGACCCACCCCAATATAAGTGCCAGATTACAGTACAAAAGCAAACAGTTGAGCACACGTTTCTGAATTCAACAACCACAGATCCAGATTAGTGATTTTGTTTTATTAGCTCACAGAGTGGTGTGTATCCACGCAAGCATGTACTTGCACCGGTCTTTACTGTTCCACTCCTGCACTCTGCATGAATGCACGAGCAGGTACAAACGTGTCCATGTTAATGAAGGACACAGCCTACCGTGCAGAGAGCTGAATATCTGACTTTTTCCAATAGGCAGTTCCAGAGTGCCCTGTTGGCTCAAGCCTCGATTTGAATGACTTGCAGCGCTCAGAGTGCACTGAGAATGCATAGTTGAGCGATGGTGTGTAGTTCAGGGCCACGGTGCACAAGAGGAATAACGTGCTACTCCCAGAGGAGGAGCAGATTCTTTTTACAGTGTTGGGTTACTCCCTAGAGACATACCTGTGTTCTTCACAGGAGGTGTAAACAGTATACAATCAGGGACAATGCATGTGCTAGGTGTGGCCTGTTCGGAGTGGAGTTCTGAGAAATAGAGACGGCCCGCTTAAATGTGCATACTTGCACTGTAACTGACTCACACTGAAATGCCATTCGTGAATACTTTCATCTAAGCAAATACCCCGGACCACACAATCAAGCACGCACTCTGCTTAGCCAGTGATTTGTAGAAGGCAGGCGGACAACGGGTTTGTTACTGCGATTATGGCAGATAAAAGAAAACTACTTACAAATGAAGAGGACGTGCCATTAATCATTTCAAGTCTTCAGAAGAAGCTCTTTAGAGATGTTAAAATACTGTTTTGGTTATGGATTCTCTTCTTTTTATTAGACATGGGCTCTCAACAAATAAACTCCTACAGGCATTTTAATGACTGCATTTTTCTACATTGGTGCATGAAGTGAAAATGTAAGCAAGACGCAGAGTTGCTCAAATTTCAGCTCTTAAGGCTTCTTTGAAAGAAAAACAAAACAATTTAAAAGAAAAAATGTTATTATTAGGGGAAGGAATGCTCATCCTGTGAGTTTTAAAAGCAGCCCTCACTTATGGGTTCAAGGCTGCTGCCTGTGCGTCTCAGAGCTGCTTACTGCTCCCCCTGTTGGTCAAGTGTGGTAGTGTTTACAGCATTGGACCGTGTCACTCTTACTCATCACTTAAGAGCACATATACAGGAACATATATCATCTTGGTTCAGTTATTAACTCGTAAAAGCTCAACTCGAGGGTCTGCAAGGAATCAAAATCATTTTGTCAAAGTTACAACCTCACCAACATACCATCATCTTCACTGCAACTCTCTGACAACCAAATTACACAGGCTTAAAGTTGCCTTGGCAAGTGTAATCCTGCAGTGAATGCCTGCCACTGGCTTACCTGTTCTCACACACCTTCCCCATTCCGCGACACCCGAGGAATAAAGCGCTGAGGATTAGAATGCAAAGTGAGTTCCCTAATCTTGTGTATTAACAGCAGCCAGTTGAATCCCGGACGCATAGGTTTTAGGAAGTACTCCTCAGTGCTCTATAGTGCAACCACGACTTTAGTTTGACTGGTGCTTTTCTCTGTCACGTTCATGCCGTAAAACCGCAGTGAAATCCTGATTATTGCACAGATGGAACTGTAATATAAGACGGCCCTCTGCCTTCCTCTAATTGTAATTCTCTGCAGTCGTGATAAATGTGTTCAACTATCATAACTGCATAAACACCAGCGCCTCGTCTTTCAGAAATGTTCCTTCAGCTGTCTTCAGCTGTTTTCTGGTTGAATACATTTCAAAATAAAGCCTCTCATGTTGATCCACTCTCCTTCATAGTAACCATCTGAATTATTGACCAGTTATGGGAGACTTTCCAACACACTTTTGTACAAACACAAACAATCGAGCATACACACGGTGAGTGATATCGTGACAGGTCTCTACACTACACAGCCACTCACCTGTGGGTCAGAGGGGAGTCAGCTGGATAATAGATGAACTTCAGTGAGCCAGTCTGAAAAATCTGGAGCAGTCGCCCAACACCCTCGGTGGGCGGTTTTCTTTGGCGTGTGTGTGTTTTTTCCTAATAGCCGGTGGAAAAGAGAGCAAGAAACTGACAATCTGAAGAGCCACTTTCTACAACGCATGAGAACTAGAAATAAAGCAGATGGAGGCAAGTAAGGAAGGAAAACTAGCACATAAGGTCCCTTCAGAGAGCTGTGAAGGTGAGCACCCTAATGGAATCAGTCATGGACCTGTGACCTGTGACCTGAGGCCTTCACCCCCCCGAGATGACAATAGAGCCCTTACGTGACGCTGTTGTCCTAAGGCTTGTCCAGCACAGTTGAGAAGCTCCAGGGACGCCAGTTTTAACCGGGAAGGCCCCCTTTCATTCAATATATGAGTGCTGGAACAGGGGTCTAATAGAAATCTTACCCCATCTCACTTTCTTCTGGGTCCCGAACCGATGCTGTGCCTCAATTTGAGCCTGACTACCGTATTTTCTGGACTATAAGCCGCACCTGCATATAAGCCGCATCCGCTCTATTTAAAAAAAAAAAAAGATATGCAAGCCGTAGATATTTATGTTGTTAGATTAGATATTTACTACATGTACATAAGGATTTTGAACTGTAAATGAGGTACATGTTTGTACCTAAATAGATCCTTTCCTAACAGTGTCTTTTAACACGGCAGCAACTTTGCTGATTAAAACGGGACAGAACCAAGAGAAAATAACCGGTATTTATTTATCTATTTATCTGTTTGAAATCTGCTTCTACCTACTTCTATCTGCTAAAGAAGAAGTAGCGTATTCTTCTTTGCATTTATTTTGTCTTAGTTTTGATTCTAATTCCGGTTAGAGCGCCCCGAGCGGTGGAAGAAAAATCCACAGAATAGCTGCACCTTTGTATAAGCTGCATGGTTGAAAACCTATGAAAAAAGTAGCGGCTTATAGTCCAGAAAATACGGTATATAAAGCTTGTGTATTTTAAACACCACTCCAACGTCAACGCTCAGGTTCTTCCCCCAGCAGTGAAGTGATGTCTCATGCCCTTGTAGCTTGTAGCTGGATTCAGAAGCCAGTGCACAAAAAGGTGATCTCCTATAATGTGAGAAGAGCAGGCCCCATCAGCTCTGTGATCTCCCTCACTCTCTCGGTGTCTCACTCTGCCACCAAAGTTATCTTTCTGCTGCTCTTAACACCAGCCGGGCCACAGAGTCTAGACACATGTTTCAAAGGCCTTTTGAAAACTTGAATCAGTGACATTGTTGCCTCATCAATGCGCCTGGATGTCTGACCGTGAGAGGTCTGATAACGCCGATCTTGTAAAAACCAAGCCGTCAGAAATACAATGAAATATTCATCGCTGCAGCAACCGTCTGCCCATGTCGTCTTAGTTATTGTTACGGTGAGTAAGTATGGGATTAATGTCTGACTGTATTTATGCTGGATGAAAGCATAATTAAAAATCCCTGCAAGCATTTACTGCTCACGGTGTAAACGTGACACAGAGGCTGATCCTGAGGGATGAACAAGATCCTCCCACATCTGGTGCTGACCAACGCGTTGTTGTCGTCCCATGCATCTCCCACCCTCGCCGCTACTTATTTATAGATCCCTTTCTCTCTGACTTCTCAGTTCCTTGAGATATCAATTATGCAGACTCCTTGAAGTATACTAGCTCGACTTCTCGACTATCTCCGCAGCACTGACTTCGTCTGAGATGAAGCTGAAAGCAATGCGGCGTACTTTGCCCTACAAATGCCTCCATCGCTCAACGCAGCGCTTCCACTCATCGACTTTCCCAAAAAACCTTCTCATGTTTGAGTAATGGACTTGAGCTGACGGGTTCCTCTTGTGCGTGTCTGCTCTGCGTGTGTTGACAGTACTACATGATTCATCAGCTGTGGAAAATGAGGGGTTTTCCTCCAACTATAAATATCTTTGTCAGCGTGCTTCAAACATGGTTAAGTATTGCATGTTCGCGACAGGGATCCAATGCTACTCACATCTAGTTGATGATCTGCCAGATGTGGCACATGTGTGATGATTCACCTCAGATGCCCTCAAGCCCAAAGATGTCCAATTACAGGGTTAACAGAAGGATTTTTCATAGTTATATCAGATATCCATGATATGCAATACCACCTGTGGAACTGCATATCACAGGTGTCAAACTTGTCATTAAATCACTGAAAGTTAAAGCCTCTCCCTGTCTAGGTTCCCGCCCTCTTTAACCCAAGACGACCTATTTGATAGATGCCTTACATGCAGGAATGGATGAATGTGCTCTGTTCAACATAAAACATTAAATAAGTAGGATTCATAGAGACTGCAGTGTAACTGAGGTCAAAGTAAGTTAAAGAACCAGAATCTGTTTTCATCATCCACACCATCCAACCTTTTTTTTCTGATTTTAACTTGAAAATCAGAAGTCTTTATGAAGACTTTCAATCTTTACAGATTAATTGGCTATCTTCTGGCTCAACGCTGCACTTCATCTCCAGCACACGCCAGCCAAGCCTGAGAGAATCCACAATACACCGGTTCCTCCGTTTATTAGAGAAATACTCCCGCCCTTATCGATGAATTAACACAAAAACACGCATGATGGAGTGGGATGTTGCGTCTGGATCTGTGCTGCGTGTTGCGTTTGTTCTTCTTGCTAGCTGGGCGTGACCGTACTTCCCTGATTCTATTAATAGCAGAGCTCCAATAGCTGACCCGGTGTTAACACACGTTGTCAGTACGCGGACTACATTATAACCCACCCGACCCACTGAGCCATCTGCTATATAGGGGAGGGATTTCCCGCATGTCATGAACACTAACTTTAGATTTAGATTTATTTATTCAGCACAGTATAAAAAACAGAACAAGTAACATACAAATGTAAAAGAGTGATTGGTAATGTGCTAGGCTGAGGCAAAAAGCCCAAGGGGCTTATATGAGGCCTCTACCTATGTAAAATACAGAAAAAGATTGTACAAAGATTGAAAATATGCAGGATACACGATTGCAGTCTAAAAACAAAAACAAAGCAAATAAACAGCAGCATGAATAGAATACATGGTATCTACATGATTAATCTAGAAACATCATTAGGTATTCTGATCAATTAAATGTGTCCTGAGCTTATGTTTAAAATTGAACTAACTCTAGTTACTAGACTAACTCACAAGACAAGTTGGAAACAAACATATATATGATTATGAGCATTTTTTGCACAGCCACATCAAATTTACAAACTCCACCTTCGTTTACACACATGTAGGCCGCACATGTGCACACGTGAACCACGTGAGGACACTCATAATACCCCCATTAGTACCCACTCAGAAGTCATTACAGACCTGTCTGCCACCAGTCTGTGTGTGTGTGTGTGTGTGTGTGTGTGTGTGTGTGTGTGTGTGTGTGTGTGTGTGTGTGTGTGTGTGTGGGTCCAGCTGTTGGATTTACTGACACTCCACCGCAGAGCCATTAACGGCCCGCAGCCGGAGGCCTGAACGCTTTCTGTCATGCAACATGTAACCTCCCGCGTTGCAACCTGTCAAAAACTATAGATGTTTATGTGGGTGTGTAAATTATGACAAAAAAAAACATGTTTTTTCTGGCTTTCATTTGTTTTAATTTTGATTTAAGTTGTGAAAAGTTGGGTTTTGTAACACTCTGTTTGAGAACATAATGTCCTGTGAGAGGTGGGGCTTCTTTGTGAGTGTTGGGCAATACCTAGCAGCTGACATTATTGCTTTTTACACACACACACACACACACACACACACACACACACACACACACACACACACACACACACACACACACACACACACACACACACACACACACACACACACACACACATATTGATATAGTACACACAATGAGCGTGCTCCTCTGTCATTAAATGTTTACCACTTCCTCCTCTCCTCCTCTCCTACCCCCATCCCCATGCGGTATCGTACTACATGCTCTACTTGACAGCTCATGCCGAGCCAGCACATTCCACATTATTACTACTTCAGATGTTTGTGGCCCAGCAGAGCGCTGATTGGCTGAGCCGCCTCCGACACGGAGGTCAGTGGCAGCCAATGAGAAGCCGGAGCCTCCTCAAAACACACGCCCCCCGCCAGGACACACAGAGAAAGCCTAGTTCTGTTCAATCAGGGGGAATTAACTTTAACTGAATTAAATATCCACGGTACAAAAATGTTACTTTACATGTCTTATTTAATATTTTACTCTGCATTCTTCACCAGAGACCAAATACACGTCAGCAGACACAAACATCAGGGGTTCAACATTAACAGTAATGAAGCAAAACACGCACATTAAGTGGAGACATGAATGCACACAAGTGCAGGAACGGAGCCGGTGTTCTGTCAATTTCTGCTACCTGCCGAGAAATGCTACTTTGTGGTTCTGCGCATGCGTACAGTCGATTTTCAAAGATTGATTGCCACGCCAATCATTTCTTGCACCATGTAAAATTGATAATATGGGATGTTGAGTATTTGATCCTTCAAAATACACTACCCATGACATGAATTGCATTACCCTTTGTGAACATTATACGATAAAGAGAAAAAAAAACAATTCTATCGCTTTATTTGATATTCATGCAGTCATTGGCCTTTATTTAACCGGGCAGGTCATTAATAACACGTTCTTATTTACAATGACGGCCTGGCAAGCGACAAGCACCACTTGAGGGAAAAGGAAGTGGTTTAGGGAGTAAAACATAGTAAAATTGTAGCTCTACAAAGGTAGAAAACCATTAGGTAGCATTTTTTGGCAAAGCAGGTTTGTGGCCCGGATCTGGAGCACAGAGACGGCCCTGAACCAGAGACTGAGGCGTCAGGGTGGAGCACGCAGCAGAAAAACAGAGAAAAAAAATCACATGAAATGTTTGCTTACTGAGTCAGATGGAAAGTCCATTTCTTTGTGTAACTGTCTGAACTAGATCCCTTGTATAAAAAATAAAAAAAAACTAGACGGAATTTAAATTTCCTCTCATTATATACGACATAAAAGTCCTATTTGCGGCGGTGTTCATTGCTGAGACTAATCAGAGAGGTACTTAGTGAAGCTAAGATGTGACAAAAGCTACACATTGATACTGCCCATTATCTTTTGATACTTTCATTCATCGGATAAAAGTAATTACTATTTAAAATTATGGATGACACTTTTCCATATGACTTTCTGTAGTTTTTATCAGTAGAAATGTGTAATAAGGGCATATTGAGGCAGTAATAGGGGAGTAAATTGAGACTTAATAGCTGTGAGTATATTTTCAGGTTAAGCTGTTGGTAAAAAAGTGAATTTGGCTATTACACTGTAAGTGCTAATTCAGTGGGTCAGATTATCCCAGGCAGTGTTAAAGATGTCCCTATACTGATGACTCCGTGATATCATGACGCAGCTCTGCAGCCGTCCCCCAACTGAAGGCTGATTTATGGTTCCGCGTTACACCAACGCAGACCTACGCCGTAACCTTACTGTGCCTACGCAGTAACCCCTACGGCGTAGGCTCTGCGTCGATTTAACGCGGAACCATAATTCAGGCTTTAGTGTGTGTCAGCAGGTTTTGCTTCAGCGCTCGGGTTTCACCGCCAGTCCGACCCGACTGATCTCCTTCACCCCCACATTTACTGGCAGAGACAGACGCTTTCAGAGAAAGGAAGAAAAGAAAGAAAGAAATGTTAACATCCAGCGGATAAACAGAAACATGATGTCTGTCTGCATCTGCTGAATAGCTGTCTGCGAGTCAGGGTCACTCCAGCGTCTGCTGTGCTCTGCTCGGTTTGTGAGTCTGAGTAATTGTTGCCAGTGTGTGTGTGTGTGTGTGTGTGTGTGTGTGTGTGTGTGTGTGTGTGTGTGTGTGTGTGTGTGTGTGTGTGTGTGGGTGTGTGTGTGTGTGCGTTTGTACTGTATGTGTGTGATTGTGTTTCAGACACTGCAAGAAAAATGGCCATATAATCCAGCAGATTAGGCTCTTTCCGCAGCAATGACAGGAGCAAATACCTGTAAAGCCTCACCTGGAGGAGTCAGTGAAGACAGGTTGCACGCAGCTGTTGGCGTGCATGTGCAGATGAACTGTGCAGGGCATTGCTTGTACAATAACTGAGGGCTTAAGTGAATCTGGTTGAATTTTAATAGAGTTCTGCAGGGTATTCTATCGCCTCTGGTCCCAAGGCTCAAAGATCAGAGAGAATTTTCAAGCACGGTGTCGCTCAGCCTCGCACGAGCACTCCTTCCTCTCCCTGCTCCCCCTTTTCTTCCCATTTTGCAATCTCCTCATTTTGAACTCCTGTTTCAATCCTTTCCTTCCTCTTGGGCTTTTGTTCTTCAGTTCTTTTTTGTCTTTCTCACAATCCCTCTCAGTGTCTCCCCATTTTCTGTTGTCCTCTCTCACTATCCCTCTTTTTCTCTCTCTCTGTCTCTCTCTCTTCACTCCGTCTTCCTGTGTAATTTGTATTAAAGCCACTCGAGGCGTAATTATTACATAGCTCCTCTCGGCTGCAGTGTGCAGAGTGCAACTCATGTTTCTCAGCACAAAATCTCACGACTGAAGGACAAAGTGCTGCGATGAACTTTAAAAATCATGCATAACCGCTGGAAAATGTTTGAATAGTTTTGCACGCACAGAGATTATACAACAGAAAGCTAATTTCTCATTGCCTCAAAGCCACTGAATGTGTTTAATCTTTTGAAAATCTCATTGAAAATTATTTTAACTCAAAATGTATGGAATATATTATGAATCTATAACTAAAACATTGCATTTACGTGCGTTTCCCTCCTGCATGGTGCGAGGCCATGCGCGTGGGAGGAAGCTGAACTTCCGAGTGCATCCCACAATCCCCAAAGGCGAGATGTTGAAAGATGGAAATATGCAAATGAGGGCCAAAAACAGAAAAGAAAATGAAATGAGGCTATAGAGCTTATAAAAAGTTTTCAATTTAAGCTGATCTTTTTGTCTTATTTGTGTTTAGCTGGAGTGAGGAAGTCTGCAAGATGATTACCGACTCTTTAATTCATGCTTGCTATTTAAAAGCTGCGATTCTGAGGAGACCCAAATAAGCCTTGCATCTTCCTGCTGGGACCATATTACAAAATATGCTTGTGGCTAATCTTACTCAAACACAGAATATTAATATTCAACAGACAAAAAAAAATAAATAAAAAAGAGAGATTGAAAGTGAAATCATTAAAAAGCTCAGCTCTGCTAAATAAACTGTTTCAGAGGAGGGTTTTGATTTTGTCCTTGATAGGCAACACCATCTTTGTTGTGTGATATTTTGGCACAAAAGTAAAATTCTGTCCCTCGGATGTCCCTGCAACAAGAACTGGAGTTTATCAGCTGATACAACCACATGAGAAAGCCTAAATATTCATTCACAAATGACACTTTACTTGAGCGTAAAGAAGCAGCATCAACATCTCTGCTCTCGGAGGCTTCTGGTATGGACCACCACATGTTGGATAAATGCATTCCTCATAAGACAGATAAATATCCCAGATTTTTGGGGGGAAATTTTTTGAAATGTCCAAACTGCAGACAAGAAGGCAGACTCAGCCTGTTGTCTGCAACAGGTCTCAAAGCGAGGGTCCTTGGCATCGGTGCCCTTGGATAAAAGAAACCGACACTTCTGTGATGGCAATATGAACACAGAAATATGGACTGGTATATTTTAGCACAATATATGCTGCTATCCATGCATTTTCAACAAGATAATACCATATCCTACACACTTTACAAGGCCTAAGTGAAGAAGAAGGACTGGCTGGCCATGACAACCACACAATACTGATGTACACCTTAATGTAAATGTTTACCAGAAGAATGGGACAAAATAACGGTCGAAAATTCATCATTTCGTGTCCTCGGTGTCAGAAAACCTGAAAGTGTTGTGAGAAGTACGGGCAGGATTACAGAGCAGTAGAGCATTGCAGCTCCAGTCTATTTTAGGGGTGTGCTGCAGCAGGGAAATGCAGAGAGTACTGTATGTATCATCACATTACATTAAATTGATGACAAAAAAAAACAGGAAAACATCTTAGGGGTACACACAAATGAAAGCCAAAGTACATTTGATTTACATCTTCCAGATTATTTTACTATCTTTGATTTGGGGTTTTACTTTCTTCTCTGAATTTGTCCCCTTGTTTTAGTTGTGGACATAATTGCGTGTTGGAGGACAAGAAAACTGCAAGTTTCAAATATATTAAGCTACATGAACTTCTGGTTTCAACAAGGACCCATTCCTAACCCAAGAAAGTAAAATGACACTTAGTTCATTAACTTTTTCTGTTAATTAATATCTTTAATGCCTCCAGCTAACTGTAAATGTTTAATCCTTGCATTCATTTCTATGATTTTAATTCTTACTGTATTCTGTAATTTAGTGATGCGCAGACTTTTTCTGTACTTCTGTTCTTTTTTCTGTAAAACAATGAAATCCCTGATTAAAAGTGTTTTTCATGATCTAAGTTTAGGTGACTTAGTAACTGGTTTTGGGGGAAAGTTGTAATTAACAATGAATACGTGTTAATGCTTCTGTTCCGTTTCTAATCCATATATCTCTTCTTTTTCTGTGACCTGTTAGCACAGAGATTTTATGGCGTCCTCCCATGGGGGGCAAGTGTTCCCGTGGAGTCACTGCTGGTAATCTTCCCACCTGGAGCCAAGCGTGGTCGAGAAAGAGACCGAATAAGAGTAAACCTCAGATAGTGACAGTAAAAGCAAGTAACTTCTACGCTTACGGGGAACCCTCCGATGTATCTGATGACTTCACATTTCACACCAAAGTTACAACTTTTCAGTAATTTCCATATAGTTGATGGCAGTTGATGTTGGTGTGATTTGTCCCAATTAAACAATATTTGAAAAACACATCTCTCAATTCTGATAAAACACAGTTTAAAGTTTTATTCTTCACTTCAAACTCATTTTTTCAGTCATTAATACAAAACGTGACTGAGAAAAGTACAACTTTTAGCATAAAACATACCAGGAACGAATGTCCAAACTCTCACACAGATAAGTTCCGTGTAAGCAAATACAACTATATCATCACTGAGAGAGAGAGATTGTCAGTGGCATTAAAAGGTTGTGCTGCACAGCCAGCGGGACGTCATGTTTCATGCACATTTGTTGCCAGTTTGTGTGTGTGTGTGTGTTCCAGATGCTGCAAGTAAAATGGTCATATAATCCAGCAGATTTGACTCTTTCCACAGCAATGACAAGAGCAAATAAATTTAAAACAGTTTTGTTTCAGGGGAGATTTTCCTCAAACGCTGACAGTCAACACAAAGAAAACTGCAAATTTAACGAAGGACAGTGAATCCGGTCTGAGGAACTGCTATGCGGGACGTGTCATGAATTACAGCTGTTGATTTTGACCTCTGGAACTGTGAGGTCACACAAACTAGGTGAGCAACGCAGGTACAGCCAAGTTGTTTTGAATGTCAGAATGGACATGCCCTCAATGACGACTGCAGTTGTGGATTTACCAGGGCCCAGGATGCGCAGGTTCCTATTCCACAAAGTATGAGAAAACAAAAAAAAAAAGACAAATCTAGCAACCTCATTTTAATTTCTATGTGAGCCTCAGCATGTTAGCTCTGCTGCCCCCTTGTGGTGTGGCCCAGAGTGTGCACCGGTGGAAACACTGAAGCCAGTCCCTCCGTCAAATAACAAATAAACACATAACGCTACACACTCAACTTTCGGTACAACGTCCATATGGACAAATAACAGATATACAGGCGTTCCAACATTTTTAAGACAATTTAGGACCTGAAATCTGCAGGATTTTTACTGGAAACCTTCCACCTGTGATGCAACAACACTAACCATTGCTGCATGGACGATGGAGGAAACTAACACAGGGAGTAATTTAACTCATAAAACATTTAGATAACCTTGAATCTGCGGTAAAAAAAAACTTGCAATAATTAAAAGTGAAACGTTGTGATTATACCGTTCGGTCAGTTCAAGTCTTTGGTGATGAGACGAACTGCTTCACTGTGGAACGATCTTTATAACTCTTGAAGTACAACAGAATCCTTTTAATCCCATATTACCAGTTACACAATCCCCCACTTTTGCAAGCACGTCTTTAGGAAATTTAATTTCTCTTTAATCTGATTTAATTACACTAGTATTTTTTTTTTTTTTTTGCCCTTAGGCTACAAAAGCCTCCCCCTCAAGGTGCATAAATTCATAGATGCTTTAACAGCTACTTCACTTTTGCATTCTCTCATCTTTTTTAATAAAATAAAACTCCACCTCTTTTCAATATGTTCAAGAGAGATACTAAAACATTGCAAATTGTTGTATCTATTTCATTTTTCATTTCTCCCCCTGATGTCTGACCCTGGTTGAGCTGGAGTACGACTAACGTGAGCAGAGCTAAAGACCGAACAACAGAGACTGAATCATCTCAGAGGAAATTAAAGATGTGGGATTATAAAACTACAACTGCAGAGATATTGTATAATAACGGAGATAAATGTAACTTCTTTTTGCTACAGTGGCCCCGAGTTACACATGAGACAAGAATTGAAAAATTTCAAATATTTGAACCTCTCATGAAATCTTTTAGTCGCTTTTCAAAAACAATCCTTCAAAAGTACAAAGGACGTGAAGAGTGCCGACACGTCTTTTTGTTCTCCTTCATGTTCGAGCATAAATACATTCACGATGTAAAAGGAAAATTGTCAATAGCATACCAAATACTCAGTTTTTTCAACCAGAGAACTTTTGAAAAATATAAACCATTTAAAAGTGTCGCCGCAAAAAAATATCAAAAGTCACATCGTGTGAGGAGAAGTCACTGGAAAGTCCACGATAGCACCTTGTCAGATTACCTTGAAAAATATCAAAACTCCCAAATACTTCAGAGGAACAACAGCTTACCAGCTGGAACAGGAATCAAACATTTAGATGTTGTTATAGTTTCGCTGCATGAATTGGGCCTAAATCTGTATTTATAGTAAAGTGCAGTACAACTTTCCTCCAGTGTTTTCAGTGCAAGTAGACGTGATGAGGAGCAGACCCGGATCTGACGCGGCTCTGCCCGACCCAAGTGTGACGGAGCCCTTCTCCGGAGGCGGAGCTACCTCCCCCCCCGGCGCTGGACCACTATGGTCCCCGCCACGATGTCGTACACAGTCCTGTTGTGCTGGAAGAACAGCAGCGTGATGAAGACGGGGAAGAGGAAGGCGATGGAGAAGTTCTTGTTCAGGGCCCGGACTGCAGAGCTGCAAAGACGAAGGTGGAGGTCACATCAGGACAGATGTTTCACAGTCACGCGCTCATCTGAGCCGAAAACACGAATAGGATACCACTCACGCAGAGAGGGAGACGTTGGATGCTGGGACCACCAGGATGCGGTTTGGTCGGACCAGAGTGGACGTGTCACACGTCACCACCCGCAGACCGAGCAGGAACTTCCCTGGAGTTGCACCGCCGGCACCCCAAATGCAGATAGTCTGTTTGGGCAAAAGCAGTCAGCTTGTTACTAGGGGTGTAACAATACACTAATCTCACGATACGGTACGATACACGATATTGAGGTCACGATAACGATACGATATTATAGCAGTATTTTTTTTAACAACCTTGAATGAGGAACATATGACGGGAAAAAAATGTCTTTTATTTGAAAGACACAAAATACAAAACAATGCTGTACGTTTGCCCTATTGTTACAGTTTGTAATGCTTTATAACTGTTTAAGTTTTAAAGAGAAAGCCAGGCCAACCATTTTCCACAAACTGAACTAAAAGTAAATGTCAGGTTTGATTTATGCATCTTCAGTTTCATACAAGTACAAATATTTACCCACAAACTGAATAGTTTCTCTCATGTATGATTTGACTTTTTTCTTTTCCAGAAATTTAACAACTAAAATTAAATAAATAAATAAAAGTAAATAAATACATACAATTTTACATTATAAAAAAGATTGATTCATGCTCACCTTATAAGTGTAAGAGGAGATTTATTTTTGTTAAGAAGGTTATTTTGGTAATTCAGGGTTGATTATTTTATAAATATATTCTTTATATTCTGATGTAAATTAGGGACTATAATTAAACTACCGCAGTCAGTTTATCTGTAGTAATTAGTATGTTTTAGATTGGGCGGAGTGATACGCCACAGTACGGCACTGGGTGTTGTGTTGATGTTCTAAAATCCTACACTGTTGAGGGACATTAAAGTACACTGGAACTCAGCAGAAGTTGTCCCCGTGTTTATCCTACTCACGACCCGAAAAAGGTTTAATTTAATAAGGTAAGGCTTCACTCTACCCCAGCCTTACATAAGTAAAAGTTCAGCGCTCAAAACGGGACCGCAAAACAGTACTAGTTTCTTCTGAGCGGAGGAAGATTTTGGTCTGCAGGTCGAGGCGCGGTCGTCACGCGTGGTCGGATGCGCGTTACTAGTCAACACAATGGATTAATATTAATAACCCAATATCGCGATACAGTTTGTCACCTCCACGACACGTTTCGTGACGTTTTTGTATTTTTTTTTTTTTTAATTTCGTGGCACGATATATTGTTACACCCCTACTTGTTACTGTACTTCTATTATTATACTCACTATATTAATAAACAATATTTACTAGTAACACCATAACTCATTCTTAAATCAGTTTTTTAAACCACACATGACTTTCATTCCCACCTGGGAAGCCGAGCCTCAGATGTGACGCATGACTTCATCTCAGGCAACTACTAACGCAACGTTGCATCAGCATCCTCTGCAGGGAACCGCGTTGTGTTGTAAAGATCTCACTCTGTCTGACTGTGAAGCCGGTCCTCTTCCACATGGATGAGGACTCTGGTTTATACGTTCTATTTGTCTAAATGGTTTGGTTTGGTTTGTTTTCTGCAGCAGTTTCTCCTTCAAAAACACTGAAACAACTTAAAAACATAAGAGAGCAACTTAAAAAAAGGACTGTCAACATTAACAGCATCTTTATAGGCAACAGGTTTTAAAGTTTTACTGCTAGTTCTTAAAGTTTTAAACCGACTAAAAGACGTTCTAAGATCCAGATCAAAATACAGACATGATTCATCTTTTATCCCTTCGTAAGTGCACTATTTGGTACATTTATACACCAGTTTGACTTGCAGTGTAATGACTGAATGTGTGATCAAGCCGCTGCTTGAGACCTGCCTTACGTACTGACTTTGATTCGAGCCCGACGCCCGAATAATTCAATGTATTTAGAAGCGTTTTTCTATTTTACTCTCTTTTTTCCATTTCTACTACTTTAAAGGCCTTGCTATTTGATTAAATAAGTTTGAATCTGATGGCAAAAGTCAACTCTGTTGTTTTTACATGTGCCTTGCAGATAAATTTGAGCTTAAATCCAGAAAACAGCAGTGTACGCGTAAACTGTTTCAGTTCCCGTTTGCAGGATCGGTGTGAATGCACAGAGCAGAAAGTGAAGGCAGATTATAGACCCACCTCGTAGACGCAGACCAGCACCCTGTACACCAGAGCCACAGCCATCATCTTCTGCAGGTCCTCCATGGACGTGTTCTCATCGATCTCCTCAACAATGAAGTGGGTTATAAACTTGGCAATGTCTCTTAAAAGAGGACAGACAATTGGTCCGTGAGTTTGGACCTGGACACTTGATGGTTTTAGTCTGGAGACTGTGTCATCTCTAACACTTATGGCTCTCTGTACTCACTTCATGCCACTCAGATGCATGATCCACAGTACAATGGTGGCCTTCACGCAAAACAAGATGAAGAAGTCCACCGTTTCTGCCAAGAACCTCTGGAAAGGAGAAGGGATGGCATACTCTCGACCTGCGGGGCAAATAACAACAACACTAATATGAAAACTCAACAGATTTGTGTGCAATCGGAGCGAGATGCTGGATCACTGTTAGGGTTGCCAACCGTCCCTTGAAAAACGGAATCGTCCTGCATTTATAAACTAAAATACGCATCCCGTATTGACCTGAAAAGGGATGCACTTTGTCCCGTATTACTGTGAGAGTCAAAAAATAGTCATAAAATGCCAATGGAAAATGGCATTGAGCTGTTGAGTTCATAAGTTATTTTTCTGTTTTACTACAACTGTCGCCTACAGTCATGGTCTTTGAGGCACAAATATGTTTACAAGTTTTCTACAGACTTTCTGAACTTTTGTTATTGCACTAAAAATGTGCACTATTACAGAATGGATATTCTTCTTTCTTTCTATTGTTTGATATTAATTTATACAATTTTAAGTTAAGCAGTAAAGGATTCTGTTTTTCTTTATTTCAGACTACAAGGTCCATATTGTTTAAGAAAGATACTTATTTTATATTATTATTTTGTATTAAAGTGAATTGCTGGATAATAATTTGTTTTCCATGTGTTCATGGCATTCAAAAATATGCATCTAATTCAATTCAGGTTCGAGTCAAACAGTTAAAAAATAAAATCGTTTCATTCACAGAAAAAGGGTCTTAAATAAAAAAAAACAAAAAATAAATAAAATCACCAGGCCAGGAAGGGTGAAGGCAATCGGGTTGGCCGGCCCTGCCGATGAGGTGTCCCTTATTTATTTTCCAGGGAGTTGGCAACCCTAATCACTGTACACATTTAACCCTCCTGTTGTCCTCATTTTCTGAATACACCCCGTGTCCTCTGGGTCAAAATGACTGGTCTTCATTAAACCCCCATTATAAGCACCTTAATTGAATTTTAAAAACCAAATGTCATCTTGTTTGAAGAATCAACTAGTCATTCATCACGAAATGCGTGAATGCTTAAGTTTTCCCTCTTCAAAAAAATGTGCAAAACTTAGTTTTGAATGCATTTTTATTCATCCCAATGACTCAGTTTCTTTTTTTTCCCCCTCCAATGAACAATTTTAGATAATGTACAATACAAAAATATGAAATATAACATATCCCATTCAACTAATTAGCACATATACTGTAGGGCAGTGTGCAAGTGTACAGCCTTTGCAGATATATTTATTACACCTGCAGCCACAGTATAGTCCTTCTTTTGAGGGCAGAACTGACATCTCTTCCTCTTATTTGCCCTAACTGGGGAAGTTACATTTCAAGTTAAAAGTGGTGGATCATTGTGACCAGTACTGGAGTTGAGGGGGGATGGCATCCCCCCACTGATATAAAAACAGTCAAAATCATCCCCCCTGTAAAACTGCCATCCTGCTTTTCCACCCCTTATGTCATTTCAACAATGAATGTGGTATTACTGCTATTTCAACATTTAGAGTCATCACCAGAAAAATAACTTATTTGACAATTTTCACCTGTTGTTCATGTTGAGTTGGGTATTTATTTAATTAGTGATTTTATTAGATTTTTTAAAGATGAAGGTAACATGTAGACTGCACCTTTATTTTTAATTTCTTGTATTTCTTGAGGACATTTTGTTATCCCCATGGAGGCAATTTGTTTTACTGTCAGTCTTTTCTCTTACTTCTTGCTTTCATTTCATTACTTTAATCTTTTTGAGGGTAGGCAAATAATAAGCTTTGCTTCAGCCTACACCTTTTTCGGTCTAGATGGTATTTGTATATTGGAAATTTTTTGTAATGTTTTCTTTGAATAGTGTATTAGTTTTCTTGTTGTCATTTTTATTCTTTTTTTTAGTGATGTCATGACCGAAATAAACTAAACTAAACTATTTGATGTAAGCCCAGTGGATATTTAAAGCTTACAGAAGGCTGCATTTAAAAGGAGCTGTATGTAAGAGCAATAATAAAACGAATCATAAAATGACCCCGATATGTCAACAGACATTTAAAAATCATGTTCATTTCAAATACTTATGTCACTGACAACAGCACTCAAGCCAGGATATTCCAGTTTAAAAAGAGGAGTTGCAGCCCTCAACTGATGTTTATGTTGTCATTTTTTGTTTTGGCCTGAAGCTCCACCCTCCACCTATCTCCCAATCACCAAGTCAGTATTGTTTCTGAAGCTCCACCCTCCACCTATCTCCCAATCACCAAGTCAGTATTGTTTCTGAAGCTCCACCCTCCACCTATCTCCCAATCACCAAGTCAGTATTGTTTCTGAAGCTCCACCCTACACCTATCTCCCAATCACCAAGTCAGTATTGTTTCTGAAGCTCCACCCTCCACCTATCTCCCAATCACCAAGTCAGTATTGTTTCGGTATCCGGGTTGCCAGCTCGGCTCTAATTATCACAGCCATGGCAGCCTACGTTCCTGCTGCATTCTGCAGCCTGCCTGGCAACCTCTGGTCGGGGGGAGGGTACACGCCAATCAACAATATTTTGAAAGTGACTGCAGTAGGCTACCAGTTTTGGCAATTTCTTACAGACGGCTCCTTTAACTGCTGCTATGTCATTCCTGCAGTATTTCTGCAGGTGTTTTGGTCAGTGCTATTATGGTTAGTGCAGGGTTAAGCTCGTTTCCATGCGCACGTAGACTGTAAAACTGCCATCCCCCCTTTCCATCCCTTATGTCATTTCATCAATGAATGTGGTTTTACTGCTATTTCAGCATTTAGAGTCATCACCAGAAAAATAACTTATATGACAATTTTCACCTGTTTCAAGTAAATTTTCACTTGAAATAAGTAGGAAAGATTTATCTTCTTATTACAAGCAAAAAAATCTTGTTCTACTGGCAGATTTTTCTACTTATTTTAAGTGAAAATCTACTTGAAACAGGTGAAAATTGTTGTTTTTTACAGTGATGAGTCTTGTTTTAAGTGTAATAAGATTTTCTTTACTAAAATGAGACATTTTAACTAGAAATAGGACAAATATTCTTATTTTGAGTTTTTGCAGTGATCCATTTTACTTATCCTGTGAAGGACAGAGTCATATTGATAAGTTCAGAAAACTGTTTTTTATTTTTGTGTTTTGATGTATTTGATGTAAGCCCAGTGGATATTTAAAGCTTACAGAAGGCTGCATTTAACTGCTGCTATGTCATTCCTGCAGTATTTCTGCACGTGTTTTGGTCACTGCTATTATGGTTAGTGCAGGGTTAAACTCGTTTCCACGCGCACGTAGACTTAAAGGCTGATTTATGGTTCCGCGTTACACCAACGCAACACAACGCCTACGGCGTACGGTGCGCGTCGCTGTGTACCATACGCCGTAGGCTCTGCGTCGATTTAACGCGGACCCATAAATCAGGCTTTAATCCTGCTGTCCACCAGACTCGTGGCCTCGCTGAGGTTTGGAGAATCCCACACATGTCCTCAGACCTTTTCCCCGATAAACGACCCCCCTCTGCAGACGGAGCCCTACCTGCGGTAGCCGCGTTCCCGGTCTGCTGCTGGGCCGGCTGCGCGGCCCCGGGGTGCTGGTACCCTGCGGGGCTGTAGGGGTACCAGCCCCGCGGGTCCGCCGGCTGGCCCGCGCAGGGCGGAGGGAAGGGCAGCGCCGCCGGGGCCAGCCAGCCCTGCAGCCCCGCGCAGCCCCAGTAGTACCGCCACATCCAGCGCTGCAGCTCCCAGCAGTACTGCGTCGTGGCGGTGGTCGGGAGCGGCTCCGCTCCGGAGTCCCGGTCCCTGTCCCCCGTCATCGCTACTCACACGCCGGGGAGACTCCAAACCAAACTCTTACATAATTGTCTCCGGCAAAGCCTTTCCGGCCGTTCATTAGCCGCCTCCACTTCCCCCTGGACGGGCGGGGGGGGCGGGTTGCGTTATCCTTTCATACCCTATCTTTTATACATCAGAATATTAATTCTTTAAGTTTTAAAAGAATGTAAGTCACATAAAACAAGCTATTATAAGTCAACAGTCCCGATGGAATCAGCTAAGATCCGTCACATGGCAGGAACGACTACCAGCTCCCCCTCCTCTGTCTAGATTGGTATAAACCATTTAAAGGGACCCGCCACTGTGTTACAACAAATTCCTTTATCCGATATTTTTTTAACTTGAAATGTAACTTCCCAGTTGTTTTATATTAATTTATACAATTTTAAGTTAAGCAGGACAAGTTTCTGTTTAAGTAAGAAACTTATTTTATTCAGTTCATTTTGTTATTTTGTATTAAAGTGAATTGCTGCTTAATAATTTGTTTTCCATGTGTTCATGGCGTTCAAAAATATGCATCTAATTGAATTCAGGTTCGAGTCAAATAGTAAAAAAATCGTTACACTCACAAAAAGGGGGCTAAAAAAATTCACCAGGCCAGGAAGGGTGAAGGCAATCGGGTTGGCCGGCCCTGACAGCGAGGTGCCCTTTATTTATTTTTCAGGGAGTTGGCAACCCTAATCACTGTACACATTTAACCCTCCTGTTGTCCTCTTTCTCTGAATACACCACGTGTTCTCTGGATCAAAATGACCCTTCTTCAGTAAACCCACATTATTAGAACCTTAATTGAATTTTAAACACCAAATTTCATCTTGCTTGAAGAAACAACTTGTCATTCATCACAAAATGCGTGAATGCTTAAGTTTTCCCTCTTCATTTGTATTTCAAGGTCACTATGATCCGCCACTTTTTTTTACCTTGTCTGCACACATATTATTGATTGATACCATGACGGTAGAAACCAAAAGTGTATATATGTGCATTATTACTATATGTAATATATACATATATATACGCACACATATGCGTACACATACATAAATATACACATACAAACCCAGTGTTGTTTTTTTTTTTTTTTTTTTTTGGGGGGTGGGGGGGGGGGTGACGACATCCACTGCCAATCCAGGAAGCAGGAACACACGGAGACACACGTCAAGCACTGGAAATCTGCAACAAAAAACCACAAACAAAGCACGAAACCGGCACGGAGCCATCCAAAACACGAACAGCAATCGACCTAAATCTTGAGATCTGATCGCAGTTTGAGCTAAGCTATCGCTACCGCTACCTAAACCCAAAAACTAGAGAGCCAGCATGCAGGTGAACAAGCCAGTGTGTATGTCTATGTGTGTGTGTGTGTATGTATATGATATGATCCGCCACTTTTAACTTGAAATGTAACTTCCCCAGTTAGGGCAAATAAGAGGAAGAGATGTCAGTTCTGCCCTCAAAAGAAGGACTATACTGTGGCTGCAGGTGTAATAATCTGCAAAGGCTGTGCACTTGCATACTGCTCTAAATGTGCTAATTAGTTGAATGGGATATGTTATATAGTCTGTGTCAACTGCCAAATGAACTTATTAATTAATTAACTTCTCCTCCCTTTTCTCTCTTTTGTCCATGTTGCAGCATCCTTTGCCGGACACCGGAACCTGCAGGTGGTCGTGGGTGGCTTGTAGCTTGCATTACGGAGCACAAGTCTTTCCCCGACCCTGCACCCCAACCTGGGACTTGCTGATTGGGCCGGAGCTTCGGGAGCTGCGTGCTGGCCTGCGGTCCCCACCCCTGGTCATCCCGTTGCTGGCCCCCCCTTCTCCTCCCTTTTCTCTCTTTTGTCCTGCAGGTGGCCGTGGGTGGCTTGTAGCTTGCATTACGGAGCACAAGTCTTTTCCTGACCCTGCACCCCAACCTGGGACTTGCTGATTGGGCCGGAGCTTCGGGAGCTGTGTGCTGGCCTGCGGTCCCCACCCCCGGTCATCCCGTTGCTGCTTCCACCTGCCTGCTGTGCTGTTGCCGTCCCTGACCCACCAGTCTGGCCCTCGGCAGGAGGGTCCCCCCTGATGAGCCTGGTCCTGCTCAAGGTTTCTTCCCTCCTAAAGGGGAGTTTTTCCTTGCCACTGTTTGGCTTAAGGTTTTTCTCCCACTAGGGGAGTTTTTACCTGCCATTGTTTATGTAATAACTGCTCGGGGGTCATGTTCTGGGTATGGGTCTCTGTAAAGCGTCTAGAGACAACTCTGTTGTATTAGACGCTATATAAATAAAATTGAAATTGAAATTGAATTGAAATTATTTGGACCAATACAAATGACAATATAAACAATAACAAAATAATATCAAAATCACAGTATTATATAAAAATCTCAATATTTCAAAATGTGCTAATAACAATACATTCACTAAATATTTCCATTTAAAATCAATAGGCTAATAGAATCACAATAAACATAAAATAGGTGGTTATGAATAAAGGTAGTCTATAAAAAATGATCAATTCTATATAAGGGTAATGAAAGTACTCATTCTATATTTATATTATATACAATTCTTATTATTATCTATATAAAACAATTATATTATTCCCTTATGCCTTTAGTCACACAACAATTACATCAATCATATACGGTTCGTCCGAAATGCCATACTAAACAGTGTATACTCAAAATGTATACTTAAGTTCGGCACACTATGAGTAAATATCAGTAGTATGCATTAATTGGGACGTTTTACTCAGAGCGACACGGCACTTCCTACCGTTCGGAGGGGGACTTGTTACCATGGTAACAACTCCTGTCCAGATCTGTGCAGACCTGAACCAGAAGACCTGAGAGGTCTGGATGGTTGCTATGGCAGCAACAAGTCTCTGATGTATTTAGGTCCTAAACCATTCAGTGATTTATAAACTAACATGGAGTACATTTCAACTTTTCTGTTGATTTAAAGATACCTGTTGACACAAAGTAGTCCCTGTCTTTTAAGTAAGACTCAAACCAGTCAGGTACTGCTCCAGAAGGTCCGACCCACTTCTCCATTGGCTCTAGTAATATACCATGGTCACGGGTGTCAACCGCTGCACTGAGGTCCAGTAATACCAGCAGGTTGGTTCTCCCCCAGTCTGGATTTATGTGGGTGTCGTTGAACACCTTGACAAGGGCGGTCCCAGATCTGTGGTGAGCACGAAACCCTGACTGGAAGACGTCAAAGCGGTGGGTCAGAGTTAAGATGGTATTTAATGGTTGAAACGATCAATAACCTTACTGGTGGAGATGGGTCAGCAACTTGTCCAGATTGGTCTTTTTCAGCAGTGGTTTGGTGACCGGTGGGGAAAACACCTGACAAAAGGGATGAGTTCACTATCTGAATCAGATCAGATGCCGTGACGGGTAAAACCTTCTTGAAGCTGTGGGTAAAACATCCAAGACAACAATGAAATCCCTGATTAAAAGTGTTTTTCCTGATCTGAGTTTAGGTGACTTAACAACTGGTTTTTGGGAAAGTTGTAATTAACAATGAATATGTGTTAATGCTTCTGTTCTGTTTCTAATCCATATATCTCTTCTTTTTCTGTGGCCTGTTAGCACAGAGATTTTATGGCGTCCTCCCATGGGGGGGTTTGGGGGGAGGCAAGTGTTCCTGTGGAGTCACTGCTGGTAATCTTCCCACCTGGAGCCAAGCGTGGTCGAGAAAGAGACTGAATAAGAGTAAACCTCAGATAGTGACAGTAAAAGCAAGTAACTTCTACGCTTACGGGGAACCCTCCGATGTATCTGATACATAATTCAAAACCAAGACTTCACATTTCACACCAAAGTTACAACTTTTCAGTAATTTCCGTATAGTTGATGTCAGTTGATGTTGGTGTGATTTGTCCCAATTAAACAATATTTGAAAAACACATCTCTCAATTCTGATAAAACACAGTTTAAAATTTTATTCTTCACTTCAAACTCATTTTTTCAGTCATTAATACAAAACGTGACTGAGAAAGGTACAACTGGTAGCATAAAACATACCAGGAATGAATGTCCAAACTCTCACACAGATAAGTTCTGTGTAAGCAAATACAACTACTTCATCACTGAGAGAGAGAGATTGTCAGTGGCATTAAAAGGTCGTGCTGCACAGCCCGCGGGACGTCATGTTTCATGCACATTTGTTGCCAGTTTGTGTGTGTGTGTTCCAGATGCTGCAAGTAAAATGGTCATATAATCCAGCATATTTGACTCTTTCCACAGCAATGACAAGAGCAAATACATTTAAAACAGTTTTGTTTCAGGGGAGATTTTCTCAAATGCCGACAGTCAACACAAAGAAAACTGCAGATTTAACAAGGGAGACTTGGAACTGGCGGGACGTGTCATGAATTACAGCTGTTGATTTTGACCTCTGGAACTGTGAGGTCACACAAACAAGGAGAGCAACGCAGGTACAGCCAAGTTATTTTGAATGTCAGAATGGACATGCCCTCAATGACGACTGCAGTTGTGGATTTACCAGGGCCCAGGATGTGCAGGTTCCTATTCCACAAAGTATATGAGAAAACAAAAAAAAAGAAAAATCTAAATGAGCGATCTCATTTTATTTTCTATGTGAGCCTCAGCATGTTACCTCTGCTGCCCCCTTGTGGTGTGGCCCAGAGTGTGCACCGGTGGAAAACACTGAAGCCAGTCCCTCCGTCAGCTGGAGAAGGGCAAGTACAGCCCAGGCAGCTACGCTACACCCTCACAGGGCCACAAATAAACACATAACGCTACACACTCAACTTTCGGTACAACGTCCATATGGACAAATAACAGATATACAGGAGTTCCAACCTTTTTAAGACAACTTAGGACCTGCAATCTGCAGGATTTTTACTGGAAACCTTCCACCTGTGATGCAACAACACTAACCATCGCTGCAGTACAACTTTCCTCCAGTGTTTTCAGTGCAAGTAGACGTGATGAGGAGCAGACCCGGATCTGACGTGGCTCTGCCCAACCCAAGTGTGACGGAGCCCGTCCCCGGAGACGGAGCTACGTCCCCCACCGGTGCTGGACGACTATGGTCCCCGCCACGATGTCGTACACAGTCCTGTTGTGCTGGAGGTACAGCAGCGGGATGAAGACGGGGAAGAGGAAGGCGATGGAGAAGTTCTGGTTCATGAGCGGCGTGCTGAAGATGAATAAGAGGAAGGCGATGAAGCAGTTCTTGATCAGGGCCCGGACTGCAGAGCTGCAAAGACGAAGGTGGAGGTCACATCAGGACAGTTACGCGCTCATCTGAGCCGAAAACATGGAATACGAGACTACTCACGCAGAGAGGGAGACGTTGGATGCTGGGACCACCAAGATGCGGTTCGGTCGGACCAGAGTGGACGTGGCACACGTCATTACCCGCAGACCGAGCAGGAACTTCCCTGGAGTTGCACCGTCGGCACCCCAAATAAAGAGGGTCTGTTTAGGCAAAAGCAGTCAGCTTGTTACTGTACTTCCATTTTCATACTCACTATATAAACAAACAATATTTACTTGTAACACCATAACTCATTCTTAAGTCAGTTTTTTAAACCACACATGACTTTCATTCCCACCTGGGAAGCCGAGCCTCAGATGTGACGCATGACTTCATCTCAGGCAACTACTAACGCAACGTTGCATCAGCATCCTCTGCAGGGAACCGCGTTGTGTTGTAAAGATCTCACTCTGTCTGACTGTGAAGCCGGTCCTCTTCCACATGGATGAGGACTCTGGTTTATACGTTCTATTTGTCCAAATGGTTTGTTTTGGTTGTTTTACTCAGCACCCAATGAAGAAAAGTTCCTGAGTGAGGGCTAAATGAAAAAGGAGAGCACGTGTACCACCTCCCTGCAGCAGTTTCTCCTTCAAAAACACTGAAACAACTTAAAAACGTAAAAAAAACAACTTTAAAAAAAAGAGGACTGTCAACATTAACAGCATCTTTATAGGTAACAGGTTTCAACGTTCTACTGCTAGTTTTTAAAGCTTTAAACTGACTAAAAGACGTTCTAAAAACCAGATCAAAATACAGACGTGATCCATCTTTTATCCCTTCGTAAGTGCACTATTTGGTACATTTATAAACCAGTTTCACTTGCAGTGTAATGACTGAAACCCCTGCTTGAGACTTGACTTACTTCTTGACTTTGACTCGAGTTCAACACCCAAATAATTCAATGTATTTAGAAGTCACTGCTTTTCTATTTTACTCTCTCTTTTCCATTTCTACTACCTTTCTACCTTCTTCTTCCGGCTCTCGGTGAAGGCGGATGCTTTTCTGCTCCCTCTCCCTCCCTTTCTGCCCTGCTGCTGCTTTTTGTCCTGTCTTGTCTTTTTAGAGCCTCTCTATTTCACATCTTCCGAAACTCTCTACAATCATGGAATTGGTTAACTGGTCTCTCAGCACAATTGACCAGTCAGGGGACAAGGGAGCCATTGGAGGAACATGTGCCTGTTAGGAATGGGCGATATTTTACCGTTCACGATATACCGTCAAAAAAATGACTCACAATAAGAATTTGTCATCTCGCGGTAAAAACGATAAATTCCCGTTGATGACCTTTTTGTGTAAAACTGATTTATGGTTCTGCGTTAAATCCACGCACAAAGTACGTGAAGGAAGGAAGGAAGGAAGGAAGGAAGGAAGGAAGGAAGGAAGGAAGGAAGGAAGGAAGGAAGGAAGGAAGGAAGGAAGGAAGGAAGGAAGGAAGGAAGGAAGGAAGGAAGAAAGGAAGGAAGGAAGGAAAGGGGAGAAGGAAGGGAGAAAACAAGGAAAGGAGGAAGGAAGGGAGAAAAGAAGGAAGGAAGGAAGGAAGGGAAGAAGGAAGGAAGGAAGGGAAGAAGGAAGGAAGGAAGGAGGGAAGGAAGGAAGGAAGGAAGGAAGGAAGGAAGGAAGGAAGGAAGGAAACAAGGAAAGAAGGAAGGAAGGGAAGAAGGAAGGAGAGAGCAGGAGGAAAGAAGGAAGGAAGAAAGGAAGGAAGGAAGGAAAGGGGAGAAGGAAGGGAGAAAACAAGGAAAGGAGGAAGGAAGGGAGAAAAGAGGAAGGAAGGAAGGAAGGAAGGAAGGAAGGAAGGAAGGAAGGAAGGAAGGAAGGAAGGAAGGAAGGAAGGAAGGAAGGAAGGAAGGAAGGAAATGAGCGAGCAAGAAAGAAAGAAAGAAAGAAAGAAAGAAAGAAAGAAAGAAAGAAAGAAAGAAAGAAAGAAAGAAAGAAAGAAAGATAAATTCCCGTTGATGACATTTTTGTGTAACAAACATGGTGGATCTCATCTGAGAGCGAGATAGATTTATACCGTAGTTGAAAAGGTGGAGTTGAATTGGTATTTTTCTTATCGTCATTTTTATCGTTATCGGGATAAATGCCAGAAATTATCGTGATACATTTTTTAGTCCATACCGCCCATCCCTAGTGCCTGTCGATTCTGTTGGTCGAGGATGTTGAAGATGCCTTCATAATTGGATTAATGATAACAGGATTTCTGCTTTTTGGAGCTGGTGGATTCATGCTGTTCTGGCCCTCTCAAAGCTGCCCGACGTGGCTGAGAGGATAAGCTCTGCGACCAACACCAGACCTTGGAGAAGTTGGAAGCTCGGCTTGGCGGGAATTGACCACAAATTCGTCTGTTTGGAGTCGCCATTGATGAACCAGAGAGTTAAAGCAGACGAAAAATGACTAGAATCTGGCTGTTTTTTCAATACAATTGTTGATTCTATAATCTGACCTTGACAGAGCGGTTTGGCAGGCTGCTCCAGTCACAATCTCCCTGGAGGAATGAAAAACAAGGTGCTCTGCCCCCACTAGCCCTCCCCTTCCCAGGACATCTGTGGACCCGTAACAGAACTGTACCGGGCCGTCTGATAACGTCAAGGACAATGGCTGAGGAGTAGCTCTTGGGCAAAGTTCACAGACTTACCGCTCACACACACACATTTGCTGATAACCACACCTCCCTCATTTTCAACGCCTTCCCTGGCTCCCCCCCATACCGACATGCAAGTCTTTGTGATGATGTTAGTTGCTTTGTGTGCTGAGGTGTTTTCTGCACCTTGACACTGTGTATTTATACACAGTGTGAAGATGCCTTTCTTTGCTCGAACCCAGTGTTACCCTTGGGAAAACAGGCGCATAATAAACATCTGTGTCGCCGACGGTGTATCCAAAGTCAAATTCACTGTTTGATGTATTCTAACCCTGTCAATTAAAGTCTGATTCTGATACTGATTCTGATTCTTAAGGACCTTGCTATTTGATTAAATAAGTTTGAATTTGATGGCAAAAGTCCACTCTGTTGTTTTTACATGTGCCTTGCAGATAAATTTGAGCTTAAATCCAGAAAACAGAGCAATGTACGCGTAAACTGAGGAAGCAACAGTTCCCGTTTGCAGGATTGGTGGAAAGTGAAGGCAGATTATAGACAGTGCAACATGTGACCCACCTCGTAGAAGGAGACCAGCAGCCTGTAGACCAGAGCCACAGCCAGCCTCTCCACCGTGGACATGTTCTCATAGATCCTCCCGACAAGGAAGTCGATCATTAAAATAACCAAAATGAAGAAGTCCACCATTTCTGCCAAGAACCTCTGGAAAGCAGAAGAGATGGCATACTCTTGTCCTGCGGGGCAAATAACAACAACACTAATATGAAAACTCAATAGATTTGTGTGCAATCGGAGCGAGATGCTGGATCACCGTTAGGGTTGCCAACCGTCCCTTGAAAAACGGAATCTTCCCGTAATTATAAACTAAAATACGCGTCCCGTATTGAGCTGAAAAGGGACGCACTTTGTCCCGTATTACTGTGAGAGTCAAAAATAGTCATAAAATGCCAATGGAAAATGGCATTGAGCTGTTGAGTTCATAAGTTATTTTTCTGTTTTACTACAACTATCGCCTACAGTCATGGCCTTTGAGGCACAAATATGTTTACAAGTTTTCTACAGACTTTCTGTTTGCACTTTTGTTATTGCACTAAAAATGTGCACTATTACAGGATGGATGTTCTGCTTTCTTTTTATTGTTTTATATTAATTTATACAATTTTAAGTTAAGCAGGACAGGTTTCTGTTTAAGTAAGATACTTATTTTATTCAGTTCATTTTGTTATTTTGTATTAAAGTGAATTGCTGGGTTAATTGCTGGATAATAATTTATTTTCTATGTGTTCATGACATTCAAAAATATGCATCTAATTCAATCCAGGTTCAAGTCAAATAGTTAAAAAATCGTTTACTCACAAAAAAGGGGCTAAAAAAATCACCAGGCCAGGAAGGGTGAAGGCAATCGGGTTGGTCAGCCCTGAGAATGAGGTGTCCCTTATGTATTTTTCAGGGAGTTGGCAACCCTAATCACTGTACACATTTAACCCTCCTGTTGTCCTCTTTCTCTGAATACACCCCGTGTTCTCTGGATCAAAATGACCCGTCTTCAGTAAACCCCCATTATAAGCACCTTAATTGAATTTTAAACACCAAATTTCATCTTGCTTGAAGAAACAACTTGTCATTCATCACAAAATGTGTGAATGCTTAAGTTTTCCCTCTTCATTTGTATTTCAAGGTCACAATGACTTTTAACTTGAAATGTAACTTCCCCAGTTAGGGCAAATAAGAGGAAGAGATGTCAGTTCTGCCCTCAAAAGAAGGACTATACTGTGGCTGCAGGTGTAATAATCTGCAAAGGCTGTGCACTTGCATACTGCTCTAAATGTGCTAATTAGTTGAATGGGATATGTTATATTTCATAGTCTGTGTCAACTGCCGACTGAACTTATTTGGACCAATACAAATGACAATATAAACAATAATAATATAATATCAAAATCACAGTATTATATAAAAATCTCAATATTTCAAAATACGCTAATAACAATACATTCACTAAATATTTCCATTTAAAATCAATAGGCTAATAGAATCACAATAAACATAAAATAGGTGGTTATGAATAAACGTAGTCTATAAAAAATTATCAATTCTATATAAGGGTAATGAAAGTACTCATTCAATATTTATATTATATACAATTCTTATTATTATCTATACAAAACAATTATATTATTCCCTTATGCCTTTAGTCACACAACAATTACATCAATCATATACGGTGCGTCTGAAATGCCATACTAAACTGTACATACTCAAAATGTATACTTAAGTTCGGCACACTTTTGAGTAAATATCAGTAGTATGCATTAATTGGGACGTACTACTCAGAGCCACACGGCACTTCCTACCGTTGGGAGGGGGACTTGTTACCATGGTAACAACTCCTGTCACAGCAGCGTTAGCAGCACCGCTCCGCTATTTCCCCTTTATCCTGGCCGAAACAAGATGACATCATATATTATTATATACGAATATTATAATATTAATATTATATAATAATATTATTATACTTAATATTATACTTATGACATATACATATCTGCGCAGCAACCAAACACCGCTGCATTGCATTGTGGGAAGTTTCTGCTTAGCTATTTTCCATCAATCCACACTAATACATTTCTCCGGAATGAGTATGGATAGCGCATACTATTGTGTACGTACTAATGTTTTGGACGCACTAAAAAAATCTCACATAGGCTACTGTTGTTGCTACTCATTAGGGTGGAAATATGCAATTTCGGACGCAGCCATAATCTCTCCCATTTATCCTCTTTATTATTGACTCAGACCTGAACTTCAACAGCTATCTAAAGTTTATCACTAAATCTGCCTACTACCACCTAAAAGACATTGCTAGAATTAAGGGGATTCTGTCTAAACAAGACATGGAAAAACTTATTCATGCATTCATTTTCAGTAGGTTGGATTATTGCAATGGCATCTTTACAGGCCTGAACAAGAAATCTATCAGGCAGCTGCAGCTGATCCAGAACACTGCCGCCAGAGTCCTTACAAACACCAGGAAACTGGACCATATTACACCGGTCATGAAATCACTACACTGGCTTCCAGTGAGTCAAAGGATAGAGTTTAAAATCTTACTGCTGGTCTACAAAGCACTGAATGGTCTTGGACCAAAATACATGCTGGATCTGTTAGTTCCCTATGAAGCTCCCAGACCCCTGAGGTTCATCTGGATCTGGTTTGTTGTGGTTCCCAAGAACCAGAACCAAGCAAGGTGAGGCAGCGTTCAGTTATTCTGCTCCTCACCGGTGGAACAAACTTCCTGTAGACCTGAGGTCTGCTCCAACTGTAGATCCTTTAAATCAGGCCTAAAACATTACTGTTTACTGAAGCGTACTAAATTAAATACTTACCTGCTGTACTCTACTGCCCTTATTTTTAACTTGTGCTTATTATTATTTTACCTCTTTTCTTATCATTTTATTTCATGTATTTGTTATTGAAGCGTACTCTTAAATCAGTAACTTGTGCTTTTTATTATTTTACCTTCTTTTCTCATAATTTGATTTCATTTTATTTGTTATTTACTGTCTAATTATGTCTTGCTGCTTTTAATGTCAATGTAAATCACTTTGAATTACCTTGTGTTGAATTGTGCTATATAAATAAACTTGCCTCGTCTCTTTGTTTACATATGACGCATTACAGCCTGTGCGCTGCCTGGTTACCTTGGTAACGGTAAACTACAGCTGCTAATCAGCTGTTTGGGCTCTGGCTCTAACCAGAGACGTTCAATAAACGAGACAGCCCACTACAGTTCGTTTTCCTGTATCTATTGAGTCCTATGGGAAAAGTGAGCGTGAGCACAGATTATTACCAATTCCTTCGCCCCATAGTAACCTAAGTAAATATGGGACCCATTTTTCAAAAGCCACAAACCTTCTGAACATTCTGACACCAAAATGGAAATTTTCAGACCTACAGATTAGGAGAAAATGAACTTTGTTTGAGACCTGTCTCTGTCTGAGCAACACACTCTCGCGAGATTTGGCTCTCATCGTTTTCCCATCGGATAAAATGAAAAAACTAAAATAAAACTTGCTTCTTTGCTTAATAATACTGTTATTTTTATTATTTAAGTCTTTTTGGAAGAAAGTTGTACTGTATCTAGTGTTGCATGTTCCAAAACGATGTGGGGAGAGGGGCGGCCACGCCCACTTAGGAGACCGGAAGTGTATACCATTTCAAACCATTGCCAGTAACGGCAATGCGCTCTTTGCTCTAACCGTCTACATTCGTTAGGATAAAACAACTAACCGTTAGAGGAAAATTAATAAAACACAGAAAATATAAACAACAAAACACTCCAAAAGTGTACTCATACATATGTATCAGTTGAGTCAGGCAAACGTTACGTCCGACTCCGATTGACAGTTGTAACATTAATTTGACGGTAACCGGCAACTCCCGGTCCCGGTTTAGGAAACCAAACTAGCACAAATACCGCTAACAAACTACACGTTACGATGCAACAGTCCACTAAACAGAAAGCTAACAATATTGACAAACTGTAGTAATGCTTATGCAACATTTACTCACCTGAAAGAATAAATATAAAAACAGCTGATCGTCAGGGGCTTTTACTGGTCAGAGTGTTAACTGCCAACTGAAGAATTCAGCTCAGCCACAGCTTTTATACCCCCAGGTGGTCTCGTGCCTTTTGTACTTAAAAAAAAAAAAAAAAATGCTTAAAAGTGAACGGGGGGTAATATGCAATAAGAGCTAGATATAAAATAACATATTTAAGTGAGCAGGCAATTGTATATACAAGACTGTCTCAGAAAATTAGAATATTGTGATTTTCTGTAATGCAATTACAAAAACAAAGATGTCATACATTCTGGATTCTGGATCATTGCAAATCAACTGAAATATTGCAAGCCTTTTATTATTTTAATATTGCTGATCATGGCTTACAGTTTAAGAAAACTCAAATATCCTATCTCAAAAAGTTAGAATATTCTGGGAATCTTAAACTGTAAGCCATGATCAGCAATATTAAAATAATAAAAGACTTGCAATATTTCAGTTGATTTGTAATGAATCCAGAATGTATGACATTTTTGTTTTTTTAATTGCATTACAGAAAATAAATAACTTCATCACAATATTCTAATTTTCTGAGACAGTCCTGTATATAAATATGCTATGTGCCACATGTGCTTTTTTGCAATCACAGTTCCCAATAGAACAGCCTTTTTCTGATATTTGGTGGCAAAAGACAAAGGGGTATTTGTCCCGAGAATGGCTACAAGCGGATCCGTCTCCCAACATCTCCCATAAGCCATAGAGAAGAAATGGAAAATACCTTTCCAGTATGTATGAAGTTTACTGCATAAGAATGTACTAAATTACCAGTCGCAGTCATCATTACCAGTCATCTGTTGCAAATGGGTGAAACATCGGGAAAGAAACTCTGTAGCTTTTCTCTAGAATAATACAGTCTAACGTCTTAAACTGTATAAGAGAGTGCCTGACATTCACAGAACAGTCATACATACTTTTCAAACATTCATCCCATACTTTTTCTTCCAATTCCACATTCAGCTCATTCGTCCATGTCTGCTTACTGTAATACTTGCTGTGTTCGACTTGTTGTTATTTTGATTCTTTTTTTTTTTTTTTTAACTCAATGTCGGCACTGGTTATTTTATTTTATATCATTTAAAATGGACCATGAGCAGTGCCATTTGTACCAGAATTAGCCAAGGCTAATTTAAACTTGGATTTGGTTTGTATGGAATTCATTAGCATTTAATATATTCCTTCAATGACCAGCATCTCTAGTCTACAATAAACAGCAAGATACTCAACATATTCATCTAGCTAAATTAAGTTACTTTAACACATGAGGCCTTTTACAGTTATTTTAATCAATTTTAAGGCTACCTATCAAGATCTAAATTACAATCAAACACTAAATTAACTGATGATTTAATAAAGTTCATTTTGTCTATGGATTTACAATTCAATTTTCTAATTCGTTTGCTCTGCCTTCATCAGTTACAAGATGGTGTGTGTGTGACCCCTCATTTATCAGCTGATAGGCGATAAGGCGAAAGGAATCGCCAAAACATGTAAGGTAATTAAAAAACCTAAAAAGGTTTTTGTTGGACTGAAGAATTAGAAAATTAAACTCAATTAACTGTTCCTTAATGTGCCTTAAAGTTTAGTTTTAGTTTAGTTTAGTTGAGTTTATTGGTCCTTTCAATTTCCACAACACCATAACCCAAAGTACAGGTAACTCGACATAGCTTTTAGTGCAATGTCATTAATAAATATCATTCCATACAGTATTTATATAAGCAATAATACAATAGTACATACACATACCTACACATATACATATGTACATACACACACGCATACTGTATATACATATATATGTACACACACACACACACACACACACACACACACACACACACACACACACACACACACACACACATACATACGCATATATACATACATACATACACATGTCCATAGGTACATGCCTGTACACATTTTCATTTCTGTATCTAAGCTGTTCCACAGATTAACTCCTGTCACTGAGATGCATCGTTGTTTGACATTGGTTCTTGCCTTTGTTTTCCTGAACATACTGAATATGTTCCCCTTAGTTCATATTGGCTAACTCTGCTTTGGAAGAGCTTCTGAATGCTGTCAGGAAGAGTTTTATTGTTGATTTTAAACATAAATTGCGCTGTTTTAAGGTCCACTAAATCTCTGAATTTAAGCACATTTGAATTTCAATCTTTTTCAGAAAAATTGTGTTTTCATTTCTGTTAATGATGTCCTCCTCTACTCCATCTTTATTGGTAGGATCGTCTATTTGCTTTGCCAGGTCATAACCAACATTGACAATGTAATTATTGAAATCATTTGCAGTCTCTTTAATTTTGGTCATGATATGTTGATTGTCTTTGATAAAATAATTAGGGTATTCTGATTTTCCTGTACCTGGACGCCTCCCTAGGGAGGTGTTCCAGGCATGTCCCACCGGGAGGAGACCCCGGGGCAGACCCAGGACACGCTGGAGAGACTATGTCTCTGGCTGGCCTGGGAACGCCTTGGACTCCCCTCGGAGGAGCTGGAGGAAGTGTCTGGGGTGAAGAAAGTCTGGGCATCTCTGCTGAGGCTGCTGCCCCCGCGACCCGGGAACGGATAAAGGGGCGGACGAAGGATGGATGGATGGATGATTTTCCTGTGCCATTTTTTATTATACTGTTAACTACTTTCCATGTTCCCTGTATGTTGTTCCTATTTTCTATTAATTATTTATTATTATTTATTTATTTATTATCTATTATTGTTTATTATAATAATCCTTCCAATATACTTATTGATTTATTTTTTATACTTTTTATATTTGATTTCATCTTCCTTAGTTCTTTTTTTCATAAACTGTTTATAAAGTAAGTTTTTCTTTCTACTGGTGTTTTCTAATCCCTTAGTGAACCAAAGCTTGCTATTGTATTTGGCCTTCTTCTTTAGTGTTTTTAATGCACAGCACTTATCAAATGAGGCATTAAATAATTTGAGGAATACCTCATGAGCTTTATTAGGATCTTTTTGTAAGTCGACCTCATTCCAGTTTTGACTCCTTAGCTCTGCTCCAAGAGCCTTGATAGATGCTGGTGTTTTATGTCTGATTAATATAAAATGATCCGAGTTATTATTTGTTTTATTCTTAAAAATGTTCTGTAAGGTTGCAAACACTGGAAGGTGATCACTTATGTCGTTGAGTAGCAGTCCACTTATTATTTTACTCTCATGTTCATTGGTAAAGATATTGTCTATTAATGTGGCACTGTCGCTTGTTATTCTGGTTGGTTTTAATATGGTTGGGAATAGACATTGACTGTACATTGTATCAATAAATTCACTATTTTCTTTGTTATCATGTGGGTTTAACAAATCAATGTTAAAATCTCCACAAAAGCCACTCTGTGTGGCAATACAATGCGTGACCACATAGGGGCGTAAATATCTACTGTGCTGATTAAATGGCAACTGACAGGTCTGTGCTAATGAATGGTCCAGCAGGCCTTGTAATATCACTTTGTCCCACTAGAGGTACATTTTGTTTCGTCCTACCGTACACCCAGTACTGGAGTTGAGGGTAGATGAGGGTGGATGGCATCCCCCCCTGAAATAAAAACGGTCCAAATCATCCCCCCTGTAAAACTGCCATCCCCCCTTTCCATCCCTTATGTCATTTCATCAATGAATGTGGTTTTACTGCTATTTCAACATTTAGAGTCATCACCAGAAAAATAACACCAGAGAATAACTTATTTGACAATTTTCACCTGGTTCAAGTAAATTTTCACTTGAAATACGTAAAAAAATCTGCCAGTGGGATTTATCTTCTTATTACAAGCAAAAAAGTCTTGTTCCACTGGCAGATTTTTCTACTTATTTTAAGTGAAAATCTACTTGAAACAGGTGAAAATTGTTGTTTTTTTCCAGTGATGAGTCTTGTTTTAAGTGTAATGAGATTTTTTTTACTAAAATGAGACATTTTAACTGTTTGTTGTTGATTTTGAGTTTTTGCAGTGATCCATTTTACTTATCCTGTGAAGGATAGAGACATATTGATAAGTTCAGAAAACAGTTTTTTATTGTTGTGTTTTGATGTATTTGATGTAAGCCCAGTGGATATTTAAAGCTTACAGAAGGCTGCATTTAACTGCTGCTATGTCATTCGTGCAGTATTTCTGCAGCTGTTTTGGTCAGTGCTATTATTTGTAATATATTATATTATTTGTAATGAGCACAAATTATCTGTCCCCATATGATAAAATCCACCATCCCCCCTGATTTCTTTTTACAACTCGAGTACTGCGTACACCCATTCATTCTGATTAGGGTGACATCAGTTTTCAACCTTTAGCACTTCAGAGCAAGTATCAGCCAATCGAATCGCTGCCTTTACAGCTAGCGCCAGACAGTTAAATCATACATGATGGTGGGGCCATTTTAAAGCATGTTTGTGTAGTGAGTACAAAGGTATTTAATTGGGTGTTTATAGTGATGATGGCATGTCATGGCGGTGCGCCCGTCGAGCACTAACGCAGCAAAACACGTAGCTGACACATAAAGTTCCTTGTGGTACGCCATCTCCATGCATTAAGAAAGGGTATGGCTTCATAGAGTAGCTTTAAGCTTTTTTAGTAGCTTTTAGCATCCTTTCTGGAGCAATGTCCTCTGGACCAAAGTGTGTATGGTCATGATCCTCAACCTTGTTTCTTAATAATAGTTCAACAGGTCAGTTCAACTCAGCTCAAGACAACAGCTCATAGCAGCTGGCAGGCGTGCTGGTGCTGGTGGTTTTCAGACACAGGAACTGAGCATCTTTGGGTCATTGAATCAGCCACAAACCCCTCTGTCTGCACACCAGATTATTCTAGAGTCATATTTTCAGCTTAATCTTGGCAGAAACTGGTTAATGCAGCATGACAATGAGGTCAAGCCCTCCAGCAAATTTACAACAGAATGGCTGGAAGAAAATCAAGGTGTTGTAGTCAAAGTTCAGACCCTAACCTTGAAATACTGCTGTGGGACCATGAAGGATGAAGATCTTTGTTGAGGATTTAAGAGAGCTGTAAATGATCGTTCACAAACATCAATGAGTTGAAGCAACTTTGTGGCGAATAGTCTGGCCAAATTCCTCCACGTTGATGTAAGAGACTGATAATATCACCCTGAAAACAATCACTTCAAGTCATTTTTGCTAAAGATGGTTCTACAAGCTATTGCGTGGATTGTGTTTAACTTATATCAACTATGAATAAGGAGACTGTGTAAAATGTCATATGTTGCTGTTCATCTAAACTTCCTTTTACCTTAATTTATGGATTTATATTAGGAGCAGATATACTTTTTTAAACATATCTTGATACATCAAATCATAGAATTAAAAAAGGGTGCCATTTTTTTTCTATATAACCTTAAATAATCTGCAGCTTGAAATTTAAGCATCTTTCGTCTTGATCCTTTTTAAAATAACTCAGAATGTTTCAGAATGTTCCACAAGAGAGCAGCAGAGGCCCGCTGACCCAATTTCACAACATCAAATTCAGCTAAAAGAGCACTCTACTTCATAAATGAGTCTGTCATCCTACATTTGCATTATAGGCCCTTGTTACCCAATGTTGTGTCCCCTGCTTTTTTCCCATGTTTGGATTCTGTGCATTTATTTGAATATAAAGTAATTGGCTGCCGTTTGTGGTGGTTGTGTTTGTTTTTGGGTTGTTGTTCTTCTTAACCACTTAGGAGGCTGTACGCATCAACAGCAGATGATGAGTTCTGGTCTGCAAACGCCGAGAGCTCAAATATGTAAACTGGGGGACAAATCATTAGTCTTGTCTATTCAATTCAATTCAATTTTATTTGCATAGTGTCTAATACAACAAAAGTTGTCTCCAGACGCTTTCCAGAGACCAAGAACATAAACCCCCGAGCAATTATTACATAAACAATGGCAGGTCATCACTTCAATACTAGGTCTGCAAACAATCTCCATCCCACCTTTTTCAGGACTACTTTTTCCCAATTTTCAGTTAGGTTCAGGGGTTCCTCTTTATTGGAACACCTTACCACTCAATATTAGAGAATGCTCGAGCACAAATAATTTCAAAAAACAAATCACAACTTTTTTGCTAGCCCAGTTTAGCAAAACTTAACAACTAATTTCCAGAACTTCTCTGCACATCCTTATTAGATTCCTGTTTTTTTCTAGTAATTTAGCTTATTCTCCTTAGTTGTCCTATGTTTTACATATCTCTGTAGATATTGTGTGTGTCTTTATAGGAGGACCACTCGACAAGCCCTTATGGGTTTTTTTTGTTCCTCCTGCACATTTTTTTCTGTTACATTGTATTTCTTTTTTTTTTGTTGTTTCCTTTTTTCTCTACATACTGTTTGTCTGAATTTTTGGCGGTTGTATACTTTTTATGTGCAAATAAACTAAACTAAACTAAACTAAAGGTAAAAACTCCCATAGTGGGAGAAAAGCCTACAGGTCAATGAGGTGAAAGTGGTGTAAAAGCTGACCCGCCTATCATTCAGGTGAGGAAAAGCTTTGCTCGTTTCTGCTCTCTCTCCCCCTCCCTCTCCCTCCCTCTCTCTCTCTCTCTCTCTCTCTCTCTCTCTCTCTCTCTCTCTCCCTCTCTCTCTCTCTCACGGCCTTTCTTTCTCTTTTTTCCCCTTTTTCACGTCACTGCATTCTGCAGGATCTGTTCGGCCCCGTCATTCCTTGCCTCAGTCTCTCTCTCTTTGCCATCACCATCTCGTTGCCACCCCCCCCTCTGCTGTGATTAAAGGGTAAAGGGGGCATCGTATTTGCTGACGGGGCTGGCCTGACTCGGTGGGTTAGGTGTTAGCTCTGCCAGTTCTACATGATTGTCCTGGAACAAGTGAATGGAGCCAGTGACGCGGACACCAATGAGCGTTATCCCGGTGGACAGAGACCCGGTCAACATGCGATGACTGTGCCCAAAAGTAATCGGGTCCAAATAAAAGCTGCGTCCTGCAAACGCTGACCCCCACAGAAACCCAACAACCTGGTGGGATTATGACTGTGGAGGTGTGTGTGTGTGTGTGTGGTGCATGCTGGAAAGGAGGTGAATGCACGAGGGGTTGGGGGTTACCCAGATGCTGGTGGACTTGACAGCTTGGATATTGTGAATCACGATTGTTTCCATGGTTTCAGTGCTCTTGAAGGGACAATTGAACCCAAATGAAGTGTGAAGAGGATGAATAATCATGATATAAAAGTGTGAACATTTAGCCTCCCGATCCAATCCATATGTCCTGAGTCATTGTACAATAAATATCCTAAAATGTTGTAATCCTGCGTATTTTTAGGGTTTTGAAAATCCTTGAAAGTAAGATTTGTGCCCAAAAACATATAATGTTGTTGTCAACCAGGAGCCAAAGTGCCGATGGTACTCAACACGCATCCTCTTGTATTCATGATGGGACATGTGCATGTGTTGTTACCTTCATCCCAACACACTCGAGCTTGTCGTTTGTCATCTATTTGTCTTTTTTATTACAATATTAAGTGAGACAGACCAAAGGGTGAAGAATGCTTTTACTCACAGTTCATCCAGTTCCTGTGAAACATGTTGCCGTGTCTGAACAGGATGTGCACCGCACTCCTAGACATGCACGGATGGGACAAGGTCATCACATAATTGCTTGCAGACATTTTTCAGACCTCACAAAGTCTTGAGTGTTGTTATTTTCTTGGCTTAAAATAGACAACTTCATTGGACATTAAAAAGTTGCATATCTATTTATCAAACGTCTTATGGTTGAGGGTGTACGTCAGAGCCACTGGACTTCTGCTGCTCTAAAAGAGCCACTAAGCGGACTACCAATTCCTCTCAAAGAAGTTAGGAGCCGGGCTTCTTAGATTTGTGGGTAACAACCATCCAGGGGTCACTGTGCATGAGATTTGCCTCTCCGACAACCACCAATGCAGTACTTCATCCAGCAGGCTTTCATGGCAAAGTGGGAAGACAGAAGTCTCCCCACTAAAAGCATTCCTTTCATTCATTATCAGACAGAAAAAAGATCTTTTTGATGTGATGAAACAGAGCTTTGCCTCTATATGGTGAAAACCAGCAGGATGTACCTCATTATTAATAATAATAATAATAATAATAATAATAATAATAATAATAATAATAATAGTAATAATAATAATAATAATAATAATAATAATAATAATAATAATAAATTTTATTTATTATGCACTTTCCATTCAGTGAATCTCAAAGTGCTACAGAATTCAAGGCAAGAAAATCAACACAAAGCAGCAGTATCGTCACTAAAACGTAAAAAATCTGCAGTCAAGCATGGCGATGACAGCATTATTATGTGAGGGTTGTTTTCTTTCCCCAAACAGTAGCTGTCAGGATAGTCAGGATAGTCAGGATAGTCAGGAAGTCAGGATAGATGGAAGAGTGGATACAGACAAATAACTGATTCTTTGTAAAGCTACCCTATGTAACAATACCACGTCTGATCACATGGGGGCGGCAGCCTCTGACTTAAGACAACAAAATTCACTTCCAGTGGGAGAGAATGGTCCTGCAAGATGTGTCGGACACTCCCCACTCATTAGCACGGTAACACGGTAGCATATTAGCACAGTAGCACATTAGCACAGTGTCTATTTTGTCAACACAGCAGATTTACATGTCCCCACGTGGTCACAAGTGTTATTGATCCATTTGGTGGCTTTAATATGAATCTTTGATATGAAACCAAATAAATTGGTAAAATAATGAAAACAATTCTGTATGCACCATAATTGTTCTAAACCATTTTAACTAAATATGTGTGGTGATATTGTTCATTTCCTCTTTCTTTAACAATCATTTGCTCACATTTCTGTCATTCCATGAACTAAGGGCCAAAAGACTTGGATGAAATTGTGTTTTTCGGGCTTGCAAATGATTCTGGGATGCATTGTTGCTAGGAAAGTGTTGTTAGATGTGAAAAGTGATGTCACACACAAGTGCCAGTAAGTATTTAGTCAGCAGTCTGGGGAAAGATGGTTAAACAAACAAAAACAACCTTTTTTTTTTCATCTTAAACAGCTCAGCCTTTTTAGATAGTTGACTCCCAGATACATGTGGGAAACAGCATTAGTCTGAGCCAGGATCGGGGGGCCCTGGTCCTCGAGGGCAGCTGTCCTGCATGTTTTAGATGTCACCTTGCGTCACCTGGTTCAGAATAATTGTCATCATTAAGACGTTACCACCGTCCCTCATCATTGGTATTTGCCTGATTAGAAAGTTCTTACAACACTCAGGTTGTCTCCCACTAATATGACAGAGGTCCCAAACACTTGAGAGAATCCTACGTGATGATGTTTCAGCATCCGACCAATTAAAAGACATCAGCTGAGTTAAAATGAGGCAAAGCTGTTCATGTATTTTAAGGCAGTTCTTCGCACACGAGGGCCTCATTATATGACATCATGAAAAAATCAACCAGAAGAAATCAAACAAGACATCAGGAAAATAAATATTGGGTACTACTTCCAGTTGCCTGAAGGTCCCGCGCTCATCTGTTCAAACAATAACACGTACGTTTGAAGGGAGTCAACGTCGACCGCTGCAGCTCAGGAAGGAGATGGCTTCCCTGTCCCAGAGTTGAACCCTGTTAAACGTCTATAAGATAACATGAGAACAATAAGAAAGCATCTTGGTTGAAATAAAGCGTATTAACATCTACAATAATAAGTGTTTTGTCGCAACATGAAATGCAACAAAGTGAGGAGGAAGTTACTGCTCCATGAAAGCGTGAACGTGAAACGTGCACAACAAATGAACTTGTGGGAGTAACAGTACATGGACATGAGCTATTCCTCCAGACTCTCATCAGGAGATGAACGCTTGACCACAAACATACCTTCAGATTATTTACAAAGTGGCTTAAAATTACTGTCAGACATGGAGAACAAAATCTTTGTCTTTTCATAAACTCCATCTAAGCTTGTGGTTGTTCGTTTGTGTTTGCCTTTTTTCTTCAACTGTGAACTAGGGTTAAACTTTCACTGCAGACAAAGGTTGAAACACCCTGATTTAGCCCTCGAGAATAGCCGCTAGGTCACAGGTTAAACAAAAAGAAAGTATTCATGGGTGAACGTGGGTTCGCTCTTGTCCTGTTTCGGGAGGGTTGGGGGGGTCAGCCGTCATGTGACTCATGTGTAAGCTAAAATGACTGGCCACAATCCGTCTGGTATTTCACGTATTTCATTGTGCAGCTCAAAATAGTTCCCAGACTCTCAAATAGGACCGCTTTATGTCTGTGATGTCAATATACTGTAGTTCCTCTTTCATTTTAACCAGATTTCATCCACTGAACCTGGTTACAACTCTGTGCACTTGTAGCATAAGGACTTCTTCTTTGTGGGCAGAGCAGAGGGAAGTCATCTTTACCTTTGGCCCAGAGAAGAGAAAAATCCCTGCTTTGCTGTATACGTAGCAGCGGGCACTAATTAAGTGCATTACCTCTGCTTCCCTGGAGCTCTGACAGGAACACCCAAGAATGAGAGTCCAACTGCTCTCCTATCAGCTTCTGGTCCGAGAAACGCCCCCAACCCCGCGCTTTATCCCTCACCCAGTTCTCTTCATTTCCTGCCCCTCATGTCCATTCTCCTCTTCCTGTCCCACCAGATGTGTTTTCCTGACTTCAAGTTCAATCCTCCTGTTTTCAGAAGGGTTGAGATCTGCAACATGTGTAGTTTCTAGCCCGCTCGGTCCAGCTGTCCTGAGGGTTCATCATGTCTCACTGCTACCGTCACTCCCACCAGATCCTGACGTTCGGTCACATGCTTCATTTCTTTCCCTTCTGCTTTTTTATCCCCCCACCTTCTCTCTTTTTTTCTCCCCCATCAAAGGCTCTCGAGAAGACAAAGACTGCACAAAAGAGTTGACACACACACATGGCTGCTTGCTTGTTTAATGTGCAGCTGTGCATGGCAGGAGGGGCAGCCAGGTTCTGTCGTGGTGAGCTATGGGTCTCACCTCCAACAGCTGTAAACCCTCGGACCTCGCGGTGACGGCCCAACTCCTAAACTTTACTCAAAAAGGGGGAAAAAGTACACTTGTGGAGGACCTGTTGCTGTCAAAAATGTTTTATTGCAACCATCATTTGGTTGGTCAACGTCATTTAGAATTTAGAATTCTTTTTAGAATTTAGAATTTATTGAAGGATAGCCCCTTGAGATGTAACATCTCATTTTCAGCATTTCAACAGAGAGAAAATAAAAATAAATAAATAAATAAATAAATAAAAATAAATAAATAAATAAATAGAAAAAAGGACAAAAAATACATAAATAAAATAAAAACATAGGCAATTTATTTTAAGATGAGAATATACTGCCAACTTAAAACAATGAAAAGAGGTAATAGAACACAAAAAGAGGGGAAGATTATTCCAATCTGATGGAGCTTTTAAATAAAATGATCTTTTACCAACCTCTTTTAAAATTCTAGGAACAAAGAAAAAAGGAAAATTCATATGTCTAAGTGAGTATGGAGAGTTATATAGAATCATGAGTTCTTTTAAATACGGAGGACAGTGAAAATAAACACATTTAAAAAGGAACTGAAGCCAGTGAAATCAGTCATCTCTAAAATGTGAACTTTATAAAGTCTGCTGTGCAGCTGAACTTTGTGGGGACTTAGTAAAGCTCACCTGACGGGTGGAGGGAGGTGTGCAGCTCGGGGTTTGTGCAGCTTAGCGGCCGGTCTGCAGGCAACTCGAAGAAAAGGTCAGCCTGTGAGTAATGGTTTCCGCTTCCCTGCCGCCTATCAGAGGCAGCGGTTATCTCTCCAGCGCTGGCGGGAAGTGTCTGTCGCCTTCAGCACGTCGCAAAGTGTCCGTCAAGCCAACTTTCCTCACAGCCCATTGTTTTGTTATGAACTTGTTTGTGCTCCATTAGTTGGGAAATCTAACACAAGTTAGTGATCGTATATATAAGGTAACTGTGAATAAAGGATATCAGTGTCCACAACAGTATTAGTTTTCCCAATAAAATGACATTTAACCCAGCTTGAAAAGTGGTCAAAACCCCTGTTATGGTGAAAAAACTAAATGCAAAAGAAAAATGAATAGGTGAAAAGTTGCTTGTTTCTCTCATATTGGTAGTAAAATTACATTTAATTCCACTTTTTACAGTTTTAGATTTACTGAGAAGGAAAACAGCCCAAAGCAAATGTTTGGTTTTACTATTTCTTAACACAAAACCTTTCTGTAAGATTCTCGTCTATAAAGTTTTACTGAGTTTTGAGAATGACCCGACCCTGAACCTAAAATCGCTTTGATCATTGCGGTCAAGTTTTATTGTTGTCCCTCAAAGCAGTCATCCTGACCCGTCGTCATTGTCAGGTTTTATTTTTAACTAATCGGTCAACGGGACGTTTCCGCCGTCTCAGAACATCTGATGCTAAATTATTTTGGCATGCAGGAAATCTTTTTTGTGAAGACATCCTGCCGCCTCCGCACCAGAGTGCAGCATCCCTCGAAATGGAGGTATTTTGCAATTAAACAGGGTTTTAATTAACCCCTTTGGCAATATTGATGCCTGACGCTGGACATGATACCGTTCAGAGACGCCTGCAACTTTATGTGAATGAAAGCAGGTCAGACAACCGGCAGTTTGACCTTTGAGGCATCAACGGTTTCCAGAATTCCTTGAAACCCTAGCGATCCGGCCCGAGCAGCAAATGGCCCGCTACGTCGTCGTCTGCCAGGACAGAGCGACCAGGACCCAGAACAGGAGCGTCTCCCGCCACACGCCGGCTCGGCCAGCGCTTCACTTTGCTCATTTAAAGGGGACCTATTATGGCATCTAATACCTATTTTCAACAGGCCTTGGATGTCTTAAAAACAAGCTTTTGATTGTTTTTGATAAATAAATTAGAAATTCAGCCTCTGAGCCATGTCTTTATCTTCCCATTCTCTAACCTCATTATCTATGCAGGATTCTGAGTGGGTGGGGCTATGATAATGAGGCTCTGTGCTGATTGGCTGCCTGAATGACGGGATACACCGCTAGGAAAAAATGGCGGAAGCTCCGTCCGGCGGAGTTACCGTGTTCTACTGCATGCAATGCGAGCGAGCGTCAGCGAAAAAATCAATTCCATTGCGTTATTTTCTATTGGACTGTCCTAACTGTCCGCGTCGCGCAGCACGACGCGGTGCACCGTTTTGAGCTGAACATTTGTCAGACACCCTGCTTTATTTTCTTCCTGTCGCTCACGTTGAAAGCCGTTTGAAAGCGCTGTAGGAAACAGTCATGGATGAGGAACGGCTGATCCAGTTAGTTGAGATGAGAAGTTATCTCTATGATTCCTCCTCATTTCACTACAAAAACCTCAATAAAGTGGCAGCTGCTGGAGGGAGATGGACAGAGAGCATCCGATGTCACGCAGTGCTACGATAGTCGAACGCTCGCATGCAGTTACACGGTTTTATAGTTGTGGGCGTGGTTTGCATTTTGGTTACGTAACGAAAATGCACCGAATCTGAACGGCTGGTAGATCCACATCACACTGGACGGCTCATCCGGGCGGCTGTACAGACACTGCAGAATTTGGTTACTTTCCTCCTTCTCTGAGTTGGCAGGCTGAGGGGAGACCACTTTATATATGTTAAAGCAAGAGAAAACCTGTTTTTCATAATAGGTCCCCTTTACATGTGAGACGTGCACGTTCTGAAACACACCATTAGAACATTTGCTTAAGTTTTACATAATAATACATGAGCACAGCTGCAAAATGTATTTGTTCTGTTCAAGCTCACACAAGGCCGTAAACTGAACCTCTCCGCATGTTTCTTTCTGTGTGAGCAACACATGTCTGACATAAACAAACATGTCAGACATGATTCTAAACTTCCTGTTGAGTTTAACACTAATTTCCCTGCTCTCTTCCATCGGCATCGACCCTCCAGATTCCAGATTAGGCACCTTGTGACACGGCAGTCGGATAAGCCTAACAATGTGATGAGCTGTGGCCCATTTGGAGCAGAAAATCACCGGCTCTTTACGACCTTTTCACTTCCTATAGCTAGATATTTTTTTCCCATACTAGAAGTCGCACAATAAAGCAGGCAAGTATTTTTTACTTGTATGTGTACATAAAAGCCATATCTGGGACTTAGCTGGTCTCTGGGGGGAAGGCCATTGTGTAGGCTTTGGTTTTCAGTCTCACTTTAAAGATTTCCACCATCCTTCCTGTACATGGCCTTTACAATCCCCCGCAGGAGCCTCGCTCTATGTTAAACCTTGACAGGAACTCCAGCTGGGGCGACTTAGAAAAACTGTGGGTTGTTTTTTTTCTCATGCTCTTAAAGCCAAAAATGTATTTCCTCATTAGATATCGGGGATTCCTTTGGAAGTATTTAACTCCCTCGGTGTGCTCCCTTCTCCATGGCAACATCACCTTAATTAATGCTGGAACATAAATCTGTAGGGCAGGGAACAATTTCAGTAAGTGTCCGATCTCTTGAGTTTATACATTTAGCAAAAGTTGAATATTTTCTGTTGATAAAGAATGAATGTGCACCGATTAAAGCTGAAGGAGCCTGGATTTTCTCAAGAGAGGATTCCTGAGAGAGAGAGGGAGAGAGAGAGAGAGAGAGGGACCGATTTGGCTGGAGGGGAGCTGGACTAAAAACGGTCCAAATCATCCCCCCTGTAAAACTACCGTCCCCCCTTTCCATCCCTTATGTCATTTCATCAATGAATGTGGTTTTACTGCTATTTCAACATTTAGAGTCATCACCAGAAAAATAACACCAGAAAAATGTGACAATTTTCACCTGTTTCAGGTAAATTTTCACTTGAAATAAGTATAAAAATCTGCCAGTGGGACAAGATTTATCTTCTTATTACAAGCAAAAAAAATCTTGTTCCACTGGCAGATTTTTCTACTTATTTTAAGTGAAAATCTACTTGAAACAGGTGAAAATTGTTGTTTTTTCCAATGATGAGTCTTGTTTTAAGTGTAATGAGATTTTTTTACTAAAATGAGATATTTTAACTAGAAATAAGACAAATATTCTTAATAAGATTTTGAGTTTTTGCAGTGATCCATTTTACTTATCCTGTGAAGGACAGAGTCATATTGATAAAACAGTTTTTTATTGTTGTGTTTTGATGTATTTGATGTAAGTCCAGTGGATATTTAAAGCTTACAGAAGGCTGCATTTAACTGCTGCTATGTCATTCCTGCAGTATTTCTGCAGGTGTTTTGGTGAGTGCTATTATTTGTAATATATTATATTATTTGTAATCAGCACAAATTATCTGTCCCCATATGATAAAATCCACCATCCCCCCTGATTTTTTTTTTACAACTCGAGTACTGGACAGATCGATGAAGTGCAAAGTGACTTCTGAGTACATTTACAGTGACTCTGAGTTTAACTCTCTTAAACACACTTACCAGGAGGATTTAATAAAGTTCATTTTGTCCATGGTTTTACAATTTAATTTGCTAATTCTTTTTGTCAGACAAGAATTATTAGGTTTTTTAAATACCTGCCGTGTTTCGGCGATGCCTTTCGCCTTCATCAGAGTCTTTTCTGACAAAAAGAATTAGCAAATTAAACACTTACCAGGATTTTGGATTGGGGGGGGGGCGTATGACGGGTTCAAAAACATAACCAGCAGACGGCATTCTGTGATCACCGGGCACAGCTTTCTTAACACTCGTCGATGAAATCTTTCATACGACTGGACTGCAGAGATGAGTGAAGGGAGGCCTTGTTGCCTGGCAACCAGCCTCCCCTGCAGTCCGGGGCCTCCTCAGACATCATTGTTTGGCTTTTCAGTTGCCCCGGAGACACACCTGGGCTCAGCCGGGGAGCCATATACATTGTGCAGGAAGGGTTGATATGATATGAAGCTGATGTGTTTTTAGTGAAAGTGGAGCACGCTTCAGAGAAAGTCTCCCTGGAAAGCAGGCCGAGGCTCGACCTCAGGGCCATCCCTGTCTCCCAGTACAAACCTGAGCGCAGACACGGGGCTGGGACTGGGGCTGGTTGTGTTTTTATGCTGGCTTTCCTGGCACCAAAGCTACCGGGAAAGTTGGTGTAAACTCGCTTAAAGAAGAAAAAGAACCTGTTGCTGCTACTATGTTTATATAAAGAGCTAGAAATGAAGATCATCGTGCTTGACTGGAAGTGATAAAACGAATGAACAAGAACACGTGGCATATTTGACCGCATCATTCTTTATTTAGTAAAAACCAAAATGCAGAAAAAGGGTGTGAAAAATCAAAAATACCCTTTTCTTGACAAAAAAAAAGAAAGTCCAGAGTGCTCAGAAGGTTCATCTAAATCATGTGACGAAGGTGCTCTTTGGTGGGAAAAAGGATGTCAAAAAAGAAGAAAAATCCAAGGCACTCTTCTTCAAATATAAGAAGCCTTTATTTAAAATGGCTATTTCATATAGAAGATTTAAAAAATGGGTTACAGGCCACGCGTTTCGGCCACAGCCTTCCTCAGGAAAGAACTTTTTTAATCTTCTATATGAAATAGCCATTTCAAATAAAGGCTTTTTTATATTTGAAGAAGATTGCCTTGGATTTTTCTTCTTTTTTGATACCATTTTCTTCTTCCAACTAAGACGGTAATGCTGATCATCAGCAAGTGTGAACTCATCAATAAAAGCAGACATTTTAGTACCAGCTTTCTGATCTGGTGCATTCAGGTGTGTGTTAACACAATGCCAAGGAAGAAAGACTTCAGCACTGGTCATAGACACACAACTGTCGCTACCCATTAATGTTGGATGTCACAGCGAGAAGGATGCCAGTCTCCCCGGGAGTGGGTGTCCAATAAAGATCATTCCTACATCAGGTGCTCAGTAAAACTGTAAAGATTCCACTGGCTGCTGTGTATCTCATAGCTTCTAGGCCTCAAGTAGCCGCTTCAACATTAAAGTTAAGAAAGACTGAACGAGTAGCCTGTGGTTTGTTTGTAAAGTCATCAGGGTGAGGGCCTTCTGCTCGTAGTAGCACGGTTTAGGATTACAACGTTGCACCTGAACAAGCAGAGAGACCTCTGGAACAATGTTCTTTGAACAGACAAAAGCAAACATGGATGTTTGACCTTGCTACACAGCTCCGCTTTACTCAAAGACACAGAACACACACAGAAATCAAGCATGGCAGCGGAGGGGCGATGATTAGGGCTTTGGTGTTGCCACGGCAACTGGTCATCTTGCAGTCAGTGACTTGACCATGGACATCTTTGTGTTCAAAAGTATTCTCCAGTCAAATATGAGACCATCTGTCCAACTGGGCTGGACCTGGGTCATCCAACAGTACCGTGATCCCAAAGCGAGCGAAAAAAAGAGATAAATGAAGGTGTTGCAATGACACAGTCAAAGTCCAGCCCTCAACCTGACAGTAATACTGCGGCAGAGCTTTAAAGAGAAGGATCCATACATGACTTCTCTCAGAACTCGGGTGTGATGCCGTGAAGAAGAGGAGGCCAAGGATGATCCAGGAGGACGTTAGAACCTGACAATCATGCAGGACACGTTTACCTGCAGCGATCGCTGCTTACAGAGTTTCTGCAGGTTTCTAGATCCTGCTGTGTACTTCTACATGTGGCTTACTTCTTGTTAAATCAACAGAGGTGTCAAAAGTATTCACATTAATTACTCAGGTAGAAGTATAGATACTAGAGTTTAAAAATACTCCTGTAGAAGTTGAAGTATCAACTCAAGTTTTTTACTCAAGTAAAAGTATAAAAGTACTGGTTTCAAAAATACTTAAAGTATAAAAGTAAAAGTAATGTAGGGGGAAAAAAGCCATTAAGGACAAAAGCCATTGAAAATGAATGTATCTTAGTATAATGCAAATATATTAAAGAACCATATATGTGTACTATTGAGCATTAACATGTGTTTCAGAGAGCAGGAGATATGATGACTAGTTGCCTATAAGTATTGTAATGGTGCAAAAAGTCAAACTTCAGAGGCATGTTATCATTTATCCTAACCTTTATTGGAATGTACATCCAAGTTTAGTTGCAGGAATCTGAGGGAACGGATGTAAGAACAAAACTGGACAAGAACATCTGAAACAACCACAACCAAATTCACTCTATCCGGATGGAGCAATTTAACTGGATAGTTTTCTTTTTAAAGGCCGAAATGAAATAGAGTAACGAGGCTGTTTTTAAAATGTAAGGAGTAAAAAGTACAGATAATTGCGTGAAAATGTAAGGAGTAAAAGTAAAAAGTTGTCTGAAAAATAATTACTCCAGTGAAGTATAGATAACCAAAATTTCTACTTAAGTAAGGTAACAAAGTATTTGTACTTCGTTACTTGACACCTCTGTAAATCAATAGTGACACAGCGAAGGGCCACAACACGAGAACGGATGAGAAAAACCACCACGAGCTCTAGAAGTACTTCATTTTGTTTCCTTAATTAAACATCAAAGACACACAACCAAAGGAGAATAAAGGAAAGAAAAAAAAAACCTTCACCTTGTTAAACTCTTATCTGCCGAACCCTTAATGTTTGATAGGAAACAACAGTTTTGTGTCTGTCTCTGATCTGTGCCTTGCAGATCATCGCTGTGACGGAATATCAGCCGCTCACACGTCAGACAGCATTCAGACACTAACCGTCTCCAGAGATGCCGCTCAGCTTCCATCATTATCTTTGACTTGTTGAATCAGCAGCATCTCAATGGGGATGCAGCGCACGTCAATTAAGAACACTTGTGTCCTATAGCAAAGGTTTTAAGTGCGAAGTGGCGGTCCTGGAGTCATGGGTCATACATGGAGAACTTGTGCGTGTGCTCCATAGTTTACGTTAAGGACAAGCAGAGGAAGGGTGTCAACGCCGCCCCTTAAGTGGAGCTTTCCAGATGTTATGCAAAGGATGTGAGCTCATTCCTGCGGAGCCCAAGACCACCTTTCTTGACACAAAGCATCCCCGGTGTCAACCAGATTTATTTGTCTAACAGGCACAACAACACACACTAAGAGCTTGGCAGCAACGTGTTATTTTTAGAACTATTTTCCTGAACACATCGGATGTTCCAGACTGAGAACAGCTCTCTGGAGCATCGTACGTTTTTCTTTCTCTCGTTCTTTCTTTAATGTCCTTCACAGCGGAGGTTTACGTCAGGGAACTGCAAGCAGAAGAAGATCCAAGCGGCTTCCCTGGTTGTTTCAGGTGGTCCAAAGGAATCCCTCCCATATGCACGCTGGGAACCATGTTTATGTTTCTCATGTTTTAAACGCCAAGGTCACCTCTATTCAGTTATTCAAGGCACTTTCAGAATGTGACGCTGTTTTAAGATGTTTCCAGACACACCTTTCAAGTTAATTAAAGAAAAAGTTGTGGACTGAATGATGTATGAGATGAAACAGATCCGCCGCATTCCCTGTTGTTATCCAAAAAAGATGGTGTGGAGGCCCCGGGGACCTCCACGCTGTGCACCTGTAAGGAGATCCGCACCACAAGTCACGTGAGAGGCCTTTACAACGTGTACACGGAGTCCTCTCAACAGCTAAAAATTTTGATTAATAAAGCTGAACATTGCAAAAAGTACAACATACTTTACTTTATTGTTCAAAGTCTAACATATCCTGTAACGAAGGTTGAAAAGCTTGGTCTTTACTTTAAGAAGGTTTTAAAGTCGGCGTTCATTTCCAGCGTTGTTGACCCGACTCCATCACAAACTCAAGGACTTCTGTCAGCAACTCCTCGCTGATTTAAATGTCAAAGCGAAAGCTTTTTGGTTTATCCGTTTTTTTCTCGTATGAATATCGTGTTTTTTTTTCTTTTATTACACACACTTTTTATGTCGTTTCACCCAGATTTCCACATCTTAGATTTAATAAAGAAGAAGCAAAATCCCATTTTTGCATATGCATGTCAGTTCTGGTCACATTGACCTTTTCTGATGACCAAAAGTCAAAATTAATTCTTAGAGGACAGTTTTCCTTGAGTATTTTTTTTAAAGACTTTGAGGCTCTAGTGACCTTTATTCAAAGTGTAGAGAGGAAGGAGGTGGAGAGAGAGAATGTGGACGACATGCAGCAAAGGGACTCAAACCTGCGACTGCTGCAGGAGGACTGTAGCCTCAGTATATGGGCTGCACTTTAACCACTGTGCCACCCAGCTTTCCTTTTCCTCGAGTATTAAACATGCACTTTGAGGGTTGTATTTCCTTTGCCTGTGAATGTTTATTTCATTTTATGTGGTGCAGACCCTCTATGTGAGTAATTTTAAAGAAATATATAAAAAAAATGAAAACATGAACTAGATTTGAAACAAGAATCCTGTAAAAGGAGACTCATACTTCAAGATACAGGACCCAAGTGATGCTAAACACAACAGTTAAGTGTCATTAAATCCCTAAAACTTGTACAATGATGCAGGTTAAGTGAACGTTTCTGCAGAAGTCTACACACATAGAAACAACACTCTTGTTTCAGCAACTGTAAAACAGCCGTTTTCTCTTTTGAGGAAAGGGAAATTTCCTGCAGGCCTTAACGCGCCGACCTTTGCTTGCCGTCCGCTGTGACATGTTCCCTGACTTGGCTTTGTCCCAGACGGTCCAGCATCGCACATCCTTGATCGCTGCCGGTCCTATTGTCCAGGCAGAATGGAACAAGAGCTCTGGCCCGCAAGTTCCACCTGCTTCAGCTGTTTTGACCATTAGGTCCAATCAGTACTACAGCCTCCTTTTCCTGCCATGGGAAAGTGGTCGTTGTCTCGCGATCTTGGGGGTCAAAGGGTGAGGAGGTCTGATGGAACGACATGATACTCTGAGTTTTTCCTCTGCGCTCCATCTGCATGTTCTGTACGGCTGCCAGCAAAAGCGCAATGGGAAATGTCCCGCTTCCCAAAAAGGAAAAATATAAAACGCTACCCCCTCTGACCTCCCTGGAGGAGTCACTTCATTGCTCATTTATGTTTAAAGGAAAATAAGAGTGTCTGAATAGTTTGATTGTAGACATTAAAAGAAGCCGACATATTTTTGCATTTTCCTCTAATTGGAAGAGCATGAACCGAAAAATGAGACAATTATTCACCCTCCAATGAACTCAGGAATCACCTTGTCAGATTAGCGAGCGTTTCCATGACAGCACATTCATACATTCCTCTGCATGCTTTGATGATGCGAACGAGTCCAAGGAAAGGATGCTGCTGCAGCTGGTACACGGGTGTGAACATGCAAACTCAGGAGCCAGTGTTTTAGATAAACTTATTTTTTTTTATTATTTAAATCACCACAACAATTTGCAAATAAAACCAAGTGTCTGATGTTAGCGAACAGGGCACAGAGATCTGACTTTGGCAACACAGTGAGGAAAAAGTGGGCAGGAGATCAGAACACGCGGTTACTTCACTTTGGCATCTCGCTCATTGAACTGAGCCCGTCGTCCAGCGTCGCATCCGAGGAGGGAGGGCATCACATTTCCTTCACGTATGTCCTCACGGCCACCACGTCTCCCATTATGCATCTCTGTTGGACCAGACACATCAGGTGAGTTAAGAGGATCTGGGGGAGAAGCGTCTTGGATCTCAGCCGTCAGGCAGAGGACACCATCAAGCCTCAGATGAACTCCACAATTTGTGATCTTTTATTATATGTTTCCATTTTTACTCTCCTCTTTAAAAACCAGTGTGGTGTTTTTTTTTTGTTTTTTTTTTCTTTTTCTTTATACTGTACTTGGTTGTTTTTCTTGTCTCTGTCTGTCTGTCTGTTGTGAGTGCTGGGTTGGGGATGGGAATGTGGGAGGGATATAAAAAGATGGGAAAAATGGAAGGATGGAAGTGTTCCCAGTTATTTTGCTTTACTACTGTTATACAATGTGAAACTATTTCCAATAAAAAAATAAAAAAATCATAAAAAATAAAAAAAAACCAGTGTGCATAAAAGATGGATCACAAGTTGCAGTCATTTGTATTGTAAGTTGTGTGATGATGTCTGTAAAATATGCATAAAAGTAATTGCAATTCTGCAGCCCAACTGCAACACGTAGGTAGAATCGTACTTGTACAGGTAGAATCAAATAAGGCCGTTCTTACCGCTACCAACTTTCCATCTGAAATCTCCCTCTCGATGCTGGTTTCTCTGCCATCCCAGCTCTGTCTCTGCACAAGCTTGCCGTTCTCCATGGTCACCACGGTCTGCAGGGGAGGAAACAGAGCCAGCCATCAGTCCCGGCCCCAGGGTGGGGGGGTTTCACCCTCCCCGGGCCCCCCAGACCCTACTAAATCCTGAATTGTGTTAAATCGACGCAGAGCCTACGCCGTAGGGCACGGCGTAAGGTACGCGGCGACGCGCAACCTACGCCAAAGGCTCTGCGTTGGTGTGACGCGGAACCATAAATCATCCTTTACCCTCGTCTTCCTGTCGTCTGCGGTCGTCTCCTCGAAGGGCTCGTTGAGCTTGAACTTGATTTCAGTGGTTTTGAAGGTGCTCTGGGACTTGATGCAAACGTTTCCCTGGTCGTCCATGCTCACTATTAAATTGGGTTTGGTCCGGTTCCCCACCTGCCGGGTTGCAAATCCCACACCTGCAGAGCAGGAACGCAGCGTGTATGTACATGTTTGGATGGAAGCACTTTATGCATAAATACAGAGAACAGCTATCTAAAACAACAGTAGCAATATACTCATTTGAAAAGCCAATTAAAATAAAATTATAAATAAATAAAAAAAATAAACTATATTAAATTGACAATAAACAGATGTATACTGCATATTTTCTTACCAATTGCTTTCATGTAGTCATCAAAATTCTCGCTGGAAATCATCCTCCATGTTCCAACAAATTTTTCAACCATTTTGGCAGTATTAGATGGATATCCCCAACAGCAGCCGCGAACTTTAATCAGACTTTGTGTCACTTCTGGTGTGTGTGGGACAGGAGGACAGACTCAGCGCTTTTAAGAGGCCAGTTTCTCCTTTTTTTGTTTTTTCTCCTGGGAAGGCCCTGCCAGCCAATCACCGCTCGGTGCGTCACATGAGAGGCTGAAGCTCCGCCTCCAACTTCGTCTTCAACAAGAATCCAAAGCTTTTCTGAGCACTTTAGAAATCAAAAAAAGTCATCGATGCATCTTCAAGTGAACCTCAATGTGAAGGGAGAGAGATTAAGCAAATATTGTAAAATTATACCAATAATAAGAGGTATTAAATAGCATGAATTAAATGACTGTCAAAATCTGGCAATGGACATATAAGATCGGTCCCATTTTTTTTTAGTTAATAACTAAAAGCTTAGCAGCTTTTTTGTTGCAGGCTCAACATAACAAGGGTTGCTTTGGGTCATCAGCTTTCACTAAGCCTAACAATCACAAATGCAGTGATTGTCATAATAATGTCTAATGTGAACTTTCAAATGAGCAGGACATGTCGCCTGAGTTGCAAGGAGACATTGTGAACAAAAAAAGAAGTATACTTTAGGGGAGGTCTTCAACCCTGTCCTGCATGTTTTAGATTTTGAATTGCATCAACACACTTGATTCAATCTTGGAGCTCTGAAAACTTGTGTTAGAGAAATTGGAGCAGCTTCATATCATACTTGTTTCTGTTTTTAATGTGAATCCAGAGCCTTAGCCCTGTGGCTTCCACTTGAAATGTATTTTATCTGTGTGTTGTGATTTCTATGCCTTGTAATTGTTGTCATTTTTGTTGTGTGACTTGTGTGTCTGCAATTGTAATTTCTTTTATGCTGCTGTCTTGGCCAGGCTTCCCTTGAAAAAGAGGCCATTGTGTCTCAACGGGACCGACCTGGTTAAATAAAGGCAAAATAAAAAAAATAAAAAAATTCTAATTAAAGGTGGTCATCAGCTTCTCATACAGGTCTGCACAAGTCTGTTAATGACACAGTCTTGTATCAGGGTGTGCTGAAGCAGGGAAACATCTAAAACATGCAGGACAGGCGGTCCTAAGGACCAGGGTTGAAGACTACTGCTTTAGGGGGATATATTTGTGTGTTTCAAGTGACTACTAAATAAAAATGTTTTGCCTCTGTACAGTCACGTGATGCATTTGGAAGCCCATTCATTTCTACTATTTCTACTTTTTTTCTTCATGTTTGCGTCTCATGCATTGAAAAGCTTCAACTCACGTGGTGGACTTCTACACTGCAAAAACTCAAAATCTTAACAAGAATATTTGTTTTATTTCTAGTTAAAATGTCTCATTTTTAGTCAAAAAATCTCATTATACTTAAAACAAGACTCATCACTGGAAAAAACAATTTTCACCTGTTTCAAGTAGATTTTCACTTAAAAAAAGTAGAAAAATCTGCCAGTGGAACAAAATTTTTGCTTGTATTGAGAAGATAAATCTTGTCCCACTGGCAGATTTTTCTACTTATTTCAAGTGAAAATTTACTTGAAACAGGTGAAAAAGAAAATAGTATTTTTCTGGTAATGACTCTTGTTTTAAGTGCAATGAGATTTTTTTGACTAAAAATGAGACATTTTAACTAGAAATAGGACATATTCCTGGTAAGATTTGGAGTTTTTGCAGTGTAGATAGTGCATATGCTGTGCTACCGTCCAGTGCATGCCAAAAGAAACCGAGCAGACTTTTGAAAAGCGAACGTGTTCCAGCTGATTGATTATGTGCTGAAAGTGTACAGGCTGTTGGAAGGATTGCTTTTCTACATGGCAGCAGCAACTTGGCATTAGCAAACTCAACCTCAGGAAAAGAAATCATAAAAAGTAGCAACTTTATGTATAATTAAGGGGATGTGGTCACCTTCAAGGTCAACCCTGACCTAGATGGTCAGCTTCAAGGTCAACGCTGAAGCTCAGCAGCAGCTTGTGCCACGGAGGCCTGGAGCCGGGCTCTGGCCTCCATAGCTCCAGGCCTCCGTAGCTCCAGGCCTCCGTGGCTCCAGGTTCCATGGCTACAGGCCTCCATACCTCCTGAAGCCACGGAGCCTGGAGCTATGGAGACCTGGAGCCACAGCAGGTCATTTCAGGACGTTCCCAACCAGACGTCTGCTGAGACCTGCGGTCATTCAGCATCTGTGTCGGTTTCAGATGTCCTGTCGGTAGCAACACTTGGAATGAGGATGATTGGACAGATTTGACAAGAATGAATATAAAGCCAAATTAATGATTATCAACGGGAGCTTAAGTTAAGAGAGCCAATCTAAATTGATGCTTGAGTTCCAGTCGGCGTCCCGAGTTTGTTCGCTACAGCTGGTTACATCATGACACCCTTCCTACATGGGAAGGAAGCTTAACACCTGAGTGACCTCAGAGGGAGTTTTCTCAGTTCAAGGCCACGAAGCCAAATGCACCACCTCATCTTTGTAGTTTCTTGTGCTGGCCCCTTTTTTCTCTTTTGTGCACGTTTTCAGGCCGGAGCTTCAGGAGCTGCATGCTGGCCTGCGCTCCCCCCCATCCCCGGTCATCCCATTGCTGCTTCCACCTGCCTGCTGTGCTGCTGACGTCCCCGACCCCCAGTCTGGCCTTCGGCAGGAGGGTCCTCCCTTATGATCTAGGTCCTGCTCAAGGTTTCTTCCCTCCTAAAGGGGAGTTTTTACCTGCCATTGTTTATGTAATAACTGCTCGGGGGGTCATGTTCTGGGTCTCTGGAAAGCGCCTAGAGACAACTTGTGTTGTATTAGACGCTATACAAATAAAATTGAATCTACTTTGTACACACACATGTTAAGCAAAGCTAAATTCAGGTTTCCTCATATTTAATCTTATTTTAATGTTTATATTGATATATAACGTTGATATTGCCCTAAATCTATTGTTTTAGTACTGTAAGCCATGACTAGAAGCTGAGTGCAAGGTCCGTACTACCTCGTGAGTAAGTGTTTGCTGGTATGACAGTAAAAGTCCTTGAGTTCTCTCAAACAGGCGATGATGTCAGCCACCGCAGGGATCCTTACGCTGCACGCTCCAAACCTCGGGTTGATGCGGAAGACAAGGATTCATCACCAGTTTCAGGTCCTGCTTGGGTTGCCAGAACAGCCATCACAACAAAACACAGAAGTGGAGTCAGTTGGAGCAGCTTTTGCTGACAGCAATGAAACAGAAGCCGTAAGGCCCCGTTGAAGTAGACGTGGTACCGACGTTAATGCAGCTCAGACACTGATACTTCTTATTCCATAACTGTCTGGTTTGGCCTGTTTACTCTTAAAACCAGCAAACTGAAGCAACATGTGAGGATGTGTTGTAAGATTTCCGATGCTCGCCATCTCGTCCATGAGAAGATCAGCTCACGGGCCCAGCGGAGGTCGGGTAGTGTGGTCACATCGTTATTTTACTGTGTTTCTGTGAGGCGTTCTGGACCCTAGTAGCCTCTTATCTCTGCCATGTCCACTATCCTGGCCAAGAACAGAGATGCACATCCGTTTCATCCAAAAAGAAAGGACATCTTTGGTAAATCTACAGCTTGAATCGTAAACATGGGTCAGACCGCAGATTAACAGTCATCACTAACTAGTGATAGTTAATTAGTCGTCATATATATACAGGACTGTCTCAGAAAATTAGAATATTGTGATTTTCTGTAATGCAATTACAAAAACAAAAATGTCATACATTCTGGATTCATTACAAATCAACTGAAATATTGCAAGCCTTTTATTATTTTAATATTGCTGATTATGGCTTACAGTTTAAGATTAAGATTCCCAGAATATTCTAATTTTTTGAGATAGTATATTTGAGTTTTCTTAAACTGTAAGACATGATCAGCAATATTAAAATAATAAAAGGCTTGCAATACTTTAGTTGATTTGTAATGAATCCAGAATGTATGACATTTTTTTTTTTTTTTTTTAAATTGCATTACAGAAAATAAAGAACTTTATCACAATATTCTAATTTTCTGAGACAGTCCTGTATAACCTCTTTTATTCCCCAGGCGTCAAATCTTAAAGTTTTGATGGGGGTTTCATCTGTCCAGGTAAAAGTGCTTTTTGTTTTTTTCCACCCTGTTCCAGTGGGGCCACGTCACAAACTCATGTAAACCCTGCTGTGTCAAACCCTGGAGCCGGCACGGCCTTCTCTCAAACACTGGAAGGGTCTCTTTTATCAGGAAAGTGTTGCATCATGGAAGGACGCGCTCCGCACTGATCACAGCACATTTTTTAGCAGCTGAAGCAATTTAATTGATCTCTTTAATGTGCTGAATATAAGTGTAGCTGATGTCTAAGCTATTTTTCCTGCTGTTATTACAAGTTCTTCAGCTGGGAAATGATGACAGCAGTGTTTTTATGATGAAAACAAATCTGGTACAATCTGATCAATGAATGTCTAAAAAAAAACCTCTAGAAGCATTACATGAATTCAAGATATTTTAATATGTTACGTATCCAAGAATATACACAGATAAATACAAATTTATTCACAGAATGAGGAACATGTGGTCATTTCTTTGCAGGTTTGGCCTGTGCTGCCTTGGCGGTGCACCGGGACTGAAACGCGCTGAGCATCTCGCTGCTGGTCAGCTTCGCTCCCTTCATCAGCAGCTTCTCTCCATCCACTGCAGTTAACACACACACACAATGAAATGACTCATAAGGACACAATGTTAAAGGAGTTTGTTTAAGGAGGGTGAAAAGTTAACTCTGAGCAAAAGTCAACTCACAACGGGACTTGTTGGTACATAGTTCAGCCGAACTGTGGCCGACATTTGTGCATTTGGGAAAATGCTTGACTCACTGTGGGGGCAAATAACTTTGATAACGCATTAAGCAACAACAAAAATTCATCATGAAATTCCAACAGGAGGTCAGAGGGTCCTGAGCTCTACATGCCAGATGTTGTGCTGCGTTTGCAATCCCGTTCCTCTCGCTCTTTTTGTGTATCAGGAGCGGGCACGGGCTCCACGCGCTGCTCTGGCCCGCTTCCTTCACCTAAACCCCGTCTCAGCTGGGATTTATGTCTGCCCTCCATGGCCCATGGCTTGTAACCTTATTTAACATGAAGTAAATGCTCATAATCACCATTACGGTCTCGAGATGCTCCGATCGATCGGCAACCGATCGCAATCGGCCGATAGTACCCCTATCGGTTTTGATTGGAGTTCTCAAAATAGTTCAAAGCGGGACGATCTGATGGCATTTACAACAACAAACCGCCGCCCGCGCGCACGTTCCCACTTCCCAGACCCAGGTCTGGCATGTGGACATTCCTGTAACAATTAGAATTGACTTTAAGGTCCTGCTCCTTACATACAGAGCCCTAAATGGACAAGGACCAAGCTACATCTCCAACATTCTAACAAAGTATGTTCCAAAAAGAACCCTGTGGTCGTCAGCTGCTGGGTTATTAGAAGCTCCCAGAAACAGTCAAAAGAAGATCGGTGATGCAGCTTTTGTCAACTACGCCCCAAAACTATGGAACACACTGCCCAAAAACATCAGGGAAGCTGAGTCGGTAGAAATCTTCAAAAGACAACTATCTCTTCACTCAAGCATTTAAGCATGAGATATCCGGGTGACAAACCGCGCCTTAGTTGCCACTTTCCTTTAATCTATATATCATTGATTTTTACTGTCTGCATTACTTTTAAATGTTTTTATATGATCATTTTTATCTTGTACTCTTATTTGTTGATATTTTTATCTTTTTATATGCCTACGAGTGCAGCATTTTTACCTTTTTATATTCATATATTCATTTTTTATATTCCTTTTTATATTATCCATCTTAGTAGTTGTTCTGTGGAGGAATTTGGAACTGAATTTTGTCAGGGTTATGTAATATATCACTGCACTTAAATATTTGTGTTTTTTGTTTTATTTGCTGTTGTTGTTTCTTTTTTGTACTGTTACTGTTAAGCACTTTGAGCTGTGACTTTCGTATGAAAAGGTGCTATATAAATAAAGTTTATTATTATTATTATTATTATTATTATATTACGAAGCATCAACAGTGAAAATAGCGTTGCCGGTATGGAAGTTTGTCCGAAAGGGACAACAAATTTGCAGTTTGCAAGGTGTGTGCAAAGGAGATACTCCGAGGAGGAATGCTGGGTCAACCCTCACCGAGCCGGTCACCTTCAAGCTCAACGCTGAAGCTCAGCAGCAGCTTGGGCCTGCTGGGAGTCGACTCAATGCAGGGATCATTTGAAATAGCATTTGAAGCGTAGATTTCTCTTATAATTATTTGGAGTTTTCAAAGTTGGCTCCCGCTAAGGCAGAGAAAGAAAAGTAGCAACGCCACTAACTCAGCTGAACGTAACAGAGACCTATAAACAACAGCAAGAAAATAAAGAACTACATCGTAAGATAATGGGTTCATACGTCTCGATCATCATTTCTGTTGTAGAATACATTGGGTTTAAACGCGTCGTTAGCTGCTTGGATCCGCGATTCATGCTGCCGAGTCATAAATATTTCACAGATGAATGTCTGCCGGAGTTATACCAAACTATATACAGTCAAATCCAAACCCTAACCCTTATGCAGGACGACAGTCGTGTCAGTCGGCTTCACGAGGGACATTTGGAGTTTCTAATGTGAAGAGTTTCCTGGGTCACACGCGGCGGATTCTATCGCTAAAGCTTTCGCAATTCATTTTTATTTTAAGATTTAATTCCTTTTTCCACAGAAAAACTAAGGTTTAGTTTACAACTTGTATCAACTCTAAGAGAGTGAAATGTTTACTGTTGTCTGTGTTGGTGCACATGTTGCTGTACACATAATTACTGTCTCAAGAAAGCTTAAGCTAGTAAACTACACATACTCTTTCTAAATCGTCTCTAGAGTCTGAAATATTGCACATTGCCTCAGCCTGAAATAAAACAGTGGTCAATTGATGACAGTTTCTCATCTCCTAATTTTTATACCTAACAATACAAAATCAGTGATGAGAATCAGTACATGAGACAACAATATTGACGAAATTATGGCTGTCACGCTGTGATCGTGGTTGGCAATATATCGGGATCGGCACATACCAGATAAAAAACCAGATCGGTTATCGGCCCTCAAAATCCTGATCGGCGCGTCTCTATTACCTATTGCTGTCATGATCATACAGATCTGGGAGAGGTGAAGTGCACTCATGAGCTCTTTCCACACAGAAGTCGAGCCAAAATGATGTTAAACCGCTGTTGTTTCTCTTTGGTTATTGACTCAGACCAAACAGTGGCAGCTCATCAGTGTGTGGTTACATACACATCTAAATCAAGCTATTGGCAACAATCTAGTTAAGGATTAAACTGGAGGTTCAGAGAAATCCCAGTCTACATGTTCGAGAAGACAATCGATTATTGAGTGAGGTGCGTTCAACTCTGCAATGCTACGTGGCACCACGCGCACTTTCACGTTTGCATTCTTCCGGTACAATTAGTAAATAAGCGCGAATGAGAACAACAACATGCGAAAAAATGGACGTTAACGATGCAGCAGCTCTGTGAATGTCGTACATACTAAGCCTGATCATGTTGCAGGTACGATGCAGCAAAGTCTCCCTCTTCTTCTTCTGTTACCATGTTGTTGTGATGCCGTGACTGTTATTATTCCTGCTCCCGCGGCTGGTCACTCCGGAAGGGGGAGTCAGTAGCTCGGCTAAGTGTGGGGTTGCGTATACATGCTGGAATAACTCGGATTAGGAAGCATTATCTGGCACTAAAAGCTCGATCTCAAGAGCTTCAGTTCGGCCCAGCTGAGGTGTATACATGGCTTTTAAAAATTTGAAATCGGTCGGATTAAGGCAACAACTCGACTTTCTCCGCAAAGTGAAGCAACGCTCTTCACTGAAGAGCCTGATCTGTTAATGGGTTCAAATTTCTAGAATTTTTCTTTTCCTTTGTACATTTGGCTTTTTACGTCGTAAGAGCTTTTTTTAAGGTTAATATATTAGTTGGTCAAATCCTACAAGTTCTGGTTCTGCTGTCTCTTCCGTGTACTTACTTATTTTCTGTATGATTCACAGAAAATAAACAATCTTTGATTGATGCTGCGTTCACGTTTTCACATCCATCTCTCAGCCACATTTTCTAAATAAGTCTGTTAACATCCAATTTATGAAGAGGACTTTAAGACCCCGTTCCGACGCTGTCCACTGGTAGAACTGCAGAGTCACATGTGGGACGAGAAATCGACAGGGAACTAAACAAAACCACCAGTGAGTGCTCTCACCATAAGTTATATCCACTACGGGTTCAGAGCCGTCGTGTTTCACCAGGGCCTTCACCTCACAGTTCATGTTGGTGGCCCGGGCCTTCTCCGAGGCCACCTTGGCCAGAAACTCCCTGTGGGGGCAAACAAAACAGTTCAACTTTATTATCACAGCATTCAAACATTTTTAACCAGAATGTGAACCATAATGTGAATCAGTGTGATAGACTGTCAAAACTAATGACAATAAGCAATATTGTTTTAATTGATTTATTCTGTCAATTGATTGATTGTTGCTTTGTTTTTGTCTGATGTTGTTCTTGCCAACTGCTGGCTTCTTGGCCAGGTCTCATTTGAAAAAGAGATTTTAATCTCAACGAGACCCACACCCGGTTAAATAAAGGATAATAATAATAATAATAGATTCGCTAGACATCAATAGACAATCTTCATGTCCATACAGAACACCTGACTTTGATGCTCTTGTGCATTTTGCTGCACGTCGTACTTCATGTTAAGTATTATTACATCTAGTTCAGGAAATAAACCTTTATTCACTACAAAAATTCAAAATCTTAACAGGAATATTTGTCTAGTTAAAATGTCTCATTTTTAGTCAAAACAAATCTCATTACACTTAAAACAAGACTCATCAATGAAAAAAACAACAATTTTCACTTGAAATAAGTAGAAAAATCTGCCAGTGGAACAAGATGTATCTTCTCATTACAAGCAAAAAAATTGTTTTAAGTGTAATGAGATTTTTTTTGACTAAAAATGAGACATTTTAACTAAAAATAAGACAAATATTCCTGGTAAGATTTTGAGTTTTTGCAGTGATATTAGTCCTTGAACTCATTCAAATCTGAAGCAACGGATTGAAGTTTTAACCTTTCCAACCGCGCCGTTACCCTTCAACAGACCAGCTGACACCGACTAATCACTACCAGCCTGATGTTGAAGCGTTACCAGCAGTTTTTATTCACTAAATGCAGTTTTTAGTGAATAACCGGACGGATGAACATGTCCTGACTGCTGCAGCTTGTAGCTGTGGGAGCTTTAGGAGCCAAAATACAGCCCGACCCCGCGCAACAGACTCCCCAACACCAGCTTGTAGGTGCATACAAGGCCAACCTCTCACCGTGTGGAGCGAACACCGCCTTCAAAGGGACAAAACTGGACTGTTATTTTCTTCACCGCCTTCAGAACCACATTAGCTTTCCTGGCGGCCGCCATGTTTCCAGCTGAGTGACCTCTGACCTCGAGGGGCGGTGAGACGCTCTGGCCGCTAGAGGGCGCCAGAGGATAAGCAGACTCCGTAGACGCCCCATGGAGCTGCTGCGATACGTCAACGACGCCGCCATATTGGATGTGGCAAGACTGCGCTGTAAACTAATACAAGTAAATTGACTTATTTTCATAAAGCGCCTTTCTACAAAGAAATGTACGTTTTACGTCTCATTTATTCATTCACACACGCACTAATATACTTGGGAAACAGTTAGGCACCCAATATAATATATTTAATTTTCTCAGATGACAAAAATAAGAACTTTATTGATCCCACATAGGAGTAATTCATGTTATATCAGCTATAGAGAACAAGGTAGTGCTGAAAAATAATATATATCTCCCCTCACAAAAATAAGAAAAATAGAGAAACATATTTTCTCATCAACAAAGCATATTTTACATAAACATATTTAAAAATTTTCAAGTAACAAAATAACATATTTGAATATTTTTCATATTTTTTCAGTTATTTTATTGTCTCTTAAAAATTGTTAAAATATGTTATTTTGTTATTTGAACATTTTTTAATTTGTTTTGTTGATGAGAAAATATACATTACATTATCAAATATGTATGAGTGAACAGAGCATTTTATTTGATACAATAATATTTCTATAGAAATCAGTCATAATAAAGGGGCTACAGGCATTTTTAAGCTTATATCCATTTTCACCAGGGCTGGTTTCATGTAAACCTCTGCTTAGATTTTGTCCTCCACATTTCTCTTTAAATGTATGTACTGTTACTAGAGAAGTCTGCGTTGGGCGTTGGATTGTGTACAATCGCAGCAGTAATAATAATGGTAATGATTTATTAGTTGTTGAAGTTGAACAAGTGCGTCAAATAAACATCTGTTCAGATGAACACAAAAACAGCCCGCAGGCTATTAGTGTTAAAACTACAGGAACATACTCACAACTGATCATAAAACATGCCGAGACTTGAAAACATTTTGCAAAGAAAAATAGAAAAAGACTAAAAAAACAGATATGTCAGCATTTATTTAATCATTTGTCATGTTTCCCTTTACCAGAAAAAGGGATGTATTCTTCATGTCACCCTATGTAATAAATGATTCAAGAGGGGACTGAGGGAAGTAAGCTGTGCAGGGGTTTAAACAGAGAAAAACGTCAAACTTTTCTTTTATTACTACTCTTACGACATTGTATTTTAATTGTACTTTATTTGCTGTTTTACTGTAGTCTTATTATATAATGTACTTTATTTAAAACATTTTTTATCAGTAAATCTGCATTGTGCATTGTGTTTGTTACGCAGGGGTTGCAACTTAGCTCGTTTTTTGGACCTTTTTTCTTATAAAAGAAATCTGCTTTGGATCCACTTTGTTCCTCCTAAATCTGCCCTTCTCCGCCAGCAACACCGTCGTTACACTTGCTTGACCCCGTAAGCCCTTCGCATTTTTTCTTTAAATCAAAAGAGGCATTTTAAAACCCGAAAGGGCAGCATCTCGTCCTGGGTTACGTGACAAGGCACATCAGATCAAGCCCGAGGAGAGCCAGCTGTGGTCCTCTTCTGTAATCATCAGTATGTCCCAGGGCAGAATTATGTTAGAGGATGAGTGGGGGGTGGGGGGTCTTTCAGGAGCTAAGTCAATAAAGGAAGTGCAGCTCTATGGACTAACGGGCGGCTCATCTCCTAATCAAATAGACAAGGAGGATGGAGGCTGTCCCCCCTCTTGCAGTACTTATCTCATATTTAATCACAATAAAATATTTTCTGGTGAACTGGAGAAGTTTACTGAGTTTACAGAGGATCAGAACTGCATTTACTCATTAAAAGTGCTAAAACGGTGTTACGTTTAGCTGCACAGGATTCATTCATCCTTCTCCTACTTTTGTCATGGAGTTTGAATTTGGACTTTTTGGTCGCTAATCTTGAACAATTCAGTCTTTTTGTTTTATTATAATGTTTCATCTCTTATATAATGACTTATTTTGAAAGAATTGCTGACCATAAACCACCTCATCCACCCATTTTGCCTTTGGGCTGAATTTCTCCACTGAATTTGCACTTCCTTGACCTCAGTTTATCATTGAAAGGTATTTATAGGTCCCTCTGTTTTCAGGCCTTGTGAGGAGCACATGTGTTACTCTCAGATCAACACACCCTAAGCTTACACAATCTACTCTGACTGTATCGTGCCTCAAGTCTCTTTCCTGAATGTCCGACGGTCCGTCCCAGTCTGTGACAGTTGAACAGTAGAGGGGCCTCTAAATTTAGACATAAAGCTACTGAAGGCAGAAGCATTTCCTTTACACACCCCGTATGTATGACAAACACGCGCACCAAGCGAGTGTATTTGTAGGAAACGTACTCGGTGCTCAGCAATAAGAAAGAGGGGGAGAAGGTGAAACAATGAAAGCTCGAGGGGATGTTTGACCTGAGAGGAAAACCAAGTTATTGTCTCGGTGTAGGATTTCATTTAGCAATCATTTATCTCCGCCTGCGCCCAACGATACAACATGAAATGGTCTTTAATGGAGGCAGTGGACTTCTGCAAGCGTAATTCAACACCACAAGGCTGTCGTTGCTTTCTCCTTTGATTTGTTAAAAGAATGCTTGTAACTGCATCTTTTCTGTGCTGTAAAATCAGCGCTCAAAAAGCACAGTTTTTCCCAGATCCTCACACCTCGGGTTAATTCAGGCGTGATATCCTTAGTGGTAAATATGGAGCGTCACTTGAGAGAATTACTCGGGAAATATCGTGTGACTGAACAGCCTCCGGGGGCTATATCAAGTAGAAATACCAGTAAATGCACTTCCAGAGAAGCGCCGTCGCTGCTACGGAGTGTTGTTCTGACTGCATGGGAGTTGTACTTTGGTGGTGCTGTTTGTTGTGTTCATCGGTCAGGTCTGCACCTCAGGAACGCTCGTGAATCATCAGGCTCTTTCCAGAAGTATTCACAGCACAACACTGCAGCATGAACTGAGAAAAGTGAGAGAAATGAAGCTATTGCGTTCACTGCATTCACAGTTGTGAGTTCTGTGTAGTTCTTTTATGTCTCCCTGCAGCCTATAAAAGAAAAAAAAGAATTAGCAAGAAAGTCATAAATCACACAATTCATAATTCACCAAAACACCAAGTCCTTTTGAGCCTCTCAGGGTTACGTGCTCTGTATTTGAGCTCATTTAGTGTGCAGGTATCTAATGCAGACTGAAGGATGATGGGTATTCAATTAATAAACATGGACAAAAGTCATGTTTTTATTTTGACATTTTTGATTTCGTATGGCAAATCCTAAATACATGTCAGATTTTGGGGGGCTTTTTCCTTCTTTCCTTTCATGATACTCTGTCTCCTGCATCTTCCTCTGTCACTACATCCAGAAATCTCCTCTTTGGTCTTCCCTTTTTGTCTCTCTTTCTCTTGCCAAGCTGCTTCATGTCCAGCATCCTTCAACCACTGTCCAAACCATCTCAATCTGGTCTCTCGTACTTTTATCTTCACAAGATCCAGCCCTGGTGGTTTTTCTCTGATGTGCTCATTTTCAATCACATCCATCTGCGTCAAGCTGAAAGAAAATATATGTATTCAACTCTGCTGACTTGCACTCAATCATTTATGACATATCAACTGGGATAGTGCCTTTGAAGAAAAAGGTACTAAAAAAGACAGAAGAAGACAACAGGTGATGCACCGATTGACACCATGTGAATACTAATCTGCTTTTGGAACAGTAATGTAGTATAGCCCATTTTAAAAATGAAAGTAGGAACCTGCAAATATGTCCTACTGGGTACTTTTAAGGCAAAATAATCTTAATATGAATGGGTATTTATTGGACTTATATGTCATTAGTTTTTATTAATTATTAGAGTCTGAAGGGATTCCCTAAGCACATAAGAGACGGTAACTAAGTTTGTGTGAAGTAAAGAAGTAAAAAAAATAGTTTATTTTACATTCAAATGCTCTTTAAATTCATGTGTTGCTTAGAAAATCATTTACTGACAATGTGGTTGGATAAAGCGTGGCTAAATTCAAGAAAACATGACCTTATAGTGACCGGTTCCACACTAGGCCGGATTATCCATATACTGAACCGGGCTAGTGCCCAGGGACACCAGCCAATGAGCGGGCACCAAATCAAATCACTAACTGGACCATATATGTCATATTTTGTTATTTTCTCTATATATTTGCTGGAAGAGAAGCAAACAGGTACAGCAGTAACCAATGATATAAAAAAATGCATGAAATAATAATAATAATAATAATAATAATAATAATAATAATAATAAGAAGAAGAAGAAGAAGAAGAAGAAGAAGAAGAAGAAGAAGAAGAAGAAGAAGAAGAAGAAGAAGAAGAAGAAGAGGAATTGCCTTTTAGTGAGTGCCTTAACAACTTAACAACCATAAATCTAACAGCCAACACATTGCTATTTTATCATATGTGCTGTTCCCTACCTTCACATCAGCTCATTCAGTAGGCCTGATTGATTGTTTAGTCATATGCTGTAATAGTTTTGCATGTAGTCCTCAGACAGGCCATATATGATGGAAATGATGATAGTTAACATGTTTAGATTAGATTAGATTAGATTAGATTAGATTAGATTAGATTAGATTAGATTAGATTCAACTTTATTATCATTGCACATGTTAAAGTACAGGGCAACGGAATGCAGTTAGCATCTAACAGGAAGTGCTTGTGCAGTGAAATAAACACATTGTACAGCATATACACATATACTGTATACACATATATATATAAGTATGTATGTACATAGTGCAGATTAATAAATACTGTTGTTATGAGGTGCAGGTCAGACATGAAAGAGTGATAATATATATTATAAACAGATTATAAACAGATGAGATGTGATTATATGATTTACATTTATTTGAGATGCAGTATGTGGTGTTACATTGGCGTGTGAGTTACATTCTGATTGGAGCATCAGTGTAGTATGGCGTTTATAGTATTTGATCCTTCAAAATACACGACCCATGACATGAACTGCATTACACTTTGTGAACATTATACGATAAAAAAAGAGAAAAAAATAATTAAATCGCTTTATTTGATTTTCATTCAGTCATTCGCCTTTATTTAACCAGGCAGGTCATTAAGAACACATTCCTTTTTACAATAACGGCCTGGCAAGCGATAATAACCATTCGGGGGGGAAAGGAAGTGGTTTAGGGCGTAAAACATAGTAAAATTGAAGCTCTACAAAGGTAGAAAACCATGAGGTAGCATATTTTGCCAAAGCAGCAGAAATTGGCAGAACACCGGGTCTGTTTCCACATGAAATTGGAGTGGAGATTGGAGTCGTTTAAAGCTGGACTACATTTCCCATGAAGCCTTGCGCGGCTGCTCCCGGACTGCCCGCCCTCCCCGGCTGCAGCCTCCGCTGCCTGGAGTCTGCACGGCCACACGGCGGAGCGCGTCGAGCCGAGCGGATCCGCGTCTCTCCGGTGCTGAAGGCGATGCGCGCAGCCCGCGGGACGAGCCGCGTCCCCGTCCGCGTCCCCGCGTCCCCCCGCCGGACCTGGACGGACGCCTGAACACGCCGCACCTCTACCGACTCAAGCCGATGCTGATTTTTTTTTAACATTTTTCTTTTATTTCTGGACAGCCTCTCAAATCTCTGGTGAGTGCGCCGCGCACCGTACGTTGCGTGTAGCCGCGTACCCTACGCCGTAGGCTCTGCGTCGGTGTAACGCGGAACCATAAATCAGCCTTGCCAGTCGAGCACAGACGGAGACTTGTTGCCCTCCGCGGAGAAGTCTGTGCTTTCCTGGCGATGCCGAGTGTCGTCTGGTCCTCTCGGGGGCCGCAGATGAATACGCTCCTGACTGGATCAGCTTTTCATACTGAGCCGAGGTTCCCATGATGTTTTCAGTGACTGGACGTTTATTATGTCGAGATTTCTTGTTTGTTATTGACTCAGTCACCCAGAACATTTAGGGGAAGCTGTCAGATCTTTACAACTGAAAGATAAGCCTGTACCTTTTTAGATCAAGTTCCCCCTATTGTGGCATTATTGATTACACACACACACACACACACACACACACACACACACACACACACACACACACACACACACACACACACACACACACACACACACACACACACACCATATTATGGATGGCCATGTCTGTGGCTGCTTTTAGCCTGCTGTTGTTTTCATAAACATCCATCCTAATTGACACTGACATGTGTGGCCTTTCCTGAACCCAGTGCTATTATAAATGTGTAAAAAGACCCCCCCCCAACACAGACACTCACTCACACTCACTCACACTCACACACACACACACACACACACACACACACACACACACACACACACACACACACACTCACACTCACACTCACACTCACACACACACACACACACACAGAAACGGCAGATGAATAACAGCCCCTCCTCTGCTCACCTGCCAGAAAGTCCCACTTTTACCCCCCTCCGCCCCACACACACACACACACACACACACCCAGCCCTCCTTCAGCTCGTGCCCGGTTGTTGGACATGCTGGCAGATCTCCCACAGCAGTCTGGTTGTCACACAAGTTGACATTCACTTCAGCAATCACAATTTGCACTTTGTTTCTGCTTCCCTTTGCATTCACAGCACTTCCTGTGTTACATGCTAAACATTAATGAATAGTTCCCTTCTAGGCAGCATCTTTTGATAACAACGCGCTGTAAATGAATACCGCTTTATGTCGGACAGCTGCTAACAGTTTAGGTGACCTTATCCAAGCCTCGGGCGACGGCAGCGTGCCGTCGGGCGTTTAATCCAACATGTTGTGAAAATGTCTCGGAGCGCTTATCCTTGCAGGATTTCTGCTATCATGTCTTTACTAGACGGAAGAAGCTTGAGGTTTATGAAGAAGACATGCCAGAAAGGGTCGGAGAGGGATGCGCATCCATGACTAAATCCCTGTCGCTCCGTGCGCAGCTGCCTGTTTGGCGGTGAATAACAAATGCTTTGTGGCGGTTTTAACTTCTGAGTGTTGGTAGTGAGCCGGCAGTGCTGGAATGCAGATGACATGCATGCAGCTGTTGCCCAAGAGGAGGAAAAAAATGCCCCTCTAGGTGCAAGTCGTTGGATGAGGATGGAAGGGGGGGTTCGGGCCCTTTTTGGGTGGAAACTTCTGTAGAAAGTAACTTGCGTGAGCAACAATCTGCGGAGCATCCTGGAGGCGAGGTGCAGCTCGCCGTGTGTCCGGAGAGACCGGCAGATGTTTCTGTCCTGGACCTGAAGGTCGCGTCACTCTCGGCATGACTGCGACTTTCATCCAGCTTCATCACACTGCCGTCCAGACGTCATTAGGCAGACTGCTCACATTTCACGGTCACTTGGCCCCTAACAAGCAGGAACCCCCGTCTCAGGCCCCCCTAACTCCCATCATTGGAAGGCTAACAGCGCAGCGTCTGGATTAGGGCTGTTCGATTAATCGATTTTAAATCGTAATCGCGATTATGTAATTAGAACGATGTTAAAACGTGAAACTCGTAAAATCGATTTTTCACTTTTTTTTTTTAACCTTGTCTGCAACACATATTAATGATTGATACCATATTAATGATTGATGGAAATACCTCTCAATACCTGCGACAAGTGCCCCATGGGAGAGGCTCTTTAGTGTAGGAGGGGGCGTTGTAACATGCCACCGGGCATCCCTCAAGCCAGATGCGGTAGACCGGCTCGTGTTCCTTGCAAAAAACTTGCAAATGTGAATAGCAAATGTAATGACTGACATTACACACCTCTACCTCCTTCATGGGTTGCATTATTATTTAGCATGCAAAGACCCAGTTTAGTTTAATTAGAAAATGTCTTGTTTTATTTAATTGGAAATATAACTTACTGTATGTTTGCAAGTGCTGATTTGCTGATTTTTTTTTCAGAGATAAAACTTTTTATTTTATTATATTTTTTAAAACTTTTTTTCAACTTATTTTACAGAGTTTTGCACTTTATTCATTCATTTTTGGTTTAATAAGAGCAAAGTTTGCACTTAAAGCCCAATGGGGCAAATGTTCAATAAAAAAACAGCATATTTGAAATCATTTCTTTGCCTTTTGTCAATTCACAAAATAATCGTAATCGTAATCGAAAATCGGATTTTGAGAGAAAAAAATCGAGATTTTATTTTTGGGCAAAATCGAACAGCCCTAGTCTGGATGTGCTCTCCAGATTTCACATTTACCTCTCAGGCCCCGTCTGACTCCTCTCCTCCGCATGCCTGGAGGAAGCGTGTGCTGCTGTGACTAGTGATGAGTGTTGGGTAAATGTCAAGAATGACCAGGATTAAATTAGAAAATAGAGGGAAAATAAAGTATGATACTGCTGCCACCGATGTGGAACCAAGCCAAATGGAGGAGCTAAATCAGATTAGTTCACCTGTGGAAGCAGCTCCTGCCAAAAAAACAGACGTTTCACAATTAATCACTTACGTCTGTGGGACGACCTGTTACCAGCGGGAATCACCCATTCTGGCGCCGTTTTAACTTTTCTAAGCATTTACTAGCGTTCGATATGGCTAGATTTACGGACCGATGTGTCCGGATTTAAAGGCCATATCGTTCTCATTGTTTCACTCGCGCTGATTAAAGTTCAACTAAGCCAACATTTCTGGTTTATTGTTCAGTGCTGCAGCCGCGCTCATTACTTCCTGTCAGATTCAGTTCTGTTTATGCGTCTGTCTCTTTTACGGTGACGTAGACGTAACAACTGCAGCAAAAGTCTGGAGCTCAGACAAAAAGCTTCGGGCAGTTTGATGAAACCCGGGAGCCACCGACTCGCTTTGATGTGGGTTCGGGCTTTTAACAGTTAAAACAAACACAAGGAAACGTGAAGTGGCTCTAGCAGGAACCTTTTCCAGGAAGCAGGGTCTGTTAGGTCCTTTTCTCAGCCGCCCTTAATTTACCCCGCAGGACCCAGGGACCTGACGGAGCCAGGAGATCTCCCTTTCATCTCCAGCGTCGGGCATAACTGTGGGTCACACCGCAGGAGTCGGGTTCGCTGTTTGTAAACACAGCATTCGGACTCCAACGTTGAGGTTCCAGGTCCATCTTTGCATGCAGCCGAGCTCATTCATCTCTTGTTTTTAATGAGTCATTTTGCAACCCGAGGCCCGTCCTTTTGGGAGGATGCTGCTGGCAGAGAGGGATAAATATTATCCAGGCACGTGGTCACGCCAGCGAAATTAGATTTGGTCGCTGAAAATTGTCTTTGTGTCTTCGGCTTGTAAAGATTAGAAGGTTTAAAATGAAAAATGAGACGGAAGCGAATTCAATCAGCAAGCAACGAAGTACTGAGCGAGAGCAAAGCTGTTAGATGCGGTTATAAGGGATGAGTAGAATTAAAAATTAGAATGTAATTCTAATAATAATAAGAGATTGATCTACGGTACGTGAATCTGGTCATCGCTGTAGCTTCCCTCCCTCTCTCCAACACCACCGACTACCGTTGCAACAGAGGTTTTAAAATGTGTTTCCTATGTAGCAAAGGGGACTTTGCTGTTCGGTTATTAGAGGATCTGAAGTGTTTTTCCTTCAGAAGAGAAATAAACGAGAGAGAAAAAGCACCCAGAGAAAGGTGCTGAGTTGTGCTCAGAAGTGCACGTTGTTTTACTCGTGATTTAAACTCTTAAGGGACGTTCATTGTTTTTTATTTTTGCTTTCTTCTGCATCTTTGTTGGAGCAGCAGGCTCTCAGAAGGGAAACCACCTGATCTTTTACTGAGCTTAAAATATTACAGTTATTGACAGGGCCCATTGTTAATTGTTGTTAATTGATGAATGAACTCGCCCTGAACATGCGGACGACCGTGGACGACCTGAACATCCAGTATCAGATTCAGGAACTGTTGCTGAGGAGGATCTTTTTCACCTTTGACGAGAAGCTGAGTCATGTGAACATGTGAATCTTAGGTATGCAAAAATCTCATGGTTGTACACCCTTCTCTCTGTTATGCCGGACTCGTTGGACCAGTACCTGGAATCCTGCCTGAGTGTGCCTGGGATGTTTCTGATCACCTGTTTGACCAAACAAACACACACAGCAGGTTCACAAGTGCAGAGTCTGACGCTTACAGTATGCAAAGGAGGAAGCTTCTTCCAGGGTCATTGTCGTCACTTACCGTCCGTCAGTTTTAACAGCTAAGATCTTAAGATGCGATTTCTGTCACATGAACAGAGGTCTTGCTGATGGAGACACGAGCACTTGCTTCCTGAAAAGTCTCCAGATCACAGATAAAAAGTTGAGTCACGAGTACATCCGTTCCCTGATTTAATTAGGGCCCGAGCACCTTCAGTGCGAAGGCCCTATTGTATCTGTAGGAATTTTTTTTTTCTTTCTTTCTTTCTTCTGACAAAAGGAGGGCCTTTTTGCCCCCCTAAACGTGCCCAAAAAGCCAAATTTTGCACGCAAGACCGGCCTGGCGAAAAATTTGATATTTAATGGTTTACATTAATGGGCATGGCGAAATGGCTCAACAGCGCCCCCCGGAAAACTTTGTGCCTCAAGCCCCACAATACGGTTTGACCTACATGCACGAAAATCGGTACACACCTGTATCATGGCGCAACTTAAAGAAAAGTCTCTTGGCACCATGGCCGAAACCGAACAGGATGTCGGCCATTTTTAATTAATCGTGTCATTTTGGCGAAATTTATGCCATTCCTTCGGCAGTTAATACGGCCCGAACCGTAACATGTCCCCAAGTGTGTTATACATTAAAATGTGCGTCTCCATCTTCCGACACCACGCATTACTTTTCTCTTTCAAAAGCGTTACCGTGGCGACGCTAGACGCCAAAAAGCGTGCCCACCCTTCATCTGATTGGTTCAGACAGAAAAAACTTTGCGCCTCAAGCCCCATAATACGGTTTGATGTACATGAACGAAAATCAGTACACACCTGTATCATGGCGCTACTTAAAGAAAAGTCTCTTGGCGCCATGGCCGAAACCGAACAGGAAGTCAGCCAATTTGAACATTCTCTTTACATACTCTTTCAAAAGTGTTACTGTGGCGACGCTAGAAACCAAAAAGCGCGCCCCCCCTTCATCTGATTGGTCCATATTTGATAGTTCCCCAAAAGGCACCAAGTTTGGCAATGCAAGCCAGGCCTCGCGATGAATTTGATATTTCATGGTTTGCATTAATGGGTGTGGCAAAATGGCTCAACAGCGCCGTCTAGAAAACTTTTATCTGCCATAACATTTGAATGGTTTGACATAAAGAGTCGTGGGTGGTGTCATCGGACTCGGTATTGAGTCCTTGACCATAATTGGTGAAAATTAGCCCCGCCCCTTCTTCTGATTGGTTGTCCCTATTTTCTGCTATAACTTTTGAATGGTTTGATATAGGAAGTCGTGGGTGGTGTCATTTCGATATGCTTATGGGGGCGGTGGCCGTGAGTGCGAGGGCCCGTTCATCGCTGCTTGCAGCTTTAATTACATTTGTGTCTTCCATTTCTCGTTCCAGAGCACATTTATTAGAAGACTGTTTTTTTATTATTATTATTATTATTATTATTATATTTTTATTATTATTACTATTGCTTGAAAGTGCTTGAATTTCCTTTGAAGTCAAGTACCTGCTGTTGTGCCAAGCACAGGGAGGGGACACACAGCCACATCCTGTCTGTGAGATGAAACCAAGGTTTCTGGGAAGTGTGGTTTCATTTCTGACTGACACACAACTTTTAGCACCTTTAAGAGGTTTAAAGATAGTCTTCAAGTCCTGCGTGTGATCAATCAATAAACAAGGAGCATGTAGCGTGTGTTGAGTGCTGAGGTGAGATGTACAGTGTGTGTGTGTGTGTGTGTGTGTGTGTGTTAGAGAGTGAATGTGGACTGTTCCTTCCTCTTGAAGTAAAGTGCTGTTTTGCAGCAGGCCTGCACTACACTACAGGGCTGGGATGCTGTAATGTCGCCCAAGGGGAGATTCCTCATCTTACACTGCTGGCTGGTGAAGCACTGCAGGGAGGCTGAGCTCACAGACACACACAGACACACACAGACCCAGGCACACACATAAACGCAGGCATCCTCGTTATTTGTGCACACGGCGGGCCTTATCTGTATTCTGTGCAACATGCTAATGTTGTGTCTGTTTGCAAGATAGTTTTCTTATTGGGGTCTGCCTCCGTGCTGGAGTGAACTTTGTGTCACTCTGCTCATGCAAGCATGGCTTCATTCATGCCTGCCTGTCTGTCTCCCATAAAATCATGCAAAAAAAGATCCTTTTTTAATTATGAGGAATGCAAGATAATTTGCCGGGGTCTTGTCTTATGCAGTGAGGTTTCATGCCACTGCGTTGCACCTTGTGATCGTAAAAATCGTCTCCTCTTGCTTATTTATTTGTTTACTTCCTTCCTTCCTTCCTTCCTGTTTGAGCTTGGACTCAAAGAGTGCAGCCTGCTACCATTCGCTTTCCAAAAATAAATCTATACTGCTGGATGTGCAGGCCCATTAAAAACAAAGCGCTCTTGATAACGTACCTTTGCTGTATCAGGCCGGCGAGTCAGCCGTCATCCAGAATGAAGCAAAAATGGGAAGAACCTGTTCAACCTGGATCTGTATTGGGGCCCATGGTAGTTTGTTGCTTTATCGTTGGGACCCTTTCTAGCCTTTAAAACCTTCAACTGCTGTCTTTTTATTCGACCACTGACGGTATGTGGTAAGTAGCGGTGGTATTCCATGATATCTAGCTGCAGTATTTGGTGGACAAGGTGCATTTTGAGCACTTGGTGTGACTGCTGGTTTGGTCTCAGTAAATGTGTAACATTTGTCTGTGCTCCTTGTTTGCATGGATGTGTTACTCCACATAAATTGGTCGTAGCTACAAGATGCAGCACATACAGCACTTCATTCACCCCCCCCCCCCCCGCATTTCAGCACCTCTCCTCTCTGGCCTTCTTTCACTCTTTCACTCATAACTTTCCTTTGGTTCGTCTGCTTTCAATTCCCCTTTCTTCATTTGTCATGTGTTTTCCTTATATTCCTTCGCTGGCGCCTTCTTTTGTTTCCTCTCTTTTTAGTGTCAGTAAATCGCCTGAAAAACAGTTGCAAACACACACACACGCACACAATTAACGCATACCTCCCACTTCCCTTTTCCCAAGACGGCTCATAATAGGAAATGCCCCCGTTATCTCGTCGGGTACCAGCGTGCTAATAAAAGCTACAGACAAACAAGGTGCAGATATGGACCCTGCAGGACTCCTGCTTTGAGTACAGTAATGATGCCCAAAGCTGAACGGGACACCATCAGCCTCTTCACATGACCATGTTTTTGACATTCATTAATGTACTAATGCTGCACAAGATTGTTGGATAAGTGAGAAGTAGGAAGTGAGAGTGGTCTGCTTATCGGAGAGTGTTTACACACACCAAGGTCTACGTACCATGTGTAAAGTGAGTATATAACGTAAGAAGCGCCAAATGAGTCCAGATGGCGTCTAATGTGTCTTGGAGGTGCAACAAAGCCAAGCGTGCGTGAAGGGTAAATGTGTGGGGGGACCAGATTCTGATTGTTGTATAAAACTCACCGGCTGTAAGAACTGCTTTTGATCTCGTTCCAATTTTATCTTGAGGTTTGTAGCGTCGGCTAAAAAGCTCTGGTTCACACCAGCGCTGGTACTAAAGTATCACCACATCCTCTAATTATGGACCACGTAATAAAAACAGAAGCGAAACGAGAGCTTCTGTTGCCGTCTTCTAGACGGATGAGAAACCGCCGCTGTCGCAGCGGCTGCAGCGTTTTCATGCCACCAGCACTCGGCCCGGGCCTTCTCGGCCTTTTGGAGGGGCGCGTTACATTGACGGCGTCCTCTTAAAGATGCTGAATGTGTCGTGGGATGAATTTGGAGGAATTAGCATCATTCACGGATGTCTCCAGCTGCCTGACGGCGGTTTCTCCTCTTGTTAAGTTGTCTTATCGTTGCTAATAGACAAGTTTCTGTGTTTGATGTTGTTTTAATTACTTCATCAAAGCATGACGTTGCAGGACGTCGATCACATCTCCTCAGGGTGCCAGACACACGTAAACTTGAAAGTCCTCGCCTGCTAACAACTCTGGAAGAGCATCTTAGAACGAAGCAAACATCACGTGGGTCTTTGCATCTCTGAAGGAAGCCATCAGTCGTGATTTCTGTTTTGACTCGGCATTAAAAGCGCCTGAAGAGATTATCTGGCTGGTAAAGAGGAAGTGATGGAGATAATTCTATCATTCTTCCCCCAGAGATGGCTCCTAGTCTTATTGAAAATGACTGATTACAGCAGGGAGGATATTTGTTAATGGACCTCAGGGGGTCTGGGAAAATGGGAAAGAGCAAATCTTGGAGCATGAGAATTAGCAAAACCTTCAGAAGGATGTAATCAAAGCTGTTTTCTTAAATCATCTCGTGACCTCAATGAAGCAGATTATTTACTGATATTTGCAAGTGATTCATAATATTTACCGTCTTCCTCTGTTTTTGCTCTCCGGCGCTCGTCCCTGCTTCCGCAGCGGAGCTCTGAATAGTCGGGCTGTGCCGTCTCGACCGGCTGGGGAAATGTGAAGGAAGAAAGAGAGAGAGGTTAAAACAGAAAGACGCCGAAACAGAGCGAGACAGAGAATTAGTCCTGAATGAATGAGTAAACAGAACCAGAGGAAAGTTGTCTGAGCCAAGTGGACGGACAAAGAGGGGCTTGTTGAAGTCCACCGGGAGACTTTCAGCTCATTTCCACTCAGTCTGGATGTTTTCTTAGGTTTTTGGAGGAAAAGTTCAAGTTTGGCTGGTTCACCTGGCGGAGAACTGCCATGATGCCCAAGACCAGTATCCAGGGGGGTTTCTTTACTTTTAAACGGCCCTTCTTTTCTTTTTTTCAGTGGTTTCATTTTCGGTTTGGGTCCATATCTGGTACTGAAATGTCAAAGCAGCCCAAATACAGGAGATGGAATCTGATTTCTTTCTTGTTCATTAATAATTCTGGACGTTTTCAGACTGCAGCGGACAGGGGCAGGTCCCGTCTTCTTTTTGGGTCTGAGTCACGTCTTGTTTTTGGTTCTGGTTCCAGGTCACGTCTTGTTTTTGGTTCTGGGTCTGGGTCAGGTCTTGTTTTTGGTTCTAGGTCACGTCTTGTTTTTGGTTCTGGTTCCAGGTCACGTCTTGTTTTTGGATCCGCACTGCAAAAACTCAAAATCTTAACAAGAATATTTGTCTTATTTCTAATTAAAATTTCTAATTTTAATCAAAAAAATCTCATTACACTTAAAACAAGACTCATCACTGGAAAAAACAACAATTCTCACCTGTTTCAAGTAGATTTTCACTTGAAATAAGTAGAAAAATCTGCCAGTGGAAAAAGATTTTTTTGCTTGTAATGAGAAGATAAATCTTGTCCCACTGGCAGATTTTTCTACTTATTTTAAGTAAAAATGTACTTGAAACAGGTGAAAATTGTCAAATAACAAGTTATTTTTCTGGTAATGACTCTTGTTTTAAGTGTAATGAGATTTTTTGAATAAAAATGAGACATTTTAACTAGAAATAAGACAAATATTCCTGGTAAGATTTTGAATTTTTGCAGTGCGGGTCTTGGTCACGTCTTGTTTTTGGGTCTGGACCAGGTCTTGTTTTCTGTTTGAGGGACACAGATCCACTTCCACCGAAGCAAATGGACTCGGTGAACGTGTTGTTTTAGAACCACTGAAGTCCAGTTGTGGCGACTGACACCGACCCCCAGGTCCTGCGGGGGAACCCGGTCCCTGTGCTCAGTCCCTGCGCTCAGGTCCTCTGGGAGTGTCCAGATTTTCAAGACAGGCACGTTGACGGCATCAGACGGTGATGAAACATGTGTCAATAATGTCTCATCCTCACTGTGGTTTCATGGGTGGAGTTCAAGGAAATGTGCTTCTCAGCTTCTTGATTGAACCTCTCATCTTCTCCCCCGGGTCACGAGGGAATGCTGATGTTCTGGTCCCGGTGTTTTACTCCCAACCTTTACCGGATTCTCTGCCTGTCTTGTATCTGACCTCCTTCCCACTTGATGTGCGGTGACTGATGCGGCAAAGCCTCGGCTGAGACTCATCCAGGCCGAGGACTGCTTCTGAAACACACTGTGTCTTAGCATGTCTGCTCTCGTTGACCAGAATGGTCCTTGTTCTCAGCGGCTTTTTAAAAGACGGAACAAGATGTTGTAGATGGTTCAGTATAGATTTCCATCTGGGTGTTTGGGTTTCAGAGCAACTTATTTTGGTCAACATGCTAGAAAACTACAAAAAAAGAATCTCTGTTTCATATACTAATAAAAGATTGGCTCTTCCTTTTTTTTCTTCTTAGTCATCATTAGGGTTTGTGGTTTTCTCTCCTGAAAGGGCCGTGTCGTCCTAGAGAGCAGCTCGGCAGGGAACAAAAATAAAGGCAAACTGCCGACATTAGCGTTTCTGTGCGGAAGCTGCACCTCGTCTGCAGATAGTGGGACTTCTGACAGGAGGAAGAAAGACAAGGAGGGGGAGATGAAAGTGGCATACCGGCCCGCTTCTGATACAGGAAGTGATGTGAGCACGTCAGCGAGGGCGAGACAGGCTGAGTAGTTTGACCAGACTTGCTGAGCCGCAGCGTTACATGGGTTTTGGGCCGGAGCCAAATGTCTTAACTACGAAAACTGAAGGAACTGGAGCGATGAAGACGAAAAGCACTGCAGGGAGGTGAGAGCTAAGAGGAAAGCCATCGTGGTATTTCACAGTTCTTGTTGCTCTGAGAGTCTCGACAGCAAACAGTGGTTGAAAAGGCTTTAACCCCCCGAGACCTGGTGTCACGTGTTGTTGTCCAAGTCATTATTGAATTTCTTAAAGGGGACCTATTATGAAAAACAGGTTTTTTCTTGCTTTAACATAAATAAAGGGGTCTCCCCTCCGCCTGCTAACTCAGAGAAGGAGGAAAGCAACCAAATTATGCACGCTCTCTGTCCATCTCCCTCCAGCAGCTGCCACTTTATTGAGGTTTTTGTAGTGAAAGGAGGAGGAATCATAGAGATAACTTCTCATTTCAACTAACTGGATCAGCCGTTCCTCTTCCATGACTGTTTCCTACAGCGCTTTTAACCGGCTTTCAACGCGAGCGACAGGATGAAAATAAAGCAGGGTGTCTGAGAAATGTTCAGCTCAAAACGGTGCGCCGCGTCGTGCTGCGCGACGCGGCCAGTTAGGACAGTCCAATAGAAAATAAAGCAATGGAATTGAAGAAAGAAAGAAAAATGGAAGCAGGGCGTCTGACAAGTGTTCAGCTCAAAACGGCGCGCTGTCTCACTCGCGGCCAGTTAGGACAGTCCAATAGAAAATAAAGCAAATGGAGGGATGGAATTGATTTTGTCGCTGACACTCGCTCGTATCGCATGCAGTTATGACACCGTAACTCCGCCGGCCGAGGCTTCCGCCATTTTTTCGTAGCAGTGTATCGTGTCATTCAGGCAGCCAATCAGCACAGAGCCTCATTATCATAGCCCCGCCCACTCAGAATCCCACATAGAGAAGGAGGTTAGAGAATGGGAAGATAAAGGCATGGTTTAGAGTCTGAATTTCTAATTTATTTAGCAAAAACAATCAAAAGCTTGTTTTTAAGACATCCAAGGCCTGTTTAAAATAGGTATTAGATGCCATAATAGGTCCCCTTTAAGGGGGCCCAAAGCAACAAGACAGTTGCGCAGGTCTGACGAGGTGAAACGTTTTTAAGCTTGTGTTTCAGAATTTGGATGCAACTCATCTGTGCGATTAATCGAGTTTTAATCATGATTATTATTATTTAAGGGATTATTTGAACAGCTCCACCAGCGCCAACTTGAATCATCAGTTTTAAAGTTCAGTAAATGCAAGAAAAGTGTTTTCAATAACTATGGACCAAAATATTGTGACTTTGATTTTCTTTTTGTTCTTTTTAATCCCATCGAGCAGCTGAAAAAGTGCAGATCCAGAGGTGTTTAGGAGTGGAAAGATGTTGATCTGAGCCAGCGGCAGCTGGACCCGACCGGGAAGTAACTGCGTGCAGGAAATCCAGACTGTAATAAGAACTGCTCGGCACCGACCCGCTAGACATAACAGCCATTTGAACTTCTTGGCACGCTGTGATTAACGTGTTCCCTCCAATTTTCGGGGTGTTTTAAATGTTTTTCTGGATTTAAGAAGAAAAAAGATCCTAATCTAAAAGGATTTTTGAGTATCGTTGGAAAAGTCGCTGAAGGCATGAAGAGATGAGTTTCCTGGATCTGCCAGACCAGCAGGTCAGGTTTGACTGTGATGTCACGCTTTCAACTTTAATGCTCGAAAAACAGTAAAATGGCCTAAGAATAAATGAGAAGCAGCAGCTGAATTTTGCTTGAATAATGGCTGAAATGCACGTCGTTGTCAGAGTGGTTGGGCATTTGTTTGCCTTTAATCAAACTCCATTAATCCACTAATCCCGCTGTATCATCCGCACCGAGAGGTCCTGGAAGGGAGCGCGGCTCTCCCCAACCATGAAGGTTATTAACGTAATCTGGTTACAGACGTGTGCAGGATTGTTCTCTGGCTCTGGCGTGGTGATTTGAACAAAGCGTCCGTATTTGATAAATCTGCTTTCTGAAGTATTTGGTACTTATATAAACAGGATCATTACCCGGGGGATGAAAACCCGGCCTCAGAGCCATGAATTATAGTTATGACAGTTGTTATTAGGTTCTTCTTCGCCACATGGTGTGTTGCAATATGCTTGCAGTGCATGTTTTTATGTCTGTGATTTTAAACTGTAGTGCACTCAGGGTTTTTAATAGTTTATTTCAAATAAAGGGATGAGGAGAAGACATACGCTGCACATTACCATATAGAATAGCAGGGATGAACGACCAATGATGCATAACCATCCAAAACCTCTGCGGTGTGCACATACGCAGACGGCCGTCGGCCTCGGCCCTCAGCCTCCTCAGTAACTAATCAGTCAGACAGCATGAACGTGTTCTCTCATTAAGCATGCTGAACACCAAAAGCAACACTTCTAATGACTCTGCAATGGCTGCTACACACACACGCTGTACTTTAAGACGTGATGCCACAATAAATGTGTTAAGCTGCATAAACTCTGCAGACAAAGCACTTGGGTGGGAGTGTTGTCTGACTGCAGAGTGAATTAACAAGGATGTGCAATATTGAGACTAGCAACAACAGCTGTCAGATAATGAGTGTGGCTGAGCGTTTCTATATGCTGTCAGGAAACACAAGGTTTAGGACCTGAAGCCGTCCCAGTGTGTTCTCCCAAACAATGCAAAGACTGTTCCAGAAACTTCACATCCTATTTAGCGAGATGTCGGCGTTGCGTTTTCACTGCAGGCCCTTTTAGCACTTGTTCCTGCGCTGTCAGCTTGGATCCACTGAGGGGTTGGGGTCGAGCATTAAGCCCGCTCAACTCGTTTAGTCAAGCTTTTCTTGACTGCACTTCACCGAGCTGACGTCGGCAGCCGACCGTACCCAAATGAGATCAACAGGGGTTCGCGAGCAGCAGATAACAGCGCTGCCCAATCTGGGGAAACATTGTGCGGCGTCTGAAACCCACAATCTGTTGTTTCGGGCGTGGCTCCTACATGATATAAACAACAGTCTGGCAAACAGACTTTGACGTAACATTCTTTAACATGAAATTAGTGGCCTAGGTGTGAGTAGGATTTATGGACATTTTTGCCCCCTCCCCCCCCATAAATCTGTAAAAACTGACCACGAACAGCTTTTATGGATGGTCTAGTGCGGTCAGTGGGGAACAAAAGCGGCCCACGTATGGAGAAGACTTGCAGAAAGCACGACTGAAAAAGGCGGGTAATTGTTTCTTCACAACAACACAGACAGAGGCTCGTCCAGACCGCGAGCAGATGAGGCTCAAGTGTTGAATTCCTGCAGGCCCAGCGACCAACTAAGCCAACAGCAGATGCGCACGTTTTCATTGACTTCATTTCATTTCATTACCATTTCCTGTAGACAACATCAACACTTTGGATAGATTGAGTGACAGCGCATGAGCGGAGGTGAGCGTACGATGTCCTCATCTGGTGACTGCTATGCTTATTACCTGCTATTGTGCAACGTCACAGGTTAGGTCACCTTTCGGTCGTGTTAGTACTTGTTGATGCAGGAAGGAAGTGTGGCTTCAGCAAAGAAATGGAAAAGCTGGTCATGCTGTTGCCAAATTAGTGTCGACTCCTTTGCTTTTTTTAGATGGATCAAAGTAGAGTGAGAGACTGCTGACCATGTGACTATCCCCACGATGTTATCATTAAAAAACAAACTCATTCTCTTTTTTGATGTTCCATAAAGGACTCCATCCTCGTCTGACCAACTTAATCTTTATTGCACAGATATGAACTTTCACTTTTAAAAAGACCACAGAAGCTCTTCCTTTGGTGCTTTGCCTGGGGAATATGAACACAGAAGGAAACACCACCCTTTCTGACATCATAACGTCGCACCACCAGAATAAAAGTCTCTCCAAATCAACTTGAAATCCAAAAGAATCAGACTAAATCTTTTCATTGAAAATCAGTCAAATCATTAGTATTTTGAACATAAGAATACTGCAACACATTTACCTTTCATTCTTTAAACCTCTAGTTGTATCTGAGATGATAATTGAATTATGATAACACTCTTAATAAGTCACAAAACACAGCCAAGCAGAGCACTTAGGCTTTTATACACGTGTTTGCCTTTCTGAAAAATGTCATTATTATCCTCTTGGCAACCAGCAAATGGAGTGCTTTCGTCTGTTCATTGTCAGTGTCCTGTTGCCCCAGGTAACAGGGTTGCTAGGGGACGGATGGACCAGCTGGCATCACCAAAGTGCCAGCCTGGCATGTGTGGCTCTCCACTTCTTGGTTTCCAGCTCATTTCTCTCGCCCGATCGAGCCCCCGTTTGCAAATCCACTGAGTCGCAAAGGTTTGTGCGGAAAAGCAACCGTACTTGTCAATCAATCAATACAGAAACACAGAACCCCAGAGCTCTATTGATTATGTACAAGTCCTAAATAGGCACAACTCAACCACTTGAGTCACTGAGCAGTTTTATGGCTTGTTCTCCCCCTGTAATTAGTGTGCCTTCCCCTATTTCATCAGTGTCCTGCATCGTCAAACCAATAAAATCATAGTTATTCTTTCATATTTATCAATTGAGAAATGTGAAATCATAAATGGACTTCCTGTTTGTTTCCGGTCATCGAATTCATGGGTTGATGAGTGCGTTTGTGCGTTTACAGTAGAAGATCAAATCCTTTTTTCTTCTTTCTTCTTTGGCTGTGAAGTGCTTAAATAATCAAGAAAATCTGCCGCGATGTGACGCTGGGAGGTGTGTGTGTGTGTGTGTGTGTGACAGAGAGAGAGAGAGGAAAGGAAAGGAGTGGAGGTTTGAGGCGCCAGCAAAGAGGATATGTCTGGCAGCTGTGTCATTTCGTAGAGTAAAGGATTATGGGAGAATTACAACGAATGGACAGGAGGACCCACACAGACACAACTCTCCCTGGATTGTGTGTGCGTATGTCGGAGTCGGGGAAGCTGTTTATTCCTCAGCTGCCTCCAGTGACTCACCATTGTGGGATTCATAGCAGCTGGTAGCAGTTGAGTCACCGTCTACCTGTTGACAAGCGGACATTAGTGACAAAGCCTGGATCACAGCAGCTGATTGTTCACCCGCACCTCTGCCATGTTGTTCCTGTAGTCCAGCCTGCCAATGACAAGTGAATGCAGACACACTTTCAACGGCAGTGGCATTTGCACACAATTGCAGAGTGGGTCACGCCCACATGTTCAGGTAAACACGCACATCCCAGACACTCCAGACACGCAGCCGGTTGTCTGGGATAGTCTGTGCGTAACGTGTGTGTGAAGGCACGTGTGAGCCTGCGTAATTTACGCATGGACGTGTCATCGCCACACTTCACGGCTACTCCGTATCCTCGAGAGCATCCTCGGCGCTCTCCGAGCTCCTCGTGTGCGTTGTTGTTTCACTGGGACGCGCTGCTGCTGGTGCGAGACAGCCTGCCGAGCGATGACAGGACTCAGGGAGGATGAACGTCTGAAGGGACGATAACGAGCTTCCTCATGTTGGATCCCGGGATGTTTGTCACGATGCTCACACGTTCACTCAGATGTGTGACGGCACCGAAGCTGCTCTTGTTTGGAAGCGTCAGTCAGTTGTGAATGCGTAGCGATTGCAGTTATATACACACACACACACACACACACACACACACACACACACACACACACACACACACACACACACACACACACACACACACACACACACACACATTCAGAATACATTCACAACACTAGAAGTCACACGATAGGGGGGGAAAAACGGGTCTGTTGTCCCGGGCCCAGGGTAGGGGAGGAGCCCAGAACTGAACCAAAAAAAAAAAAAAAATCAAAATCGTCATCAAAAAAAAAAAAAAAAAAAAAAAATTTAATTCTTATTAAATTATGGAATCATTTTTCAAAATGTTTCAAAATATGCCTATTTGTGAAAAAATATGTAGTATTTTAGTTACATAAAAGCTTGTTATTTGTTTTCTGTTATCATTTAATTCAACCATTAGAATGGTCAAAATGTCCGGTCAGCACAAGTCTGGTGCTCAGAAAAGAAGAGAAAAGAGAAGAAGAAAATAGAGGCCTCAGAGATTCTCTACACAAATATTTTTAAAAAAGGTGGTGACGGTGAAGCTGGAATTAATAAAGTCAGCGTAGAGCAAGGTAAGAAACAGCGCAGCCAACGTTTACCAACCTTGTAACTTAACCTAACTGGCTAGCTCTAATGTTAACGTCCATTAGCTTGTATAAAAACCTGAAGAGCAGAGGGAGAGGAGAGGAAGAGGAGAAGGAGAGATCCGGGCGCAGGGGGGCCCATCTTAGATTATTTTGTCCGGGGCCCCGGCAAGACTGTCAGCTGGACTGCTAGAAGTAGTCAGGAAGAAGCAAATGAAAGAAAGTACAGCTTGTATACGACCAGCACTTTCATTTCCCCAAATCGACTGCGTTCATTCCAGCTCCAGAGGTCTAAAGGGGAGTTATGTAACGCCCTTCGTGCTTGTGTTGGCCGGGCGTCTTCCTCGTGACCTCAGTTCCTCCAGGATCCTGCTGAAGCTCGTCTCCGAACACCAACACCAGCGCTCGCACTCCAATACCAACTCCCTGTATGTCTTCGGATCGATTTCAAGGTTTAATTGTTGGCTTATGATGAGCTTAATGGACTCACACCGTCTTATCTTTCCAACCCGCTACAACCACATGTAACCAGAGCTGCTCCGGGCCTTTCAACTTCCTCAGACCAAGGAAGCGTTTTTACTCTCCGCTTTTAATCGAAGCCCATTTCTTGCTAACGTGCAGTACTTGGTTCAGCAACAGTTGTTTTAAATGTGCCTGATTAACTTTATAATAACTCTGTAACATCTCTCCATCTAACCAACCAAAAGCAGCTTGGCTGAATGTGCAGCTGTGGACATAAAACAATATTTTCTTCACTATTTACCTTCAAAAATATCCACAATAAGATCAAATTCAACAACAAGTTTTTAAAGTTGCGTTAGTAGAGTATTTTTAGTAACTTTTTGAGGCCAATAACCGAATTAAAAATAAAAAAGGGCTTCAAAGCTTCTGAAAATACAATGCAGAGACGACGAAAAAGCTTTTCCCATCAACTCATCACCACAGAGATGCATTCAAGCCGTGAAAAGGTGGAACCTGGGATGCACGCTCATGCATAGGCTTATTGTGCATTATAATAATAATCATTATTATTATTATTATTGATGTTATTAAAGGCTTTGGTTATTATTAAAGCCTTTATTCCCAGAAACAGAGATGCTGTGCTCAACAAATCTCAGGATTAGGCTTCAGAGCTCATCATGGATTCATCATTTTGGAGCAACATCGTGACACATTCATCAGTTATTCATGGAAAGACGACGGGGTGTATCACAAGATCGTCCCCCGTGTAAAACACCCGCTAGAGATCGTAGGTAAACAGCTTTACATCACAGGACTTTGCAGAGTTTCCTGAAGGGTTTGGACTCCTCATCTGCATCTCGTTCGGGGGTTTAGTTTGCTGCACGTCGGCAGGCGGCTCATGATTTCTTCTGCTGCCTCCATCCTCCCTCGCGTCTCTCCTTTCCTCCAGAAATTTTAAAGGCAAAGTGGTGTGTCTTTTCTTTTTGGGAAGACTTCAAACATCTGTTCCTTTAGCTTTTATCTTAACAGCGCTTCACATGAAAGCAGGAGGGTTTTCTTCTCATTATTATTATTATTATCTTTATTATTTTTATGAGCCTATTATGGCCACACAGTGAGGGTCTTCACTACTATAGGAAGTATGGTTTTGTTTTTGTTGACTACTTGTCTCTTTCACCTTATAATTAGCAATGTAAAACAATCAGTGAGGGAGGTGGCAACCACAACATAATAGGTTTCAGATGGATATTTCTCTTCTCGGCTGCTTTTTTCGCGTCAGTGTCTTCAGGACCAATTTAGCCGACAAAACAGGCTGTAAAAACAGGCTGAAGTGGTTTCTTTGCTTGCTAAATGAAGAATGTCCCGTTTTTTAACGATGGGAATATCCACCGTCTCAGGACCAAAGACAGAAAAAACTTCAAACGCCCGCCGGCCTGTTTTTCAGGCACTTGTGGCCGGTTTCATCGCAGTAACAAAGGCCGTATCCAGCTGTTTTATTAGCGGGCTGCCAGCAGAACAATAACTGCGGTACCTACATGCAGAGGGGGGGGGGTTACGTCTACTACGCTACATGCAAGGGTAGCCACAGAGGCCAGGAAGAGAAGGGAGGGTGCCCGCCCAACAAAAAACAGGAAATTGGCCACGCTTTACTTTCATGTCCAGCTTCGTTCCTACTAATTGATTTGCAGAGCCGCCTTGTGGCTCTGACGTTTCAGAGGAATCAGCTCACACCGCCGTTGCATATTTTATTGTCCTTTTTGGTGCAAAGGCGGCCTTTGACCCATTTGTGGCCCCCAGGACTGCAGGCTGCGGCGTTAGGCCTGCGCTAATCCTCCAACGACCCAGAAAGTCACTTGCGGAGCAGGTGGCTGTACGGGCCATGGGCCCAGTAACACAGCAGTTGTGTCATGTGGCGGAGAAAGTGTTTGGAGCCAGCGGGGGCTGGGCATCTTTTACCCCCGATCGATGCTCTACAATCAAAATCATGAGATCTGCAGCAACGCTAGCGGAGGACGGGACAGTGCATGTGTCTGAACGCGTGCACGCTCCAAGACTGAGGATTAGATGGATGCGTTAAGCCGGGCAGACACTGTGCGATTGTCGGCTCGTTTTGAACCGATTTTCCACTCGTGCGACTATTCTTTGGATCGGGCCGGATTTCGACCCAATCGTTGCTCGTGCCTCGTGCAGTAAACGTGGGGTAACGACGAGAGATTAACACCTCACGACGAGCTCCCGATCACAAATCGTGAGGTCGCAAGAAAATCAAACGTGTTTGAAATCCTGGTCGCTCCTCGTGAAGGAATCACAGTTGAAGCAGCTACGACCCGATTGGACTCATCCTTTCACAGAGAGCATGCGCAATCTCTGATGTCACGTCAAAAACTATTATTTGTAGTTTAAAGTGTTTGCAAATTCACATTACAAATCATGTTTTAATAGCAGAAAAAAAAGATTTCCCACGTCTGCCCAGCCAATTCCTTTTCCAATCACGACATTGTCTAATCTTTTTTCATTTATCGCCACACAGAATGGCACAAATTGCTAAGGCAGCGCGTTTGTTTTTGCTGAGCATCTTCGGTGTCTCCCAGTTCGGGGTTCCTCCTCTTCCACTTCTTTTTGACGTTTCAGTTCCAGTAACAGAAGTCTGATGTGAGGATTATGAACGTATAGTGTGAGCAGACGGAGCATCAGAGCATCGGGTCGTACAGTGTGAGACCATAAATCGTGGGCTGCAAACTTTTGAACTCAGCGATCTAGTCGTTTAGTGTGAGATGGGGCTGAATCAAACCATTTAAAATATCGCACAGTGTATGCCCGACTTTGGTTGTGTGCAGGCGAGACGATTCCAGTTCTGCTTTACTGTTTACGTCCCCTAAACATGGCTGAGGCGTCCCTCCATCCATCAGCTGTCTCTACCAGCTTCACACTGTTCACTGGTATCCAACATGGGTGGAAATGAGGGCTCAGGAGGGTGAGGGAGGCAGCTGCCTGCCGGTAGGAAGGGTGCTAGTTCCATTCCTGGCATCGGAAGACCCCGCATTTCCCCTGTTGTGGTCGTTGTGTCCAGGATATAAAAAGCACCACGTGACTTCTGTAAGTGGATGGGTGAATGACTGCGTTTACATGCGTCAATAACCCTTTTAAAACCCGAATATTGGCAATAACCCGAATTTGCACGGCCATGTAAACACCAATAACCCTTTTGAATAACCCGAATTTGCTCATATTCTGGTTTTTAAAAACCTGAATATGAGCCCTGGGTTACTCCTTTTAAAACCCAAATATTGGGTCATGTAAACGCCTAACGGAATATCCCCATCAAACAGAACAGGAATTTGTTTTCTGCGCATGCTCTGTTCACAAGGAATCCTGGTCTTTTGAGTCCAGGAAGTTCTTATAAACGGAGAAACACAAGACCACGCCACACTTTTGGAGTGAGGAGGAGACTAATCACTTCATAAATGTAATGAAGGATATGAACATTTTGGCATTTCTAGATGGTAGAAAGTACCGGGATAGCCAGATTTAAAAGAAGGTGAGCGAAAAGTTGCGCAAAGCAGCATTTGTTTTGAATTTGGATACAGGAAGAAGAAGCGGAAATTACGTAATTGCGTCATCATGTTCTCCGTGCGTCGCTGGTTTGATCCAGATATCCCGAATGATCAATTACCATGTAAACGGAATATTCTGAATGTTTCAGTAACGGGAATATTAGCAATAACCTGAATTTTGACTGCATGTAAACGTCGTCAATGAGTCCTGCGGTGTTTTAATGCACGTCCCAGGCAGGTGTGACTGCAGTACCAGTTTTTCTGGGCCACATAAGGACGCCGCAGTCTCTGGTGAGAGAAACCCAGCGAGCACAGAGAGCTGATGTGGACTCCGAGCTGCAGCCTCCGGCGTTGGGGTGACTCTAGGGACAGAAATGGAAAGGTTGAAGGTTTGCAGTTTTCCCGCCGTGCAGCTGTGTTTCCTGCAGCCTCCCGTGAGGCTGTTTGGAGGACGGCATGTGGTCAGAAGAGCTAGAGGACGCTCTCAGTGGTCTTCACCATTCTGTGGGGCCTCCTTTTCCAGATGTTTGTCGTCTCACGGCCTCTGTTGAAGCCCTTTGGTTGTGTGTGTGTGTGTGTGTGTGTGTGTGTGTGTGTGTGTGGGTGGCCTGTTTACATTCCACTGATTCCTCCGGGGAAGCGCGCTGCGTCCTCTCTTCCCCTCAGCCGTGCCTGAGAGAGTGCACATGTCCGCATGTATTCATCTCTGATCGTCTGAGCGTCTCCGTGGGACGCAGAAACGATCCTCCGACCAGCAGCGCCAACAGAAACACGCACATCCTGATGGACGCGATCGGTATCAGACGGCTGCGTTTCAGAGTTTTGAATCGTTTGCATGTATGATACTGGCTTAAGTTTAAACTTGTGGTTCAGTCATTTGAGGTTTCTAGCAAAGTCTTGTCCAACAACTTTGCTTTCAGAGGAGAAAGACTTGCAGATGTTATTTCTGTCCCGAGGCAGCTTAGGGGGGAAAATCTTCTCTGGCCTCGTTCACGCTATTAATTCCTCTTTAAGATGATTTTATGCCCTCTTGCTAAGATGACTGTTGCTTTTTCTACCCCCCTTTTGATCTTCAGAGGAAGCATCACACACTCTCCTAAAGGCTCTGCTAAAGGCCTGCTGATAAAGAGAAAGGACAAGGACGCCCACATCTGGTGTTGGTGCTTTAATCCACTTCCTCTTTTGAGGACTCCTTGCGATCCACGTTGAACGGCATCCGGCCGGCGCTGATGGCGTTTGATATGTAAATGCTGACGCTAAGTGAGGCTCTTAAGTACCGGTATATGTCAAAAAGTCAGGTCCTTATGGTTGTAGTATTTCTTCTGTGTTGTAATTTGCGTTTCTCTCTGCAGCATTAGTGGGGTCAGGGCTGTGTGGAGTGGGTCGTTTGTGCGTGTTAGTCTGTGTTAAGTGTCCGGGGCCGCGTTAATGGCCTGATAAGAGCCGACTCACAACCACTGAGAGCCAAATTACAAATGTTGTAATATAATTACTGTTGATATCAGGGGGCGATCTGGAGAAATGTTTGTTCAGACGAGTGAGGGCGAAGCACGACGCAGAGGTGCCTGAACTTCAGGGTTGTTACTAAGAACAACAGTTTTCCAGCTTTATAACTGAAGTTGAAACAGAAAATCAGCCCAGAAGTGTCGGGAGGAGCGGTGCTTTTCCTCATTTATCCAAGCAAACAAACTCCTCATGACGACACCTTCCCTATAAGCTGTCTGGAGGTGTGAACGAGTCTCTGTTGCACCATAATGTATTCTCTCACGCGCCTTCCCCCCTCGCCTGTCTGCCACTTGCTAATTGGTATGTCTCCATCCGGATGACTCTGACGTGCGTGTCCAATTTTCAGTGTGATTTTCTCTTTTTTATTATGTATAAATCCTCTAAATACGCTTGTGTGACTGGCAGCTGATTTTCCGCCACCGGCGAGCCTTCTGTTTGCTGCTCTGGTGCACATTGGGCTGGTTCACCCTCTTCTCAGGACTCCCCTGGGACTCGCTGAGCTGCTCCCATTAGCAGAGTCGAGACGAGCTGCGGCAGCCGCTGCCTTTTTGTTAATCTGTTGATTGGAGAGGATTTGAGCCTGTATCTTAACGTGGTTTATGAATACATGAAGCAGTGTGTTAACAAAGGGAAATTCAGCTGTGGGGTGCAGGTTTGCTTGTGCGGAGGCCTCTGTCATGAATGATGATGTCCCTCACTTGTTTCAGCTTGTGACGGAGGTGAAATCATTTGGCAGCTTAAAGGGACAGTTACACATTTTTGTTATTGTGACTTCAATAAATCTTGAATTCTGAAAAGATTGATAGCACTTTTAATCTGATGCAACAAGTCCAACCCATCCATTCATCCATCCATCCATCCATCCATCCATCCATCCATCCATCCATCCATCCATCCATCCATCCATCCATCCATGACCAACCATGACCAACCATGACCGCCCATGATGGCCCAAAGTTTCAACGTCAATAGAACACCATTAAAAACATTAAATGCACCAATCAGAGCACTGAAGTGCCCTCACGGCACACTCACACATTTGCTCAGATGTTTTCGGGATGAGAAGAGCCGCCGGCGATTTATGGTTCCGCGTTAAATCGACGCAGAGCCTACGGGGTAGGTTACGCATTGCCGCGCACCGTACGCCGCGCGTCGCCGCGTAACCTAGGACGTAGGCTCTGCGTCGATTTAATGCGGAACCATAAATCAGCCATTATTCTAGCGAGATCTGAAGATACAACACAACAACGAGCAAGCGAGTGATTATGTACATTCACTGAGTGAATATTATGAAAGTAAAATATATATTTCTCTCTAGAAATGTAATCAAAACGCATTTTTATGCAGAAACTAACTCAAAATATTGATTTTATCACTAAAAATTTGAAATGTCCGCCATGTTTTTTTGTTTGATTCAGTCTGGAAATGATGATGTAAAGCATTCTGGGAAATTTTTCTGGCCGTCGGTCGCAAAGTCAGCATCTGAAAACCCTCGCTCTAAAGGGCTAGATTCATACCCCCTAGCCCTCGTTATGTCCACTACCCCTAGATGCAAAGAGGAATTGGGACACCATTACCTTCACGGGAACGCTCAAAATTTAGGGGTAGGGCTGAAAAGTAGGAGTAAGGGGTGTATTGGGACTGGCCCTTAATGCTCAAGTGGTGAAAAGCAGAATATTGGCCCCTTTTTGTATTTGGTCTCTAGTCCCTGGAGGTTTCCCTGGAAACAACTCTCTCTGCAACTTCAAACTGACAGTCGACAAAGGTCATTTTTCTGGAAAAAGACATGTCCCCGTACCGTACCGTACCCGTGTCCCTGATGCTTAGCTCGACCACCAAACGGGAAGTCTGCTCACTTTAGCACAAACCAGAGGATTTCCGCTGGTTTCTGATTCTGCTCCTTTCGCCTCAGGTTTTCCTGCGGGATTCCTCTTTTGCTTGAAAATTGAAAATCAAATGCAATTGTGAAAAAGGTGGAGATAGCGCCGTGTCTGCCCGGTGAAGCCCTCCGGAGCCGCTCATGCATTTGCCACTGGTGGGATTGGACCGCAGAAATCTGATGATCCCAGCTCTCCGCAGCACTCCCCCCCCTTCTGTTTGCTCGTATAGAGGTTGCCATGTATGTTCAGCTTCAAAATCCCCCCCGGCCACCCCCCAACTGTCCACCCCGCCCCCAGCTGCTGTTGCTGATGGTGGATGTGCCCTTTACATCCCGGCAGGCCTCCATATTTTACCATATCTTTACTGGATCAACACGCTGAAGTCTGGGGATTTCCTTTTTCTTTACTTTGACTTACGTGGAAGGGCAAAGATGCAGGTAACAACATTGATGGTCGAAACCTGAAGAGAAAAAGAGGAACAAATACTGCATAGTAATAGAAATATTGGTTAAGCAGAGAGAGAGAGAAAGCGTGCATGTGTGTTCACATGAACAACCAGAGATGCTGGTATGTGGGATCGGGAGTAACAGCGGAGGAATCGGCTGTTGCTGAGGAAGAGGAGGTGAAATTCCAGCCAGGAGAAGTACGGCTGGAAAAATGGTTTGAAGTAAAAACGCTCCCGTACACCCATCAGGAAGCCAGAACATTTTATAGGGTTAGACGCCCCGCCGCTCATCCCGTGTAGGTCCTCTCGTACACCCGCCCTTGCTGTGTTTAAAACCATGTAAAGACGGGTCACATTTCAACTGTTCTCACAGACACACCTCGGCTTTTACTCCCTTTGTCCAGGAGGCTTGTGTCAGAGGAGGGAGATAACGCTGCACTGTGATTCCCAGAGCTGCCGCCGCCGTGTAAGCTTTGGGGTGTGGCGGTATGAAAGAAGAAAGGATCATATGGGTTGTTTGTGGTTGGAAAGTGTTTTTTCCCACATGACGCCTCAGCGCTCCCCGCGCATACACAGCAAAAAGAACAAGCTCATTCTTCTGCAGGCATCTGTTGCATCTCCTGTGCAGCTTTTTGAATGAATTATCTCCATGGATTTCACACACCGACCCAACATCCTTCATCCTTTTCCATTCACCCTGATAATCCCTTTATCTCGGTAGCTATTCAGCTCATAAAGGCCAGGGCCGCTGAATAATGATGGGGTTGTATCTGCTCCTCATTCACACTAATGCTAATCTGCATCTCAAGGTGACAATGAGAGAGGAATTTTATGCATGCAGTTGTTCTGCGCGGAATAAATCAATCTGCTTTCCAGGGCTGCTTTCCATGCACATCTATGCATCTGCTTAGAAGAGAGCGGCTCATATTTTTCTTTGTCGCTTAAATATTGACAGGCTTTACGAAACAAGATGCACAAACACTCGTGTTAAGGTATACAGACTTTAGATTGATGCCAGTGGCCTCTCTTCTTTCTTTTTTCAAGCTGGATGTCAGGTAGAGCTGGGGATCGATTCAAATGTCAAGAATCGATTTGATTCCGATTCTTAAGATTCAGAATCGATTATCAAGATTTGATTCGATTCGATTCCGATATTGATTTGGGTTAGTGTTATTAAAACTGTTTTTTGAGCTGTTGCATGAATGCAAAATATTACTACTAGTATTATATTGAGATTAAACAGCAAGTATTGGAAGCTAATGATGCTGTAAGGACCAATCAGCTCCCAGAATGCTGATAGAACTGCTTTCAGAAACATCATGTGGGTCAGAATTACCAAACAGATCCAGGGAGGAAACAGAGACGTATGAAATCGGTTTTATTTTTTCCCACATTCCGTTTTTATTTGTTCCATTTTCTGTCTATTTTGGTTTTAAATTTTTGAGCATTTGGTTTTTAGCATTTTTTGCAAATGTAACCCCAAGACAGTATATAAAGTAATGAAACATAGACAATTTATGCAATTATAACCAAACACTTTAATGTTTTCATACCTTTAAACATATTTAAAGGCAAAAACATGGCACCAGTTATTCTCGTGTCCAACAAAACATTCCTTTTTTGGGGATAAACAAAAAAAAAACAAAAGTTGTAATGTAATGATGAAAAAAAAACCATAAATAAATAAAATAAAAAAAAATTAAAAAAAAAGGAAAAAAAATCGATCTTTAGACATATGAATTGATTTTTAGGAATTAATATGAGAATCGATTTAGAATTGGGAAATCGATTTTTTCAACACAGGCCTAATGTCAGGTTTCGATTTTTTAAATTTGAAGCCACTCCATAATCTCCAGAGACAACAGTCAATAGTTATTCTCCTTTTTTTAGTTTATAAATGTCAGAGGTCGCTTCGGCAGCAGTGCTGGTTTGGGAGTAGCAGACACAAGTTAACGGGAGGGTGAAGTTGTTAACACTGATGAGCAACTTCCGCTTTTCAACTTGAGGGTGTGTGAGAAAAATGTAAAAGTTGTTTTTTTTTAATCTTTTTTTATCGACTCTGAGAAATAACAGAAATATCTGTGTAGCACAAATGTCAAGGAAGGGAGGGCAAAAGTGGAACTAGAGTCGAGGGTGGAGAGGCGTGACTGTGACTGACATCAAATCCTGATGATGTCAGTTGCTGGGGTGGGGTGGGAGTTAAAAATAAGACAAAAGTCATCAATATTGTCATTTCTGTTCCTGATCTTAAGCTTTTAGCAGAAACCCTTCCCACAGATGATTCAGTAGCGGCTCAGTTAAATAACAGCTCGCTGTCCGTTGGGGTTAGATTCTGTACTTTCCAGATCAATTTGTGTTTTTACAGAAACATCTGCGGGCTCTCGCCAGGCTCAAGGGTCAGCCTTGTCCTCCGAGCCGGGCAGAGGACGGCAGGAAATGAAGCTTCCCCCGAGGGGGATTGTGACAGTAACTACAGGCAGATTTAACAGACGTGCACAAGTGTTTACACAATCGTTGCACATGTGTCCAGAGCTTGTGTGCACGGTAATAGCTCAGAGGAGCCGGAACGGGTCACAGAGCGATTAGGGAGCGAGAGCGCTTGTCATTTATGGTGAAGACACGAGACACATGTTGCTGTTTCCGTGGCCCTGCAGCTGCTTTTTACAGAAAATGACACCGTGTTTAAATGAGAAAAAAGCTTTTCTGCAGGGGAGTGGTTCTCTGTGTGATGAGTGTAGCACGTACGGTTCATATTAAAAAGAACAAGCATGACTCGTGTGTAAATGTTCCTTAAAGGGAGACAGAATGATGGAGATGCCTCGTTGATGGAGATGCCTCTCCAGAGAAAACGCCCCATATTTCATTCGTACATCCCGAGCGAGAGATCGATTTCCAGATGTTGCTGCCAGAGTGTACAGCTACTGCGTCTCTGGATGATCCTGCGTGATGCTCCAACATCACGCACGTATGTAACTTGAGAACTGAGGAAAAACGAGGGGAGCGTCGTTAAATAATGCAGTTTGAGTGTCCGCATTTGGGGAGGTTGGATCAATTTCTCATGCTAAAACCAATCAGCCCTTTGGGCTGGCTGCTGTTACCGTGGCAACGCAGATTCGTCCCTTGATGAGAGGGAACCCGTTATCCCAGTGACGCGGGCGGAGGGGCTGAAGTGAATTTAACTGGGTTTCAGCCTTCGCATAGGTCGCCTGATGCTCGCAGCTCGCCCTCTTTATTATGATGTTGTCTAATTCAACAGATTTCACGGCGTGCGCTGGTGGGCGTGCATGTGTCTGCACCTGATTACATTGTCTCAGTCAGGGCAGGAGACTTTTATTTTCTCAATACTCCCTGGGGATGGGTGTGTGTGTGTGTGTGTGTGTGGGTATGACTAACACACTGCTGTGTTCTTTCTGCTTTCCTTCCTGTGTTTCCATTGCCTTTTATTCCCCCTTTTTCTTTTATCTCTGCCTTCTTTAGATTTGCTCTCTCTCCTCTACATCATGCTCTCCGTATACCTTCATCACTCCCCCTCTTCTCCCTGTTATCTGCCCTTCCCTCCCATCTCGGCTGCTCTTCTGTCCTCCCTCTCCCCTCCCCCAGCTCCTTCATCCCCCGACCGTCCGCATGGCCCTCCGGGTCAGGACACAAGGCGGTCGGTGTTCTGTTTATTACCCAGAGCATCCATGCTGATTGATTTTTCACTTTTTACGATGACCATCTGGCCTCGGAGATAATGATGATGAATCCAGTCACAGTTCCCTAAAAGAATGCGTTTGATGGTCATTGATTAACCTAATTCATTGATTAACGACTTTCTGCTATCAGAGGCGTATTGTGGAGGAAGTTTTATTTTTTTGTTTCTGTGTCATCCCTGCACTAAATGTTGTAATCATTTAGTCTTGAGGTTTGTGTCTTTGTGAGGGTTGTTTGGTCACATTTCCAGTGTCATAGATTATTAGTGTTATAATAAAGCAGCAAAGGAACAGGTGATGCTAATAAAAGAACAACATAAGCTTTTATTTTCATGATAATTAAATTAGATGACTTGTCTGTGCAGCAACTGATGTAAATGCATTATAACAATCAATGCAGGAAAAAGTAATCACTAAAGGACGCTTGTCTCAATGTTCATGCACAAAACCTGAGAGATGCTGCCAATTTCTTCATCTTTGGTTTTTCTAGTCTTTAAGTTAGGAAGCTTGTTCTGACAACAAGCGTAGTTCAGGTTGCTCTGCTGCACTGAAGGAAACATGAAAACGCTGCGAGGCACGCCCAGATTTCATCAGTTGGAAAGCGTACTTTGCGTCTTCAGGGCAGCCTGCGCTCTCAGGATCCCCCCAGAACCTTTTAAAAATGTGGGTCTCATACGCACATAGGCGAAAGGCGGGGGGTCCGGGTCGTGGGGGGCACTGTCCCGCGGGGCCTGGCACTCCCCGCCTCACGGTTTTAACAGCAAAATAGACACTGCACATTCAACACTTAATAAATACATTTGACAAGGACACGTAGTTCGGGAGGGGGGGGGGTCTGTGTCAATCGATACTTGGCCCTCCCTCCTCCCTGTTTTTATGGCATTAATCACATGCACTCAACACAAGGGGCGGGAGGGGGTCCCACATCACCCGCGTTCCCTCACCGGCCTGGGCCTGGGACGGGTGGGTCGGGTTACCCGGGCCTGGCGGGGCCCGCCGTGCAGCCTGGGGTGCCTTCTGGCGGTGCTGGATCCCCCCGGGGAGGGGGAAACGGTGCGTGATTGTATGTCTGTGTCGGTGAGAATGCGGTATGGAAGGGTCCTGCCATGGAGGATTTGAGCCTCCATTGGCAGGACATCAAAAACTTAATAATTTATCAATATTATATTATACAAAGATGGTTATTATTAGTATTATTATTAGTATTATTATTAGTATTATTATTAGTATTATTATTAGTATTATGTATAGTATATTATATTATTATTAGTATAGGTATCGGATAGGTGAATGGATGAATGAATGGGATGCCTGGGTCTGGGGCCCTCCGTTGTCGGGCCTGCGCGGGTGTCGCCTTGTTGGGGGGTTCCCTCTCTCCGGGCCCGTCTCCGGTCCCCCCCGCTGCCTCTACGGCGGGGCGCCCCTCTGGTCTTGGAGGGCCACTTTTGTGGGGGACGGGTGCGCCTGCCCGCGTCGGCGGCCGGGGCGGCTCTGTCTCTCCGGGCGGGCTGGCCCCCTGCCGGGTGGGGGTCGCTGGCCTGAAGGGTGAGGGCCTCCTGGCCGCGTGTCCGGCCCGGACCGGGTGGCCGGGGATTGCCTGGGTCGCGGTCCGCCGCCGCGGGATCCCTGGCTGCTTCTTTCCGCGCCGTGGGGGCCCCGCCCGCGGGCCCCCTCGGCCGCCGCCGGGTGTGGGGGGGGGTCTCGCAGGCGGTGGGTTGCCTCCCTCCTACTTCTCCCCTCTGTGGGGTTGCCGGTGGCCTGGGTTCCGGGCTCTTCCTTGTCGGCCTCTGGTCTCACGGGTGGCGGGGTTGCTCCCCCCCCTCCCCCACTATAGATACACTTCAGGTGGAGCTTTGTTTGGTTTATTACACACACACACACACACACATACACACACACACACACACACACACACACACACACACACACACACACACACACACACACACACACACATATAGTAATTTAGTCACACGCATACACACACACACACACACACACACACACACACACACACATGCATGATCATATACATACACACACACACACATAGACATACACACTGGCTTGTTCACCTGCATGCTGGCTCTCTAGTTTTTGGGTTTAGGTAGCGGTAGCGATAGCTTAGCTCAGACTGCGATCAGATCTCAAGATTTAGGTCGATTGCTGTTCGTGTTTTGGATGGCTCCGTGCCGGTTTCGTGCTTTGTTTGTGGTTTTTTTGTTGCAGATTTCCAGTGCTTGACGTGTGTCTCCGTGTGTTCCTGCTTCCTGGATTGGCAGTGGATGTCGTCACCACCCCCCCCCCACCCCCTCCCCCCCCAAAAAAAAAAAAAAAAAAAAAAAAAAAAAAAACACTGGGTTTGTATGTGTATATTTATGTATGTGTACGCATATGTGTGCGTATATATATGTATATATTACATATAGTAATAATGCACATATATACACTTTTGGTTTCTACCGTCATGGTATCAATCAATAATATGTGTGCAGACAAGGTAAAAAAAAAAAAAAAAAAAAAAAAAAAAAAAAAATGTGGGTCTCAACAGTGCAAAACGGCCGTGTGGAGGTGAGATGTGGAAGGAGAACATGAGCGAAGGACATGCAGACTCTGGCGAGGGACATTTAATATCACCCCGAGTTAAGTTAGTAGCGGGAGATTAGGGTTACCATTACAAGCTGAAGCAGTTAATGCTCAAAGAAAATGATCACATGATGTTTTGCATACATCCATGTGCACACCCTGGTTCAGTCAACGCAAAAAAAAACAGACGAAGAGAAAACATGGATGTGTTGAAGCTATGGGGCCTTTTTTTCCCTGGAAATAATGCACTCATTGTTTTATTTTCCAGCTCCACTAGGATTTCAGATCTGAACCTCTGGGCTTCTTGCAGAGCTGCACACGAGCACTCCAAAAGTTCTCCAAAAATGTGGGGCCTTTTTCTCCTGCTGAAAAAAAAACTGGAAAATTTATTATTGGAAAAATGCCTCTGGCCCCCCTTTTAAAAAGCTTCCTGGGGCTCATTTCTCAGCAGCCATCCATCCTTAAACCTCCCCCCTTCCCGTGCACCCTAAAGGGAGATGTCACAGTGCTGCAAAGACATCTGCAGACGTTCATTCTCATTTCATCCCCTGCGCTGTCCAGCAGATATACTCCCCCGCACACACAAACATGCGTTGTGTGGTTCGCTGCAGGGTCAGGTAGAGCGTATGGCTGCAGAGCAGCAGGGCTCACGCTGGCTGCTGCTTCCTGCTGCGATGGAGGTTGCCGTTAGCGGCGGGCTTGTGTATATAGCGGGTGAGGGCAGAATTTTGGACTTTTGCCTTTAATTCCCAAAACACATTCCTCTTTTAAATGACTTTCCAGTAAGTTATTTTCCATGGCACGAAACCGAAGACGGCCACAGCGATGGTCTCGTTTCCAAGACTTCTGGTTTCTTTCATCAGTGCTTTAATGTGCTCGGAGACAGAAAATTACAGCATCACAAAGTGCAGTTGTAGCTCTTGGCTTGCTCCTCTGAGTTTCAAAACATTGGCCTGTCACAAGCTTTCCACACTAAATAAGATATTCAGAGCCATTATGTTGGATATTTATAAGAGTTTGTGGAATGCAGTCCCTCCTGGGATGAAAGAGCTGATGGCCTCTTCGATGTTATCGTGCAGCTGGGTCTGCAGGTTCCTCATATTTCAGTAAATACAGATATTTTAATGGCGTGCTCTTCATTTGTGTATTTTTTACATTCTGATCATTCAAATGAGGAATATTTTAGGAATATTTAACTAAACTGCAATGGAAACGCCTTTATTTGCATCTGCAAGTCACCTCGTGCAGCAGGTTGGGAGTTTTCTTGGAAGCCGCAAAGCATCTGGGTACTTTTGGTATTTTGCAGATTGTGCAAGTGTTTGCTAACGTATACTTAGCAAAAACATTTCTAAAGCAGCCCTGGTCGTATTGCATCTGCTTTCAAAAGTGGCTGCACACTTCTCAAGGTTGAGGTTTATGTCGCGCCAAAACCTTTATGGAAACTGAGCTGCAGCGTCGTGATTGCACGAAGGTTTTGAATCCAGACTCACAGGGGCCTGGAACACAGGAAATGGGAGCTAAGGTCAGATCAGAGACGGCAGGTACAGAGGACTGGACTCGAGCCTGGTGAGCTTGACTAATTGTTAGCAATGCTGTGATCCGGCCAAGACTGGAGGCAAGAGACGAGCAGAAATGAGCGGTGCTGATGAGCTGCAGGTGTGGACTGTTGCCACACACACACCGGGAACCGGCTCTGCTCTGATCCGAGAGTGGGTCGCTCGGGACGCTGCACGGAGAACAGGCAGCGGTCCTGAGCAAACTGTGAAACCAGAGCAATCCCAGGCCGCAGACTTCCAACAGGAATACTGATAAAAACCTGTCAACACTTTTTAAACAAGGTGATGTCCAACCTCTGATGATGTCATCATGCAACTCTGCGTCTGTTTCTGATCACAGGAAGCATCCTGGGTCCACTTTTTTCAGCAGGTCGTGTACTGCTCAGCTTTTACAGACTTGGTCAGCTGGAGAAGTCCGTATAGGAATAAATCACTTCTAAACAGCTTTAGTTCTTTGTTCTTATGATTCTTCCTGTTGAGGCGTCACAGTTAACAGCCGCACATAACTGCTGTTTAACATGCTACGACTAAAAGAGGCACAAACCTCGCAGATTTATGGTTGTTTAGCCTCTCAAAGCGTTCATATGGTCAAATTTAGATCATCTTTGGTTCCTACATCCATGAACCAACATTTGACTGAAGAAGTTCATCATCTCACCACGAGATGCGTTCAGTTGTTCCTCTGCATCACAACACCTTCCTCACTTCATCGTAGGGCTGGGCGATATGGACCAAAAGTCATATCTCGATATTTTCTAGCTGAATGGCGATACTCGATATATATCGATATTTTTTCTGTGACATACGGTAATTGGGGTTTCCCCCAAAGCATTATAGCATAGCATCTCTGTTAGCTTCATTTTTTTCTGAGGCAAACCCTTAAAAAAACAGTTTTAATACAAAGCCTCGTGCCAAATGTCACACAGGTACCTTTATTAACAGAGGTCTGCACAATATCAACATGTATAAAACAAATGAAATAAAAATAAACTACCTGCATATATAGAATAAAAATGCTTCTTGAATAAAATAAAACAAATATCCCTTTCCTGCATAACAATTAAATTAAAATACACTGTGCAATTAATACAATGTAGACCAGGGGTCGGCAACCCAAAATGTTGAAAGAGCCATATTGGACCAAAAACACAAAAAACGAATATGTCTGGAGCCACAAAAAATGAAAGGTCTTGTATAAACCTTAGAATGAAGACAAATAGTGAAAGGAGAAATGTCGAAAAAAAAGTCAAAATGTGGAGATTAATGTTGAAGTACAATCTCGAGAAAAAAGTTCAAATGTTGAGAAAAAAGTCGAAATGTTGAGAAAAAAGTCGAAATGTTGAGAAAAAAGTCGAAATGTCGAGAAAAAAGCCGAAATGTCGAGATTAAAAAGGAGAGGAAAAAAGGAAGAAAAAAGAGGAAAAAAAGGAAAGAAAGAAGAAAAAAAACAAGAAAAGAAAGAAAAAAAGAGAAAAAAGAGAAAATAAAGACAAAGAAAGAGAAAAAAGGAAGAAAAAAAGAAGAACAAAGGGGAAAAAAGAAGAAAAAAGCAAAAAAAAACAAGAAAAGAAAGAAAAAAAGGAAAGAAAGAGAAAAAAAGGAAGAAAAAAAAGAAGAAAAAGGGGAAAAAAAGGAAAAAAAAGGTGAAACATTTTTGAAAAAGCTCCAGGAGCCACTAGGGTGGCGCTAAAGAGCCGCATGCGGCTCTAGAGCCGCGGGTTTGCGACCCCTGATGTAGACAGTAACAGGCAGACTTTTCCACTGAGGTTGACAGTTGTGCAAATGACAAAACATTTGTGCAAATCTCAAATAAAACATTCAAGTCAATTTGTCACAAAATAAGCTATATCAAAATCATTAAAAAAAAAAATTATAAATTTTATTTATTTTTTTTTTAAATCGATATAAACGATATTGTCTCGTACCATATCGTGTTTGAAAATATATCGATATATATTAAAATCTCGATATATCGCCCAGCCCTACTTCATCGTGAGTTTTAGTTGATGATTCAAGCACTTGAAAGCATTCTTGGTCACGTCGGTTGGAGGGCGGGTCTGACGAGTAGCTTGTGTCTACGACAGCAAGCAAAAACCTCAACCAAACCCAAAAGAAAACTGAAAACAAGTGTGCCCATGGGAAACCGATACCACCTGCAGCTTCCTCGCCTGCCACCAGTTGCATCAGCTGCAACATCTGTGGACTTTTTCTTCCTTTTTTTCTTTCTTTCGAGATCTCAATTCCCATAAATAGCTCTGATGGGTAGAAGGAAATGTTGCCATGGTGACAGAGCACTGTGGCAGTCAATAATTATTCTGCAGAGCGTGGCGGCACACGGTGGCAGGGACACCTGGTCGCCAGCCTCTCCGGGAGAAGCCAGAGGAAAATATTTCACCTGCTCGTCGCTGGCGACCTCTTTTAGACTCGTTTCTGTGGACATGTGATGTAAATATACATGGAAAGACCCATCAATAGAGCAGACTACTCATGAAACATGCCTCAAGGTGTGTGAAAGAGAGGGAGAGATAGAGAGAGAGCAAAGGAAGAGAAATGTCTCTGAGAGGTTGCCGGCAGCCTGTTGTCCATTAATGTTGGTCTCAGAAAACCATCACGGTTCCGTCATTGCTCTCCCACTTACATGCCTGTGCAGCCCACACACATGCAGACACACACATGCAAACACACACTGGCAAAGCAACACAGACCTCCCTCTCTGAGGCAGCAGCTCTCCCCGCCCTTTCTCATCTTTTTTTTTCAATCTGCTCTCTTCCAGGCGAGGCCGACCTGACTAATCATCCCAGGTGTCGAGGTAAGGCCGAGTTCGCCTCTCGCACTGAAAGTAACATGAGCTTGGGGTGTTTTTTTTTGTTTGTTTTTTTTTATCTGGGGGAACACAACCGGCACTCTGGCGAACACAGAAAGCCCTCTCTGTCATCTGCAGAAGAAGGTGAAATCGGTTCCCAAAGCTGAAAGGGGATTCGCCGCATAACTTCCCTGCTGCCGGAGCTGGAGTGGCGCTTCCACGGCTCCTGCGCGCGTCAGCCGCATTAGCATAGGCAAGCAGAGGGGCACAATAGAGGTTTTCACCACTGCTGCAACAGACACACACATTTCTGTAGTCGCAGTGCTCCAGACAGCCGTCTGGCAGAAAACAGACGAGAAAACAGACGGGGAAAGGTGGTTTCATGTGGTTTGTGCCGACTCATCAACTCAGGTGACTCGAAGGAAGATGAGAAAAGCTATAAAGACACAGAGAAAACACCCTCAAATGTGATATATTTGTCCTTTTGCATTGCACGGGTCCTCTCTAACTTATCCAGCACCAGACAGTCCCTGCCCCCCCACCCCCCATCCCCCGCCCCACAGACACCTGCAGAATCACAGCACACACACTATGAAACACTCCACCCTCTCAACATTTTTTCACCTGACATTTGATCTAGCTCCTGTAACATGACCCCCCCATCCCCTGATTGTTTCACCTGCAGTCCCACGTAAATCATCTCTGGTAAAAATCAGGGGCTCCGTCAGTTCGGTGAAACCCAACTTTCGCTGTGAGCCCGGGACGTGAGCAGGTTTCTGATGTTTGTGCGCAGAGCCCACATGCCGCCTAGGCTCTGGTGAGGGGCCACTGCAGCAGACTGTCTGCACTGCAGTGTCACGCTGCTCTCTCCCGCCACCTGCTGGCCGAGTCTGGGCGCGGCATGCGGGCTGGGCGGCCGGTTAATGATGCACACAATTCAGAAAAATATCCTTTCTGTTTTACTTCAGACTTCAACCTTGTAAACGTATTATATTTAGACATTAAATGAAATATATTACTTAAAAAAACCCACTAGATTGAAACTGTGACAGTATTAATGTGAGGGCTGATTGAAGTCCATTCAGCATAATGTATAAAATGGTGTATATATAATAATTATTATATTGTTTATGAGAAGATATGTGTGTGTGTGTGTGTGTATATATATATATATATATATATATATATATATATATATATATATATATATATATATATATATATATATGTATATATATATATATATATGTATATATATATGTATATGTTGTATAGGTATATTATTTATAATTGCTCTGGTATATCATTTATTTATAAAGCTCAGGTATAATATTTATAATGCTCAACTATAATTCATATTTATAAGGCTGAGGTATAATATTGCAATGAAGTGCTGTACTATTTCTATAAGGTAATAACAGGTATAATTTTTTTTGATGAAGTAAAGCTTGCTGTTATATTTTTTTCTTTTTCTTTTTCAAGCAAAACTGAAATAGAAACAAGGCGTAGGACCTCATAAGTTTTTCTACTTCCTCCTACTCCTTTTCTTGCATGACGGTTTATTTTCCCTTTGATTTTGTTTAAATGACTGTTTATTTATATGCTTTTTTTGTTGTTTTTGTTTGTTTTGTTTTATGTATGCTCGAAATAAAGATTTCAATCAATCAATCAAGTCATTGAACTTGTTTTCCTCTTGTTTTCCTCTTGTTTTCCCAGCTGGTGCCGGTCCGATGTCCTCTCCCTCCACACTGTGATGTGCCATGGCTCCGGTGCTAAGTGGAGTGTGGTGGGGGCCGGAGGCGGGTGTCGTGGGCTCAGGTACGGTGGCCGCGGCTGCTGGTGACGCGTCGTGGGCGGGCAGCGGGCAGGTGGTCCTGGTCGTCTCCCTCAGCACCCTCACAGCCTTGCTGCTGGTCTCTGTGTTCCTGGTTCTGTGCGCCAGCTGCCAGGGGTGAGCATCGACACACACTCGTACCGCTCTCATTTGATGATGGGGGGGCAGAATAGCTCTGATTTATGCACAAAGTCATACAAAAAGAAAACACGATTACTTCCATTGTTGTTCTGCATTGTTGACAAGTTCACTTCCTAAACGCCCACCAGAGAAAGAAATCCATCTTCTGACGGCGTTTTACCAAAGCAGAGCTCTGAAATTCAGAGGCTCCCCATTCTGTCGGGCTGTGTCTGCATGGTGGTCTGAAGAGTGACACTAAACTACACATGGGTTCAAAAAAATAGCTATCTTCAGATAGATAGATAGATAGATAGATTCCATCCCTTATGTCATTTTATCAATGAATGTGGTTTTACTGCTATTTCCACATTTAGAGTCATCACCAGAAAAATAACTTTATTTTCACCTGTTTCAGGAAAATTTCACTTGAAATAAGTATAAAAATCTGCCAGTGGGACAAGATTTATCTTCTCATTACAAGCAAAAAAAGCTTGTTCCACTGGCAGATTTATTTCAAGTGAAAATCTACTTGAAACAGGTGAAAATTGTTGTTTTTTCCAGTGATGAGTCTTGTTTTAAGTGTAATGAGATTTTTTTTACTAAAATGAGACATTTTAACTAAAAAATAAGACAAATATTCTTGTTAAGATTTTGAGTTTTTGCAGTGTGTTTTGCAAGTATATTACTTATCCTGTGAAGGATAGAGACATATTGATAAGTTCAGAAACAGTAAAAACAGTTTTTTATTGTTGTGTTTTGATGTATTTGATGTAAGCCCAGTGGATATTTAAAGCTTACAGAAGGCTGCATTTAACTGCTGCTATGTCATTCCTGCAGTATTTCTGCAGGTGTTTTGGTCATTGCTATTATTTGTAATATATTATATGATTCGTAATCAGCACAAATTATCTGTCCCCTTATGATAAAATCCACCATCCCCCCTGATTTTATTTTTACAACTCAAGTACTGTAGATAGATAGATAGACTTTATTTTATTTTATTTATCTCTAGGGAAATTCAAAGTATTCAGCAGCTACATAGATGCCCAAAAAGCAGGTTAGTATCAACAACAAACAGAAAAACTTGGTTAGTAATATATAAATAACATAATAATGCAGAGCATCAATGAAAGTGTCAAGTGTAGATAAAAATAAATAAATATGGTGGTGTGCAATTTGAAATGCCATCATCAGTCCAGTGCAGAGTCCTGCTGGGGACGTGGAACCATCAGTTCACCTGGCATACGTGTTTTTGTACTGAGTGAGGAAACCCAACCCCACACAAGCCCAGACGACGTTTCAGTCGAAGGATGGCCGTGTACGTCACAAGTTGACATCAGGGGAAATGAAATCACGCTTAAGCGTAGGGCAGGGGTATTCAACTATATTCGGCCGGGGGCCACATCTGCAAAAGGACTGTATGGAGAGGGCCGCACAATTTGAAAATTTGGGGGCTTTCAAAATGTATTTTGCACTCAAAGACGAAGACTTATGTATAATACATTTGTATTATACATTTGAATATATCTAGTTTACATATGAATTATGTATTAATTGTCTCCAGATATAGTCATTGTTAATGTTAAATATAATATTCAAATAAAGAAATATTATTTTAAATGCAAGTTCATTTTGAAACCATGCATTGTGCAAACTTAATGAAGTTGATATTGACCTACTTTTAATAAAACACGCCATAATGACAAAGCACCACTTTCCACCAAGATTTGCTCATTGAATATTATATTAAGCATTGGGCACAAGCATTTCAGTCCATAGTAGCCAGTTTGATGTTATAAATAAGCAACTAAAATATTAACCATAAGCTCCTTTATTAATGACACATCTGTGCATTATATCAGCAAAACAAAACAATCACATGAAATTATAGGAGGCTTAGAAGTTCATCTGAAATGCAAAGTCCTCACTTATTCAAATGAAAAAAATGTCAGGCCAATCCTAGAAGCCTATGTCAACAAGTCCTCTGTACAACGGAGGTTAATAGTAATGTGACAAACATTAACACTGTGCAACACTGGCAAAAAATCTGAAATACATTTTTTCTTTTTTTTTTTTTTTTTTTCAACAAACAACCCCTTTTTTGAAATATGACCAGGGGCCACATAAAAGCTCCTGGCGGGCCGCATGTGGCCCGCGGGCCGCCAGTTGAATATCCCTGGCATAGGGTATAAATCCCTCATCAGTCCTTGCGGAGCAGTGACGCTGGATCAGTGTGTAATTCTGTAAAGATGTTTCTAAACTGTAGAAAGAACAAACTTCTTCAGCACCTGAACATTTATACTGTCCTTCGACGTTAAAATGATGAATTACTGGCCCTTCTCTGGTGCTGATGAAGGTATAGGCACCGACCTTTTCTGTCTGTCCTGCTCCGTTCTCTCATCTTTTCATCCTTCTCTCCCTCAGGCAGAAGAAAACCATAAATGGACATCCAGCAGCAGACCACGAGAACCTCGTGAACGGAGTAAGTTAGGCCTTTTCCCTCATTTCTCATCTAGACTATCATTTACTGAACATCTTAATCATTTTGTGTGTGTGTCTTGCCAGATCAAAGCTCTCATACCTATTAAATATTGTGTGCAATGATAAATAGTTTGTAGATGTGCAAGATGTTTGCTCTGATGTTTGTTTCTTACACAAAGAACGTGAAGTCCAGTTGACTGGATGTACCTGGACCTGAGTATTCAGTGTAAGACTGGGCCTCTGATCCAGGGGCGTTAATATGAGCCAGAATAAAACCCCAACTGGCACATGATGGAGGCTCATGAGGGGTCACCCAGAGGCCGACCGTACGCCGCTGCAGCTGCCAGCGTTTAGCGGGCTGCCTACTTTCTATGCATGTGCTACAAAAACGGATGTCTGAGAGAGTAAAAAAAAACAACAAAGCCTTGTCTCAAGAAAATTTGAATAATATTTTAGATGATTTTGCTTGTTTTAAGAACTGTAGTCAATAATTATTTTTTTGGCCCATTAGCAACGATATTTTTGTTTAAAATAAGACAATTTATGGAATATTAGGGTTCTTTCTAGCAGCTGTCAGTAAAATCTCAGTTTCTTTGTTCTTTTAAATACGGAGCTGTAGAAAACAATGAAAATATAATTGATAATTGATACCAGTATGACACCAGTATGACACCAGTATGATACCAGTATGATACCAGTATGATACCAGTATAACACCAATATGATACCAGTATGATACCAGTATGACACCAGTATGATACCAGTATGACACCAGTATGACACCAGTATGATACCAGTATGACACCAATATGACACCAGTATAACACCAGTATGATACCAGTATGACACCAGTATGATACCAGTATGACACCAGTATGACACCAATATGACACCAATATGACACCAGTATGACACCAATATGACACCAGTATGACACCAGTATGACACCAGTATGACACCAATATGACACCAGTATGATACCAGTATGACACCAATATGACACCAGTATGATACCAGTATGATACCAGTATGATACCAATATGATACCAATATGATACCAGTATGACACCAGTATGTCACATGCAGCTGAGTTAAAGTTACAACTCAAGCTGCAACTGCACAAAACTCATGCCTTCACGTTTTGAATCACGTCGGCCGTAGATCATCCAACACAACAAGACCGATCTCTCCTCCATCACACTGACCACAGAAAGCAGAGTGAAGCCTCTCTGCAAACGGTCAAACAGGGACGTCCAGCTCTCTGCCAGCAGCTCCTGACGTCCCTGCTCATCATGGGGACACGCAGAGACCCCCTGACTCGTGTGCTGTAGGTTATTGTGATAATAAACTAAATCTGAGGAAAGAAAAGAAAGATGCTCAGAGTGAAACGCTGGAACGAAAACGGCGTCCTGGGTGGTGAAGACAGTAATTACCAACTGCCATAATAACGATGTTTCAGTAACGATGCAACATTTAAGAGCGACAAATGTCCCGTTTTTACCTCTCCTGTTATGGTGTCCCTCCCTCTGAGGGTGTGTGTGTGTCTCACACGCGTCCATGTGCACACACACATCCAAGAGAGCCTTTTTACATGTGATTGATATCTTCACGGTAACCTTGTACATCAGCTTAATTGTCCGTCCTGTCTTATTGTTACGAGAGGGAACCATTTGTGTGATGGACTGTGTCGAACCCTGACAGGTTAAATGGGGGTCTTTGTCTTTGCACATGAGTAGCTGAGCTCTTCCTCCCTCGCCCACAATCTGCCCAGCTCTCCTTCCTGCGGCCAGCGCTCACAAACTCTCCCTCCCCTCTTTATTGTTTGCTCTTGTTTTGTCTCACCGCCTGTGTGTTGAAAGTGGGAAGAAAATGCATTTAATTTAGTCAGAGTCAGGAAAACATGACTTCTCATTTCTTATAAAGTCCAGCCAGGAACGGGATAAAAAGTTTATTTTTATAAAAGTGTGGTTTATTTTAATTTTAGGGTTTTGTTTGGATTGCAGTGCAGTTTACACTAAAAGACACACAAAAAAAGCTTTGAAAGACGTTGTCATGACAACACCATTCCCAAATGCAGTTAACAGTCATAAGAGTTATTTAGTCGTGGGGACCCTACGTTAGACTAATGAAGAAAAAACAGTATTTATCCACAGGTTTCCTTAAAATTGTGTGTTTCAGCCAAAGAAAATTTAAAGAATGAGAAGAATTATGAAATAGTTAAAAGATTACATCATTGACAGCCACAGCTGTGACAACATGTGGCCACTAGGTGGAGCCGTGGAGCTTCTCATGCCAAGGAAAACAACTTTAAACAAAGAACATTCTGCGTTTACGTGTGAGAGGTTTTCACGTTGTGACTGATGACTTTGCCTTTGGAAACAAGTGCAAACTGCATCTTGACAACCTGCACGTGCAAGGTGCAAGCTGTCATTTATCATTGAAGAACTCATTAAAAAGCAGCATAATTGAAGATATGATCACCTTTTTTTTAAATTTGATACTCTTAAAAACGGTTTCCTAGTAAAAATGCACTACATCAACTAATCTCAGGAAAACAGACATAATCAGGGTGCTGATACATCAAGAGGACCTGAGGACCCTTGAAATAATTTTCCAAACATGTTGCCCTGCCACAGTGGCTTCAGGATTGCACGGAGGTGTGAAAGTCATCCTGTGCAAGCTGACAGGACTACAGATTGATTTCTGCTCAGCGCCGAGGTGAACCCTCACAAACAGCTCCCCCTTTGTTGTGCAGGTATCGGAGAGAGAGACGGCCAGCCAATCGGCAGACAGCCCGGTGACTGACGCGGCGGTCAGCAGCTCTCACAATGGTCCTCTAACCAGCGGTACAAGTGAGTGGAGACATTAAGCTTCATCTCAGCAGGTCTTTGTTGTCCGTCTGACTGCCCGGTGTTGGAGTCACGCCACGTTCTTTATTAAGTCCCAGGTTAAAGGCCTTTGACGTTCAGCTTTGGTTCCTTTCGGTTGTCAGCTGTTGTTTCTGTTGCTACAACATTCAATTGATGTCTTTAGTCATCCCCACCAGCTGTGCACCACCTACCATCTGCAAAAAACTATAAAAGAAACGTCCGAGCTAATGTAAAAAGGAAGAATGTGTTAAAAATACAGGACTGTCTCAGAAAATTAGAATGTTGTGATAAAGTCTTTTATTTTCTGTAATGCAAAAATGTCATACATTCTGGATTCATTACAAATCAACTGAAATATTGCAAGCCTTTTATTATTTTAATATTGCTGATCATGGATTACAGTTTAATAAAACTCAAATATCCTATCTCAAAAAATTAGAATATTCTGGGAATCTTAATCTTAAACTGTAAGGCATAATCAGCAATAATAAAATAATAAAAGGCTTGCAATATTTCAGTTGATTTGTATGACATTTTTGTTTTTTTAATTGAATTACAGAAAATAAAGAACTTTATCACAATATTCTAATTTTCTGAGACAGTCCTGTAGCTTCTGCCTTAAGTTAGCATCAAAATATCCGTTGGATGTTGTTCTTTCCTCTAAAACTGTCTTTCTTTTTACTCATTAGTCCTCTCAGACACACAGGACACTAGTCTCCAGCTGTCCGAGGAGATCCTGTCCAGCCAATCAGAGCTCAGGTCCTCCAAGTGTCCTCAGGACCGCGAGCTTCCCAGCATCCCCCCCGGCAACGCCCTGGTGGGGGACAGACCCCCGGTCTCCGGGGACAGCACTTACGAGGTTAGCGTTTAAAGTCACCTTACAGCGGCAGACGGAGGAATGAGAGCTTTTGTTGTCGGGCTGTTTGACTGAGCTTAGAAAAGGACTGAACAACATCTCAGAGACGTTGATGACGTGTCTTGTTTATTCATGTCCAGGTGGTGAAGGAGATCGCGGTGGCGTCACGTGACGTCAGCGTGGAGGACTCTCTGTATGAGACGGTAAAAGAGCTGAAAGAGTCCCCGGCACAGCCCTGCCTGCCCAACGGTACCGTCCAGCTGAGCCATGAAGAGCCTCCTCCTCCCCCTCACCCCCCCGCCCTGCTCAACGGCCACCTGAGCCCGTCCACACCTGAGCGGGGGCCGCTCTGTGCCGGGGTGGAGTACGCCTCAGTCGACCTGAACAAGAAGAGCCGCCACAGCGCCGACATGGAGGCGAAGAGGCGCTCCGATAACGCCGCCGTCGCCTCGCACAAGCCGCTGGAGGAGCCGGAGGAGGACGTTCCTCCGCCGGTGCCGGAGAAGGTTCTGGATGAAAACGACAACCAGCCGGTGCTGGTGAACGGGCTGCTGGGAGCCGGCCTGCACAATGGAGAGGTGAGGATTAGGCCTGTGTTGGAAAAAAATTCCAATTCTAAATCGATTCTCATATTAATTCCTAAAAATCGATTCTTATGTCTAAAGATCGATTTTTTTTTCCATCATTTTCGCCAGGTGAACTTTAATCCCAGTAGTCGGACACACAGTTTGTCATGACACTTCTGAAAAAGGCCAGGTGCTTCATGGCAATATGTGTGCGTGGTGACAGAATAAATTAGATAAGCTAAAATGATTTGTTTACTGCATGAACTGTCTTTTTTGCACTTTAAATGGATATTGAAAGGCCTGTTTGAGTTATTTATTTCTTAGTTATTTCAATAATTATTGAATAATTCAATAATTACTGTGAAATTATTATTTCACTAGTTATTTTACAGTCATATAATTCAGGCAACAGCTCAAAAAACATTTTAAATAACACTAAGCCAAATCAATATCGAATTGAATCATGATAATCGATTCTGAATATTAAGAATCGGAATCGAATCGATTCTTGACATTTGAATCGATACCCAGCCCTAGTGAGGATGCTCCCAGTGTCTCTCCCACCTGTAGATTCACACGCAGAGACATGGTTCTAAATCCATGCAGATTTAAATATTCCTGCTTTTTTTAAGGGGTCAATTAAACCCACAAACCTAAAGTGTGTGGAGATTGCACGAGAGTGAGCCTAAAGTGTGTGAGGGAGTGCACGAGAGTGAGCCTAAAGTGTGTGAGGGAGTGCACGAGAGTGAGCCTAAAGTGTGTGAGCGAGTGCACGAGAGTGAGCCTAAAGTGTGTGCACGTGGTGGGGTTGGGAACAAAGAAGGCTGCATGTGTGCGTCTCCACCATCATCATCATCTATTAAGCTGCTGTCTCAGTGTTTCGTTAGAAGACCAGCTGACAGAAGGAGGAAATTTGATAGTGTTGGAAGGAAAAGATGAGAGAAGATTGGAAAAGGGGGGGTGGGGGGTGGGGCAGGAAAGAGTAATAGATTAATAGAGACAGTGATGGTGAGATGATTGGAGATTGACTTAGAAAAAAAAATGCTGCAAGGACCAGTAGGCGAGAGAGAGAGAGGGTCCAAACCCAACAGGAGTAAGATAGATGTGGGGGGGTGGGGGGGGGCAAGAAGCCCAGCAGCATACAAATGAAGTCCTCTGTGGAAAACTAGAGAGAGCTAGTGAAAGATAGAGGGATGATTAGGAGTTGGATGCCTTCAGTTGACGCGCCGAGCTGCATCAGAGAACAGACCAATAAACTCAGACCTGCAGCTCTGGAAGCGTCACATCAGTTAAAGACGCTCCACGACAAAGAGCTTTCCTTCTTTCATCAGACCCTCCTCTTTAGTAGAGTTTAGTCTAGTTTTCTTCTCCCGTCCTGAAGGGTCGTCTGGTGGTCTATTGTTCCCCCGCTGTCCCTCTCACCCCCAGTTCCTTAACCCTTGTACTGTCTTTGGATCAAAATTACCTAATTCTCCTTCCATCCTTCCATCCTTCCTTCCTTCCTTCCTTCCTTCCTTCCTTCCTTCCTTCCTTCCTTCCTTCCTTCCTTCCTTCCTTCCTTCCTTCCTTCCTTCCTTCCTTCCTTCCTTCCTTCCTTCCTTCCTTCCTTCCTTCCTTCCTTCCTTCCTTCCTTCTCCCTTCCTTCCATCCTTCTTTTCTCACTTCCTTCCTTCTTTCCTCTTGTTCTCTCCTTCCTTCTTCCCTTCCTCTTTTCTTCCTTCCTCCTGCTCTCTCCTTCCTTCCTTCCTTCCTTCCTTCCTTCCTTCCTTCCTTCCTTCCTTCCTTCCTCCTGCTCTCTCCTTCCTTCTTCCCTTCCTCTTTTCTCCCTTCCTTCCTTCCTTCCTTCCTTCCTTCCTTCCTTCCTTCCTTCCTTCCTTCCTTCCTTCCTTCCTTCCTTCCTTCCTTCCTTCCTTCCTTCCTTCCTTCCTTCCTTCTTCCCTTCCTCTTTTCTTCCTTCCTTCCTTCCTTCCTTCCTTCCTTCCTTCCTTCCTTCCTTCCTTCCTTCCTTCCTTCCTTCCTTCCTTCTTTTCTCACTTCCTTCCTTCCTTCCTCTTGCTCTCTCCTTCCTTCTTCCCTTCCTCTTTTCTCCCTTCCTTCCTTCTTCCCTTCCTCTTTTCTCCCTTCCTTCCTTCCTTCCTTCCTTCCTTCCTTCCTTCCTTCCTTCCTTCCTTCCTTCCTTCCTTCCTTCCTTCCTTCCTTCCTTCCTTCCTTCTTCCCTTCCTCTTTTCTCCCTTCCTTCCTTCCTTCCTTCTTCCCTTCCTTCCTTCCTTCCTTCCTTCCTTCCTTCCTTCCTTCCTTCCTTCCTTCCTTCCTTCCTTCCTTCCTTCCTTCCTTCCTTCCTTCCTTCCTTCCTTCCTTCCTTCCTCCCATCCTCCCTTCCTTATTTTCTCCCTTCCTTCCATCCTTCTTTTCTCCCTTCCTTCCTTCTTTCTTTCATTCTTTTCATTCTCCCTTCCTTCCTTCTTTCCTCCCTTCTTCTCTTCCTCCTTCCTTGACCTGAAGACAGCACAAGGGTTAATAGATCTCCTCACGGCGAAGGATGTGCTCACTGAAACGATTGAATGTCATTGTATCTCCGTTCCTAATGTATTTGCAGCCCAAACAGGAATGAACGCCTATCAAACACGTTAGGTGTCTACGGTGCAGACTCCTGCTGCTGGGAGACGTGTTCATGCCGGAGGACTCGTAATAATTGAGCAGTGATGCTGCTTTTTAAGCTTCTGGTGTTCGTCTGCTGGAATTGGTCTTCAGGCGTTTCCTTCCTTCAGTCCCTCTCCGAGTCTAAAACTCATCAATGCTGTGCAGGATTTCTTCAGCAAGTTAAAATCTCATCTTGATGATCGTCCTTGAAGTGATTTAATGTGCAGCAAATACAGACAGTACAATGTTTTCATAACCCACTGAAATGATGGACCTCACCTGTAGCTCCTACCTGTGATCAATCTCGGCTACATCTCCTTACACTCACACACGCAGCACTGGCGCGGATGTTTGCATTAACTTAATCTATCCACATCGTGCACACACGGCACTACAACGTGCGTGCTTATTGTTTCATATTATATTCTGCAACCGAGACGTCCCGAGGTTGATTAGAGGTCAACCCAGCACTCTGCGGTCCACGCCCATGTTTGACCGTGTGTGTGTGTGTGTGTGTGTGTGTGTGTGTGTGTGTGAGCCTAGTGAGCACCAGCTGGCCACCATCATTATGACATATAGTCTGCCTTCATGATTGATGGTATAAGCTATAGAAACTCTTTCACTGACTCTCTTACACACACACACACACACACACACACACACACACACACACACACACACACACACACACACACACACACACACACACACACACACACACACACACTGCATACAATAAGGCATCTGTGTGTGCATGTCGAGGAGGGGACCCCTCAGGTGGCCGCTCAACAACTGCTGCACTTTAAATTCTTGCATTTTTACATCTACATGGATTCTAAGTTTCTACGTTATAAAAAACGTATTTTCTCAAACGCCGTGCGGCAGAACAGTTGTTAAAATGCCGTAAACAGCGTCGAGGCTTGTCTGCAGCCGTTCACCTGCGGATTTTTCATGTGCAGTAGATGGACTGAAGCCGACGGGCTGCCGGGATACGCGTCCAGGTGAAAAACAGAATTCAGCATTTCAGCACTATAATCTGATCAATGCAGGTCACCTATTTGTGCACTTGAGTGGTCGTGCACGCGGTCGATCGGAGCTGATGTGTTCATACTGATCTTATACGTGTGAGTGTGTTTGTCAACATGCACATTATGGGCAGTGACACGCTGACACCTGAGTCAGCTGTAATCAGCTTACGGTCGTACTCGGGTTCCCTGTACGTCCCATCTCCTGCTCGCAGCAGCATCAACACCAGCCCCTAATCTCCCCTCTTATTGTAAGACGTCAAAATACTCGTCTCTCTCTGCCTACTGACGCGTAATGCGGGATTTTGCTCAAGTTTGTGAAATTAAATCTTTAAGACTCTTAATTTAATGCATCAAATGCATTGTAAATGCTTTTTTTTTTATCCCTCAGTGGGTGAGTTCATTAAAATTCCACTTTAATTTGCAATAACTCTTGAGGATATGGAAAGCTTTATATTTGATGACTGACGGGGCCAAGTCACCTGCCTCTTAGTCCCCCGGGGGAGGAGGCGGGGGCTAATTAAAGTGAAATGTGAAAGGCGTCTGCTACGTCGTCCAACTGTTTGTTGGATCTATTAAAGTCATCATGTCTCCAAACGTGCGCCGTCCATAAAGCAGCCACATTGATTTACGCTCCCTGGAAAATATGGAGTATGAAGATTGTTCCCGGACAGCTCGATGGAGGATCCCGGCTTTCATCCGCATGTAGGACCACGGCATGCAGAGAGAAGCGGCCGTACCTGGAAACATGCGCCGGCATTCACCCTCTCTAAACACAAACTTGATCTGTCCTTGCACCGTGGGGGGGGTTATATATGCATATATATAGTGTTTTCTTCTTTCCCACTTGCTATGAACTACTTAGCGCGTGCTGACAGCAATATTGAGAGTCTCGTTTGACTGCTGAAGTGTTTTGTTCTGCTGTCAGATGCGCTTTGTTGATTAATTGCTCCCTCATCGATCAAAAGGCAGAGCGGGCCGAGGCGGTGCAGAGACACATCACACTCCCTATTGACTTTCCCTCAATGATTTCTTAATGAACGGGTGCTTATACGGAGTGTGAGCTACTCATGTAGCGCAGGGGAAACAGAAAATGCAGAACGTGTTTTTTATCCCCCGACTGCTGGAAATAGTTTAGAAGTTCATTATCGATCAGTTGCCAGCGTTCCCTGAAATTCAGAGAGATTTTTTTCACTGGCGTATGCGCTTTTTAGAGTTTGTCAATAGATTTGTAGCGTGCTTTATTAATGCAGCTCGATGAGAACTTTAAGGGTTGAAGTTGTCTGCAGGATCTGTTGCAACCCCCAGATCTCTGCAGTGCAGTCTGCTGCCTTTGATCAACTCTGCAGATGATCGGTTTACACTTGCGGCAGCAAGAAACCACCAAAGTCTTGAATATGTCTTTGGGAACCTTTCAAACAATCTCAGCAGCCACTTTCGGATGAAGTCATCGCTGCGCTCGTAGCCACGAGGAATGTTTTTAACTTCTGAGTCTACACTTTTGTGTTCAAGCTGCCGGGTCTGAGTGTTTCTCTTGTTTCTCCTGCAGTTACACTCTCCTCTGTCTCCTGCGCCGGGGTTCAACAATCACATATTGTCCAACGACGAGGTGAGCGTGTTTTTAACTCCCTGAACTCCCCTCACCTCCCACACTTCGGGCCAGTCCCAATACACCCCTACCCCTACTTTTCAGCCCTACCCCTAAATTTTGCACGTTCCAGTGAGGGTAGTGGTGTCCCAATTCCTCTTAGGGGTAGTGGGCATATCGAGGGCTAGGGTGTATGAATCTAGCCCTTCACAGCTAGGGATTTCAGATGCTGACTCGCCGACCGAGGGCCAGAAAAATTTCCCAGAATGCTTTACGTCATCATTTGCAGACTGAATCAAACAAAAAACATGGCAGACATTTCTCATTTTTAGTGAATAAAATCAATATTTTGAGTTAGTTTCTGCATAAAAATGCGTTTTGATTACATTTCTAGCGAGAAATATATATTTTACTTTCATAATATTCACTCAGTGAATGTACATAATCACTCGCTTGGTCGTTGTTGCGTTGTATCTTCAGATCTCGCCAGAATAAAGGCTGATTTATGGTTCCGCGTTACACCAACGCAGAGCCTACAGCGTAACCTACGATTTAACGTGGAACCATAAATCGCCGGCAGCTCTTCCCATCCCCGAAAACATCGTAGCAAATTTCTTAACAGGTGTTATTTGGATAAACGGAGCTCAGGTTGGGGATCTTAACGGTTACTTTTACGCCTGAAAAAATATTAAAACTTAATAAAGTGGCATATTAACAGCGCTACAGCGGAAATTTAAACAGCTTCTAGCTCTCGGCTTCCTCATATGGTGTGACGTATGTGCAAACGTAACTACGCAGTCGCTTACGTACCCGAACGTAAACCACGCAGTGAAGTAGCAAGTGGTGTCCCAATCCCTAGGGAAGATTACAAGGGCCCTACGCCTGTGGCTTCATTTTTAGGGCTAGTGGTAGTGAGTGAGGGCTAGTGGTAGAAAGTAGGGGGTGTATTGGGATTGGCCCTTCCACTTCCAGAGCACCAGGAAGATTTTAAAAGGAATGTTGAGCAGGATTGAGACATGATGGTAAAACTTTGGCCGAGCATGGCGTGGATGACACCTTGGTTTGTATCTTTTCTCCGCCTTACAGGCAGCGCTGTATTCTACAGTCGACAAAACAAACTGCGACGGCGTCATCAACGAAGAGGACAAAGAGCACGATTACAGCAGCATTGCAGAGATCAAAGGTCTGGTCCCGGCCTCGTCCTCCAGCGACCTCTACGCCACCGTCAGAGATATCTACACGGAGCACGACGAGCCCCAGCCGGGGGACGACCCGGCCCTGGACGGCATGGAGCCCGCCTACGAGACTATCCGCATCCCAAAGACTAGCGGCTCGGAGGATGACTGTAGGGCCGGCGGGGAAGCGGAGGCAGTCGGCGCTGCCAGGGCCGAGCCCGACTACGAGAGTGTTGGAGAATTGGGTCTTCATCCAGAAATGTCCCGCCTTTGAGTGTTTTTTTTTCTCCTCTCTCTCTTCTTATTTTTTTTAAAACTCCATTCAAAGGTGAAGCATCCCACAGATATCACCGTAATGCTCTAGAGCGGCTGTCGAGCACTTTCCGGGTGCATGACTTGAAGAAAACATCAGAAAACGGCTCCACACACATGTGGGTCCTCATCAGCGAGTGCACGTCTGAATGACAGCTCTGGTACAGTTTATCATATCTGGACTTCTTTAATTTATATCATCGGTACTCGTAGGCCTTAACGACTCTTCATTCTGAAAAAAGAAAAAAAAAAACATCCAATCACAACACATATGCTGCATTTTAAGCTTAAGCCTAAGACACTATTAATGCCTGATTTAAAAAAAAAAAAAAAATGTCTCCAAGAATTCAGTGCCATATAGTTATATAGATAAATGCACTTAGCACATGTGAAGGTTACATTAACGCTGCAGCAGCTCGTCATCATCTTATCTTCTGGTTGCCCTCGGCGACACGTTTTATTGAGGTGTCGTTGGGTGTATTTCTTAGCTGCCGGCGCTGCGGCACCTCCGATGCACAAATTGTAAGGTTACAAGGTCAAACTGAGGCGACGAGCTGTTGGATGCTGCACGTTCGGGGGTTAAACTCAGAACGCTGAATCAAGCTGGGAAACAGGGTGACGGGGGGGGGCTTTCAACCGGACTTTTGATCGAAGAAATGAAGTTTTACAGTTCAGTCATTTTTCTTAGCTGTATTTATTGGAAGTGTTTATTGTGTAATTGTGAAACGTTAGCGTGCGTCTGAGAGGAGTTCATAGGATTTTATAGAAGTTTCTAGCATTTTCATTGAGATACTCAGAGAAAGGGAGTCGTGAGGTTAAGAACAGTTTGGTACACATTTCTGTAACTATTTAAAGAATTTGTTTAAAGAAGAAGAAAAAAAGACATTTTGAGAGTGAATCATTGTCATTTTGCACACAGTTCAAAGTACTTATATTGTGAAATGGCAACAAACTTGTACTATTATTGTGTTATTTGCTTCCTGTGTTTTTGTCGAGTCTACTTTCGGTACAAGATACAGTATTCGGTTGGCTTAAAGCACAAGGTTGAGTTTCATGGTACTGCATTTATAGATATATTATCAGAGGCTTAATCAGAATCCAGTTACGTTGCTGCACAATTTGAACCTGTAATGTTTTTTGTGTTATCAGAAAAGAAAATAATATCTGTCTGTTTGTAGCTCGTACTGACGACATGCCGATTAAGGCTTGTATATAGTTAAAGCACTATTTTAACCACCCGCTGGACATTTTATGTAAACTTTTACTCGCTTGTTCTTTGTTCAGAGTAATATTTGAAAAAGTCGCTCTGTTCAGAGCGCTGATGTATATCGAGCTTGTGTGAAGGAAGTCGTGCTGTCCAGATGTAGCTCCAAGTGGCGACTTAAGACGATGTCAGAAAAAAATGGTACAATTTTATTTTTTACTTTTTAGCACTTGCATTTTAAAAATGGTGTGGTACTTTTGTTTAAAAGCAAAGTAATGTCTCAGATCTGGTGACTGATGTCTGTTTTAAAACTTGGTATGGCCCGTGCTTTTTGCTGTAAATATTTTCCTGTCACAGTATTTACTCCGTCTGCAGAAAGGCTGTTTTCAGCCGTCTCCGCCCACTTTAAAAAAAAAAACCTGCATCACACCATCTTCTGCCTTTATCGTCATCTTCTCCGGCTCAAGTGTCAGTAGACGTCCAGAGGCTTGTTTGCTGGTATTTGATATGTTGTCACATCTCCCAGTATTCCCACAGTGAGAGGATTTTAATGCCATATGCTCCTCCTAGTATTCTACGACGGGTGGGAGATAAATGTCCTTCATCAAGTGTGTTTAGTCCACCAGTGTTATTTACTCGCTCACATAGTTCCAATGAACTGATGTGGTGGTATATTCGGCTTTTTTTTAATCACATATTGCTCACAAAATACTATAAAGGTACTTTAAGGAAATGCCAAAGGAGGATGTCTCAGTGCCAAATCTGATCTGGACAACAGCCAGACACGTCCGTAAACATTTACCGAAAATCACTTGGGTTCTCCGGCCGAGACGTGTAAACACACACTTTCCTCTCCAGGGAGGGTAGTTTTGGTGGAGGTTTTACCAAAGCCCCCGCCCCCCATCTGCCTCTCCCGCGGCTCTCCCCCTTCCCTAATGAGACCGTTTGTTCCCCCAACAACCAACAGACAACTCCACGGTGACACCGCCTTTGATCAGAGGGCAAACCCTGTTTTGGCAGTTATGACCACATCTGTCACTCGTCTCTATCCGGCCTCTTTTCGCTGCATGTAAATATTTTATGACATGAATTGTTCTATTAAAATATCAATATAATAAAATGTGTCCTTTTGTATTGTTTATTATGGGGAGGGAGGGGGTAACATTGACATTAATAAGCTTTTTTTCCCCCTTTTCTTTTACCGTGATAACCTTCTTTGATACATTTTCTCAGTTACTGGGTGATAATTAAAATAAATCACTTGGTTTCCTGACTGGCGCATGAGTTATCACAGTACATGTAAAGGTGACATTCATCACACATTTCTTTGAGAGCAGATACTTAGTTAAGGATGCCATCTACGTGACATCGTGGCTTGCCTTTAAACCTCCAGGCAGAAGCCAACCCAGAAGTAATAAAAACTGCAGTTCCTCAGCTGACCACTGGAGGCTGTCCTCCAAAATCTCCACTGACTCCCATGATACAATATTTGCAGCAGATATAAACGTATTTACAGCCTCACTTGATCTCAATAGCTTGATTTCAAATCCATCACAACTGTGAGGAGGATTGAATTTATATAAAGCAAAAAAAAAAAGTATTTACAATTTGGGGTGTAGACTTTTAATTGGTAATTGGCTTAGCCGGTAGCTGGTCTTCATCACCTCCCCACCAGTCTCTTACTCTTACTCAATGTCTTCAGTCAAAGAAAACTGCAGATACGGGCCATGTTTGGGCCAAACATTCTTTGTTTGTTTTTATGTTATTTTGTAGTGACTTAATATGTTTGGGTTCACTTTTGGATATTCACAATCACAAAAACAAACATGTGGAGTCAATTTGATTATTTCACCATATCACTGTAAAGTAATAGTCCCATTGCACATGAAAAAAATAAGCATTTCCAAATGAGTTATGGCATGAATTCTGGCTGATCCAAGTTTCCATCCTGTAGCCTAAATTCCCGCTTTTTTCCCCCCTCCCTTCTCCTTCCTTCTGCCATATTCCATCCCTCCCTCCCTTCTTTTCCTATCCATCCTTGCGTCATTGTTTTTGAATGGAGCATCTTCCAGAGTTGCGTTAACCTCCTTAGAGGAGAAGGTGGGGGCTTGTGGAGGCGTGTGCGGAGCCGACCAATCACAGCCCGCCCTGGCCGGCGGACTGCACATGTTTACAGGCAGCATTCCGCCGGTAGAGGCCCTACTCGGTGTCAGCAAACCGCGGACTGGAGTCCGCAGAGGACCGGACGGGAGTCGCCTCACAGGCTCATTTTAAATCTATTCCGGTATTCAAAGACAGGGATACGATGCGTATACACGACTAGATGTAAGTAATTCGATGTATTTGTTATTTATCGCCTACGTAGTATTCATTTTCAACCGAATTGGTCGCGATTTTGTTGAATCGTGCACCAAGGTCCTTTAGGCTCCCGTGACTGGAGCGCGCTCCGTGTTTTCCCGCCTCCCCGTGGGCTCGCAGGCAGCAGTGGGGAAAACAAACAGGTCGGACGGAGGAAAAACTGCGAGCCGGTCGGATGTGGAGGTTGTCACGGCCGCGTCTCACGTCGGTGCTTCATTTCACTCTTAATTCAAACTTCTCCATTCCCTCCGAGCTCGTCGTCTTCGGGACGCGTTGGACTTTCCGCTCCCCTTTGAGTATGTTGCCGCTTTCTATTCTGTCAGAGCTTGCGGAGCGAATATTGCATCTGCAGAGGGTTTGTGTTTTTCTCGACGTTTTTTACCGGCTGTAATTCGACATTTATTATTATTATTATTATTATTTTTTTGTGTGTGTGTGGATGATTTAAACCCACCCAGCAGGGGTTTAAACCACCGGGCTCTGAACACAGCCCAGACCTGCAGACATGCACACCAGGCGCCTGGTGAAGCGCTCCATCCTCGGCAGCCGCGTCTACGCGCCGAGCCCGACGGGGGACGGCCCGGTGACAGGCGTGGGGACGGGGACAGGGGGGGTGCAGGCTGTCACCCAGGACAGCAGGGACACCCCGGGGACAGGGCTGGTGCAGGGTGTCCCCCAGGACAGCAGAGACGGCCCGGGGACCGGGACCGGGACCGGGACCGGGCTGGCCCGCCGCAGCGTGCTGCTGCACGGCGGCAGCCTGAAGGAGCTCGGGCAGGACCAGATCTCCGCTGCAGGGAAAGCGGCGCTCCGCTCCAGCCTCAAGGTGCGTGCATATGCATGGATATGTGTGTGTGGAAGTGTGTGCATAATTGAGCCAGCAGAGGCCCCGGCCGGCAGGCAGCGCTTCACTGTTTTTGTTTTGCGGTGTTTTGCAGCTTTTAACCGCTTCCTGCTCGGAGCGGATTCAGCGCGGGGACCGACGCCGCCAATGCCGCCGCCGACAAAATGCAATATTTAACCGGCTAAGACCAAACGTGCACCCGTGATATTGCACATACGGTCGACTGGGGTGCATATTTAGTCAAATTACGGACTGTCATGACATTTGGCGACATCAGGTATACAGGACAAAGGGCTCGTTAGGGCCTGCGCAATGTTTATGTGGGTGATGAGGGAAACAACAGACGCGCTCCCACTGCAGCGTTTTGGACAGAGAGATCTGAGGAGATTTTCTTCCTTTTTTTGTTGCACAATTGATCAATATATGACATTTGTTGCAGTCAATTCGTCCAGCTTTCCTTTTAAATGGTTTGCTTCATTCATGGATCGTGCAGTTTGCCAGAAAACTCACAACTGGATGACAAGTGCATTTATTTTAATAATGCTATTATTGTCAGAAACGGACCGTACGGCTTACTGTGGCATTACATGCGATATGGTCCGATCTGCCATTGTGTATGGAGCCTAATAAGCACTAACCAAATTGGCATCAAATCCAGCTTTAATATTTGGCGGCTGGAGCCTCAGATGAAGATTATCTTCTCCAGGAAGAGAAGCCAGCACAGCCCTGGGATGCAAAACAGTGTTATCAGGAAAGTGTGTGTTGAGCTCTATCCTTTTATTAACTGGGAAGGGAGTAAATAACAGCTTTTGCATGACTGATTTATTTACCTCCCTGTCATGCCAGTGTTTCGTGTTGCTGTTATAGATGAAGTAACTTGCATGCTATTTCAGTAACCAGAAGGAAACCTGTGGTCACTTGTTGTTTCCACATATTCTAGATTAACCACTTTTTTCTTACTTACTTTTTCTCTATTTTGTACAGCAGCAAGGCTAGGACTGCTTTTCGATGTAAGACTGCTAACTGTCATTTCAGAGACACATATTTGTCCAGTAGCTCTGCCTGGACTTCTGCATGGACAATTGACAGACCTTTGTGTGGTGACATGCATTGCACACTTGGATTCTGATCTTTTGAATTTGTGAATTTGTGTATGCAGTTCAGCAGCAGTAGGCTGTTGCACAGTACCGTCACAGTCATGGGTGCAGGCTCGGGTGGTGTTGCTGAGGGTGAAAGCATAGTGCTGTCGGCAGAATGGACAAGCCTCTTTCTGTACGATTCAGCTCCCACAGAGGTCGAAAACAAGCCATAAAACGAGGAGGAGGAGTTTGCTGTGTGTGTGTGTGTCTGTGTCTGTGTGTGTGTGTGTGTCTCTGTGTGTGTGTCTGTGTGTGTGTGTGGAATCACATGTGCGCCAGTATTGCTTTTTATGTGCAGAGGAGTGTAATAAAGCACGGATGGGATTTTCTCCCGGTCCGTGCTTGTGCGATCAGACTTCTTAACAATTTCAAGTGGGGGCTGTTTATGAGAGGGCGCTGCCCCATTTACACACCAGCAGCTGCACATCCAACAAAGTGGGCACCCCTAGGTTGGCAACGGCCGGTGTGCTCCAAAGAATCTGGAGGCTCTGGCTCGGTGCCTTGTTCTGCAAATGAATGTTGCTTGTTTGTGTAAGCAGAGTTTAGGGGGGGGGGGGTGTCGGGATGCCACTTGTTGACTTGTTGGTTTGTTCCAGTGTGTGTTGCTTGAGCTATGCAGCAGCAATATTTCAGACGTTCCTTGTTTTTGTCGTGCTGGCGTTGGTTGGGTGTGAGTGTAGGCTGACCCAGAGTCGCTGAAGCAAGGTTGTTGACAGAGGCTGAGCGACTCTTTGTTCTGACGCTGAGCTCCCCGGCAGGCCGGTGGTGGCCCAGCGACATCAGCATGAGGCGCAGGGAACAGGCGGTCAAGTCTGGATGATTAATCCCCTGTGGAAACGTATGAGTAATCCCTCTGAGGGAAGAAGGTGTATTTGTTTATATATATTTAGTGCATGCTGTTTACACACACACTCAGGATTAATACACACGTTGTGCTAATCAGATCAAGTAGGGGTTTATTGTCATTTCAACCACATAAAAAAGACTGTGATCCTCAGGGACCTCTAATGGTGCAGCGTGGAGGAGTTTGAAAGTGAATCCTTTTCAGATGTTCATTTTTCTCTCATTAGACGTAAAACCAAAAGCTTTTGTCATAGAGTTTGCTGCGCACCATTTAACTTCTCCCGTTTCGTTTAGACGTTTTGTCCACTATTGATATAGTGAATTATTGAACAGTTTCTTTGTAACTGTTGATCTTATCAGATCTATCGTAAAACTTCAAATAATGGCTGAGTCCCAATTATCCGCCGGGTGTAGCAAAATAATTTTTATATTAAACGCCCATCCCAAATAAAGGACGGGTCAAACAATGTTTTTCTGTTAGCCAAAAAAATGAGGCAATAAAAACATGGGTGGGTTTTGTGAATATTTAGATATGTTGCAGATTGATTCTTGAGATCAGGATTATATTCAACATAGATTGTCGATTGATAACGATACAATTCGGTACAAAAAGGAAGTTGTTTATAGTCACTGTGTACAAAATAACCAAACAAAAAAACTAAGGTGAGCTTTGAGGAAGGGCAGCGTAGTAAAAGCTGATAGACGTTTCTAGAGTTTTTATATTTGAAAAGGTTATTTCAGCAGATTACAAACAAATAATGAAAAACCTAACTGATACTGGTTAACCCAAGTGTTGGAAAAACAAAGCTGAAGCGCTGAAGCGAACACGGGAATGTAGAACAAAGCAGTTTCTCTGAAGACAAGTTTAACAAAGTTGTGGGTGGGACTGCATCCACTGAGAGATGAACAACCTTATAAGTCGAGTTCTCTCGCAGATAAATAGTTTTGTCACATTATTTGACACATAAAACATTCAGGATATTTTGACACTCAAAACATTCAGGATATTTTGACACATAAAACATTCAGGATATTTCTGTGGGTGACAGGTCTTGATGACACAACCCTGGATCTGCTGTCTGAATCCAGTCTCTCTCTGTCTTATTTATTATTTATTTCGTGAATTCAATCAAGTTTAACCTTTTATTGTTTCTGTTCCCCAAATCTTTCTGAGGTGCTACTGACTTTAAATGAGAAATGAGCATGATTGCTAATTAGAATCAGAATCAGCTTTATTGGCCAAGTTTGAACATTGTTGGACAAGGAATTTGACTCCGGTTATTTTGCTCACTGTACCCAGATTTAAAAATAGTAAACAGTAAATAAACAAATGTGGCACTTATTAACATAAATATAATTAAAACACGCGACCCGGGAACGGATAAAGCGGCGGACGATGGATGGATGGATGGATGGAATAATTAAAACAATTAATTAAATCAAAACAATAACATTTCTCATGTTAAACCTTTCGTACTCGTTTCTGACATTTCCGTCAGCTCATAGATTCTTTTGAATGTCAGCGTCATTAATCAAGACGATGTTGATCACATCAATGACCACACGAAACATAAAACAGAAATACATGTCTTCATGGCCTGGTTAAACAAACAGGTTTGGTCTCCAGAACTAGATTTCACATCCATAAAGGTTCTGGATCCATGTCAGATGAAATGATATGAAGCAACAGATGGATTTATAACATGGGGCGTAGCCTTTTGATTGGTAGTTAGCTTATCCAGTGGCTAGTTACCACTTCCTGTTCCGTTACTGTTGTGTTACAAAGCTTAGTGAAGAAATCAGCAGTTTGTACTCACCGGTGTGAACCGGTACCAACCCAGCATCACCTAAATGTCGCGATCACCTCTGATTTCACCACTAAGGCGATATTCAGGATATTCCACTGCTAACGTCCCCCAGCAGCTTCTCCAGCGTGAACTGGCTGAAGTAACTAGTAGTCACCGCTAACTTTGACTGGCGTTTGGTGGGCAGGTTCCAGTTCGCTTCTCGGGCCTGTTTGCCCATTTACAACGTGCCACCCTGCATTACCAGAGGAAAAAGGCTTTAAAACTGCTCTTCAGAAAACCTATGGGATTTCGCATCCCTATGTTTAACGATATTTAAGTCTGTGGTTCACTCAGTAAAATATTTCCATGGCAACACGTTCCTCCTGCTGAGTGTGTGCATCACTTTAACTTTGGATGATACATGTGTGCACGCTGGAACAGACCTGAAGGGAGTCAGTGAGGTTTACCTGCCGGTCAGCAGGTAAATTCTGGTCCCTGGCCGGTTGATCGGTGCATCGGCAGTTTTAACGTGATGAATGAGGCCAGAGAGAGGGAGGGAGGGAGGAGGGACCCATGCTGTGTTTGTGAGGTGAGGGGCGCCAGCTTTGACACAGGCATCTCAGCATCACCAGTGACTTCACCATCTTTAGTTTTCATGCCATGTTCCATAAGAGCGTGAAGGGAGGCCTTGATGTCGGTGTCTACTCGTCATCCAGGACACATGCGCACAACAATAAACCTTCCTCCGGCCCGTGTACTCCATCCTGTTGCTTTACTCAAGTCTTTGTTACATGTCTTTGTGCAGTTTGTGTCACCAAGCGACATTTTTTCCTTTCTTTTCTTTCTTTGACCCAGTAGTTTAAGTAGATCCCCCTCTGTGTTGGTGTGAGCGCACACGTGGAAACCTTCTCCCCAGTCAAGGTTAATAACGTTACTGTACTTGGAGATAAGGACGAGTTTACGTACTCGTGTGAGCGCGTAGCCCGTTGTCACCGACGGCTGAGTGTGTCGCTCTGCTCATGTTTGGAGATTTCCTGAGTTTGTAAAAGAGCCCGATGGCTGCAGATCTCCAGAGCTGTGCTGTTGGTGCGTAGGTGCTTGTAGGTATAGACACATGCCATTTGGTGCGGTTGTGCAAGAGACAGATTGATGTTGGGCTGTTTTTCTTCTCCTAAGACTGCTACAAGTGGGCGTATTCAGGGGGTTGTGGTTGGACAGACATTCGGTGCTGCAATAATGTGTCTCTCTGGTCTTTATGTTTAGAGCATGCTTATATGCTGATCCAGGCTTAATAGGCTTACTAAAAAAACTCTTCCAAAAGGAGGCAGAATATGACAGAGATTTTTCTTTTGGCTTATTTACAGCGAGAATAAGAGCTTTGATATTTTTGGTGATATCTCTGTTCACATTTGGCTTATAGTTGTAGACCTGAATCGTTGGTTTGTGCGTGTGTTTTTCCAGTGTGTCCTTAAAACCTTTTATTTTTTCCCACTATGTGAAATATTTACAACCGTGACATTTGACGTATCTACAAGATGTTAAAATATGGATGGAGCTGAACCTCCTCCGCTTAAATGGAGATGAAACCGAGGTCTTTGTGTTTGGAACAACTGACCTTCTGACAGGATGGAAGGATGATAGGCTCTTCTCTCCAAATGTATCTATGCGTTGTTTTCAGTCAGGTAGAACGGGAATTTGCCTCAAAGTCTGTAAAAGTGACTGATCCACATTTATCAGGCCCACCTCGTGTAAAACCAACTTGCTTCTGTGTGTTTTCTGTCCAAGGATCTCATTCCTCTTTTCTTGCCCCCCCCCCAGCAGATTTCCAGTAACGGCGTCCCAGAGAGCCAGAAGGGGGAGGGCGGCTGCCTGAGCCCAGAGGAGGAGCAGCGGCTGCTGGACGGCAAGCGTGGGAGCCGGGACCTCGAGACTCGATCCGTGTCCCTGCTGGAGCAGAAACGCAAAGTAGTCTCTTCCAGCATTGATGTCCCACACGCCAGGTAGACCCCTGTGTGTGTGTGTGTGTGCGTGCGTGCGTGCGTGCGTTCGTGCGTGTGTGTGTGTGTGCGCGTGTGTGTGTGCGCGTGTGCGCGTGTGCGCGCGCGTGTGTGTGCGCGTGTGTGTGGATGCCAACTCTCTGATAGCAAGTGTCTGATTCCCGTCCCTGAGGGGGGCTTGGCTCATGTCATACTGGCAAAGTTCAAAGAGAGTTTATGACATAGATGTGTCATCTCACAAACATGGCACAGTTTACAGCTTATGTGGGGTGACGTCCTCTTTTTGCATCTCATCTCTGAAGCTAGTTTGGCAGCACATGCGAGCATCATGCAGAAGTTAACAATATACTGTATACTATACTGTATATCTGATCATTTGCATGTTACTGCACATCAACATCTTGAAATTAATATATTGTTATTTCATACAATATGTACTGTAAGCTTAGTTTCTTGCAAGATTGTACTCCCGTCCTGAATATGTAAGGGATAATGCCCGACGAGGTGTACATTATCAGAAATATATGGACGATGCGGGGGCGTGAACCGTCCGACACGAAGCGGAGGACGGTTTGCCTCAGTTATATCACATAAATATTAAATAAGTTATTCATGCTTTAATGTGTTTTCAGTTAAAGTCATTCGTTTTATAACAAGCCACAGCTGAGCGGCTGAGCGGACTATTTAATCTCTCGTCTGCAGCCGTTGTAACCTGGTAAGTTACAACGTTTTTTAACAAGCCATAACTCAGTTTCCTTGGTAACGGGAGACATTCTAGTCCGCTCAGCTCCGCTCGGCTATTTTCTTTTCTCTCCTCTTCTGCATCCCAGTCATCAAAATTGTTCAATTCACCAAATAAATTAAAAGAAATTACAAAATCACTTATGTCACCGTCCTGCGGTAGCCGGCTCTTCTTCTCTGAATCTCCGTTGCCGTGGTTACCAACTGGCAGTTGATCCAGCGCAATGATATTAAAGTTATCAGGCAATTTGACCGAACTTGTTTTCTAGGTGTAGGTTATCACTTATTAACCTACACTTGCCAGACAATCAGAATCGAGTATTCACACAGACCGTGGTATAAAATGAATATAATCTTTTTGACTGAACCTTGAAGAAGCAGTCGTGGGTATGGTTGTATAAATGGAATGCTGTTGGTCGTTTCTTACATTATAAAACTGGTGCAAATCGAGCTTGAGGCTCAAACAGATTACAGACTATTAGATAGTGTTTTATGTTTAGCATGTTCTTAATGAATGTGTTCAATACGGGGACAGCTGTCATTTACATGTTTTCACCTTTGATTGAAACTTCGGTACATAATCCATCGGATCCTGCTCCATGCACAACTGGAAACACTTATTACGTTACAATTGTGGGTGTAACTTTACTCAATCAGTGCCTAAAAATGATAAGAAAGCTACTTGGTCTCTTTCAGCAAAGCAGATTAGGAGACAACACTTACTCAGAGCTGGTGTCACGTGAAGTAACTGTTATTCATTTTGAGCTAAGGAGGCCTCATATCTCATTTTGCTCACACGAGTTAACAATGAAATGTAGCTCTCAGCTGATAATATCAGAATCTGCTCGCAGATGTCAAAGTTAAAGCAATACAGAGCATCAATTCAGGATCTATTGCTCAAGGAAAAAAAATTAAAAATTACAGTCTTCTGTTTTATTCACTGCATTTGGAGTGTGTAAAGCACCAATAATAAAAACCATGTTTCACAACAAAGAAAATAAACTTTTAAAGCTTACAGGACTAAAACAAAATGGACAGTTACAGTTCTTAAGAAAACTGTAACTGGCAAAATCGGTATCGGCAGGGCAATAAGGGATGGCAGAGCTCCATCAACCGTTTTCTGTAAACATGTTTGTTCAGGCAGCAAAGCTGGACATTTTAATACTTTTGGAGCCGGCCCCCAGTGATCAGTCAGGGAACTGCAGCTTTTCTTTGTTCAGCATTACTTTCTACCCAGAAGTTGGTATGTTGGTGAATTCATGTTATGTAAACTGTGAGAAACTAACCACTGAAGATAATGTTACTGGTTTTTACAATATTTAGTTGTGTTACCATAAGGTCATTAAAGGTTTAACAACAAGTGTTAAATGTTTAGTGGACAAAAACAGTTAAGGGATAGTCGTGTGGTTGCATATATCTATCAGTCCACCTGAATGTGCCATCAGAGGGAGAGATATTGATATTATCTTTTATTAGCAAATGCATGACAACAATTTCATTGCATCTTTCCATCTAATACCCGTAATTATTTGCATATAGTAAAATCATCTGGCTGCTGGTTTTATGTTCTACTCCAGTCATATTTAGTCTCTTGATCTTTGCTCTCATCCTAGGATTGGGCGTGCTCAGCTGGGCGATGCTCTTTGAGGTCTTAGATTAAGTCAGTTTACTAAACATTGTGGTTGCTGTTGCCTTGAGGGTTATTTTTAAGCTACGCACTTTGGACGTTCTGTACTCGCAGTGAAAACAATCCTCATTGAAAAAAGGTTTCCTGACGACTACAGTACATCATTGTGCTGCATTAAACAGCAAAAGGAAAAAAAAAGAGTTTAATCAGGACCAGTCTGGATATCTTCCCTGATATGTCTGAAACTGTACATCCCTAGTTGCTACTCTGACAGGTGTTAGGACGTAATCTGCCATGAATGAAGCATCAGTCTGCTGTGGAGATTACTCACATTCCAGAGAGTTGACCTTCAGAAGAGTGGACGTCTCAATAAGGTTATCTCAATACCAAGAGAAGCTACAAGACTAAAAAGAAACTACGTTTGAAAGTGCACGTGCTTTGTTTATCAGAGAGAGAGAGAGAGAGAGAGAGCAAAGTAGCTGAGCTCCTCTCTCAGACAACAGGTGAGGGACTTTAAACTGCTGTTAAACTGTCGTGTAAATGTAGCTGTGTTTGTGTTGAGCTTTTTGGTGTTGAGGTTTTTTAGCAGATTGGCTGGATCTTGAAAGCAGACACCACACTCAGGGTGCAGTGTAAAGTAGATTATGCGAGGAACTGAATCCTTTGGAGTTTGGTGGCTGTGAAGCCAACGTATTTACTGCCCCAAAACAACATCCAGCAAGCAACATGTCATGGACACACACACACGCACACGCACACGCACACGCACACGCACAGAGAAGTAAGGGGGGACAAAGAAACAGGAATAATGCATAAATAACAAACGGACCAGTTTTTAACTGGAGCCTACACAACAACAAGATTAAACAATAGGGGTGGGCAAAAATATCGATATGGCAATATATCGTGATACTACCAATTCGATATTCAAAATTTTACAATTTTCAGCGAACTATGTATAACATTTTGAATATCGCAATATCATATTATATTGTGACTGAAGTATTGTGATGTGTATTGTATCGTGAGGCCCTTGGCAATACCCATCCCTATTAAACAACTAAACTAAACAAGTAGCTAAACTAAGGCCACGTTTACACATAGCCGGACATGTATTTTATTTACAAAAACGGATATTTCCCCCTCTACTTTTTGAAAAATACCATAATTTACACAAACCCGCATAAATACGCTGTTAAGGTGCTATGAGCATCCAAACCTACAGGGGGCAGTGTAACGAGAAGATAAAGTCATGCTAGCCAATCAGAATCCTGGAAAAAAACATCAACAAATGACACGAGTAACTTCCAGTTACTTCCAAGATGAACAAGAGTCTTTCGTTTGGAGTGACAGAAGTGGAGTTACTTTAAAGTGTGACGTTAGAATATAAAAGTAAAATACAAGAAAATATTGACGGTGGCCAAACAAATTGTAAACACAGGTCACACACATGATGCTGGTGACATTTCTGTCGCATAATGTGACGTTCTGAAGAAAAAAAGGCAGTTTTTTTCTGTTTAGACGCAAACGTGAAGACAAAGTTTTTAAAAATCTCCACTTTGGCCGGAGTTTTCAGAAATGATCGTTTTTGGTGACTTTGAGCTTTGTTTTCGTGTAAACGAACGGCCAAAACGCATGAAAACACCACCGTTTTTGCTACGTGTAAAAGGGGCCTCAGTAGACAACAGCTGAATGCTTATATTTGAGTATAATTCATTGTTAACTTGGCATATTCTGCACGTTTAGCTTTAATGCTCATATGCTCAGAATTCCTTTCACTTTTGTGAATATATTTTGAAATTGTGAAAAAGTGAAAGCTTCAAATCCACTACGTGAGCTATTGATGAGTATCAATACTACTTCTGGCTAACTCTTCTCTGCACTATTGAAATATATCTAACGGCGCTCCGGTAAGCATAATCCGCAACTGAAGCTGGTCGACAAAAGTGCTGTTAAAGGTTAATGACCAGCAGTGAACCAACTATTCAGATTCTCTCATGATTGTGAGGCGGTGAAACCTAGTAAAGCCTTGCACTGGTAATTGATCATCCCTCCCCATCATTTGCTGCTGGTCCAATCGAAGGGAACTTGCTGAAAAGTACAGTAGAAGTCTGGAGCTTCATCACTACGTCCGGTTCAATCTCTTCAATTTAACGATTATTTGATTTGACTGTCCTTTGCCCATTACAAGGAAAAGTCTTGTTTCAAATGTAATCAATTAAATTGATTGGGCAGAGGTGGTACACCTGTCATGTTGTAATGACCTCCTTGAATATGGATTGCATGAGTATTGATAATCATACTGCCATCTTGGAAAAGCTTATTGATCATCTCACTGCTCTCATACAGTGTCAGCTCAGAGACAAAATAGAGGCAAACTTTACATTTACTCTCCTAATCTAACAACAAGACAGCAGCAGAGAATGTCTTTAAATCATAATTTGCCCCACGTAGTTATCCTAAGGACTGAAAAAAACATGTAGTGTGCAAATGTTGCTTTTAACACGTGGTTGTTGGACAAAGTTACAAAGGTATTATGTAGCTATCCAACTTGTGTTATTAATATTGATTATATATTGTTTTTCATTGAGGCAAGAAGAGGTAGGACTCAAAGATCCCCTTTGGAGGAAGAGTTAGGCAGGAGCAAAGTGGTTTTAATGTGGATTAAAAGATGCTCTTTGGGTTTCTGGATAATTTGGGAGCCGCGCTCAACTCCCTCCTGGTGATTTTTTGTTCCAAGAGTCTTCAGGATTAAAGTTCAACAGGTTCCTCTCGTTCTAATGTCACAGGCTTTTTCATGTGGAAGTGAAAAGTCCAGCTCCCTTCACTTGAGACCTCTTTTTTTGTGGATGGCACTTCAAAGCCTGGTTCTCAAAATCCAATGATTCATTGTACTTAAAGTCGACCTATTATGAAAAACGCGTTTTTTCTTGTTTTAACATATATAAAGTGGTCTCCCCTCAGCCTGCCAGCACAGGGGAGACAAAATACCATGAAATTCTGCAGGGTCTCTGACCCCCGCCTTACAGAGTCCCCCAGTGTCACGTGACCTTTTTTTGAGCCATTCTGAATCTGCGCCTATGGTGACGTCACCATAGGCGCTCATTTCCATAGGTTCAGCCTCCGCTGCTGAAACCACGCCCACAACCAGCTCTCTGGCTCTGGCTGGAGCGGTGCTTCCTTCAGCCAGTCAAGGCGCCGCGGATCCGGGTTAAATCATCCAGGTTCCCGGGTGGGGGCGGAGCTGGGTCCTCGGGGGTCTGTCCCAGGTCGGACCAGCTTCACTCTCCGAGATTTTCAGCGAAATCTGTCGGTTTGATCCCCGGTAACGGGAGATGCGCCGCGGATGCGCTCCGGAGCGGATCTGTGCGCCCGCTGTGCGGTTGCAGCGCCAGCGCGCAGAATCCGCCGGGCAGATCCGGCTGAAATTCCGCTGGTCGGTCCCCGGGAGTCCCTGCTACCAGTCCAGGCCGGTTCCTGCGGTCCCGGCCGGTCGGAACCGGTCAGATTCCCTGGTTAAAGCCGCGGTGATGCGCGCTGCTCCAGCAGCGCTGCTCCCGGGCGCCCGGCGTGGCTCCGGGGCCAGCGTTCAGCATCCGCCGGGCAGATCCGGCTTAAATAGTGCATAAATGTTATTTATATACAACTCATATTTTATTTTTTTAACAATAAAGTTTCCATTTGTGAAAATTCAGTGTTGTGATAATTTACAGGCTTGGGCTGCTCTGGCGGAGCGAGGATTTATTCTCCTCCCCTGCTACACGTCATTCAGGGAGCCAATCAGCACAGAGCCTCATTATCATACCCCCCCCTTCCCTAAAAATGAGGCGCAGAAAAAGAGGTTAGAAGCGGTAAAACTAGTGACAGGGCCCACAGGCTGGATTTATGATTTATGTGGAAAAAACAAGCTTTAGATTGTTTTTAAGACATTCAAGGCCTGTTTGAAATATACATTAAATGCCATAATAGGTCTCCTTTAAGTGCTAAAGCCTCTGCAGAACCAGACTCACAATTCCATTTTCTGTACAATTTATACAGTAAAGTGTACTTTGCACCATCAAGAACATAAAATGTTCATTGTCACCACATCATTGGAGCAGATATGGCTCTGAGCTTGGAGCTTTGCTGCATCTCTGCGGTGACTTCTTCAGCACACAACGCGAGTATTTCCTTCAGATTAAGATCCACGGCTCCCATCCTCGGGACACACCTGCCACCGATTTCTATTTTTTTTTGCAGCTCCACTTCATTGCTCGGGGAGAAACAGTGTCGCCCCTGACCACAAAGTGGCACTTATCTGTAATAGAAACAATGGGGAGGAGAGATGCTGGGAGGTAGGAGGCTTGGAGGAAATGGTGGGAAGGAGACCAGGGACTGTGAGGAAAATGAGCAAAATGCACATGGATGTTGCGGAGGAAAGAGGGTACAGGATATGTAATAGTCTGTAGTTGTAAAGATAAAAACAGAATAGACAAAAGAGGGGAAAATGTGCCGGAGGATTTTTCAGTTTCTTCCAGAGCCAACTCTCCAGAGACGTCTGACCTTGAGGTTGTTAATTGCACTCTGGAAAAACTCCCTCTCTGCTGGTGATTTACTAAGAACATGTCTGGCGGTGTGACGGCTCAGCAGATCCCCAGCAGATTCCCAGCATGCAGCGGGTCTCCCACCTCAGCGGGACTCACTCGATGAGGCCCACCACGCTTCGCAAAAAGTAGAGAAACAAATGACAGTTGCGCTCCGTACTTACCCGAGGGAGTTTTGTGTAGTTATGATTTATGGTCCAGAGCTCTCATTAATTTATTGAGAAGCTTTTACTGCTTTATTGTTTACATGGCGTTTACTTTGCTTGCATTTTGTCAGATCTTTCACCAAAAAATCAATCGCTGTCGTCTAATGACTGACCTACTTTTTCGCTTCGCTCCAACGCATAACTCCCTAAAGAAATGGTTTCCTTCTTGTTTTATTCTGCAGAAAGTGCTGAGTTTTCAGACGCAGCGCAGAAATATGATTGCTGTGGCTTGTTGTAATTTGTTTAGGCCATATTTCTGGTGTGTGATGCTGTGTCTACTGATGGATCGGTCATCTCTAAACGCTGCCAGGCGGCGGCCGGAGCCAGCTGCTGGGCCTGCTCCTTCCTCCAAGGGCTTATGGTTTCTCTGTGCAGGAAACAGTCAATTGTAATAAGCACTGGCAGGGACGGACGGGTGCAAAAGAAAGGCTTGCTTTTTTGACAAATAGCATTCTGGAGACTAATTGCTAGCAGGGGAAGTGAGGTATAACCTCAGCTGAAGAGAAAATCAAGAGAGGACTTTGCTTATAATTGCAAAAAAGTCCCAAACAACAGTTCAAATCCTCTTACGCAGACTTCCAGCCGTCACACCTCCCTTTCTGTTGCAAACTCATGTTACTCACATTTGGGCTGGTGACCAGATCACTTGCTCGCTCTACAACGCTCAGTTATCATGTACTATATATATATATTTCACATACACTTTGTTCACTTCAATTCAAAGTCAAAGACATAAATAAATGATAAATTTAAAGACAAAATACATTTCCTTAAGAAATAGCTTGACACCTCCCTTAACAAAAGTTGTAAAAGCACTGTAATCTCACCACCAACAACTAGGCGGCAGCGCTGTTTTTCCTTTTGTAGCAAATAAAGTATATTTTACGTTAGCTGGAGCCAAGCACCGACCACCTTTTTATTTTATTGTTGGCTTTGTCTCGAACACAACAAAACCCAATCAAATTAAAAGCATCAAAATATAAAAAAAAGCAAAACAATTTAACAGTCTCATTCAAAAATAAAACACACAGCAAAACAATGTGTTCGAGAGGGAACAGGAGGAAGGCAGAACGCTTGTCTTCTTGCACCTTACCTCTGGGTTGAGGCTCATGCAGAACTAAGATTGGTTGCAGTCCTCGACTGGCCACTGGGGGCTCCAAAAGCGACCCCCGATTAAAATGTCCAACTTTAGAGCAGAAATAAACATATTTAAAGCCTGGTTCAAGAAACGGTTTTTGGTGTAAGTCATTGAGGGGGGTGAATTTCTTTGTACCACGACAGGAGAGTTTATATAAAGTTATACATTTATTTCTAATATGCTAATCTGTTTGATTGACTGTCGGCTCAGCCAATGGCTAGCCGTTATAATTCCCTCATCTGTAATCTTCATGCACATATGCATATAGTCCACCGTAAAACGTGTGGCGGCAGATCTACACATATTTCGGCGCTGTTGAGCTGAAGGAGCTGGGAGCTAAAGCTAAAGTTCCTGTCGGCTTCCAGGGAAACAAACGCCCCCACGGACCAGCGTGTCACGTGGTCTCATGCTCCGTCCGTTGTTAATATAATACATCCATGGTTGTTTTACACAACCTCTGGTTGGAGCTGATAAATGTTGAGCAACAATCTTTTTAGCAGAAGTGTTAAAACTTGAAACTCGAAAACAAAGAAGAGAAAATATAATCAAAATTACAACGCGAGCGCGGTATAAATGGTGTTATATAATCCTGCATTGCACGCAAAAATATTTAGTAATAAATGAATAAACCAATGTCCCGCCCTACATGTTCTTGTGCTGTGCACACGCATACGTACGTGTATTTAACAGGACTGGCTGTCTCTCCGTGGTGCTGATGCAGGGAGTGTGGTGAAGCTGGGTGGCTTTCAGGACCACTTTGATGCCAGAGTGAAAGCGTTTGTTATTTTCCTCCCATTGTTGCTGAGCGTGCTCACGGACCAGCCAGTTCCTGTGGCGAGACAACTGTGCGCTCCGCTCTCGTACCGTGGAGCAGCAGCCGACCCAGACACACAGAAAAACCAATCAAATTACAGTCTGTCTTTTGATACGGAGCATGTTTCATAATATGTTTGTTTTTCCTTCTGCTTGTGGTTTGGTTCGTCTCTGAGGACGTTTCCTACTTTCTGGACCACTGCAGCAGCTCTTACTCCGTTACTCCGGTTCTTGTTGTTGTTTTTGTGAGGGTTTGTGGGGAAGGAGGGTGTTTTGAGTTTCGAAATAAAAGCAGAGTAAGTTCTCTAGAGAGCGTGGGGACAGAGAAAGGGAGGGAAGGAGTTGGAGAAAGAAAAGTGTTTTTCTGGTTTGGATGCCAGTAGAGTTGAGAAACCACGAGATTATCATCTAAAAGATCGTTCTGTCGTTTTTTTCCCTCTAATTCTCTGACTCACTCTCTTGATCTCATCTTGCTAGTATCTGATTGAACGTTGATGTTTTTTTCCCCTTAGAATAATATACTTAATGTCAAAATATTCAAATAATCTGATTGGCTTCACTACAGACAGCTAGAAATAACAGAAATGTGTTTATACACTGTAAAGCAGCCTTGCCGAACATGCATAATTGAATGTCCCTACTCCTGTGCTATAATGGCTCCCTAAGCCCCAAGTGGGGTGTGATTTATCATAATGACTTTGACATGCTGTTTTCTTAAGGATGTTGATTTTATTATGTCTCACAAACGCGAGCCAAGGAGCAAATGAACGGTTGGGGCAAAAGTGAAAAGACATTTGCACGGAGGGTGCTTGAAACTGCTCAGTAGCAGTAGTAGAGTCATAAAAGCTTGAAAAACAAAGACCTCAGAGGCGGTTAAGAGCAGGGATTTGTGCAGAATCCCTCCTCAGGTTGAGCTCTATCACAACGGCCGGAGTCCTGATGCCCCGGCTTTAAACGAGCCAACAGGGACTCCGGGATCCTGACTCTTGCTTACATGAGGTCAAAAGGTCTCTGATCGTATCTCGGGACCAGGTGGGGTTATGTCTTAAAAGATATCGGCTAAATCTTCAAATCAATTTGGGTTTCAGCTAGCCACTATGCATGTATTTACATACCGGCGGTATTATCTGGCTCGTGCCACGACCGCGCCGGTAGCCGTCACATGTCAGATCTGGATCTGCTCTCAGACCGCCCACTTTTCTGTCTGTGCTCCGTCGGTGTTCACTTTTCTAAGTCAACATGAGTAGACACTAGGGATGGGCGGTATGGACCAAAAAATGTATCACGATAATTCCTGGCATTTATCCCGATAACGATAAAAATGACGATTAAAAATATACCAATTCAACTCCACCTTTGTAACTATAAATCTATCACCACATTCAGTCTTTGGAGCCACCAAATCACTGCTCTTTCTTTCTTTCTTTCTTTCTTTCTTTCTTTCTTTCTTTCTTTCTTTCTTTTCTTTCTTTCTTTCTTTCTTTCTTTCTTTCTTTCTTTCTTTCTTTCTTTTCTTTCTTTCTTTCTTTCTTTCTTTCTTTCTTTCTTTCTTTCTTTCTTTCTTTCTTTCTTTCTGGCTCCCTTCCTTCCTTCCTTCCTTCCTTCCTTCCTTCCTTCCTTCCTTCCTTCCTTCCTTCCTTCCCTTCTTCCTTCCTTCCTTCCTTCCTTCCTTCCTTCCTTCCTTCCTTCCTTCCTTCCTTCCTTCCTTCCTTCCTTCCTTCCTTCCTTCCCTTCTCCCTTCCCTTCCTTCCTTCCTTCCCTCCTTCCTTCCTTCCTTCCTTCCTTCCTTCCTTCCTTCCTTCCTTCCTTCCTTCCTTCCTTCCTTCCTTCCTTCCTTCCTTCCTTCCTTCCCTTCTCCCTTCCCTTCCTTCCTTCCTTCCTTCCCTCCTTCCTTCCTTCCTTCCTTCCTTCCTTCCTTCCTTCCTTCCTTCCTTCCTTCCTTCCTTCCTTCCTTCCCTCCTTCCTTCCTTCCTTCCTTCCTTCCTTCCTTCCTTTCCTTCCTTCCTTCCTTCCTTCCTTCCTTCCTTCCTTCCTTCCTTCCTTCCTTCCATAAATCAGCTTTACACAAAAACGTCATCACGGGAATTTATCGTTTTATCGTGAGATGACAAATTCTTACCGGTGGGGAGTTTTTTTGACGGTTTATCGTGAACGGTAAAATATCGCCCATTCCTAGTAAACACGACCACCAAGTTAGAGTTTTGAGATGCTCAACGTTGCAGTGTGTGTCAGTAAAAGTGTTTTTAAGAGCTGTATTTCTTGAACTTGTAAAGCATCGATCTCTTTAAGGTCTGAAAGCTTCCTTCGCTGATGCTCGGGCTGATTTTCAGATACGGTGGGGCGTTCACGGATCCATCCCACCCTGCTGTTAAACCGGCTTTAGATTTATTATGCGCCGACTAAACAAAGGCGAAGCCTTCTCTCTTTCTCAACATCTGAAGCACACACATGAAAGCCGGGGCGAGTCGATGTGCCAGCGGCGGCTCAACAGGCTCCCAGGAAATCACCCGGCTCTGATGCCGTGAGAGTAGGCCGTGTTTGCATTTATATGCCAAGTGGCTTCTTCATTAAATTCACTGAGTCTGTAAGTGTAGATTTGAGAAGGGTTAACCATAAATTAGTGAGCTATTACACAATGATGTTGAGTTATACTTGTGCGTGTGTGGTTTTTCTGATGTAACATGCTCGACATGCGGGATGTCCACTAACGTCACATAGAGCCAACTATTATGTCCAACGCCGTATTTGTAGCCATCAGAGGACATTAATCTGCAATTATTGACATTCATTCAGCTTTTCTTGAGTTTGAACACTCGTTATGGGCGAAGCGTAACTAAATGTGTCAATGGGACGGCGCTAAATGTCAGCCTTAGAAAACGCCTCTCATGCTAATGCGCCCTCCATCGTAGTGTTGTGTTCATGTTTAGTGTTCGATCCCGCTGTACATTAATCTATAATGCATAGTGCGGGGAAGGAAAAGCCATCTCCGTGACGTGAGACAGTTGGGCCTGTTGGCCCCCGGCTGGTTCAGACTAATCCATAGTTAGCAGCTTTTAATGGACTGATGGCTCTGCGCTGAAGGAAGAGAGGAGCTCTGATTGATTCCACTGATGGATGCGCGTCATGGTCGTCTCACATGAGGTGGGACTAAGTGATGACGCTGTCAAGTGTCTCAGCTTATGTCCAAGCAGAAGCGCTAATGAGGAGATGAAGCTGCCTCTTTTCGCTGAACTTCTCTCTGTAAAAAGACCACGTTTCACCTAAACTGAGAGGTTAAATAAGCGTTAATTGGTGTTGAATTACTCAAAGTTGGTCTTTCAAGATCACTTTTGGACAAACCTTACTTAGAAATTACCATATTTGTGCATTGAAAATGCACAGTGTGTACATTCTGTCAATCATTAACTAACTTACTTGTTCCAGGAGATATAAAAGTATTTTGTAAATGTACATCCAGTATGTATGTAATTATGTATACTTCGTCATAAACACACTTGAGTGTTGCTAATGAAGTGTAATGAATAATAACATCGAATACAGTATTTAGACTGTATTAAGATTGTTTTTGTTGGTCTTAAAATTTTAGGAAAACCAAAAATAATAAGGTAAACAACAGGATCAGGTGTATGAAAGTAACTTCTTGATGTACGCTTCAGAATTATCTGTAAAACTGATAAACGTCTCACCTCATTTTGTGGTTTTTAACGTTTAAAAACTCAATAAGTTTCCATGTTAATGTTAATGCTGGATGAATTATTATTTTGGTCTTGGAACCAGGGTGTACCTGCGCAGCATCAGCAGAACGATGACACCTGACAACATTAAGTGGAAAACAAAATAAAATCGTACATTTATGACAAAATCCTTTTGCAGGACTCGCACGTATTCACGTTGTTTCATTTCAGATATGTATGGTAAACTTGTATTTAACTTTAAGGCTTGATCTCGATGTATTTTCTCCCCCGTTAGTTTGATTCTGTTGTTTTTTTTTTTCTATTTTGAGTTATGAGGTTTTAATCTTTTCGCACACTTAAAATCTAGCAAGTATAAATGTGAAGGCGGCGGTTTCATCTCGTGTAAACGCAGTATTTCTGACTAGATTTTGGTTTGGGGCAAAGACACGGTGACACGACGGGGAGGCGACAGGCGTGTCAAGTCCAACCTATTAAGACTCAAACCCAGTCCCCCCCGGCCCCCGCAATATTTCTAATTATGGCTATCAATTCTGAGGCTCCATTGACCTGTCTTATTTAAATTATTGATAACTGTCAGGTTGACAGGCGCTTATTAATTAAAATGAAGATGTTCTAATTAAGATCAGGCAATGAGGGTGTCATAATTGTGGCCCCTTTTTAATTTGAGTGTCACAAACAAGTTTTATCGCAGTTAAGCAGAGTGGGGCTGGTGTGGCGGGGGGGGGGGGGGGGGGTAGAGGTGGGGAAGCGGGGTCTCAGTTCAGCATGGGGTGTATTTCGGCGTACATTATTACATTATTACATGTTTGCTTCTCATTGGTGCAAACGTCCAACGGTATTGAAATGTTTTTTTTTACTGGTTTGGAGCATTTTGTTAAGGTTCCAACGGTCTATCAACATTTTTTTTTATATTTATTATTTCTAATAGAATATAATTTATATTTCATTTGGTTTTAATAAATTTGCTCATTTTCAGTCATTTACAGGACTGTCTCAGAAAATTAGAAAATTGTGATAAAGTTCTTTATTTTCTGTAATGCAATTAAAAAAACAAAAATGTCATACATTCTGGATTCATTACAAATCAACTGTCTAAGATTAAGATTCCCAGAATATTCTAATTTTTTGAGATGTGATATTTGAGTTTTCTTAAGCTGTAAGCCATGATCAGCAATATTAAAATAATAAAAGGCTTGCAATATTTCAGTTGATTTGTAATGAATCCAGAATGTATAACATTTTTGTTTTTGTAATTGCATTATAGAAAATCACAATATTCTAATTTTCTGAGACAGTCCTGTATATAGCATCTTGAGGGATTAAAGTTGAAAGAAAAGAAAGTTAAAGTGTACCTAAACTCAATGCCAATGAGGAGAGACATCAACACTATATTCCACCATTTTTTCACGTGACTGTTTTTTCTGTACATCTATTGGCGCCTTAGAGAAAAGCCTCCAACGATGTCTTCTGGGCGATGATCTGGGATTGTTTTCCAGCCACACTGTCGTCTAGTCGTCAATGATTTGACCGTAAACCTCTGGACACCGAAGTAATCTGGAGTCAGACGTGAAGCCAACAGCTAAAGCGTGGCTCTAGGATCACGTAACACGACGATGATCACAATCAAATCAGCAAATCTGTGTTGCAACGGTCCACTCCTCAAACCAAAGGAATGCTTGGTGGACGTTAAATAAACTGTTGAGGCCAGTAAACCCCAGTCAGCTGATGCAACGTTTTGTCCAGAACTCCTCTTGTACGAGGCGTCAGACTTCTGAGACAGCTCAGATGGGTGTGAAAGCTGTCCACTCATGTGGTCTACGTCGGTTTTCCACATCTGCTTCTGTGTTTGGCTAAATAACAAACATGCTGTGTTTTTATTAATCTGAGGTTGTTTTTACCTTTTTTTTTTGCACATTAGTAAAGTAACTTAATGAGACACCGGTACACATTACTGTCCGTGCAGTGTTTGTTATTATATGGTTTTAACCGCATTACTTGTGTGCACGTTCAGGGGTTTATGTCTGTTCCGTGGTTAATCTTAATTAAATGAGGGAATACATCGGTCCTGCATATGACTCGCGTACCACATTTCTCTCCGTCTCACACGCTGAGAGCCAGACCCCTCCGAGACTGATCATGCTAGAGAACAGGGGTCTTTGTTCTCTAAAGAGGGTAGCCGCACAGAAGAGAGAGAGAGAGAATAAAAACACATGTGTTTCAAAGCAGTTCCTCAAGTATTGTTTTGATCGCCCCGATCCTGAGAGTCGTCACAAGTCACCATCAGTCTGGAGCGACACTAGTGCCTCATTTTTGCTTATCGCTTTCCCAAAGAGAAATACAGTGGGCACAAGGTTATATTAATACAACTCGTCCATATTAGATAAAGAAAGAACAGCAATATTGCACCAAACACAATACTTAAAGGGGACCTATTATGAAAAACACGTTTTTTTCTTGCTTTAACATGTATAAAGTGGTCTCCCCTCAGCCTGCCAACTCAGAGAAGGAGGGAAAGCAACCAATTCTGCAGTGTCTGTACAGCCGCCCGGATGAGCCATCCAGTGTGATGTGGATCTACGAGCCGTTCAGATTCTGCTCCCTTTCGTTACGTAACGACGGAGCGATTTACATAGGTTGGCCTCCAATGCGTGAAACCACGGCCACAACTAACTCCGCCGGCCGGAGCTTCTGCCATTTTTCCGTAGCGGTGTATCGCGTCATTCAGGCAGCCAATCAGCACAGAGCCTCATTATCATAGCCCCGCCCACTCAGAATCCTGCATAGATAATGAGGTTAGAGAATGGGAAGATAAAGACATGGCTCAGAGGCTGAATTTCTAATTTTTTTTAGCAAAAACAATCAAAAGCTTGTTTTTAAGACATTCAAGGCCTGTTTAAAATAGGTATTAGATGCCATAATAGGTCCCCTTTAACAGGACAAAACAGCAAATGCCTCACTGAGGGCGACTGAGCTGGAAGCACAACTTTTCAAAAGGAAACAATTCATGAAGTAAAATGACACCCAAGCGTGACTGTGGCCAGCGTTTAACACCCGGATCTAGCGTGTGGGTGGCGCGTCGAGCTGGGCCCGCCAACACGCGCCTCTGAGGGTACGCTTAATCATGAAATAAAACCATATTCTATATCAGTGTTTCCCAACCTCTGTCCTCAAGGCCCACTGTCCTGCATGTTTTAGATGTTTCCCCTCATCATCACACCTGATTCTAATTAATGGTCCTAATTAGCTTGTCATCAAGGTCTGCACAATTGTGTTGATGACACAGGTACTTGTATCACGGTGTGCTGAAGCAGGGAAACATCTAAAACATGCAGGACAGTGGGCCTCGAGGACCAGGGTTGAGAAACACTGTTCTATATGATTACAGCCACCAAAAATAAAGGATCTTTAGCAAATTTTGTCGGACCGCGAGGCCTGTGCAAGTGCTTGCTCCTGCGCGTAGGAGAGCACCTTCTGTCCGAAACAGATGCATGAAAGATATTTACACCAGGGGAGAGACTATAATGTGTTTAGGGTGGCTGCATGTAATTTCACCTTCAAAAAGACTGTTTCTATACAGCAGCCCGAACGTGCACTCTTGAAGCCATGATGGCGAAGCTAATTAACTCAGGCTTTTTTTTTTTTTTTAAAGAAAGCAGTAGGTTCAATGATAGAAAACGTTCCTTTGAAACGTTTAAACGTCTCCCCCACATGAAGAGTCCTTTAGTGTGCAGGTAAAGGTGTTTGTGGCTCTGACGGCTAAGATCCATCTGGTAACATCTACATGGCTGCTTCTCAGACTGGACAACGGTCGGATATCCCTTTACTCCATAATTCAATCAGGAGCGTGCATGCTCTCTGTCCCCAATAAGATCAGAAGCTGAGAGCGGGCAGCAGACCAGAACCGTAAATAAGAAACCAGGCAACGTAATCCATCATCTGCTGGAGAAAAAGAAACAAGCGATATTGGCCATCTTATCTTTTCTTAAATTAAAGCTTTGCAGGGGAGCTTATGAGATTACTTTACTTGAATTGAAACTAATAGTATTTTGAAAATTTAATAGATCTTTTGATCCCCGATGTTTGTGTCCAGATGCTTGCACGCTCTCAGCTTTTTAGAAAAGAGTCTGATTAAAAGTTTCCCACTGCGGTGTAAAGACTTTAAACGGAGGACCCCAGCTGCTGCACAATCATGCCAGTATCATATCCAACATATGTACGGACACAACTAGCAACCGGCACACAGGATTATGCATCAGTCTCTGGAGGCCTCGTCTGGAATACTTCCCACTTTTCTGTCTCTCCTTCTTTTTCTCCTTCGTGCACGAGTTTCCCCGGTGAGCTGGCATGTAGGCCTGTCGTGATGCGTCTGACATTGACTTCAAAATATCCTCTACGTTGTATTTTGTCGTCCAACGCATCGCTACGCACACGTGGGCCACCCCAAAACTAACAGTTTGGATTTTGCAGAAAGGAGATGGAAACTGCAACTTCGTCACAGCGAAGCCCTGCAAAAGCCCCCCAAAACGGGCCTAAGTCATCAAACGTGAATACTTTAAATTTAGTCCCAAACGCCACACCACAACAGCGATGTTGGAGCATCCAAAGCAGAAGCCCCCCCTCGTCCCTCGTGGACGGGAAAATAATAATTGCAAAAACTTGTAGAAACGAACGTCAAATGATCAAATTATAGTATGCATCAGCTCCAACATTTGACATTGTCATAACTCTGTTTATCAGCATAAAAAACGTTTTTTAAATTTTTTAGCCCCATCCACCATAGAAAGGTTCCTTTTGTGATTAGACATTAATGAATTAATAACATATTTTTATGTATATAAAAAAACGTTATTTAGTTTGAAACAGTCAGTGCCCTGTGTTATCCAGATGTTATTTTTAACACATTTGAATAATATGCAGTGCAATGCACTATAACACTATATTATTAAGTATGTTTTGCATTTATTTGATACATTATGGTTTTTATTTATCAAACAACAGACAAATAGATCGTTAGAATAATCGCCCAATGAATCGCCCGTTAGATTAGTCGAGTAATCGATAAAATAATTGCCTGTTTAAAAAAATAATCGTTTAGCCCCAAGCCCTACTGGCACGTGCGTGCGTGCGTGCGTGCGTGCGTGCGTGCGTGCGTGCGTGCGTGCGTGCGTGCGTGCGTGCGTGCGTGCGTTGTAGAGGAGGGTTAGGTGGAGGGCGGCTGCAGAGTTCAGTCAGACGACAGCTGGTACTGTTGCCCTCACATTCCTCCATCTGAACAGGTCATTCAGACCATCTCCTGTTTTCCTTGTTTTCCACCGTCGTCAGAAATCGTTCAATATCAGTGAAGCAGCAGCAGCGTCGCTTCCCTCCCTCCGTCCTTCTCTCCTTCCCTCCTTCCCCGCCTCAGCGCTTCTCCTCGTAAACAATCAGAGCCGGCGGCTTCGGTCACGTGAGCTGCCATCATCTGCAGCCGCCGTTGTTATTGTTTTGATCTCTGTTCCACACGCTGGACTCGACCCCCGTGAGCTCCGCCGTGCATGTGGGAGTATGAGCGGTGATCTTTAGGGTTGGGCTGGGACTACGATCTTGTGCCAAACTCGAGCGCTGTGGAGCTGCAGGAACTTTGTGTGCTTGTGTGTAGATTGCGGTAGCTTTGGCAGCATTACCTCACCGTGAGCTGAGAATGGATGTGTTTACCAGCGTCTCCGTGTCTTTGTGTCGCTCCTGAAGCTCCCGCTCGTGTTTTCTCCCTCGTAGCTCTGTGAGGATGAAGGGGAAACTCAACACCCCCCATTGGACGGACACAAAAGCATTTTCAGGACTTTAGGTCTGCACACATGCACACATGCACACATGCACACATGCACACATGCACACATGCCACATGCACACATGCACATGTAATGTAGGCAGTCTCCCCATATGCCGTGCATAATTCATGATCCCCCACTGACATCAATGTAAACACGGGCGCTCCTTCGCTTCATCTCTTTGTGTGATAGTTCATCAGTTGTACTAACAAACTTTATTGCAATAACAATTTACCTTTAGGAAGTTGTTGTATGTACATCCTGAGACATGTTTTGCCACGTTGGGTATTTTGCTATCGTTGGCGTGAGTTTCTGATAGTTGAGGCGTTTGCTGACCGACGTGCTGAAGCACTTTTCTATTAAGGAACAACTATGTGCAGATTTTCACCTCCTCCACTTCCTTCCCCGTCATTTAATACCCCGTGTTGTCATCGTTACTCCCACTCGGGGAGCGTTCCTTTTTCCTCTCTCTGTCCAAATCTTTTGCTTTCTTTTTTACTCCCTTTATCGCTTTTTCATTGTTCCTCTTTGCCCAAAACCCTGCATGAGCTTCCCAGCGTCTTTTTTTTCTTTCATTCTTCCTTTCTTTCTTTCTTTCTTTCGTTCTTTCTTTCTCCCTCCTGCTGTCACCTCCCTTGGCAATCTGTATTCTATGTTGCGTTCTTCATCTCTGTTTTCCCGCTCATTCCCCCCTTGGTTCCCCCATGATCTGTGCCTCTCTCACCCTCCCACACCCTGGACCTCCCTCTCTTCCTTTGTCTTCTTTCACTGCTGCCTGATGCCTTCTTGGTGCATGTGCGTGTGCATGTGCACATGCGTGTGCAACTGTTTTCCCCCCGACTGACTGAGAGAGATGTTGGCCCACTGCTGAGCCGTGTGCTGGCATTGCAGGACAGGCAGCGCAGCAAACTTGCGCTAGCATATGAAATCAGTTGTGCCGAACACAGTGAGCCAGACGCTCGTCTGGGCGCTCGCTGACAGAGGTCCAAAACCTTCTGGGATTTTTGAAGAAATCTGCCTGCGCACTACAGATGGGCGGTATGGACTAAAAATGTATCACGATAATTCCTGGCATTTATCCTGATAATGATAAGAATGACGATTTAAAAAAAAAAAAAAAAAAAAAAAAACAATTCAGCTCCATCTTTTTAACTATAAATCTATCTCGCTCTCAGATCCGCCATGTTTGTTACACAAAAACGTCATCAATGGGATTCTTTCTTTCTTGATTTCTTTCTTGATTTCTTTCTTTCTTTCTTTCTTTCTTTCTTTCTTTCTTTCTTTCTTTCTTTCTTTCTTTCTTTCTTTCTTTCTTTCTTTCTTTCTTTCTTTCTTTCTTTCTTTCTTTCTTTCTTTCTTTCTTTCTTTCTTTCTTTCTTTCTTTCTTTCTTTCTTTCTTTCTTTCTTTCCTTCCTCTGTGTGCGTGGATTTAACGCAGAACCACAGGCTTTACACAAAAACGTCATCAACAGGAATTTATCGTTTTTACTGCGAGATGACAAATTCTTACCGTGGGGAATTGTTTTGACGGTATATCGTGAACGGTAAAATATCGCCCATTCCTACTGCGCATACAACAGACGTTTGTCTTTGCCGGTTGTCCAGTTGTTTTTTTTTTTCAGATAGGAGAAGTCATTTATAAAAAGAGTAGATTTAATTATCCGGTTAATGTGCACGGTGAGTCTCACACATGCTCATCGAATTAATCATGCAAACATGTCTGTCTCTATCCCTAAAGGAGCAGTTGCTCCACAATCATCCATTTTAATGTGATTTTTGTCATAAACATTCAACCAAACAACCAAACTGTGGCCCGCTAACAATGCTTAACACGTGCGTGCAGCCTTGCCTCAAATGCTAAGTGACTATTACCACGTTTGTTGTCTGAAACTGTCAATCAGTTTGTCGCGTCGCTTGCAGCTCCTTTGAGGATCGGCGTCGCCACGTCAACAGCACGGCGACTCGCAGGTGCACGCACGTGGTAGCCGTGCAGCACTGGACTCCCGACACATTTTAATATGCAGTTGATAGCTCAGGGGCTTGTCTTGGCAGCGTACAGGCTGTATTATTGTTTGATTCTATCTTTCTGTTTGGTCTGAATCATTCATGATGCCGATGCCCTGCACGTTCACAAAGGAGGATTCTCACAACTCCAGGTACTTGGTCACGAGAGCTGCAAACACTTAAAGCACTTCCCTTTTTTAAATCATCTTTTGCATGTTTCTGTCACCTTTTTTTCTGCCTCAAAGTGTGATATAATATAAACTGCAGAAAGCACGGTCTTCCCTTTGGAATTTGGGGCGGGGTCTCCAGCAGCGAGAGCGAGCCGCCCGGGGGGGCGCCCGACTCTCGTAGGGTAGAACTTGATCCCCCTCAAAGGTCCCACATTACAACAGAAACCAAAGCCAATGTTGGTTTTAATCCAAACCTTCGATCGATTAATCTTCTACATGTGTACAAATTATCAGAGGAGTTCTTTAGTTTCAGTTTTCATGGAAGAATGATGAATAGAGGGTAAAATAAATCCCTCTTAACCTTATTTTAGGAGTGATGAATGCGTATAGCTCTGTAACAGCTTATTAAAGAGTGTTTGTGTGGACTTGTTGACATGCTTGAGAAGGAAGAAGGGCTGCTAACCTCTCTTTAACTCCATTTCTTAGTTTCCTCTTAGCTTATCATCGTATTTGTCACAGCCGTCTTTTGTCTGTCCGTATCACATCCTCTTAGGACACAGCAGCAGATTATCGTCCTCGCCTTTTTTGAGAGCTTCCTCTTTGTCTTTTGTGCTTATTTGTCCAAAACAAAACATTTTGATTGCTAAAGAACGGCTGAAGCAAAAGGTCATCCGCTCAAGCTCCGGACTTGTGTTGACTGTTTTATTAACGTGATGATTTTCACTGATTGACTCTTTCTATGGTTCTACTGGACGAGAGGCTTGTTAGTTCATCTTCAAGGTTTCTTCACCAAAAAACTAAACGTATGAAACATTTCTAACATGCCAGTTATTCCAACAACCAGAACAGTTCAGTTTACTTGTTAGTGGATACAGTAATGAAAGCGATTGTTGCACAAACGAGTAAACTGTTTATTTTTTGTGAAACGGTTTGGCTTCTTTGCAGAAGTTTGATTTGTGCTGATGAACTGGACCGGCCTTGGATGACAGATGCTTGACATGAACATATTTCTGACGGGTCTCATCCAGCATCAGCCGTGTCCCGTAGCCTCCAAATGAACAAACAAGTGGGAATACCTGCCCATGTGCAGATAAGGCAGCGCATCGTGCAGCACGGGTTTGTCTATTCCTGTTAACACGCACCTAAAATGGGGCTATAAAGGTTTCTCCTCCTAAGGGAAGCCTCCAGCATGCAGATCACCAAATTAATTAAATGTTATGGCAAAAGAAATACACTGAACTCACTCCTTCTCTTTTAACTATAGCCACACAAAAGGTTAAATATTGCACAATTAAGCAAATAGATGGTAGTGGGAGAGCCGGGGAGGGAGAATGAAGGGATGAGGGTGAGAGAAAAACAGAGGGGGGGTGTAAGAGAGGTCCTTAAGGTAAATGTTGAAGCGGCAGGCACATCCTTTGTCCTGCCACTGGATCTGCCTGGAGGCTGCACAAGGTGCTGGACTTTTATAACGCTCTCCATCAGCCCGGCTTTTATGAGCACATTCAGCCAACACACACGATAACGTGCACGCTGAAACACAGGGCTATCTCCCTTCTTCAGCATTTAATAGGGCCCCCCTCTTTTTTCCTAGTGGGTGCATATCGCTCTCCCGGGAGCCGAGGGTTTGAAGGTGTGTGTGGAAATATCTTCCTACATCGGCCGCGGCTACAGCCAAGGTGTTTATAATCAAGCTCAGTGGTGATAAAAAGGTGCTTATGGGCGTTTATGCCTATAGTTTATGGCACTTATTGGCAAGAAGTGCATGTCCAGAGGGCAGGTGGGGGGAAAAAGAAGCAGCTGGGGCTAACTCGTGGAGCTCTGATGACCCCCAATATAACCGCGTCTGTAATCAGTCAACACCGTAATGGATGTGTAAACACAAAAACCAGCAGTGGATGGACAATCTCTTAATGAGATTTAAGCAGCATTTTTGAGTGTTTGCTATTATTCACATGTTCGTAGTCTCGATCTTGTTGATGTGACATGTGACGAGCCTGTTTGTGGGTCAATGACGAATAAGGATTTTCAACAGGTCAATTTTAAAATAATAAAAAAAGAATATTTATTGCAGTAGTTCAAACATTAAGAATGTTGTGTACACATAAATTCATATAAAAATTTTAAATTAAAGGAGCATGAGGCTCCTTTTAAGAAATGAGACTCTCTAGCGCCACCCTTCGCCACGACGGCCGTTGGGGGTACTGCAGTCAACAGTGAAGCTGGCACAGGAGAACGGGGAGAACGCACATGCAGCGTCATGTGACGTCACATCCGCAGGACAGCGCGGGAAATTCGGCCCCCGAATTGCAGCACATTTTGCAGCACACAGCCTGTTCAAGGCAACGGAGAGATACACTAGAGGACTCATTCTTTTTGGTTTGGAACACTTCATCTGACATTATTACTAGAAAACTTAAAACGTATACGAATTTTTTTCATAAATCCTGCCTCAATCCTGCCTCATGCTCCTTTAAGTGATTTCAGAGTTTTTTGTCAAGATGAATTGGCACTAGCCTTAAAAAAGGTAATGTGGTGCAACCATGATTCATATTAAAATGAATTAATTTCCTTAACATTTTGACATCTTTTTTTTTTTTACAAGTTTTCACTATTATACAAAAATGGTTGTTTTTTTTAATGGTCGCGCCACATGATATTTCATAAAATGGACGTCATCAGTCAAACTTTGTTTGTATATTATGATGGAAATATAAATACAAATGTGTTGCAATCTTACACACTACAAGACATTTCGGAAATCATGCCAGATAGGGCAGAAGATTGATTTAAAAATATTTAGAGTGATTTCAAAAAAAGTTTTCAAAACAAAAGTCATGGTCGGACGGTCGCACGAATCCCAAATAACTAGTATTTTTCATAAAATTCAAGTCAGTTCATATGTGGGACAGGTAGTTCATATATCTGGTATTTTTTTTATCCATTTAAACCTTTTTTGAATTGAAAAAAAAATCAGTTTTTCAGAAAATATAGGCATCACGTCATTGACCCTTGTACGTCAGCTGACTGTGACACGTCCTGCCACAACTACACTACCGTTGTTGTTCTGTAGTTGTTGTTTCCACCTGTTGGCGTTTGAAGTGTTTCACGATGGAAGCGGCAGCTTTAACACTGATGCCGTAAGCTTCTGTTCCTCTACATTTAACATTTGTGCAAAAAACATTTTAGTGAGGGAGTGTGGTTATGCTGATGTCCGTGTGTGAACGCTGATAATGTCGCTGTCATGCCAAACAGACGTCTTTTATTTTAACTCCTTTTTGAAATATACAATTTTCAGCAGCATTTTCTTCTTAATACCAATTCTGTTACCTCGGCTTTGAGTTTCGGTCTCATACCAGGCAGAGGTCGTGTCAGAGGTCCAATTGTCCATCAACAAAGCTGAATCCCTGCACTTCTTTTATCTTTCATGACATGTTAAAGTCTTGCACGGCGCGGGGAGAGCAGTTCCAGACAGGCATTACCAGTCCAACTGTACAGACACAAGTGGTCAAATCTGACATCTTTGAGGACCGGCAGCAGCTCGCCATTAAGGAGATTGAACTCTACAATTTTGCCTGTTATTGCCGCAGCTTTCTGGCTTTTAGAGGCAAATTGATCTCGTTTCAAACTCCAGAGTTGGCTGCTGCGGTTTCCTTGTCTTCGCCTTTTAATAACTTGTCCTCCCTGTAACCTGCTCTGCGACCTCTCTCTATGTTCAGTAGCATTTGTGTCCCTTCTTGAGACCGCAGCCTTGCATGATGACATCCCACCAGAGTATTAAGCCATGTTGTCCAACATCTAGGTAATTCTAGCTAGCTGGCTCAGTCCAGCGATGCTTCTCCACCGACTGACCCAAAACAGGAAGTTGCAAGGCAGCATTTTGGATATTCCCGTGTTGCCAATAAAGAAGAATTCTGTTTGTAGCAGATGACTTATGATTTATTGGATGGTGCACAGATGTAAATACTGGCAGATCCTGATGTCCTTGTGTTTGGCAGGACAACTCTGTTTTAAACCCCACCTGTCAAGTGGCTGATCGACTGAGTCAGACTTCTTACGTTGACACAGATTACGGCAGAACGGCATCATTGCTCAATACGGTAATGAAGACAGATCTCAGGGGAAAACCAAAAGCATTATTGCTCTTCCATCAACGTGGTTTTATTATAAACAGGACCGTAGCAACAACTGGAATGATGACAATGACCTCACTGAGCTGCTTGGGAATATAAGTCTGTTGATCATTTCTGCAGAACATTTAAGGCCCATCAATAAAACATTTTCTTCCCTAAGAGCAAACTTCTCTTGGTACTTGAATGCATGCTGTCTGGAAATACAATAGATGATCCTTTTATTGTACGTTTCTGGATGGTGAAGTTGCACCGGACAATACATTTCTGATCTATTGTTCAGCTCTACCACACATAAATCATGCTTATATGGCCATAAGAAAGGCTTTCTCATGAAATACTTCACCCATATCACCCCGTCTCTTTGTGGTTAGTTTTGATCAGCGGTAAGAGGGGGATATAGGTAAAGAGAGGAAGGACTGGAGGAAGGGAGGTAAAGAGCACAGAGGGATGGAGAACACCAGCTGCCTGCACAAAAGGTTGTGCTAACCCTTTTAGCCGCTGCCTTTGTTCACAGCAGTGGACTTTGTGTGACCCCCTCACTTTCATGTACAAGTATGTGCTCAGGTCCTATAAATGTGAGCAGGAAGCATAAACGTCTGACTAAATGTGACACGCGCGAATGAACGACCAAACAAGCGGCTCTGAGCCGTGAGACGCTGCGTGTGTGTCGTACAGCAGCATCGGTTCAGAGGAAACCCATCACACTGCATACTCGTGCACCCGTGTGTGTTACTGAGGATGCATCACACTTACCTTCTACCTCTCTTTGTTCTGCCATCCTCCCGATCATCACTTTTAAACGCGTCTCTGTCATTACATGTAGTTTCATGAGAATTTATTTCTGGAACAGTATTTCACACTTTTCTGAATCGCTTTTTTGTTACAATTTAGATCAGTTATTTCTTTTTCTTTCTTTAATTAAGATTAATTAGTAACAGCACTGCTCCTTTAAACTTGCCTGATATCAGGACTTACCACATGGCTGACTTTCAGGTGTTTTTCCTCTAGTCTAATAATCATCACTCAGTCAGCGTCTCCTCGGGTTTGGATCGTTGGTAAATATGTGTTTAGTGCTTTTTTTACTTTAAGTCTGTGATGGATTTGTGTTTTTGCACTTTTTCTTTAAAAGAAAAAAGAGGCAGCAAACAATGCGGCTTTAAAAGAAGCTGCATTTGTTGTTCATGTTTCACAACAACGTGTTTGTCAAGGTCTTCCTTTGATTCAAGAGTAGATCTTGTTATGCAGAGTGTGTACCGCGATGGAAAGATAACACCAGGGATTAGTCTAGTGCAAGAATGCTCAAGTATGAAAGAAGCAACAAGACTATATTTGAACTTAAAACGGGAGCCGTGGCTTCAGACATTAAATATTAAGCCACAACGATCGGACAAATCAGAGCGTACGCCGCAGCTCTCCTGGGACGTTGGAGATGCTGGGTATTTGGGACCTAATGATTTTGATGATTAATGAGCTAATGAATATGTGTAAAAAGAGAAAATAATTAAAACAAGGCCAAGTCTGCGAACTCCAGGGATGGAAACATGTTTGTCGCCCCCCCAACCCCCCCCAGGCGTGTTTTCACCTGCTGCTGTGATGGAGATTGTTCCTGCTGCTGTCCTGCCAGTGGGATCTTTAACCCAAAGCTTCACATGTGTTTATCTACATCCACCCTCGTTTCACACAGGAAACCTCACTGATACTGCATATCTAGGACACGCTTGCGAGGCACACGCGTGTGTCAGTCAGAAGGCTAATTAAAAATAAAAGTGCAGCAGAGGGAGCAAGAATCCCTCCTCCTTATCTTAGTTGTGGACGAAGGGTTAACTGAAGTTATTAAAGAAAGAACAAATCAGGACGTATACACGTCAGGCTGACACATACGTTCGCCAGAGGCCCATTTCTCTGCCCTGTGGTGCTTTTCCTTGATTAACCATCGCTCACGCTACCTGGAAACGGCACGTCTTCACACACACACACACACACACACAACCACACACACACACACACATCGTTGCATCTAAGCCATTAATGTGTCTCTGCTCACAGTCTGTCATAACATATTTACATTCAGGTTCAGAGGTCATTCTTTCATGCAGAGAAGTTTGACATGGGATTAAATTACAAGAGTGCTGCATGCTTATTGTTTTTTTATTGGATCGAAGAATTGAGGAACGACTAAATGAGCTTTAATTTTAATGCATTTAGTTATTTGATTGATGTAGTAGTAGGAGATGCAATAACCTGTGGCTTTGTTCAGTTAATACAACATGGCCCAAAAGATAAGATAAGCATTTTATTATATTATTTTATATTTTATATTTAAATCACTCCCTATTAGTTCATATTTTTATCTTTTTTATCTGTTTTTATTCTGGGGCTCCTTAAATCATATTTAGATGTACAAGAGAAAAAATGTGCGGAATTCAAAGCATTTGTTTTCGTTTCAGATGGTTTAAAGGGTAGAGAGATTTCTGATAAAGGCTTCACGAGTGCCAGAATATAATTAGCCTTTGCGGCAGTCAAGCAAAAAGTGAAATTGACGCAGAAGCTTTTCTGTGAGGATCTTAAATCAGCTGTGAGTGACACATGAACGGCCTTCACATATTTCCACGAGACCCTTTAAAACCCGCTGACTTGACGTGTGCCTCTGAGTGTGTTAGCACTGATGTGCTGTGAAAATCATTACAAAATGAAAAATAACAGCTTCAAAGCTTTTGATACCACATGTATATGTGTATTTATCAAGCTAACGTGGCGGGTTCAGGTGGAAAGCATCGTCTCTCCCTTGTGCACGAGTCTTTGTTTACATAGATGATCTAATTTCCAATTTAGTGTGTGTGCATGGGTGTGGGTGTCCGTCTGTGTGTGTGTGTGCACTGTCTCCCAGAGGTGAGTGGCGCGTAAGTGCTTATTAAATTTAAGTAAAATAGGTTTAAGAGCAAAAGCAGAGATGGGAGGCTTGTGCTTAACCCGTATCTTCCTGCTGCAATATTGAAAAGGGAGGGAAAAACACTCATCGCTGCACCGCTGTAATCAGCTGCGCTGAAATAAAGTGTGTGATGGAGAGAGTGTGTGGGTCAGCAGGGTGGTTTCAACATATCTGCCTGCTCCCCGCGTGACCCATATCTCACTTCTCTCGGCGCCGACACGGAGAAAGAATTGGCCAAACAGCAGCAGATGAAAAAAGAAAAGTTGAGCCGACCTAGGGCTGGGCGATATGGACCAAAAGTCATATCTCGATATTTTCTAGCTGAATGGCGATACTCGATATATATCGATATTTTTTCTGTGCCATAATTGGGGTTTCCCCCAAAGCATTATAGCATAGCATCTCTGTTAGCTTCATTTTTTTCTGAGGCAAACCCTTAAAAAAACAGTCAGTTTTAATACAAAGCCTCGTGCCAAATGTCACACAGGTTCCTTTATTAACAGAGGTCTGCACAATATCAAAATGTATAAAACAAATGAAATAAGAATAAACTGCCTGCATATATAGAATAAAAATGCTTCTTGAATAAAATAAAACAAATATCCCTTTCCTGCATAACAATTAAATTAAAATACACTGTGCAATTAATACAATGTAGACAGTAACAGGCAGACTTTTCCACTGAGGTTGACAGTTGTGCAAATAACAAAACATTTGTGCAAATCTCAAATAAAACATTCAAGTGAATTTGTCACAAAATAAGCTATATCAAAATCATTAAAAAAAAAAATATATATATTTTTTTAAAATTGATATAAACGATATTGTCTCGTACCATATCCCGTTTGAAAATATATCAATATATATTAAAATCTCGATATATCGCCCAGCCCTACCCACATTTCACTTCTCTCGGCGCCGAGACGGACAAAGAATGGGCCAAACAACAGCAGATGAAAAAAGAAAAGTTGAGCCGACCTGCAGAGCGTTGTGCTGCACAGCTGTGGCTGACACACACACACACACACACACACACACACACACACACACACACACACACACACACACACACACACACACACACACACACACACACACACACACACACATGCACGTACACACACGTACACACACACAGCCTCCCTGGCTCCGTGCCCGGCTGATGTGGCCACACCCTTGTTTTCTCTCACCACAGCCTCCAGAAGAGTTTGTATGCTTGTTGTGGGAAAAGCAGGAAACGTTGTGCGTCTGTTTCCATCAACACTTCATGTCATGTGTCGTCTTTATATAGCTCTCTCTTGGTGTGTGTTTCTTTGTGTGTGAGGAGACAGCTGAAACATGGAGATGCATAATCAACTAATTAGCCGGGAGCATATTCCTGTGATTAGACGCGGCGCGGCTCTCAGGAATAATATTGCTGAGCCTGATTGGCTTCATCATCGTCTCTGATCCATACGTGGCCGGGCCGCACATTCAGATCTGAGCACAATAGAGTACGCAGGATTTCCATCGCTTAAGGAGATGATGCTGGTGCGGCCGGCTGTGCTCAGGGAATACGATGGGAAGCCTCGGCGTGTTAACTCATTCAGTCATTACTCCACCAATGTAGGTGAATTCTGACAGTTTAATAAAACTAGAGACTTTGGGGGCTCATCTGTCAGTTGGTTTTTTTATTTAGTATAAATTACAGGAACCACATCGAGGTCGCTGTCTTCCCTGTTTTAATGCGTCTCGTTAGTTCTCGTTAGAGGAAGTTGCACACATTGATTCAACAAGTGAGTTCCCCTGGAGATGACAGAATTACCGTCTCTGCCGTTATGAAAGACGTTGTGCGTTGGTTTAGGTCTTGATAGGAACTTCAGAGCTGTTCTCCGGTGTTCGGGGAGGACTCACCGCGCCGGTGTGACGGCGGGCTCTTCGACGGCTCACACTCCAAGAGCCGGCGCGCACAAACACTACACGTTCCTGTTTTCCATATAGATCAATATGCTAATACTCCAATACATGAACATCCATGAGGTGAATGTTTAATCTACTCTATATTTCATCTATTTCAGGTAAGAGTGAGTATTGAATTCAAGCTTGACGATCGCAGTATATGTCAGAAAAGTTGTAATTGGATATTTTCCCCAGATTGTTGGAGGTTTTTTATCTCTAGTGCCCTCATGTATGTAGTAATGTAACCCCCCCCCTGAAACATTTGCTTTGTGTTGTAGCAGCTCTGCATGGGGGTACCTAGACATTTCCTTGTGGAGCCCATTTTTCAGGGTAGGACTATCTCTGATCACGTGGTCCTATCCAGGGTGTAATGTGTGCATCTATGTGCTTTTTACGTGGGCTTATGTTCAATCGCATAAAATTTACTTTAACAGACTTACTTATAAAGTACCTTTTTTATTTTGATAACTTCAACTCCCGTCCTGGTCGTCTCTCGCGATGGCGGCATTTCCTGTATTAGTATTTCACGCATGAGCAAAGACACGGGCTCACGGAGCTCAAGTGGACATTAGGGCTGGGCGATATATCGAGATTTTAATATATATCGATATATTTTCAAACGGGATATGGTACGAGACAATATCGTTTATATCGAGGAAAAAAAAACTTTTTTTTTTAATGATTTTGATATAGCTTATTTTGTGACAAATTGACTTGAATGTTTTATTTGAGATTTGCACCAATGTTTTGTTATTTGCACAACTGTCAACCTCAGTGGAAAAGTCTGCCTGTTACTGTCTACATTGTATTAATTGCACAGTGTATTTTAATTTAATTGTTATGCAGGAAAGGGATATTTGTTTTATTTTATTCAAGAAGCATTTTTATTCTATATATGCAGGCAGTTTATTTTTATTTCATTTGTTTTATACATTTTGATATTGTGCAGACCTCTGTTAATAAAGGAACCTGTGTGACATTCGGCATGAGGCTTTGTATTAAAACTGACTGTTTTTTTAAGGGTTTGCCTCAGAAAAAAATGAAGCTAACAGAGATGCTAACAGAGATGCTATGCTATAATGCTTTGGGGGAAACCCCAATTATGGCACAGAAAAAATATCGATATATATCGAGTATCGCCATTCAGCTAGAAAATATCGAGATATGACTTTTGGTCCATATCGCCCAGCCCTAGTGGACATCATGCAAGGATTCAAAGGCTCAAGAAGGTGATGACAAAATGAGAAAACGAGGAAGGGACGGAGCAAGAGACCAAACTAGTGTGTTTTGGTCAGTGTCGTGAAAGAGTTAAAAATGATGACTTTGATTTAGAGATGGAGAAAGAAGTTCCCTCGTTTGTGAGGAACTCAGAGTCGTCGCTGCTCATGCACATCCAGGGGAGACGCTTGTTTAGGAATCCTCCTGGAAGAGTCCCTACAGAGATGGATGGATGGATGGATGGATGGATGGATGGATGGAAAAAGAAAACAAATTGACCAAAACCTTCATAAAAAAGTGAGAAAATCAATGAAAGATAATATCCAGTTAAACATTTAATAACGATAATAAAAATGCTAATTTACTTTGGTCCTCCCATCTATGAGCTGTAAAAGTCCTGTTGCAGCAATAAAAGTGGGACCTTTCTCTCCACCGTGTGCTGCTGGCGGTGACTCCAGCCATACGTGCACGTCGCACGGCGTGAGGCCGACTCTGCTCATCACATAATGCAACCGACGCTACGCTCTGCAGGACGTCGAAAAGCCTATTCACTGCTTTAACGCGCCGCTCTGTAAATACCTCAGGTCTTATTGAAATGCTGCGTGGATGCTTGTTTTCTAACAAAGGAGCGCTGAGTGATGCAAGCGCCTTCACACACACACCTGCCAATCAAAACCTCCCTCATGCACATTATCATGCACCCTGTCATGTGTGGATTCCTGCGGTATTACAGACGTGTGTGTGTGTGTGTGTGTGTGTGTGTGTGTGTGTGTGTGTGTGTAGGAGGCGGTGGAAGAAATCAGATAAGCAGCTAGTAGATGCAGAGCTTTCTGATTTATGGGAGCTTATTGAGGAGGAAATGGGCTTCATAGTCCAGTGGCTATTATAAACGAGAGGCCTCCCTGCACCGCACAGCGCCAACAAAGCCAACTCAAACACACACACACACACACACACACACACACACACACACACACACACACACACACACACACACACACACACACACACACACACACACACACACACACACACACACACACACACACACACACACACACACACACACACACTTTTCTCACACGATGATGTGCGACAGCAGAAGTCAGAGTGGGAGGAGAAGTCGGTGAGGGACGGAGAGAGACGTGAAGAATGGAGAGTCAGTCCAGCAGGGGTGAAGGGAGGAAGAGGAGCAGCAGGACAGACTGGAGACGGAGGAGTGGAGGAGTGGAGGAGTGGAGGAGTGGAGGAGTGGAGGAGTGGAGGAGTGGAGGAGTGGAGGAGTGCTTGGCAGCGCCGGGCCGTGTTTCAGTGGAATTCCTGTAACCCGCTACACCTTTCATCCGCCTTTATTAGAAGTGATTGATGGTGTTTTGGACGACATGGAAAGCCAACACCGCCAGGGTTGGAGCATACGTGGAGACTGACCTCGGCCCATTTAACTTCTTCTATCAGCTTTAAATAGAAGACTGGGTTTTTTTTTTTTTTTAGACGCAAGTTTCATTCTATTAATTTAATTGAACGAATCTCGAGCATAAACAAACTACTTGACATTTTCTGCAAGTGTTTGAAATGAATAATTTACAGCAATGCTTCTTGTTTTCAAAGCCTTTCTATGCAAATGGTTCACTATTATAGCATGATGTAATACACACACACGCACACACACACATAAACAACAGTATGTTATAATAAAGGCCACATGTGTGGTGGTCTTAAAGAGCTCGTTTCAGTGTACAGTAGAAGAAGACTCACCGTAACGTCATTATGGTTGAATTAAAGCCCAGCGAGCCTTCGGACCAACACAGGAACACCCGAGGTCATGCAGCGTGTCCCAAAAGGGTTCACACGTCTCTACCTTCAGAAATAATGCCTCTCTTTCTTTTTATTTTCTCTATCAACATGCAACTGCTCTTAAAAATGTGCTGGAAAACCAAAACCGAGCCCACGTTTACTTGACCTGCCGTCTACCTGTCAGATCCAGCTGCTCACAGTAACATAAGCCCCTGATGTTTTCACTCTCTACGCAGTGTTTTTGTTGAAACTGGACACTGCACCCCCCCTCTCTCTCACACACACACACACACACACACACACACACACACACACACACACACACACACACACACACACACACACACACAATGGAGGCGACATGTGACCCCGTCTCCCGGCTCACTGGTCCTCATGAGGGCTCTTTATTCTGTTCAGTTCACACATCTGGACGAAGAAGAGCAACAGATTTGAGCATCTGCCTCACACACACGCACACGCACGCACACACACACACACGCACGCACGCACGCGCACACACACGCACACACACACGCTGACACACACACACGCACGCACGCACGCGCACACACACGCACACACACACGCTGACACACACACACGCACGCACGCACGCGCACACACACGCACACACACACGCTGACACACACACACACACACACACACACACACACACACACACACACACACACACACACACACACACACACACACACACACACACACACACGCCCATCGCAGCCCCTGAAGAGGGAGCTGTTGGTTTACTCGTGTTTCCATCACAGAAGGTTGATACGTCTCATCTCTGCTTCTAATTTCTGTCGTTTTCAACATGTGTTCATGATTTTCTCAGCATTCATTCGGGGATCCGCTGGTCTCTTTATCTCTGAGATATCCAGTAGCTCTTGAATTTCCCTTTAACAAATTATTTTTCTTCTTCATCTTCTTCTTCTGCTTCTGCTTCTGCTTCGGGGGGGGGTGGCTGTAGATGGACGTTAGTTTGACCCTGGTGGTTTTTGTTGCTTGAACGAATCATTCTTTGAGATTAAACAGTCTGAATAAATATGATTAATCTGCAGCAGCATTAAAAGATAAAAACAGAATACAAATTTATATTTTATTCCCATGTCAGACCTTGAAACTGAGTCATGATGCCGCTCCATAGAAAATATTGGCTCGTTTGAAATTTAATGGTAGCAACACATCTCTGAAAAGTGGCAGCGGGGCAATGTTTACCGTCGTGTAGCGCCCCCTCTTCGTTTAACAACTGTTTGTGAAGTGAGGGAGGAAACTAATAGCTGGACTTTTGGGAGAGGGATGTTGTCCCAGTCTTTTCTGATGCAGGATTCAAGCGTACAAGCGGTCCTCGGCCTGAGTTTTTAGTTTTGTTTCTAAATGTTCTGCATGGGTGACGGGTCTGGACCGCAGGCGGGCCATGCTGCCGTGTTGGAGGTTCAGCATCGTCCTGCTGAAATATGCAAGGCCTTCTCTGAAGAAGACATTAAGATGACTTTCAGATGACTTTCCAGATGTGCAGGCCGTCTGTGCCTGAGGCACTGATGCAGGCACTTATACAGCAAAAACTCAAAGTCTTAACAAGAATATTTGTCTTATTTCTAGTTAAAATGTCTAATTTTTAGTAAAAAACAATCTCATTACAATTAAAACAAGAATCATCACTGGAAAAAACAACAATTTTCACCTGTTTCAAGTAGATTTTCACTTAAAATAAGAATAAATCTTGATAAATCTTGTCCCACTGGCAGATCTTTCTACTTATTTCAAGTGAAAATTTACTTGAAACAGGTGAAAATGGTCAAATAAGTTATTTTTCTGGTAATGACTCTCGTTTTAAGTGTAATGAGATTTTTTGACTAAAAATGAGACATTTTAACTAGAAATAAGACAAACATTCCTGGTAATATTTAGAGTTTTTGCAGTGTAAAGTGGGCACTGAGAGTGAGCTGGATGTTCCCTCCCCCCTGTCGTCCACCAGGACCAGTTGAGATGGGCTTTGGGCTGGAGAAGACGACGCGTTTCCAGATCTTCTCCAGCTTTGGCCTCTTCTTTCCCTGACTGAGGCGCGGGCTGCATCTGCGTGTTGCATTGACGCGCTCATTAGCCCGTGCAGGGATTTCCAGTCGAGCTGCCCGAGGGCTTGAAGATCACAAGCCGCCAGTTCTGACCTCTGGCCCCATCCCGTGCACGTGTTGATCTCTGCTGATTCTCTGAACCTCTTGATGATACGACACGCTGGACGTGATGGCATCTTCAAAGTCTGGGTGATTTTACGCCGAAGAAACATTTTCCTGAAACCGCTCCACAATGTTTTGATGTAGTTTGTCGCAGATTGGTGAAACTGGGCCCATCCTTACATCTGAGAGTCTCTGCCATGATCCTTCTATCGTGATGCTGACCTGCTGCCAGTGACGCTAACTGCTCTCAAATGCTCTCCAGTCCTGTTTGATTTGTGCAAGTTATTCCTCCCGCAGCCTGTTGGCCCCGTCCCAACCTCCAGCTCCACACACGTGCAGCAAAAACAGCTTCTGTGCTACGTTTGATTATAAAATATAATGCGATATGATGTGCACAAGTGAGCAGACCTCATGAGGAGAAAGTGGTTTCTCTCAGAAGCCTCAAGTCCGGGTTTAGCGCAGAGTTCATTGTGAATATTGAATTTGAATTGAAATATTCAAATTAAAGAGTTTGTTTTATGAAAAAAGGCATCTTGGCAGTCTTTTATCGTTTTAACAACATTAGCTTCATCTCCAGTGGAAGCTTACTTTCACCATTGGTGAGTCGCCAGCAGGAAGATAAACGTACGTGGTCTGCTTCAGTAAACAGGACGACGGCCCTCTCGGGGAACCCCGCGGGTCGGGTACAAGAGGTTTTATTGCAAATTATTAAAGTGAGAATATTAAAACACACACACACACACACGTTTCCATGTATAAAACTCATTTTGCAGAATTCACAATCCATTAACCGTCCCGCCGTGTCACGTGTCCTGTGTCTTGTCCTGTGTGTGTGTGTCACACACACACACACACACACACGCACACGCACACGCGCACACACACATACATGCACACACATATACATACATGCACACACACACGACTGCTCGGATGAAGTCCAGGTTTGATAAAGCCACTAATGACGGATGTGACTTGGGGAACCCCCTCCCCTCCCCCTCCTCCTCTCCGTCAGACGTGACATCCTGGTAATTAGTCTTCCTAACGTGCTTTTCTGAGATTTACTCTTTCATATTTCAAGACGGATAAATCTCACAGTGATTATTGCCCGTCACTGTTGCCGTGGAGATAATATCTATAGGCACAAAATGGCCTCCCAAGGTGACCAGGAAGTGGTTTTACGACGCCGTGGGGTGGGGGGGTTACATGTGAGAGAGGCAGCTGTGTGCGGGTGCAGCTCCCGCCCCTGATTGATGTGGAGACTGTAATGACATCATATACAGCATCAGAGAGGCTCGTAAATTACCATCAGCTAATGGAGGCTGCTTCTTTGTTAGCTCACTCCTCTCCTCTTCCTCTCCTCCCTCTCCTCTCCTTCTCTTCTCGTTCCCGTGAAGTAATTGTGTCGTTCCTCTCATTAAAAGTAGCGACCAGCAGATGAAGTTTTATGAGTTTTCAGCTGAGCTGCAGATGAGCAGTCAGACTCTCATCAGCGGTTAAGTCATTCATCTTATGATCGGTGTAACATGTTATTACATACTTGAGGTTTACTCTTGATTTTAGTTAAACATCAGTAAATGTACTGCCAGCTCTCTGTTAAAGTACCTAGTGGGGGGTTCCTGACTATTCATTTACATTTTTGCAGGAGGATGGATCAAAAACCCCTTTTTTAGTGTAATTACAGCTAATTGTTGGTGAAATTGTGGACGTTTGACCCTGAGCGTAATCACTCTCGCAAGAAATGATGCAAAAGTAATTCAACACAAGTCTTTTGTGCAGAAGAGCTGTGGAAGTCCCCGTCCATCTATGTCCCCGTGTGGAAGTCCCCGTCCATCTCTGTCCCCGTGTGGAAGTCCCCGTCCATCTCTGTCCTCAGTACTGAGACGGCAGGACAGTAGCTCCCTTCGTCAGATACGTGCCTCTGATAACATTTTGCAGTTTTAAAATCCCTCCATGTGAAGTCAGGGACTTTCCCACATTTCTGTTTGGTTCTTTTTTAACTGCAGTCAACACTGAAAGAGGAGTGGCTTCTAGAAATAAATATTTGGGCAGATGCCTGGGATTTAACTACAACCTTAAAAAAATAGTGGTTCTAGAGCGTCTCCAATATTTTGGTTGTGCAGTTTTTTGTTTATTTTGTGGTGTTTTGTTTTGTTGACCGAGTGGACGCCCTGTCACCTCCCCGCTGCTTCATCAGGCTCTCTGCAGTCTTGGTGCAGAGTGCAGAAACAAATGTCCTTCCTTTATTTGTGTTAATAATCGTTTCAGCGGGCCTCTCTAGTGAAAGCTGGATTGTACCATGAGCCGTGAGATGCAGTTGTCACGCCTTGTTTGCAGCATCTGGGGGCAGAGCTGAACTGGGTCTGGTTGGTCGCTGACTTTCTAAACAACCATCAGCACGCTGCTCACTAGGACTGACCCAAGCTAATGACACCGTGATGGCTTGGAGGAAAATTTTCTTGACTTGGTATCTTGATGTTTTGGTTTTTTAAAATGGGAGTCGGTTGGAAGCAAAACTAGTCTGGAGGCAGCGCCTATGGTCGTCAGTGGTATTGCACCTCAGCATTGGTTTGGATGTGCTAACCCCAACACATGCTATGTTTTGCTCACTTTTCTGGGAACCCAGATGTTTTTGTATCACTTGCTGGTTGTCTGCAGCTCTTTATGGAGTCAGCTCACACAGCTTTGGACAGAGTTTTTAAGAGCAGCTTAAAACTGAAATCTGTCTTCATGTTATAGGGGACCTATTATGAAAAACACGTTTTTTCTTGCTTTAACATATATAAAGTGGTCTCCCCTCAGCCTGCCAACTCAGAGAAGGAGGAAAGCAACCAAATTCTGCAGTGTCTGTACAGCCGCCCAGATGAGCCGTCCAGTGTGATGTGGATCTACGAGCCGTTCAGATTCTGCTCCCGTCGTTGTGTAATGACAGACGCGATTTACATCGGTTGGCCTCCGATGCGTGAAACCACGAACACAACTAACTCCGCCGGCTGGAGCTTCTGCCATTTTTTCATAGCGGTGTATCGCGTCATTCAGGCAGCCAATCAGCACATGCCTCATTATCATAGCCCCGCCCACTCAGAATCCCGCAGAGATAATGAGGTTAGAGAATGGGAAGATAAAGACATGGCTCAGAGGCTGAATTTCTAATTTATTTAGCAAAAACAATCAAAAGCTTGTTTTTAAGACATTCAAGGCCTGTTTAAAATAGGTATTAGATGCCATAATAGGTCCCCTTTAAGTATAAATGTGCAAATGTGCATCTTCTCATCTGGGCTGCCTCTAACTTTAACCCTTGTGCTGTCTTCGGGTCAAGGAAGGAGGAAGGGAGGAAGGAAGGAAGGAAGGAAGGAAGGAAGGAAGGAAGGAAGGAAGGAAGGAAGGAAGGGAAAAAAGAATGAAGCAAGGAAAGGAGAAAACAAGGAAAGAATGTACGAGGGGAGAAAACAAGGAAGGGAGGGAGAAAAGAGGAAGGAAGAAGGAAGGAGAATTAGGTCATTTTGACCCAAAGACAGTACAAGGGTTAAGGTATTTCACAGTATTCTGCTGGACTGGAGGTGTAAAATGAGATGTATAATAACGACTGGAGGAAATGATAAACACTAAGTAAACAGTCTGTTCTCTAAACCGTGTATTACAATACTCGCTGGCTTGCCCGCACAGCGCTTGTCATGTTACAGCAGTAGTGAACATGCTCAACAGGTACTGACATGTCTCTGAGCATGGATCGTGTCTCTGTCAGGAGTAGTTAATGCCGGAGGATTAAGATGCCCATCTTCTTGATCACATTTTCTGCATGTCAGTTAGATGAGACAGATACACGTGTTGGGTTGCGGTCCATTAGATGGATTGATTTGTGCCAGTACCAGCACTGTGAAATACAAGATATGCATCAGTCTATTGTAGTTGTGTATGTTTTATTTAGAGTATTAAAGCTGTCAGTTGTTGTTTTGTCTGTGGTTACAGGGAATTGGGCCAGTTTCCCTCTAAAAATAAGGTTTAAGTGTAATGAGCCACTGATGCTGCAGACGTGGATGCAGCGCACAACCAGAAGCTCTGTGATGGAAAACATGTGGCTGTGGGAGGAGAGCAGAAGCGAGCGTCTGTTTGGTTCTTAAGAGTTGAGCAACATGAAGAGCGCGTTTGTTGTGGTCTGCTATTCATCTGGAGGTTGATGCTGAAGTTTGAGCCCCCTGGGATATTTTTTTTAAACCTATTTACAAAATGCAAATATATAACATATTTTTCTTTGATTAGAATTCAAAAACATGCATTCTTCTAGATGTACCACTCATCAGGTAACCACAGATGATCCAGACAGACTTGATGATGCTGAGGTCAGACCAAAGCCTCCAGTTCTCCTCGTCCTTCTTTTCTTTTTTTTTTCTTTTTTTCTTTATTTATTTTTTTGTCTGCACACATATTAATGGTTAATACCATGCTGGTAAGAACCTAAGGCATATATATGGGCATTTTTAATATAAAATACATATAATATATATATTTTTTTTTAAATGTCACATATATTTAACTTATTAATAAATATATGTATGTATATATATATATATATATATATATACACACACACACGGAGGCGTACATCGAGCACTGGAAATCTGCAAAAAAACTAAACAGACAGGAAACAGGCAGCAACCGTCCCAGGTCCCGAGACCCAATCACAACTAAGCTAAACTACCGCAATTAACTAACCCCCAAAACTACAGAGCGAGCATGCGTGCGTGCGTGCGTGTGTCGTCCTTCTTTTCAACGCTGACAGTCCCGATAACTTTGACCAATCAGACGCCTCCCTGGTGGTACTGCACGGTGGATAAGTGTCCGCCTGCATTTTCAGACATGCAGCCCCAGATGAGCCATGTGAGCTGCTTGATCACACACTGAGTGCACGTATACCCCTTTTCCACCAAACCGGTTCCAGTGCTGGTTCACAACTCGTTCAACTTGCGAACCAGCTGAGAACTGGTTTTCTTTTACACAGCTTGGGTGCTAAGGGGAGCCATGTCATTACGTCACTGCAAACGTCAGTTACGTCGCTGCGTTTGCATTGGCACGAAAATTGAAGCTACAACAATGTATTTGCTCTAATTGCTCTAATATGGACTTGGTCCGTGTAGCTCCGTGGACCATATCACTAAAAGACTCTCTGTCTCCTCCACAGACCACTGCTGCTTTGCTGCATCCATAATAATTAGTTGCTTATTTGAAAATATTGCAGTCTTGCTATTGCTGTTGGTCTTAATAACTCTGTTCCCTCTGCTGACGTAAGCAGTTCTTTCCTCTAGCCCAGCAAGAGTTGGTGTTACCTTGGAACCGCTTTTTTCCTGCCCAGAGCCAGTTCTTTATTAGTGGGAACAGAAAGCCCGGTTCCAAACTCAGCACCGGCCCAGAACCAGAACCAGTCCTGGAACCGGTTTGGTGGAAAAGGGGTATTAGAGGAGTGCAGATATAGGAGCTGGTGCTGCTCTGGAGACAAAGGGGCGTTGCACCAAACTTTGGTCTGATTTCAAATGTTGTTCTGTCACAAATCTTCACAAATCACGTATTTAAAAACAGAAATGTTTCTTTTGATAAAAATCCACTGGTGTTATTACTTGGGAAAACACCAGAAGAAATTAAGAGGAAAGATACTCACTTGTTTTTAGTTTTAAGAGTAGCATTAATTAAACAAATTACAAGAAATTGGTTAAAGGATGATAATTTAATTAATTCTAAATGGAAGGATCTTGTAAATGACGTATATGGAATGGAAAAAATAACAATGAGACTTAGAAATCAAGTTTATATTTTTGAAGAAAGATGGGACAAATGGGTGAGGTAAACAACAAACAATAGCCCTTATGACCCATAAATGATTTTTGTGTATGTTTTGTCTCCGAACATGTTTATACTTCTGTATATAGGATATCCTCTGAATGAAAACTTATATGTATTGACAAAGTGATATATATGTATGTTTTTAATTATTTTTTTTGTGTGTGTGTTTTGTTGTTTATTTTATTCCATTGTCCTTTTATTTTATAAAAAATTCAAATAAAAAATAAAAATTTAAAAATATGTATAAAAACAGAAATATGGCGTTTCTGCTTTTGTTTTGGTCGTTTTGACTATTTGCTGCTACTTCTGTGGTCTGATGCCACACACTTTTCATGCCCCTTAAAAGTGCACAAAATGCACAAAAATACAGTTAATTAGCTAATTTCAGTCCTTCTGGTGACAGTTAATTTCCAACCTAGTGTTCATGAGTGTGACTGACTCTTGGGTTCTTGTTTTGTTTTGTCAGGCGGTCGGAGGAGGAAGTGGACATGGACAAAGTGACGGCCGCCATGGTGCTGACGAGCCTGTCCACCAGCCCGCTGGTCAGGAGTCCCCCAGTTAAAGTCAGTGGTGAGTACAGTGTGGAAATGTCACATATGATCTTTACGTTTCGTGTCTGGATCCTTTTTCTGTGACAAATAAGGCAGAAACTCAACCAGACACCAAAGAAACCGCTCTACGTCCAGCCAGTCATTGGTACTTTCTGCTTCCTCTGTGCCGTTATCTGGCGCCTGCACGTGGAAGCTCGGCCTGATGGATGAGCACACCCTGCTGTGCTGCAGGACGGCCTCGTCAATGACCTGCACACACACTCTGGATCCCTGCCACGCGACATGGCAGCAACACTGCAATCACTTACGTTCATTTAGATTCGTTACTGAGCGTCTGCCGCTGGCCGACTGTCCCTTCAGCTGAGCCGACGCGCTGAACGCATATCACAGACATCAATCAGGCAGAAACTGGATTTTAGATGGCAGCTGTACGGCTGTTAGTTAAAGCTGTCACACAGTGATCGCTGCTACACTGCAAAAACTGAGGAATATTTAGGAATATTTGTCTTATTTCTAGTTAAAATTTCTCATTTTTAGTCAAAAAATCTCATTACACTTAAAACAAGAGTCATTATCAGAAAAATAACTTTTTCCACCTGTTTCAAGTAGGGCTGTTCGATTTTGCCCAAAAATAAAATCTCGATTTTTTTCTCTCAAAATCCAATTTTTGATTACGATTACGATTATTTTGTGAATTGACAAAAGGCAAAGAAATTATTTCAAATATGCTGTTTTTTTATTGAACATTTGCCCCATTGGGCTTTAAGTGCAAACTTTGCTCTTATTAAACCAAAAATGAATGAATAAAGTGCAAAACTCTGTAAAATAAGTTGAAAAAAAGTTTTAAAAAATAGAATAAAATATAAAGTTTTATCTCTGAAAAAAAAAATCAAACATACAGTAAGTTATATTTCCAATTAAATAAAACAAGACATTTTCTAATTAAACTAAACTGGGTCTTTGCATGCTAAATAATAATGCAACCCATGAAGGAGGTAGAGGTGTGTAATGTCAGTCATTACATTTGCTATTCACTTTTGCAAGTTTTTTGCAAGGAACACGAGCCGGTCTACGGCATCTGGCTTGAGGGATGCCCGGTGGCATGTTACAACGCCCCCTCCTACACTAAAGAGCCTCTCCGATGGGGCACTTGTCGCAGGTATTGAGAGGTATTTCCATCAATCATTAATATGGTATCAATCATTAATATGTGTGCAGACAAGGTTTTAAAAAAATAAATAAATAAAAAAAAAAAATCGATTTTACGATTTTCACATTTTAACATTGTTCTAATTACATAATTACGATTTAAAATCGATTAATTGAACAGCCCTAGTTTCAAGTACATTTTCACTTGAAATAAGTAGAAAAATCTGCCAGTGGGACAAGATTTATCTTCTCATTACATGCAAAAAAATCTTGTTCCACTGGCAGATTTTAAGGAATTTTAAGGAAAATATACTTGAAACAGGTGAAAATTGTGTTTTTTTTTCCAGTGATGAGTCTTGTTTTAAATGTAATGAGATTTTTTTGACTAAAAGTGAGACATTTTAACTAGAAATAAGAAACAAATATTCTTAAGATTTTGAGTTTTTGCAGTGTACAGTACGTGCATGTTCGAGATTACACTGTTTCACAGCAGCAAACGCTTCAAACTTTACTCACGGTAAACATTTGGAGACTGTTCAGACTGATGTTTCCAGTCACACAGACTCAGACTTCACAAAGGGAAATCTCTTTGTGGTGATATTTAGAAGGAAGAAACTTCTTTGATCTGTAGAAACAAGACGCTGTGAATCTCAGTGAAATCAAAGAGAAGGAACTTTTTTTTAGTTTCTGTCACAGTCAGCTGAGTTGCTGTTTTTACCTGAAGGTTGTGGCCCCATCGCCTCTAGAAACGCCTGAAATAGTTCATGTTCCAGACCAGATATCAGCACCACTCAAGGGGACAAAACTTATAACTTATAATTTTATATTTTAGATGCTGGTGCATATCCTGGTTTAGACTCATGTACAGGATATCTGTCAATGTTTCACAATATTGTCTTTGGTATCATTTTAAGCATTCATTCAAGCTAAGATGTGAATCTTTCTGACCAACATAGAGTTCACTGCAGCTCTTTAAACTATAAACACACATTTTTACACAATTTTCACCTAAATGATATACTATCTTTTAGCCCTGTGTCATCTAGGAACAACAGAGACACACAATACAAAAACTGGAATACTCACAGGACCATAAGGATTCAGGAAATGTATAATATACCAATACTATATCATTGTTACAGGTCTAAAATGTAATTTTCTGAAGGGGGTGGGTAACTTCATGAGCTGATAACTATGATACAGCTGCCACTCAGGAAGGGTTATCATACCAAAATATCATCTATAGACATAGATATTTTCAAAAATTATAAGTAAGTTTTGTCACCTTGAGTGGTGCTGACAAGTGAAATTTTGGGCTCTGGCCCCTGGACTAAAAGGTGCAAGTCGTGTTCTTACCTGTGTCTCGTCTCCACCTTTGTGTCCACAGAGGGTCTGGGCGGTTCCTGGATGGACAACGGCTCGGCCGTGCCCTTCACCCCGTCCAGCAACAGCTCCTCGGGGGGCTACTGGAGCTGGTCTGCTCCCAGCGACCAGTCCAACCCCTCCACGCCGTCCCCGCCGCTGTCGGCCGACACCTTCAAGCCCTTCCGCGTGCCCAGCCTGGGCGGCGTGGGCTCCGGCCCCGCGGGACCCGACGACCCCAGTCTGGACGAGCAGGACGGCAGCAGCCTCCTCTTTGACGAGCCCATCCCTCGCAAGCGCAAGGTGAACGTCTAAAGACCCCGGTCCGGGGGCACGGCGGTGCAGCTGGTAGTGCAGCCGACTCACAGCTACAAGGTCCCGGGTTCAACTCCCACCGGGGACTGTGGGTGGAGTCATGGGGGGAAATGACCTTTCTGTGTGGAGTTTGCATGTTCTCCCCGTGTTCCCTTGGGTAGCTAATGTGACGCCACGTTTACACATAGCCAGGTATGTATGGGATCAAATTAAAGCCATAAATATTTTGTATCTGTAAATAAACTTTGTACTTGTAGAAATATTTTGTTCGTGTGCAAAAAATATTTGTACTTGCAAAAAATATTTGTACTTGTAGAAATATTTTGTGCGTGTGCAAAACATATTTGTACTTGCAAAAAATATTTTTGCAAGTACAAATATTTTTTGCAAGTACAAATATTTTTTGCACACGAACATAATATTTCTACAAGTACAAAGTTTATTTACAGATACAAAATATTTATGGCATTAATTTGAGCCCATAGGTATTTACAAAAACGGACATTTCCACCTCTACGTTTTGAAAAATACCATCATTTACACGAACCTGCATAAATACGCTGTTAAGGTGCTATGAGCAGCCAAACTTACAGGGGGCAGTGTAACGAGAAGATAAAGTCATGCTAGCCAATCAGAATCCTGGAAATAAACGTCAACAAATGACACGAGTAACTTTTAAGTGTGACGTTAGAATATAAAACAGGTCAAATACAAGAAAATATTGACGGTGGCCAAACACATTGTAAACACAGGTCGCACACATGACGCTGGTGACGTTTCTGTCGCATAATGTGACGTTCTGAAGCCTAAATGTCCATTTTTCTCTGTTTACAAGCAAGCAAATCTCCAATTTGGACGGAGTTTTCAGAAATTATCGTTTTTGGTGACTTTGAGCTTCGTTTTCGTGTAAACGAACGGCCAAAACTCATGAAAACACCACAGTTTTTGCTACGTGGAAACGAGGCCTTAGCTACCCTCACAAAAACATGCAACAGTCCTGGGCTACACATGCCTCCTCTGGCCAGCCCAGGCACCTGATGGATCTGGCCGGAATAACGTGATCCCTCCAGAGAAGCTGTAAAAGAAGCGGCCTGCTCACTCCTCAGGTTAAGGAGGAGACTTGAGCTCAGTGTATGGCGGGAGGGAGGGAGCAATGCCCAGGAGCACTGGGTGATTAAAAACCAGAAAAAGACTGCGATAAAAAAAAAAAAAGACCCCGGTTCGGCTCCAGTCCAAGTCCAGTCTCTGAAAAACGAAATGGGACAAGACACTTTTACATGTGTTTAAATTCCACTTTTGCTCTTGACCCCGTTTGTGTGATTGAAACGATGAGGTTAATTGAAGATAAATAACATACACATTTGAGGTCATTTGAAGGGTTTTTTTATATTATTGTTAAACTTGGATTGTCCAGGACTCCCGTCCTCTGTGGGATCTGGATCTGATCCAGGACGTGTCCAACGCGACGGCCTCGTGCATCGTGTTTTCTTCCCCTCTTTTGTCTCTTATCCTCATAACGAATGTCCTCCCCAGACGTTCACCTTTCCATAATTTTATGTTTGTACTCCCCGGACGTTCACCTTCACACAGAGTCACTCCATTACACACATAATGATTTTAATACGTGTTACATCAAACACAAAGATACTTAAAGCCTCATGTCGCCCGTCGGAAGCAATAAATACTCTCTGGTGAGCTCGCACTTCACACTCGGCGGCGAAGGGCACGGGCAGCGAGGGGGACGGGGAGAGAGGAAGGTTACGCGTGAGAGAGGAGACGATGGTTTCAGAGAATCACAGGTTAGAAGAAGCGCGGCGGGGACATAAAGAGGTGCTGTGACGCCGTAAATGACGGCATTGGCTCTAACGGACGCACGCTGGAAGGGTTTCACGTGGCATTGTCTGCCTCTTCTCCCGGCAACACCACACCACTTGAAGCTCCCATTGAATTAACTGTGAAGTGTTTTTATTTAGTTCTGAGAGGGAGCGTGCGAACATGCTCAGCAACACACACACATGCTCAGCAACACACACACATGCTCAGCAACACACACACATGCTCAGCAACACACACACATGCTCAGCAACACACACACATGCTCAGCAACACAACAAAGCAAAAATTATGTAAAAATTTAAAATATTATCCAACAAAGTGTGTTCATATGAAATATCAAAAACAACAGCTCATTGACATTCAAGTTGGTTTGAGTAATATTTAAGTAATTTAGCTCGAATAAAACGATAAACATATATTAAATTATTGTTTTTTGTTCGTTTTTTTTTTTTTAAAGAAACATACATTTTCCTTTGCTGATTTATGTTAATCAGACATCAATCCAATAATAAAATACTCAACCAATGTCAAAAAGCCAAATTAATTAATCTGTCAATCGATCATTTGAGGGAATATTTAATAATATTTTGGGGAGCTTCGTCTAGCTTTGGGGCTCCCATCCCGGCCGCGTAGCGCCACACTGCAAAAACTCAAAATCTTACCAGGAATATTTGTCTTATTTCTAGTTAAAATGTCTCATTTTTAGTAAAAAAAATCTCATTACACTTAAAACAAGAGTCATTACCAGAAAAATAACTTATTTGGCAATTTTCACCTGTTTCAAGTAAATTGTCACTTGAAATAAGTAGAAAAATTTGCGAGTGGGACAAGATTTATCTTCTCATTACAAGCAAAAAAATCTTGTTCCACTGGCAGATTTATCTACTTATTTTAAGTGAAATTCTACTTGAAACAGGTGAAAATTGTTGTTTTTTCCAGTTGTTTTAAGTGTAATGAGATTTTTTTCTTAGAAATGAGACAAATATTCTTGTATTCTTGTAGTTTTTGCAGTGCATGTATAAGATGAAACGAGACCACAGAGCTGCAGTGGACGTCGCAGCACTAAGAACACAACTTAATTAATCCCCACTCAAGGCTCCTCGGATCATTTTGAAGAGTTCTGGCGTTGCAGCAGAGTAATCTGTACGACTGTTAACGTGCAGCGTCGAGAGACGAGCTGCAGCTCTAAAACTCTGCTGATGTGAAGCAACGCGGTTAAATACGTCACAGTAAAACCTGGACATGTTTCAGATTCTGCTTATAAACTCCAGACAGATGATTCACTAATCAAGTGTGTAGAAGTTTAATTTAGTGGACTTTCAGAGCTTTTTTTAGACCCCAAAGTTCCTACTTTAGAGAGCAATATCTCACCTCCACAATAATATCCTTCTATGAAGCCGTCTTCAGTCACTGATGCTGATGCACATTCTCACCCCCAAAATCTGTGCTTAAGATTTTAAAAAACGCCTCAGTAAAATTGGTCGTATCGTTAAATTTGCATAATTGTGTTCTGGATGATTAGAAAGTGGAGTGAACCTCTCAGGGAGATTACACACACGTGTCTGTGGTGTCAGGGGTGATGTTTGTAGATAAGAGAGGTCACATCCTCATCATTTTTCTCCCCTCTGTCATAAAGGAAGGTGATTATGTTTTAATTGGGGGAGATGCTGATCTGCCTGTCTGTTTCCTGCAGAACTCCATGAAGGTGATGTTCAAGTGCCTGTGGAAGAACTGCGGCAAGGTGCTGAGTACCACGGCCGGCATCCAGAGACACATCCGCACCATCCACCTGGGGTAGGACGCCTGAACACACGCTTCACGTCTAGGGCTGGGGATCAATTCAAATGTCAAGAATCGATTCGATTCCGATTCGTAAGATTCAGAATCGATTATCAAGATTTGATTCGATTCGATTCCGATATTGATTTGGGTTAGTGTTATTAAAACTGTTTTTTGAGCTGTTGCATGAATTATATGACTGTAGTTATGCAACATGTTAATACTAGTATTATATTGAGATTAAACAGCAAGTATTGGCAGCTAATGATGCTGTAAGGACCAATCAGCTCCCAGAATGCTGATAGAACTGTTTTCAGAAACATCATATGGGTCAGAATTACTAAACAGATCCAGGGCAGCAAACAGAGACGGATGAAATCGGTTTTATTTTTTCCCACATTCCGTTTTTATTTGTTCCATTTTCGGTCTATTTTGGTTTTTAATTTTTGAGCATTTGGTTTTTAGCATTTTTTTGCAAATGTAACCCCAAGACAGTATATAAAGTAATGAAATATAGACAATTTATGCAATTATAACCTAACACTTTAATGTTTTCATACCTTTAAACATATTTAAAGGCAAAAACATGGCACCAGTTATTCTCGTGTCCAACACAACATTCCTTTTTTGGGGATAAACAAAAAAAATAACCAAAAGTTGTAATGTAATGATGAAAAAAAAAAAATACATAAATAAATAAAAGAAAAGAAAAAGAAAAAAAAATCCCCCCCCAAAAAAAAAAATCGATCTTTAGACATATGAATCGATTTTTAGGAATTAATATGAGAATCGATTTAGAATTGGGAAATCGATTTTTTTCAACACAGGCCTATTCACGTCTCCATTGTTTGTAAAGTGTCCGTTAACACGCGTCCGTGTCCCCTGCCGTGTGCAGGCGCAACTGTGACTCCGACTGCAGCGACGGCGAGGAAGACTTCTACTACACGGAGATCAAGCTCAACACGGACTCGGTGGCCGACGGGCTGAGCAGCCTTTCCCCCGTGTCGCCCTCCGTCCTCTCTCCCCCACCTCCCCCCCCGTGCCCCCTGCCCCCCCTCAGCCAGCCGGACTCCCACCGGCCCCTGCAGCCGTCTGATGCCAGGGAGCCTCACGCCGGCGGGGCCACGCCGCTCAGCCGCTCCGCGCCCAGCGCGCTCTACCTCATCCACACAGACCACGCCTACCAGGTGAGTCTCCCTTCTGTTTACCTGTCAGCGAGCCGGGGAGCTGGGGGAGAGACAGTGACTGCGTTTACATGCAGTCAATAACCCTTTTAAAACCCGAATTTGCACGGCCATGTAAACACCAATAACCCCTTTGAATAACCTGAATTTGCTCATATTCAGGTTTTTAAAAACCTGAATATTACCCCTGGGTTACTCCTTTTAAAACCCGAATATTCGGTCATGTAAACGCCAAAAGGAATATCCCCATCAAACGGAACATGAATTTGTTTTCTGCGCATGCTCTGTTCACAAGGAATCTTGGTGTAAAGGCCAAAGAACAGTTCATAGTTTGTAACTGTTAACATGATTAAAAATGTGTTACTTAAGTTCAGGATATATAATTTCATATACATTATATGTGTTAAAAAGATACATTATTTGTTTTAGGATTACATAGAATAGTTAAAATGTAAAAGTATATAAGAATTCATGTGTTTATGTATGTGATTTGGAAGTTATTGATAAAAAGTGTACTTTAAGAGTTACCTTCACACCTGCCGTGGATTGCCTGTGGTGGATGAAGGAGATTCAGTCAGAGTTTGAGAGCTGTGGAAGCAAACGGTTTTTTATACCTCTCTCTTTTGCAATTAGTTACAAAAGGTATTTTTTGGCCAGCTTACTTTTCTTGCCAGTGGATTTACACTCTGGGAATGAGTAATAAAATGGAGATCCTTATTTTTGTTTTACTACAGCGTTTCTGGAGTGAACTTTTTTGATCCGTGTTGCTAGGCTAGCAACAAACACCACTTGTGGACGTAGCTTCTTGCTAACGATTGACTGGGGCAGAGCAAGCCATAAACAACTATCTCAAGTTCTAATTTAAACCTCTACACTTGGTCTTTTGAGTCCAGGAAGTTCTTATAAACACGGTGAAACACAAGACCAGGAGGAGACTAATCACTTTATAAATGTAATGAAGGATATGAACATTTTGGCATTTGTAGACGGTAGAAAGTAAGAAAGATAGCGAGATTTACAAGAAGGTGAGCGAAAAGTTGCGCGAAGCAGCATTTGTTTTGAATTTGGATACAGGAAAAAGAAGCGGAAATGACGGTAATTGCGTCATGACGTTCTCCGCGCGTCGCTTTTTTGATCGAGATATCCTAAATGATTAATTACCATGTAAACAGGGATAACCCTGTTTGCTCACGCATGTAAACGGAATATTCCGAATGTTTCAGTAACCGGAATATTAGCAATAACCCATGTTTTGACTGCATGTAAACGTGGTCAGTGTCTGTCCCCTCAGGCCACGGCTCCGGTGTGCATCCCGTCCTGCAACAGCAACACGAGCAGCTCGGCAGCCACCAGCTTCACCCCCACCAACAGCTCCAGCTTCAGCATCTCCTGGCAGTCGCCTCCTGTCACCTTCACCGGCAGCACGGTGAGAAACAGGCCAGACCTTCCTGGGGGGGGCGTCAGGTCCTCTGGGGTTTTGTGGCTGACTGGTCTGTGCTCTCTCCTCAGATGTCCCCCAGTAAAAGCCAGGGATTCGGCGAGCAGCGGTCCCAGACCATCGCAGTGCTTTCCTCCCCTCCCAGAGCCACCGCTGCCCTCAGGTACCCAAGCCTTTTATTAAAGAGGAAGGTGCATCTCCCACGTAACACGGAGTTTCATCCAGCACGTCCAGCGGTTTTCTGCACAAATGAAACCCTACTGAGACAATTCGGCCTTGTGTTTAGTTATCGTCTAACGGCGCTGCAGAAAGGCGCTTGTTTTCCTCCCCGGTGTGAAGAGTTGCTGCACCCTGGTGTTAGTTTCTGTCGTGGAGTGAAAGGAGAGACGGAGAAACAACTCTGTTGATTTTCTCATTTGGTTCTCAGCAGGAGTTCAAACTCACAAAATAATGTGTGTGTCCGTTCTCCGAGACACGAGTCACAGACAAACAACACTGCTGTCCACGCGTGCACGTCCCAGAGGGATGGGTGCTTTGATTTACTTTTTTCTTCATTTTTAATCTACATATCGGTGCCATGCGTGTTTAAAAGCATAATTTGCATTCTTCTGTGCCATTAAAGTTAATACGGTAAATTAGTTCTTTTTCCTTTTTTTTATGCTGATTTCTTACACGTTTGTTCTTTTCTCAGAGTTGGTATAACTGTTCATATTTATGGAGAAAAAAAAAGAGCTTTTTTGTTTTTTTCTTGACCACTAAAGAGCATTGCTTCAACTTGTGAGATTAAATCGACTTCGTGACTTTACAGTCTCGGAAAGGTCTTGGATGGGCATGAAGACGTTCCTACACTACACTCAAAAAACCAGGAATATTTTTCTTATTTCTAGTTAAAATGTCTAATTTTTAGTCAAAAAATCTCATTACACTTAAAACAAGACTCATCACTGGAAAAAAACAACAATATTCACCTGTTTCAAGTAAATTTTCACTTGAAATAAGTAGAAAAATCTGCCAGTGGGACAAGATTTATCTTCTCATTACAAGCAAAAAAAATCTTGTTCCACTGGCAGATTTTTCTACTTATTTCAAGTGAAAATTTACTTGAAACAGGTGAAAATTGTTGTTTTTTTCCAGTGATGAGTCTTGTTTTAAGTGTAATGATACTTTGGACTAAAAAGGAGACATTTTAACTAGAATTAAGACAAATATTCTTGTTAAGATTTTGAGTTTTTGCAGTGTAATGATCATTTAATTCCTCTGAGAACATGTGAACATATTTATTTACTTATCACTCTGAAGAATATGTGCAAATTTTTTTGCGGTTTCAGCACTTTCATCCGCGGGTTTTGAGGGTTTGATGCTCTTGAGGGGTTTTAACACAGAAAGGCGGTGTTTACGGCGTCCTCCACGACTACATTTGTCTTCTCTTTCTCCAGTCGGAAGGTGCGCGGCGAGGGCAAGAAGTGCCGCAAGGTGTACGGGATGGAGAACCGCGACATGTGGTGCACGGCCTGCCGCTGGAAGAAGGCCTGCCAGAGATTCACTGACTGATCGCACCGAGCAGCGCGACGCCACGCCATCAGGCCCCAGAGGGAGGAAGGACGGGGCGTCTTTGTGCATGTATTTCTTTTTCTACGGCTCCAAATCGCAACTGTCCGTGGAGCTCTGGCTCTGCCCGTGACCCCACTGACCCACGCCAGCGGCCCAAGCAACGGGGGGGGGGGCGTCAGAGTGGTCGCGTCATCGCCGTCCAGGATTTCCACGACGGCCTTGCCATTCCCTCTTCCCCACTAGTGGGAAGTCCCAGTGCAGCTAAACGGTGTAAAAACAAGAGATCTAAAGATTTCTGCAGGTTTTTCAGTTTTTTTAATGTTTGCTTTCGTGTTGCATCTTTCTATGTTTTGTACAGCTCTGGATTCTAAACGGAAAGTATCGTCACTAAAGGCATCTCGAGAGAAAAAAGCCAAGAGATTTTATATATGCGTTTCATCCAAAAGATTATAAAGAAAGGCTTTCCTTTTTTTTTCATCAATAAGAATAATGGGCCTATTTGGTGAAGAACCGGGAGGTTTTTTTTTGTCTGTATTATTTTTTCTTTATTAATCCGTTTCTGGACATTTTGAGGCGATCTGGCGTCCCAGCCTCCGCCGGTCCCCCCGGCGCTCCTCGCTGCCCCGCAGGAACTTTGGACCGGCTGACGGGACAGAGGAACGCCAGGTGAACGATCAATGCAAAAAAAAAAAGGACAGACACAGATGGACCGTAAAGCATCACGATGCAGCAGCATTCACACACATACACACACACACACACACACACACACACACACACACACACACACACACACACACACACGACAGCTGATCAACACATCTGGATCCAGTTCATTCATCTTTATTTCAGGGATGAGATTCTGAAGAAAGCAAAAACCAGCAGCTCAAACCTGGGTTTACTTCCGCAGCGCTAACTCCGCTGCTTCCTGGTTTACAGACGAGAACCCGCTGAAGACTTCCCTGACCGGGAACACTTCGGGGTCACACACAGACGTTAAACAGCCCCCCTCCTCCTCCTCCGGTCATTTTTACCCCTTTCCAAGGAGAAAAATGAAAATCAACTTTCCTGACGATGAGCTGAAGGAGGAGGGAGGAGGGTTGACAACCAAAACTGCTCCACTGATCTTGTCATCTTTGGAAACTGACATGATTTCTGTTTCCCACTTTGTCTACTAGGTGTCCAATTTACCCGACTACTAGAAGAAGTGAGCTAAAAAAAACTAACTGAAAGCTATATATTAACCCCTGAAGATGTAGCCACGCCTCCTTTTTTGAAGCCTTCTTTATGAGAGCAGTTCTGGGAGCTTTTTTATTTTATTTTTGTCGTCTAAAGTGCACTGCCCGCATCATTTACTGGCAACGTGCGAGCAATGGACCTTCTTAAGAGTCTTTTTTTAACTTTGTTTTGTTTGGTCATTTGAATGTGCTCTTTTTAATCTCATTCTCTCAAAGGCAGGATGCAAAATCACACGTTACATATATATATATATATATATATATATATAAAAAATAGTTTGCAAATGAGGGAATACTCCTGTCGGCTCAGGCTGCAAACTATCTGCTTTCAGTGTTGAGGAGCGAAACAGCTGCGTTGAAGTTAAGACATATTTCCTTTACGTTGCATAATTGTTTAAATGCATCCTGTATTCTTAGTTTTCTGCATGCCCACAACCATTATAGCCATTATAGTCATTGTTTTTTTGTTTTGGTACCCCAACACCAGCTAATAAACTCAGCTATTCACCATTTGAACATATGACACATCTCATATCCTCTGTGTGTACAGAGTCATCTCCTCTGAGCTGCTGACGTGTCCGTGGCCGGTTCTGGGGGTCTAACTCTGCCAGCGTTAGAGCTGCACCGGTCGCAAGCGTGATGCTGCACCAGGAAATGATGTTCATAGAAGTTTAAACTTAGAAGGAGCCTTAAAGTCAAGTCGGTTCGGCAAGAGATATTTAGATTGTGTCGACAGGAATTTTCCCTTGAACAATGTGAAAGTATTATTACGAAAGGACACGTCTATGTGCATAAAGAAAAGGAAAAGTGTTTAAAATCAAAGCAACAAAGACCTTGAAGGTATTTGCTGATTATAGATACAAATTATAGATAAAAATATATATAAATAAACAAATCTATAGATATGAAATCCGTCTGAGGTGTAACCTGCAGACTCCCGCAGCTGCAGCTCAGAGCTCCAGCTGATTAAAAGCTTTATCTGCTTGTGTCACGCAGACCCTCCTGTAATCGGTTTGATTGACAGGTCCGTGTGTTTGCACCGATGTGCAAACACACATTTGTGTGTGTGTGGGCGTGGACGTAAACGTGCAGCCTGCTCGCCTGTCCCGACTCCGGAGCATCACTGTTGTTCTTCCCAACACGTTTACACATCTTCACCTGGAGGCCTGAGGCGTCTCAGGGCTCTGCCGCTCCAAGGTGTTTGTTTTGGTCCTCTTTCCATCGTTGTACTTTCATATTCTCCTCCGCTGGTGTCTGTAAAAGTGGCGTCGGAGGCAGCCGGGAGTCCGTCCTCAAACACGTCCCCACGCTCACGGAGGTCGAGACCGGACAGTAGAAATGGCAGCTAATTTTTTAGGAGAAGTTATTTTCTGGCACTTTGTTGATGGTTTAGAGATGAGGTGATGTGACCCCATCATTCAGGGTTCATCACCGGGATGTCTGCTGCCGTGTTTCCCCAATTCTCTCTGGGAATGCACTGCAAAAACTCAAAATCTTACCAGGAATATTTGTCTTATTTCTAGTTAGACAACATTTTTTGTAAAAAAATCTCATTACACTTAAAACAAGAGTCATTACTAGAAAAATAACTTATTTGACAATTTTCACCTGTTTCAAGTAAATTTTCACTTGAAATAAGTAGAAAAATCTGCCAGTGGGACAAGATTTATCTTCTCATTACAAGCAAAAAAAATCTTGTTCCACTGGCAGATTTTTCTACTTATTTTAAGTGAAAATCTACTTGAAACAGGTGAAAATTGTAGTTTTTTTCCAGTCATGAGTCTTGTTTTAAGTGTAATGAGATTTTTTGACTAAAAATTAGACATTTTAACTAGAAATAAGACAAATATTCTTGTTAAGATTTTGAGTTTTTGCAGTGTGCTGGGATTTGTGTTTGTGGCATGACTCCGGTGACGTGGTGGCCTCGGCGGTGCTTCACATACGTCCACCAGCAAGTAAAAACACCAATCCTCCAGCCCACCCAAGTGTCACAAGTTAGTGTCACTTTGAAAGTCCATCGGCCTCCTGCTTAATCATCATCATAATCATCATCATCGTCACCATTGATGGTTTTGTTTGGTGATTTCCTCGTGTCATGGACCAATTTTAGGTCCAAACTGCAACGTTTTAGTTTGAGTTTCCATTCAGGAATGGGTTACTTGCTTTGCCGCGAGTCTTCATCTGATCTGTTAATCTGAACACGTCCAAGACTCCTCAATAACAGCTCTGCAATGCAAGTATACTTTAAGTGTTTAAAGTTCAACAAAAGCTTTTGGGAGTCGGTGTGATGGATAAAGTATCTGAAAGTGAAACTTTTAAGAAACATGTCGGACTATAATCATACTCTGATCAGTGGGAGTGGTTTGTGGTCTGACTTTACCAGACGGTTTTGAGAAAATCTGTTCTGTTTTGATTTCTGAATGGCTCTGAGCCAAAGGCTCGTGGACACAAATGAAAGCCTGCAGCCAATCAGACAAAAGGAGTTAAATGGTTTGAGTTGGAGGAAACAGTTGCACATCTCTTGTAAACACATGTAACTCAACAAAATAACCTGAAGTTTAGTAGCAGAGCACTTACAATGATGAAAACCACGTGAAACAATCAAAAAATCTCCGCATGGAGAAAAGAAAAGGATTTGCTTGAGCGATGTCTTTAACCTGAGACGAGCCCCCCTGCCGTTTTTCCTCCACCTTGCTGTTTGAACAACATAAAAGACACGGTTGCGTCTCTGAGACGTGAAACTTCAGAAGACCGTGTTGCAGAGACGTCTGGGTTGCTGGATCATTTACTCTCCGCAGACGAGGATCATAATGCTCATTATCTCACTCCCCAATCGATGCCTCCTGATCTGTCCCTCCCACTAATTAATGCTGAAACGATCTCTGAGCCCTGACAGAGGGATGGAGGGAGCGGGGCGGATAAACCAGACCCCTTTTCTTTTAAATGGAGCGGCTGTCTTTTGTTCTCCGGCGTGTTTACGCCGGCGCGGGCTGTTAAAGGGCTGACCTGTGATTTATGCGCAGCATAAAACAATATTGCATCACTCTGCTCCCGGATGGCGTGGAAACCATCCCTCACCGGCTACCCGGGCTCTCCACGCGTCTGCCGTGGGCAGTGATGCTTTAACGGCGGTTCACGGGTCGACAGTTTCATCAGCGCTCCTGGTTTATGTACCTGATCAATGCTTCATACGTGACGGGGGGAGGACTCTTCATGTACCCTCCGTCACACACTTGCAGGTCAACGCAGCACTCAGGACTACAAATGAAGCTGCGGCTCAGAGTATCTCAGCATCAGCGTGACATCACTAACTCTGCCCCCGTGTTTTATCCAGACCCGTCAGCAGCAGAGCCACGGCTTGTGCCTTTAGGACGCTGCCTGCAGCTCCGAGGCTGCTGGGTAGCCGCCCCCTCCCTCCCTCAGACCTCCGTAGGGGGCGCTCTGTGGGACCAGTCAGTCACGTTCATGGTCACGCCATGAGTGCAAGGAGGAGTAGGAGTGTCCAGACCCCATAGACATATATACGTAGACGCCGTATCGAGTGGTTTTGCCTGCTGCTGCAATAAGTCAACGTCGTCGCCATATTGGATGTGGCAAGACTGCGCTGTAAACTAATACAAGTAAATTGATTTATTTTCATAAAGCGCCTTTCTACAAAGAAATTTACGTTTAACGTCTCATTTATTCATTCACACGCGCACTAATATACTTGGGAAACAGTTAGGCACCAAATATAATATATTTATTTATTTTCCCAGATGGCAAAAATAATAACTTTATTGATACCACATAGGAGTAATTCATGTTATATCAGCTATAGAGAACAAGGTAGTGCCGAAAAACAATATATATCCCCCCTCACAAAAATAAGAGAAAAAGAGAAACATATTTTCTCATCAACAAAACAAATAAAAAAAATTTCAAATAACAAAATAACATATTTGAACCATTTTTCAGACAAAATAACTGAAAAAATCTGAAAAATGGTTAATAATACATTTTTTTACATTTTATTTATATAGCGCTTTTCTGGGCACTCAAAGACGCTTTACATTAAAACAAAACACATAATACAAATTACAATTACACAGGACAGTACAAAAGGACACAACATGAGACAGGACATTAATCACACATTAAAAGCAGTTCTGTAAAGGTGAGTTTTGAGGTTCAAATATGTTATTTTGTTACTTGAAAAATTTTAAATATGTTTATGTAAAATATGCTTTGTTGATGAGAAAATATGTTTCTCTATTTTTCTTATAACACGAATTATTCCTATGTGGGATCAATAAAGTTCTTATTTTTGCCATCTGAGAAAATTAAATATATTTGGTGCCTAACTGTTTCCCAATTATATTAGTGCGTGTGTGAATTAATAAATGAGACATAAAACGTAAATGTATTTGTAGAAAGGCGCTTTATGAAAATAAGTCCATTTACTTGTATTAGTTTACAGTGCAGTCTTGCCACATCCAATATGGCGGCGACGTTGACGTATCACAGCAGCGCTTGATGGGGCATCTACGTATATATGTCTATGTCCAGACCCTACTGACCGTTGCTATGGCTACCGTGCAGCCCGGTGAAGCGTCTCTGCCAGCACAGGTGTAGGAACAGGAACAGGCGGGGCTCGGCCTCCGTTCATCCACAAGGAGGACGGTTAAAACACTAATGATTAGACGGAAGTCCTTCCTCCACCCTCCTCGTGCGTGGGGGAGCCTGAATGTGCCTTGCAGATGGTGGAGTTTGACCAGGCGGGTGGAGGCTCCGGACCGGCCGCTGTGCTACGTCTCTGGTGCTGACCGGTCCGAGCTCTGCCCTCCGTCCTCTCTAAACCTGGCTTTTGTGATACGAACAAGCTTCTGGGGGAGTGGCGTTCCGGAGGCCCATTTGGCTCCTTCTCTGCTCCAGAAAGATGCTGAAAGATCAGAGGGACTTTTCTACTTTTTTGCTGTAACTTGTAAACTGTTTTTTGATCCAAAACTGTTTGGATTTGTTGGTGTTTGAGTCTATGGTGTGTTACCCCCACCCCCCTTCTTTGTTTTCCCAAACATGGCTCCTCTCTCTCTCTCTTCCCCCCTTTTATACAAGGGCTTGTAGATAAACTGTGTCCGCGTGAGGAATCTCTGTCGTGGTGCAGCCTACAAATGTTTGGGAAATCAAGGAAGCCTCGTCCAGTAATCTAGCCTGTGAAACAGCCGGCGCGATGGTCCGTTTTTAGCGTGGAGCTGCTGAGTGGTTTCCACAGGAACCCGAGGAGACGCCACTTGCTTTCTGCGTGAAGGTGGATGAATATTGATGAGTTCAAACAGACAAACAAAGACAAAACAACCTCGTCCGCCTGAACTCTTCCATTGGCTTCAATCGCTGAGCGTCCAATTGGCTGAAGGCTCATTATTTCAAGAGTACTTGGGGCGCAGCTCCTCCAGGTTTTACCTGAATATGCAACAGAGGGGTGACCCCCCCCCCACCTCTCTCTCCGTAACGGGCTCATCTCGTCGGCTGTTCCGTCTGATTACAATCATGTAAAACCTCAAGAACTCAATGACTGTCAGACTGGATTTTTACACTTTTTTCAAGCCGTATATGAATACTGCTCTGGTCTACCTGTGTTTTTAAAGCTGCATGTGCATGCAAACAAGGAAGTTGTTGACTTTATATAAATGTGCTCTATTTGTGCCCACGGGGGGGGATGCGGCGCCTTTGCTGCACACCTCGCGACTGGTGTGGCGGCAGCAGAGGTCACGGCCAACAGCCCGGTGGCGGGTTTGAGGGGGGTCTGGTTGCATCGTTTCACACAGCTTCACCTTGACGGTTTGATCCACAGTTCATGGTTCCAGCCTACAGAGCAGGGGTCGGCAACCCGCGGCTCTAGAGCCGCATGCGGCTCTTTAGCGCCACCCTAGTGGCTCCTGGAGCTTGTTCAAAAATTTTTGAATATGGAAATAGATGGGGAAGGGAAATATATTTTTTGTTTTAATATGTTTTCTGTAGGAGGACAAACATGACACAAACATTCTGAACGTTTTCCAATGCTGCAAAAATGTCTAGAATAAATATTACATTTCAAGATTTCTGTTAACCAAGATTTGTACAGAAGAGTATCAGGGCCATGCAGGAGAAAAAATACTGGACAGGGGAAGATTTTTTTTTATTGTGCACTTCGAGAAAAAAGTCAAAATGTCGAGAAAAAAGTCAAAATTTTGAGAAAAAAAGCCGAAATGATGAGAAAAAAGTTGAAATTTCGAGATTAATTTTGAAATAAAATTTCGAGAAAAAAGTCCTGCATGGCCCTGATACGCTTCTGTAGAGGATTCAACGTTTCTTGGAGCTAATCATTTGCATTCATTGCCTGAATGTTTGCTCTGTAGCGAGAAGTTGTCCAATAACAAAAAGAGTCATGTGTAAAGACATTAGCAGCTACATTTGCAGCCGAGGACCCAGTTAATATACTGTAGATGTGCAGCATGTGCTGCCTTCATTCTAAGACATATTTGTTTTTGGTCCAATATGGCTCTTTCCACATTTTGGGTTGCCGACCCCTGCTCCAGAGGAACCAACTGACTTCAGCCTCCAGAGGAGTCTGTGATCACTAACTCGTCCACCTTAAAACATGCTCACGCTGCGATTACTCCACATCCACCGGGACATTTCAGCTGGAGACAGAGAGAGAGAGAGAGAGAGAGAGAGAGAGAGAGAGAGAGATGGCCAGCGAACACGGGGATTACGCCTCTCCGGGTGCACAGATTTAGTCTTTCCTCCCTCACGTGATCGGCTCCGTGTGTTGCTTTATCTTCAGTCCTTCTAAAGCCTCTAAATGTAAATGTTTAATGTGTCTCTGGACTGTACACTAAATAGTAGTCGCAATCTATTGTCCTCCTCCAGATCTGCTCAGTGCATCAGGTGGCCCAGCGGGGTTGTTGCAGAATGTCAAACCTTATCTGACATCAAACAGGGAGAGGAAGAAAATAGGCAGAGGGGGGGAGAGGGGGGGGGTCGTCTCTGTGCCGAGGTGCTCAGGTTGTCGTTTCATGACCAGGGTCGGCTCTTCAACATCAGCTGCATATCTGCTAATATGATGCTGAACACTCCCTCAGCATGCAGACCAAGGCCTCTGCAGTGGTAGATCCATCTTGCTCAGTCAGACTCATTTGCTTCACAGCTGCAGGAGCGGGTTTTCCTAACGCTTCTCCCCCGTAAATGGATGCTCCTTTCATTTTCCTGTGGTTGACAACCAGCCTGTAAACTGCGGCTGGTCGTCAGTCACCAGGAGCGACGGTGTGTTGATGGAGAGGGGCAGCTGCTGTTGTTGTTGCTGTGCAGCCGTCGGTTCAGATGGAGCCGCTTCCCTCCCGACTCGTGCAGCATTTATCATCCGTGCTGCGTCGCCAACCACGTGGGATTAATTAAGCAATAAACTGCAATTTATGTCAGCTGCAAACGGTCGTCGCCCAGACTTCCAGGCAGCTTTTCTCCCCGCGCAATCATGTATGTATTGATGTTTGGTGTCCCGGACCCCCCCCCCACACACACACACACACACACACACACACACACACACACACACACACACACACACACACACACACACACACACACATAAACACACACACACATAAACACAAGCACACGTCACGTGGGCCCTCACTGCCCGACATACGTCCCTGTGGCTGCAGGTCCCGTATGGGCAGAAATATGTGGCACTAGAAACTGAATTTGAATAATTTATATTTGAATTTGAATTGCTCAACTTGAATAATTGCATTAAAAAACTGAATCTGAATCACATAATTTGAACTTGTATTGTTTAATTTCAATCATTGCATTGAAAAACTGAATCTACATTCAGTTCTCACAATTCAAATTCAGTTCTTGCAATTCAATTTCAATTTTACTGTGCCAGACATCCGGGTCTTCCGGAGGAAGAGCAATCGAGTGCAGATACAAAGCAGAAATGTTTCTACAAAACGGCAAGACACTTTTTACACAGAATGGAGAAAACGCAATAGGTTTTGAAATATCTAGCTCCCATTGGTGGTTTACATCGTTGAAAGAAAATAGAGGTTATAGTAGGCTACGTGAAAAGGAGTTCTTTGTATCTGCACTCGATTGCTGTTCCTGCGGAAGAACCGGAAACTGAATTTGAATTGTGAGAACTGAATGTAGATTCAGTTTTTCAATGCAATGATTCAAATTAAACAATACAAATTCAAATTATGTGATTCAGATTCAGGTTTTTAATGCAATTATTCAAGTTGAGCAATTCAAATTCAAATATAAATGATTCAAATTCATTTTTTAGTGGCACATATTTCTGCCCATAGTCCTGTCCTGTGATGGGGATGTGGAGGCCTGACCGCCCGAGGTAGTTTCCATCTGCTCAGTGAGGCACTTACACTTTCCTCCCGTGTGTCTCGGTGCTTGTGTGTGTGTGTGTGTGTGTGTGTGTGTGTGTGTGTGTGCAGTCGTGGTTGAACTGCCGCGCGGCCCTCGTATCTGCTGCGCGTCGCCGTCACCGCGGACACGAGCTTCTGCAGAGCATCACCCTCCATTAGAAATGAAACACAGGGGTCACATTGCATCTGGTGTTGATGATGCCGTGGTTGTGCTTTTTTTTTGGGCGGGGGGGGGGCTCTAGCCTTCCTGTAAATATGTCGGCGGCTTCAGGTAGCGTTTGACCTCAGAGACGATGGTGAATGTGGGACATGACCCAGCTACCCGCTACCCGGGCGGGTGTTTGTTAGAAGCTGGCAGGTCGACGAGGAGGAGGAGGTGGTGACGTCATGCCTGATACAAAGATTTATATGAAGCACGATGAAGTGTGATTTTATATTTTTTACAGGTTTCAGTTGTTGGTCCACCGGGCTCTGGTGGTTCTGTGTTTTCTAGTCCTTCATCTGCAGCTCTGGCTAAAACTCACTTCTGTACGCGCGCTCTTTCAGGGTCCTCTTTCCCAAAGTCTTATTGTACAGTTAGAAGTTATAACGGTTTGGAGAGAGGAAATACAGAGGTGTGAGGAGCTCATGTAGCACAAGGTTCCCCCTCCCCGGCCTGGATCCGGACCAACGTGGTCCTCAACAGGTCGTTTTTAGGGGAAACGAAGGCGCTCCAGCCTTTATTTACGCTCACACGTGGATGCTTTTAAACTTTTTTTTAGTTCTCACATGAGCCAAACTTGACCTGGACAAGTTGATCAACTGGACTGGTGGGAAAGACAAATGGGAGGGTTATTAGCCGTGTTAGAACGGCAAATGAGATACTCTGTGTTTTATTTCAACACACATTAACGTGTGGGTCAGATGCAGTCGCACGGCTCGGAGCAGCTTCACACAATGATCTGTTTCACCTCAGCAGGACATTGTTTTCGCCCTCTTTGGGGATTTCTGGGTTTATTCTGAGTTGTTTTAGCCTACTGGACCTCACACACACACGCAAAGCCATGTTTGAACTGAATGTTCTCCTTCTGCACATTTAAACTGGACCGCTTCTCCATGTTACACACGAGCAGTCGTCAGTGTCTCAGACCGAGTCTGTAGGGGACCTTTATTAACGTAACACACCAGGAACTTGCAATATGTATCTGCTCTTTCACAAAAATGTAAACTCTATTGCACCAATGATGTTTTCTTATATTCTTTTTTCACAATATTAAATGAATTCTATCGATATATGATGATCTTTCTCACACGAGAAGGATCACGCTGACTGTTACCTGTAATTTTTCTTTTCTGATCTGTGTGTAGAAACTGCCACTGTTCTCGTTGTAAATGGTGTTTATTGACTATTTGCGTTTTGGTGCTGTTGTTGTTTGACTCGATGTTTGGTTTTAGACCTGGTGCAGAGTCGTCTGTTTAACTGGGAGGTTCTGCAGCATCTGGTGATAACTGAATAAAGATTTTTTGGCAGCTGTTTGTTAAACTGTTGTCAGTGGTGATTTTTTTTCTTTGCCCATCACCGCTTAGCTCAAGCTATCTTTTTCTCTGCTGTAACTAAACTAAGACATCTATCTTTACCAGTTAAATGCATCAGTAATCTGGGTATAAAATGACTATAAATATTTCCACTTTTCTATAACTAAAATATCTGAATTATTCCTCCTCACAGCTTCTTCCCATATCCATGATGTATTATTGATGACATGCATACAAATGTTGGATCATATCATATTTGTAATTCTGGTACATTTGCTACAAATTTTAAACTTGTGAAACACTTGTTATATAAAAGGTTCCCACCCCTGAAACTTTAAAATTAAATCCCAACACTAAGACGAAACGATTAAGATATGTCTTTGGAAATTAACCGAACAGGCTCCTGTTCGTATTAGTAAGAAAAGTGATCCTGGAGCTCAGTTTGTAGATCCGCTGAATTAAAAAGCCAACACTTGTTAGTGAGTCAGCAGTACAGGACTGTCTCAGAAAATAAGAATATTTTGATAAAGTCCTTTATTTTCTGTAATGCAAAAATGTCATACATTCTGGATTAATTACAAATCAACTGAAATATTGCAAGCCTTTTATTATTTTAATATTGCTGATCATGGCTTACAGTTTAAGAAAACTCAAATATCCTATCTAAAAAAATGTGAATATTCTGGGAATCTTAATCTTAAACTGTAAACCATAATCAGCAATATTAAAATAATAGGCTTGCAATATTTCAGTTGAATTGTAATGAATCCAGAATGTATGACTTTTTTTTTTTTTTTTTTTTTTTTTTTAAATTGCATTACAGAAAATAAAGAACTTTATCACAATATTCTAAAATATTCTAATTTTCTGAGACAGTCCTGTAAGCAGCCTTGGCTCCAACCAGTCTGCTCTGGACTGACTGAAATAAATACAATAAGAGTAAAATAAAGCCATCAAGTTTAGTGGCACTTCTAGACTTGGCTGCCCTCTTGTGTTCAGACGAGGCAGCGCAGCTGAATTACATTATTGAGTCTTCCCACACAAACAAGACCAGAATGAAACCCCCACCCTTCCAAAAACAAAGTGGTCTGAGTCAGGTGGCTTCAAAAGTATTTTTATTAAGAGTACATTTTCTCTCTGTGGTTCCATTACAGAACAAAAACGTGCTGAATTCATGACTCCCAATAAGCCCCTCACAGCTGAAATACAACACGTTCTCTCAGCGCGGAGGGTCATGGCTAGAAAGACCGTTCCATGAAGACAACATACTTCATTACTGTTGGTCCGAGACTACAAGCCCCTGCTCGTGGTCGGGAGGAGGCTTTTCTTCCTCAGTACCAGGTAGTGCTTCACCCGGCAGAGGCTTTCAAAATGTGTCAAATCCCTTCAACCAACGCTTTGTTTAGCTTCATCTGTTGTGTTCAGATTGGCGCTTTGAGGTTTCAGTAGGGATGGACCTGTTCAGTAGTTTAACAGCTTCTAGGATATAATCAATATAAAGCCAACAACAGATAGGAGCTTCGCTGAAGACGCGACTGATCCGACTTCGGTTTAACACATAAAACAGTCTTAGCGTGATAGCAGCATGTTTATTCAGCACTGGAAGTAAGTTGCCACTAATCCAACGATAGAAGCTGTTTTCATTGTTTAATATCTAAAAACTTAAGCATCAGTGTCCTAACTACCCTCTAGTGAGGCTTTTTCTTGCCATGCCTTTGTTTAATGTGTTACAGAGCGCGGGGAGGCGAGGTGTTGCCTCCCTCGCAGAAACAATGGGCGAGTGTTTAAATATTGACTCTGGCTGGCGGTGGAAGAGACACATTTATTTCACTCTCACCTCGGGTCAAGGCTGAACCTTGGCGCCATGTTTGCTCTGGCTGTTCTGCACATCTTTTGTTTTGTTTCTACTCTGGTCATCAAAGCGTGCAGAAAAAGGGGCGATATTGAGCTGAAATGTTGCTCCTACTTTAAAGTCCGAGGTTACACTCGCGAGACTGTATAAATTAACCCAAAGCTCCGAGCTTCCAATGCACACTGTTGCGTTTATATGACACAAAAAGGCAAACATTCATAGTTTGGAAACAGTGTTAAGACACCTTACTGGTTCTGTGCCGTCTCAATATTAGCACATGGATGTAAACGATAAACAGTTTGGCCGATAATCCGCAGTAAACCGACAACGGAGGCACAGAACATGTGTTTAATAACAATAACTCCGACATATAATTTAGATATATATGCAAACGCTGCTGATCTAGACACAAAGAAAATGTAAAGCGTAAATCCTTCTCTGAAAAAGCTTTTTCTTTTTTTTCTTTTATTTTTTAACATAATTGTGCAAGTTTCTACAGTCAAACCAGTATTCAGTTGATGAAGAAAAACTAGATTGGAGCATGTTTGGCGTCCGAGGCAGAGAAACGAGGAGTGCAAATCTTAAAATGGGAAGAAGAAGAAGAAGATACAACACGGTGAGGGGGGGGGGGGGATCTTTCACAATGAGCCTGAACACACGACCTGCACGAAACCACGTGTCTGAAGCCATCGGTGCTTTCAGCTTCCAAAAAGCCAACAATTGGGTGCACGTGTCAGAAGAAGCGATGGGACAATTAGATCACATGGAGGCTGGCGAGTCATTTGTTTCCAATAAAGGGCGACTGGCGCACAAGAGTTCAGGGCGGGGAGGGCGGGGGTTAGGGGGCACCGGGGTCAGACGAGGGAGGAGGGAGGTCAAGAGGGGTCAGGAGGCCTCAGTGCATCAGCGGGTCCTGGGTGGGGGGGTCGTCCGGCTGACTGCTCAAAGACTCGGCGGTCGGAGCGTCGCAGCCGTCCGGGTTCCTGTCGTCGCTGCCTTCACTGGCGGGGGGCGAGGGACTCATTTTGGTCTGGGGGAGGAGAAGAGACGAGGGAAAGTAATTAAATCATCTTTGACCTTGGAGGGAAAAACATCAGAAAATACCATTTTCTTTTTGGTAAAGGTAAAGAATATCGAACCCCAGACTTCTGTAAAAGCCTGTTTCATTCACGTTTAGGTCCACAACGCTGGACTTTTCCTGATGAGCATTCAGAAGATGATTTACGTCTCACTTTGGATTGTCAATTAAAATACGTTAAAAGTGCACAGAAGGGAAGAATTGTGCACGTGTCCAGATGGACAAACTTCCACCGTCAGCATGAGTCTGCAGAAGCCTGATGTCTGCTCCAACTTCGCTGATTAATAGATGGAGGCCTTCCCTCGACCAATTACCAACTAGCAGGTGATCAACTCTGGTAAGAGATGTTTTCTCACGACTACGAACCCGGCGTCACCATCGCACGCAGCTGCCTGCAGCGCCGCAATTACCATGAAATACCAGCCGATAAAAGGCAAGCGTGCGTTTGTTTATTATTAATGATGTGTATGAAGAACAAATCACATAAATCACACATTTATATATGCTTAGCTGATAAAATATTGATGAATTCAGGTCCCAGGATGCAGGCTCAACTTTACTCTTTGGAAAGTGACTTGCTCTAAATAAATCAAATGAAATGATAATTAAAAATACGGTAGATGCGTGGTCTGAGGTGTGTATGATTGTGCACACGTGTGCTACTCTGATATGTGCAGACCCCCCTGCAGGTTTACCATGTGGCCCCGAGTTACTGGATCATAAAAAAAAGCATAAAAAGTGCAGAATAATAGTGGGCGTCTGAGTCACAACAAGTCCACGTCAGGGTCACGGGCGCTTGCGTGCACACAACCCTGGGTTTTGACTACACGGCCTGAGTATTTGCAGCTGCACTTCATTCATCTTTTACCTTCAACGTCTCAACTCTCTCCTCCAGTGTCTTGAACGTTTGAGCGTTCCTGAGAGGGAAAAGAGAGACAGAATCAGACGGAGCTGAAATGACTGTAATGACCAGATATCAAAGTTTAGGAAAGCACACATACATGCACCTCCAACAGCAGAGAGGGTGGATGAAAGGCTGAAAGCAGGAGCTCTGCAGCCCTCCCTAAAGCGACCTGAATCTTTTCTTTTTCACTGATCATATCTAAATCGAAACATTGAAAAAAAGAGATGCAGGAACAAAGCAACTAAAGAAAAGTCAAATTACGTTGAGTTCTTACATAACTGTACCACAGTTCTGTCCAAATAATACATTATTCATTAATAATCTGCAGGGTTTTAGTTGCGGTATCACTCAAAACCAGATGTTGAAATAAAAGCAGAAGAAGAGGCTGCAGATGACTCCATCTCACTGAGAGCAATGATGTGCTCAGTGCACGACTTAGTCTTTACTTGTTTCTGAAGGCGGGAGTTTCCCCCTCCTGCAACGCATCAGTGCTCTTTTATCTCCGTATTTCTGTTGAGGTTTCTGTTAGAGCAACACTTGACAAAGCAGCGGCCTGGCTGAGCGAGATTATGAGAGCTGCGGCATCACAGCGAGCTGATAGCAGCTGTCGCTGGAGGAACGCGCTCACGTACAGTAGTCTACAGTATGAATAAAACTTCCCCTTTACTCTTGTACTGCTGCTTTATTCACTTCACCTCCGTCAAGTTGGACTCAACCAGTTCAGCTGCTCTTACCTTATGGCCGGCATGCTAGCCGAGTGTTGTATCGATTGTAAACTATCCGACAGCATGATGGAGGAAGAGGTGGGTGTTAGTATTCATGTCAGCATCAAAGCACAGTGGGCACATTAAAAACAACAAAAACAGATAAAAATCAGGCTCAGATGTGTGCACAGCATACAGTTTGGGGCTAAATTATTCTAAAAAGCGTAAAAAGTCCTATAAATCCAGCCTCATCCCATTAAGATGGACCGTGTATCATCACATAAGGTACATGCTAATCCTGAGTATTAAGGGTTAAGACCTGGTCGTAAGCAGCAAGACCCCGCTGACCCTCTGTGACCCCTCTCAGAGCGGTGTAAAACCACCACCCCCCCATCCTGGACACCACCCAGAGCTGCAGCTCATCTGTAAGGCTGCACTTCTCAGCACAGCGTGGCTTCCAGGGGGCTAATAATCTTGTTTGCAGCTCAACAATCCCGAGAGAGAGGAGGGGTATGACAGGGGAAAAGACAGATTAGGGCCTTTAGGGGGGTGGGGGCGGTTGGACAGTGTTCTCCGCCACACAGAGTACACCTATATGAGCTAATGGGTTTAAGTCCCCGGGAGACATGGACAGATGTATTTACTGCCACCTCATGTACATTTACTCATACAGTCACATTTTTTTTTATTTTGTTTTGTTGTTATTATTATCCAACATGGTCAAACCTTCTTGGCTGAAGTAAATTCCCCCAATAAAGAAGTCTTTCTAAATGGAAACAAGCAGACGTTGCACTAAGACTGTGCAGCAGATGAAACCGGGCGGTCACTTACTCAATCACAACATTTGCTGCATTATGAAACAGAAAATAGGACTAAACGGGTCCTAAACCAAACCAAGCAATTCATTCAGCAGGCAGGCATCGGTTTCACTTTTAAAACAATCAAGTTAAAGGGGACCTATTATGAAAAATATGTTTTTTCTTGCTTTAACATATATAAAGTGGTTTCCCCTCAGCCTGTCAACTCAGAGAAGGAGGAAAGCAACCAAATTCTGCAGTGTCTGTACAGCCGCCCGGATGAGCCATCCAGTGTGATGTGGCTTCCAAGAGCCGTTCAGATTCTGCTCCCTTTCGTTATGTAACCAAAATGCAATTTACATCGGTTGGCCTCCGATTCGTGAAACCACACATTCAAACTAACTCCGCCAGCCGGAGCTTCCGCCATTTTTTCGTAGCGGTGTATCGTGTCATTCAGGCAGCCAATCAGCACAGATCCTCATTATCATAGCCCCGCCCACTCAGAATCCTGCATAGATAATGAGGTTAGAGACTGGGAAGATAAAGACATGGTTTAGAGGCTGAATTTCTAATTTATTTAGCAAAAACAATCAAAAGCCTGTTTTTAAGACATTTAAGGCCCGTTTAAAATTGGTATTACATGCCATAATAGGTCCCCTTTAAGTTTTAAGAAAAAACTAGTGAGCCAACACAATGATGAACACCCTTGTCCCCTTGTTTCCATGCTGCTCTGCCGTTTGTCATCGTATCAATAAACAAATGAGGTGACGGATACACAACTACAGAAACACAATATTACACATCTACAAAATGTGATTTCAATTCAATCTGCAGCATTTTTGAGTAACGTTTAAAAGCTGTGGACACGCAAAAGTGGGTTAACAGTAGCAGACAGTGGCGACGTGCAAGAGAACCACACGGCACTGCAGCCTCGGGCAAAACATCTGGCGGGACCGGCTTCAAGTGTAGTAGAGTATTGCAAAGGGAAGCCGCAAATGCAAACCCCCCTTTACCTTTAAATGCACATGTTGACGTTGTCATGTCGACGTTGTCATGCCGACGTCTCCCATCTGACTCACCTGACATCGTCGAACTTCCGACTGATGGCCGAGCCCATGTTGGTGAAGGCTGCGGTGGCTTTCAGACCCGCCTGGGACAGAGTTTCAGATGTCCTTTTATAGCTGAGACCAGACAGAAGCAGGGAGAGAATATGAGAGAAGATATGTGTGTGATAAAGAGACTGAGGAATCAAATGCTCAACAGATGCATCCAGGCCCAAACTAAACTTCAATGTATTCTTTTTTTTATATATATTATTATTAAAATATGACAGCATCAGAATGCTGCTCATTTCCTGCAACATAATTCACGTCAACCGGCCCCACACATGCCGCAGGGAGTCTGTGAACATCTCTTTCCTCGTTCGGCAGAGGAGACTTCACAACTGTGCTGACAGCCGGCGGCCGACACAAAACTACGAGGCATACCCTGAATGAGATCAAAATAAAACGCAGCGGCTCATGAATTTCACATTCTTTCTCAAAGGGAACGTTAACTTCAAAGAACTCCAAAAATGTTCAATCACATGAATTCAAAACAGGAGAAGGACAAAAAAGAAAACCTTGAAAGGAATCACCGCGCTGCAGTAAAATTCAATGCACTCTTTGCTAAAGATGCGCAACAACTTTAATGTCATTGCGATATCAATATTGTAAAACCGTTTTATTTTGTCATCTTTTCACAACTTTGCTAAAATTCCCCCGATACTGAAATATCGTTCAGTCTCTGTGTGGGTCACTTGCTCTTTGGGGTTTATGTTAGCAGCGATGCAGAAAAACGTAACAACTTCTGCTTAAGCATTTGTTAATCACAGGTTCCATCAGTGTCACAATATTAAGAGAAGATGTTGCATGTTTCTCCTGGAGATGTTGCATGTGTCAGCGCTGATCTTGGCTTGTACACAGATGGGACTGAAGTACTTACGCGGTGGAGGTGGTGACCTCTTGCCAGGTTTTGGTGATGTTCTGTTTCAGCTCATTGAGAGGTGTAATGCCCAGCTTCCTCTTGATGTCCGCCATCCTCTTCTCTTTGGCCGCCAGCACCTGGGACAGAGTCTGGATCTCATCTTCAACCTGAGCAGGTGGAAACACACTCACATAGATTAGCTACAACATATACAATTGAAAAGTAAGACAAAAAAAGAAAGAAAGAGAGAAAGCCACCTTGTCCAGCTCCTCTTGTAGCTCCTGACGCTCTTCCTCGGTCATGGCGGGCGGAGGAGGAGGAGACGGGCCGACAGACGTTACAGCGTCCTCTCCCATCTCTGGGACCGAGTCTGGCTGCTCCTGGGAACCTGGAGGTACAGACGACGACAGACTCTTCACCTGACAACGCACAAGTCTCTTCAAGTGATATCTTTTTTAAGACGCGTAGGGAACCATGTTCGTAAAACGTATCACGTAGCCCGAGCAGAAAGGCGGAGAAAGTTTGCTGCCTTTAGTTAAAGTTAAAGAAAACCGGTGACTTAATTCAAGACAAGACGGAGAACTGCTTCACAGTCAAGAAAATGCTTTTTATTCTCACATTTACATTTTCCCCTTCAGCTCACGCAGTGTAGACATGGTCTTTGATGTTTCCACCTCTGGCAGAGCTGTGCCCAGTACGAGCTCTGGTGGATTAATTATACAGTAATATTTCTGTGTGTACGAGGACGCCACGCTGGGTTCAGACGGTGTAAAGAGCGCGTGCATGGTACGATCTGCTGGTTGAAGGGACAAAAACAGATCAAACAGGGCTAGAAAGGAGCCGGATTTGACAAACCTCTCAGATTATCTGTCTTTCCAATAATAATAATAATAATAATAATAATAATAATAATAATTAAAGCTGCAAGCAGCGATGAACGGGCCCTCGTGCGTGCAATTTTTACCAATAAAGGTCAAGGACTCAAAACTAAGTCCGATGACACCACCCACGACTCTTTATGTCAAACCATTCAAAAGTTATTGCAGAAAGTAGGAACTATCAAATATGGACCAATCAGATGAAGGGGGGGCGCGCTTTTTGGCATCCATCGTCGCCACGGTAACGCTTTTGACTGAGAAAAATAAGGTGCATCGTCGCAGGATCGAGACGCACATTTTGATGTATAACACACCTGGGGGCACGTTACGGTTCGGGCGAAGAAGCGGCCAAAGGAATGGCATAAATTGCGCCAAAATTAGACGATTAATTCAAAATGGCCGACTTCCTGTTCGGTTTCGGCCATGGCGCCAAGAGACTTTTCTTTAAGTTGCGACATGATACAGGTGTGTACCGATTTTCGTGCATGTACGTCAAACCGTATTGTGGGGCTTGAGGCACAAAGTTTTCTAGGGGGCACTGTTGAGCCATTAGGCCACGCCCATTAATGCAAACCATTAAATATCAAATTTTTCGCCAGGCCTGGCTTGCGTGCAAAATTTGGTGACTTTCGAGGCACGTTTAGGGGGGCAAAAAGGCCCTCATTTTGTTGGAAAAAAAAAGAGAGAACGAGAACATTTCCTACAGATACATTAGGGCCTTCGCACTATCAGTGCGAAGGCCCTAATTATAGGGTTGACCAGGTTTTAATAATTGTTTTAATGGTGCTCCCAGGACATTTAGCTTTAGCTGTACTTCACCTGAACTTCAACAGAAGTGGCGGCGGGGTGAGTGATCATCAGGTGTGGTCATCTCTATAAAGACAGGTGTTTGGACAGTTCTCTGGTCTGAAACGTTCAGATGTTGCGTTACGACAATGGCGGTAGGACAGGAATCATCAGAGATCTCAGAGCTGATCGCTGTTACTCCAGAAAATGTTACAGAGACATTTCCAAACAATGCAGTCCATCATTTTGCACAAGAAAGATTATTCACAAGTAGAAACACTCAAGACGGCTGTCAAACTTCCCATCTGTGGACATCGCCACAAGTTCGCCCCAAGGTCAGCCTGTGTAATGCTCTGAAACATTACTAAAACCCCAAGAGCAACATCTCAGACTGTTAGTATGGTAACATGTGAAATGTGAAAAGTTCATGACTGCAGAATTAGCAAAAGACTGAACAAGTATGACTTGTTTAAATGGATTTCCTTAACAAAGCCTCTTCTCTCTAAAAAGATCATGTCAGCATAGCTTAGGGTTGTAAAGTTATGTCTGAACGGACAGTAAAACCTTGAATGTCTTGTAGACGGACGAGAACAGAGTTCTGATGTATGACGTGATGAAAACAAAACATGACATCAGCAAAAAAACACTCCCACCAACTGTCCACCGGGGTGAGGGGGACATGGAAACATCACAGGCACCGACTTGATCATGAATAATGTCTCCTTACATTCTGAAGTTAAACATTAAGCTATCTGTCAAACAGCTAAAGTTGGCTAAAATTGGGACAAAAAAAGAGACTCAAAGCGTTGCAACAGCCCAGTCAATGATATAATGAAAAAAAAGGGAACAAAATAGATGACAAACAGTGCTAGGGGGAACCAATGGAAAGAGGAACTTCATGCTTTTACTGCGTTATCTCAGCAGAAAAAGGAGGTGCACCTACAACGATGCCAGAGACAGAGCGCATGTGGATGTTTAACTACTCAATATTTGACTTCTGCCATGTTTCTGAAAGGTCAACAGTGTGACTAGTGTGGTATCAAAAGCATAAAGAGCAGCTGCCATCACCTCCAGCAGCCGTATCACAGCCAGAGCAACCATTGGTTTTAACCTCCACCCAACAAACAAACTAAATCTATTCAATACTGCCGTCGTTAACGTGTTTGCAATGAAGCCATTACAATAACTTTATAATCAAACACTTACTTGAGTCATAATTATTGACATACACCTACACACCTACACTAAGGGCCATCGTCCAACAACCTCAATGAGCTACTAAAGAATAAAAATCTGTTGGATTGTACTGATTTTAGAAAGAGGCCAAAGGTTGTAAGCAGAAGCAACATCATTATAATCATTTGGCCAAAAATAACTTCACAAGAGGCGACACACAATATACGTGCGTGTTTCTGCGCTGCATGATGATGATCTTAAGAGTCGTCTAGCTGCAGAAATTCACCATGAAATGCCCATTATTTAAAGAGCACACCCGGCTTGGTAAGTATAAAGAAAACTGGCGAGTAGCGGCGCTACAAATCACTTGATTCCTGATAAAACATATTACGTTAGTCTGGAAATCTCACCAGGAAAACTCTGACATACTCATTACGCAAGTAAGCAGTTTATTAACCATTTAAGATGCCCTTAGATGAGAAAGCATCTGCGTGGGAAAGGGGAACATACCGCAGCGGCGAGCACTGGAGTTTGCTTTTCAGAAACTACTTGAGAAAAAAATAAAAAGCATTGTGTGACAGCCACTTCTGTTTTTAAACAGCAGTACTCAATTTACAAATAGAAAAAAGGCCTCACAGGAACTGAATTTATATCTGATTTTACTTTTTTGTTCTTGTTATCTAAAGTGAAGTGATGTAATCTTGGCAGTGGGTGTGGCCTGTATGCAAGTCTGGGAGCAGCTCTGTTTAACCTTGAGGCGGTGACGCCAACCGTAGGTGCGAGGAGCAGAAGAAAGCATCTAAAAAGGGAGGAATGTTTGACTGTGAATGTCGGCAGTAGGCAGACGTTTGGCTTGCTTCACCAGTGCACACCCGCCCACAATCTCTGCCCAACCTTGGGCAGCAGTCACAGCTAAATCAAGAAGGAAACAAAGACGAGGATCCACGCTTGAGAAGAGAGCAATCTTAACAGAGCTATGAAAAAGATTAGACAAAAAAAAAAAAAAAAAAAAAGAAATATCTCACTGCCATTGCTCATAAGATTAACCGGATGCCACACAATCATCTTAAATTGACAAATTAAAAAAACAAAACACTACTTATAATGTTGTCATCATGACTAAACCAAACAATAAAATGACAAAATTACAGGTTATTATAGTCAGGAGTCATTAATCGTTATTGACTTTTTAGTAGTAAATATTAAAAGCTGTTGTTTTGAGTCTAATGCCCTAGAAATGTAACTATTATCATCATTTTTATGCTAATGTATACTTCAAGTATAGTGGCCAGCAGAGGTGGACAGAGTACTTGACCCCAGTACTTGGGTAAGAGTACAAATACTACTGGTCAAAATTTACTCCGTTACAAGTAAAAGTAGCTCAGTCAAAATATTACTCGAGTAAGAGTAGAAAAGTACTTGCTTTTAAAGGTACTTAAAGGGATTGTGACATGAAAAACACATTTTTCTTGATTTTTTGTGTTTTGTTGGGTGTCTTGACATCAATTACACCCAAAAAACAACGAACTTTTAACATTCAGTGTATTGTGTGCTTTCTGGGATTTTCCGCATAACTGTGCAAAAACGGCGCATGTGGTTTGGTGGCGGATCGTTACGTAATGATCCGCTAAATCACCGCCCCCTCCACCCAGCTCCCTGTCTCCTCTCCTCTCCAGCACCATAAAGGCTGATTTATGGTTCCGCGTTACACCGACGCAGAACCTACGGCGTAGGGTTACGCGGCGACGCGCACCATACGCTGAACCCTACGGCGTAGGCTCTGCGTCGATTTAACGCGGAACCATAAATCAGGCTTAACACGCCTCTTTTGTTCTAATCACCGGAGGAAAACTGCTAAGAAGACCCGCGGCCACTGACTGGACTTAAGATAAGGGGACACTGCTGCTTGCATGCCTTTATTTTTATGATTGTTTGCTGTGGTTCGCCCTCCTGCTTTTCCGTGCATGCTTCGCCTGTCGCTCCGACGCCGCTGTGAGCGTATGGCGGGAGGAGGAGGAGGTTTGGAGGAGGAGCGGAGCAATGATTGACAGGAAAGGGGGGAAAGGAAGCATTTTTCACGGCGCAAAAAAACACTGTAATAAAAAGCCAGGAAAAGATTACTAGAGTGAAGTTTTTCTTGTTACACTCTTTTAGACACATTTGAGGGATGTTGCCCAAGACTTTTAATAGTGTTAAAAGCATGTTAAAAATGATGTCACAATACCTTTAAGTATCCAAAAGTAAATGCTTTTAAATTTACTTTAAGTAAAAGTAAGAGTAAGAGTAAGAGTACATTTCTTATTTTCCACATCAGTAAATTACTATATTTTTTCTAAATGAATTTAAGGATCTTTTAACTCTTGTTTCTGAGAATTCGATGTTGAGTTGTTGAAAGCAGAGAGGTAGTTCTGCTTCGGCAGACACAATAAACATTTGAAAATAAATGTCTGTGGTTTTTCTGTGCCCTCGTTTTTTACTCGGTCGAACTCAAACATTGAGTTAAGATACGGCCAAGGATTTTGTGAAAGTCCCTGCTCCGAGTCCGGCTCGTTATCAGACTCAGACGACTCAGTGGATTGTCTTTCTTCTCCTGACGCAGGCGTAGCCATTGTTGCGGCTCTGTCTTGACAAACGCAGGCTACTTTGGTGGTATCGTTTTGAGGAGGCTTGACGTATTTCCGCTTTACGTACATCCCAGTGGAGAGCGTGCACTGTGATAGGTCTCCTCCTTTGACAAAAACAGCTTGTGTCCAATAGGATTTTAGGGAAGAAGAAAAAAGAGCAGACCTGAAAGTAACAAGTACTTTTCAGCCTTCCTAGAAATTTACTCGAGTAAAAGTAAAAATATTTGTCTTGGAAATGTATTCAAGTAAGAGTAATAAGTACCAAAGAAATCTAATACTCAAGTAAAGTACAAATCCTCTGGATATGTACTTAAGTACAGTACTCAAGTAAATTTACTCCGTTACTGTCCACCACTGGTGGCCAGCACTAGCATAAAATGACCTCGTATCTAAACACAAATGCTGGCAGGTATACAGCGTCTGAATCAAACTTACTCCAAATTTTGTTGGTAGTTTATATCAAGACAAAATGTATCAGTGGAAAACTTAAAAAACAGACAAAGTGACTAAAGAGAAGGACAATTTCATTATTCCATGATGTTCAGTCATACAAGGAAGAACACAGTGGAAAGATGAACAGATTTAAAACGTATGAGCAGTTTAAGATAATATTATGCAAAGTCAGAGATTCAAACCACTGCAGTTGAAGAGAAGTTGAAACAATTAGCTGAAGTACAACAGCGCTGCGCTTGAAAGTAAACACAGACACAGGAAGAGCATCATGTGTCGGCCGTGGAGAAGAAACACTGATTTAAAGTCCACTTTAACACGTATCTCAGCTCATTTGAGTTAAATACAGTACAGTAAATACAGTAGGAGTCAAACAGCAAGTAGGTAAAGTTCACATGCTGTTTACATGTGTCGTGGATCTGAAGTAATTAGCTATGTGTAGATATTTCCTGGGATATTTATACCCGGCAGTCTGGCAGGAGTTGTGATGTCTAAGGATTGTTCAGATAAAGGCAGGCGAAAACATCCCTTTAAAAACATATCCACTGTTCTCCGTGCACAACAGCCAAGTACAGCCACTCAAAGGCATTTTCATAAACTAATGTTATTTGGTCAAGTGACTCAGACTTATTTAAAAGGGGACCTATAATGAAAAACACGTTTTTTCTTGCTTTAACATATATAAAGTGGTCTCCCCTCAGCCTGCCAACTCAGAGAAGGAGGAAAGCAACCAAATTCTGCAGTGTCTGTACAGCCGCCCGGATGAGCCGTCCAGTGTCATGTGGATCTACGAGCCGTTCAGATTTGGCACATTTTCGTTACGTAACCAAAATGCAAACCACGCCCACAACTATAAAACCATGTAACTGCATGCGAGCGTCCGACTATCGCGTAGCACTGCGTGACATCGGACGCTCTCTGTCCATCTCCCTCCAGCAGCTGCCACTTTATTGAGGTTTTTGTAGTGAAATGAGGAGGAATCATAGAGATAACTTCTCATTTCAACTAACTGGATCAGCCGTTCCTCATCCATGACTGTTTCCTACAGCGCTTTCAACCGGCTTTCAACGCAAGCGACAGGAAGAAAATAGAAGCAGGGCGTCCGACAAATGTTCAGCTCAAAATGGCGCGCCGCGTCGCGCCGCAGCAGCCAGTAAGGACAGTCCAATAGAAAATAAAGCAATGGAATTGATTTTGTCGTTGACGCTCGCTCGCATCGCATGCAGTTATAACACGGTGAGGACACGGACATGGTGTAAAGGCTGATTTATGGTTCCGCGTTACACCAACGCAGAGCCTACGCCGTAGGCTACAACGTCGATTTAATGCAGAACCATAATTCAGGCTTGACTCTGCCGGCCGGAGCTTCCGCCATTTTTTCGTAGCAATCAGCACAGAGCCTCATCATCATAGCCTCCCCACCCACTCAGAATCCCGCATAGAGAATGAGTTTAGAGAATGAGATGATAGACATTCCTCAGAGGCTGAATTTCTAATTTATTTAGCAAAAACAATCAAAAGCTTGTTTTTAAGACATTCAAGGCCTGTTTAAAATAGGTATTAGATGCCATAATAGGTCCCCCTTTAACAGATCTAAATGAAATAAAAATACCAGGAAGTATTTTTAAGCACATTGCCAGTGTGAACATACCAAACTACAGACGCTCTTCGTTTTTTTGGTCTGGACCTAAAAATCACATTTGTGTGAATACATCTTACAAGGAATGTTAAAATATGTCTGAGATGAAATAGTTTATAACTTGGAGAAACCACACAGTCAACAATGTTCTGAGCAAATATTTGAGTGAACTGAAGAAGAGTAAAAATGGCTCCAACCAAGTTAAAATAAAAAAAAATATTTATGGATGATTGGTGGGAAAAAATAAAAAAAATTAATTAAATTACAAAATGAAAACAACACAAATATTAGCAAAGGCTGCAGTCAGACCCCTCCAACATTTACTTCTGCCCTCGCAATTAGTTCGTATTCCCCCAAATTAATCCCTTTAAATTGACCAAACCATGCTGGGGTTTTCAGCACACACACAAACATGCACACAGACAAAACTGCACACAGAAATTCCCCCCTCCTTTCTTTCCTCCTCTGAATTACCTTTCGCTTTGACGGCTGGTGAGCTGGGCGGTGTGTCGCTGTAAGACGGGGAGAGGTACAGGTAGCTGGCGTTGACCCCTTGCTCAAAGTCAAACGGGGAATGGTACTCCTCCAGAGGGTCCATATTTACAGCTTGTTGGGTGTTGTTGGTCGGAGTGACGGCCACCTCCTCACCATCAACACTACCCGAGCGAAGCTCGCCAAGTGGTGATTGTTTCCATGTGATCCAGCCGCGTGCTGGTTGTCTCCACGTCCCCTTGTTTACAGCACCCTGCACTCTTGTATAAGCGATAAGAACCAACACTCAAAGAGGTTTTTATACCAGCTTTTAGGTAGTCATAGTGACAGTAACACCACAAGGTGTTTTAAAAGCTTGGCTCCCTTCTCCGTTAATAAGTTACCCGTCTCATGGAGCAGCTGTTGCAGCATGCACACCTGCACTCTTCCTGCCCTCTTCAAATCCCAAAGGTAAATCTTTCAGTCCGTCCTTTCAGCTGTCCTTTTGCGTAATCAGTGCTGTCCCTGTGCTGATGCTTGTCACTGTTAGCACGCGGAGCGCTGCAGTGATATTGCACAAGTCTCCAGTTTCAACACTTTCACGTCTCTCAGCCAGTTTCTTTCCTCACTCACTTTCTGTCATCCAGCCTGTCATCCGAGGAGGAAAAACCAGAGGGTCCATTTGTGTAGGAAGGTCACGTGGTGTGTGTGTGCGTGCGTGTGTGTGTAGGGATACATTAGGTGAAAAGCATAATCTGCAGTGTCCCAGATTATAGCAAAGCACTAATCCAGGGTGGGCAGGCCAGTCTAAAGCAGGAGTCGTGCTTGTCAGCTAGAATGGGGAGGACGCCCAAGGCGACGCTGACTATTGTCTGCACGCATGTAGACGGAAAAGAAAACGCTCTGTTGGAAAAGAGAAGTACCACTGTCTGTGATCAGAAGCACTAGGACATTTATCACTGTTGAACCACAAGGGCATTCACTGAAATTTAAGATCATTATTTTAACATCTTTTCACAAATTCTGACTATTACCTTTAAAACTAAAACAACACAATCGTGTTATCTAAGTCAGACTCAAATACACAGGCAGCAAACACTTTAACGGCTTTAAACACCTGCTGAGACGTTCACGGCTGCAGTGAAGTACAAAATCAGTCTGGTGACATTCCAGCACAAATTTTATTACAGAGGGCGACTGCATGTCCTCAGAGCGGCATCAGCTAGAACAAAGACAACCACCAGTTTAAACTAAAGAATGAAACCAGTTTAAAACTGGATTGTTGAGTAACTAATCAGAATATGCAATGTAGTGTAAATATACCCTCAATTATTCCTGGTACTATCTAAAACATTAGCTAGAGTAGGAAGAGAGACGGAGAGCACAACCCTTCCAGTTTATGGAATTAGATGAGCAAGAATGCGCTGATCTTTTCCAGGAAATGCCTCACATTATGAAACAAGGACGGGCACTTTACCAGCCGCACTGGAGGCATGGTAAAAAAAAATAAAAATATATTTTCCTACACCCCACTGGAGGTGCAGGGGTTCCAGTAAATCATAACAGATGTTTATCAAATGGGTGTAATAGCAGGTTCTACTGTGCATAGCTAATGTAGGCCCATGTCAGGTTCCAACCCCCCTTTCAAATGATTTCAGCTCACAAATAACTTTCTTGCAGTCACTCATCACAAGCTATCAATTATCATTCACAAAAACAAAATAACCTTGGTCGGCATCACTGCACGAGAGAATACATGATCATGTTCAAAGATCCAAGCACAAATGTCTACATCAATACGCCATCATTTCAATAAATATATCCGTAATGTTTTTTAGTGTTTTATCTTAATATTTATGTTGCTACAGAGTGGACTCAACATTAATTTGACATTCCAGTCCTCTTGATCAAGTCACTGTATCACCAGAGTGAAAGGTTTTTGAAGGTAAATGACTTAAATGCTTGAATCAGATAAATTGCTAAAAAAAAAAAATAAAAAAAAAAACCAGACTTGCTAATAAATAAATAAGTAAATTCATACAAAAAATGTCAGAATTTAATTTTTTCCCCTCGAGCGAGACTACAGCCGCGAACAAACAGCCATTTTGAAGTGGTTAATGAACCACAGCATGAGATCAATTACACTACTATTCAAGGCATAGCCTGTCACATGATTGGCCTAAAACAAGAATCATGAGACATGCATGACGGTGGATGCAACAACTGGGCCCACAAAGTTCCCATGAGATGTGCATCATGGGAAAACAATAAGGAAAGGCATGGGTGGGACACACATACTGTACATGTGTATCCAATCTACATTTCGGCTAGCAAGTGGTTGTAAAAACATCTGAAAAAATAGGTGGAAACAGCTGTTCTAGCCTCTCAGAGGGGACAAGATCCAGCTTGAAACATCTCAGAAAAACCACCCACCGCCGTCTTCTAGAAACAACATTTCTTGTGCTGAAAACGCACAAAAACTGACATTTTAAAAATGCACTACTAAAAGTGGTATAAACAAAAAATAGTAAGCTATAAAAACAGAGGCTGTGGATCAATGGGTGAAGCCAGTCGTCCGACTCTACCCACTGTTTATTGGCAGATTGATCCCTCGCCCCGTTATGTGTTGACATTTCCCCTGGGCAGGACAGTGAACCCCACATAGCCCCTCAGTCTGCTCACTGGGATGCTAGTGCAGAAATCAAACTCGCTGCTGTATATAAAGGGAGCTGTGTTATAGAAGTCCTGCAGTGTAGGTATATTTTTGTAGATGGGTCAATGAGAAACACTATTTTGAAGGCATTGTAGAACCTGTATACGGCTAAAAAGGCACTACATAAGCTTGAGACCTTTTGCTATTTTAAATGTAAATGTTTTTTTACTTATTGTTTAACTCAAAAAGGAGCACTAAGACAGAATATAAAAATTTGAAACTGACTTTTGCTCATCTTTTCTGGAATTTGATTCAAAAAATACTGAGTTGGGGTTTGCCAGTGTGTTACACCACCTCTTTAAAAGAGACCAAAGGAAATTTGGTCTCCCTTTTAAAAACAAAACAGACTGCAGACAGGCCACATTTGCACTCAGAATGTAATCTGAAATTGGCAATATTTACGTGCACGCTCATAATACAAGAAATAACTGTATTCTACATGTGTCAAGGTTTCTGACTATGAACATTTGTCTTGTGTCCCTTTTTTCGGTGTGTAATGCCATTAATGTTTGGCTGTGTCCGACTATAGTTTCTATCACTTTTTGTATTTTTAAATAACCAACAGGCTGTTGCACCCAGGTCTACTGGAAAGTACATCACAGTTAGTGAATGTCGTCGCTGCAGGTGTTCAAGTGCTGTCTTTAGCCAAGAATGCTGGCAGTTCAGTAAAAGGCACAGCAGAGGAGTCCTATGTTGGTGCTGGTTCTTTTTGACGTTTGGGTTCACAGTATGGCTTGCGCATTAAATGTAAAATAGAAGGAGGCACAAAATCTAAGGAACTATTGTTTAAAAGTCAGAAAGTACTGATGTGGCCAATAATGGTAAGAAATCCAGTGACAGCAGGCGTGAGAAGAACGCACTCGCTGAAGGTGTGGGCGGGAATGATCCAAAATCCAGAGTGAGTGGGTGAGTGATTATAAAGTTTTACCATGCTTCTGTGGATGAAGCAATAATGGTTTACAACACTGCTTTTGAGCCAGTCCAGGGATTTCTACTCCAGAATTATCTGTCCTTAATGCCCGACCTGAAGATCATGCCAAATTCATTTACTTTTATTTTTTGTGGCACTAGTGGCTTTTATTGGGAAAGTAGATACATGGGAAACGGATAGAGAGAGGGGGGGGGAAGACATGCAGTAAAAAGCGACAGGCCGAGACTTGAACCTGAGGTATCCAGGGCCCCGAGATCGTGGGAATAATAGTGTTATGGCTCTGGAGATATTCCAGAACTATTTCATGATAATTAGGAAGGTCGGATATGGTTTGCATTTAAACCAATACTGGTACAACAACAAAACAAAACAATCTGAAAAGAAAAAAAAGAAAAAGGCCAATAGGGCAATACCAAGTACCCCTTAGTGATGCGTCAGGATTTAAGAGGGCAAGTTGCAGCCAGGCGCTACAAATCATCAGTCCGTGTCCACCAGCAGCTGTATAGACCTTACAAAAGAAGACATGTTGGCCCTTCGCTGCTCTGTAGGATTAATGTGTGTTTTAACACAACGCAAAGGGAGAATTATACAAGAAATTGGTCATCAATTTGGGAAGGAACCTAAAACCTTTGTCAAACAATTTGATATCAACAATGAAAACACTCATTAACAAGTGGAAAACGTAGTTAATCTCCTCATGACTGGACTTCCCAGCAAATTTACCCCCAAATCTGAGTGCAGTCCTGAGAAATACTAACCAACTCATGGAGTGAGGGGCTTCATCTTCCCCACAGGGCTCACTGACCACGACAGGACTCAACAGCACAGTCAGAAGATTGAGCAAGTATGACTTATTTGAAGACTCATCCAGGAGAAAGTCTCTTATAGCTGAATGGAAGGACAACTGAGGTTCACAAAACTTCATCTAAACAAATCACAAGACCATAAGGACAGATGAGACCAAAGCAGAGTTGTTACACCATGCATCGTGTTTGGAGAAACCCCAACACTGCATTTTGAGAGAAACACCTTCTAGCCATTGCTATGCATGGCAGTGGAAGGGTAGTGATTTGGGTTTGTTTTGAAGCCACAGAACCGGGGTACCTTGCACACACTAAGTCAAGCATGAACTCTTCTGTATTCTAGAGGTAAATGTGAGGATACCTGCCCGACTTCCACAGCGCTTGGTCACAAGAAAGGAAAATGATCCAAAGCCCACCAGCAAATCTACGCAAGAAAAGCTTATCGGAAGAGAAATAGATAAATCGATGTTTATGAATGGTCAACTAAAAAGTCCCTTATAGGTAGGTTGCACTAAATTAGGTAATGTAGTGTCCTGCTGGCAGCTGGAAGTTAAAATGTTTCTGTTATTAAATGCATCATGAATGGTCAACACAAGCTCAACACCAGAACCAACAATTACAAAACCAAACATGTTAACATATCTATAAGGACATACCATCAAACATACCATGACATGTTTGAGTGTTTAAATAATTTGCAAATCATGACATTCTGTATTTATTTACATTTTACAGAGTTTTCCAGATGTTTTTTTTTTTTATTTGTTTTTTTTAAACTAAGTAGCAAATATGGACCTATGCCAAACAAGGTCTGCCATGTGCATAAGACATGCATTTCCTTTATATAATGTGCACACTGCCCAGAATGTCATATCATGGTTACATCAGGGAGGCTCCGTTCAGACGGGATATTAAAATGGATGTAAGTAAAGCTTGATATCGTGAGGCGTATCTTAAACATATTTTGTACTTCACTGGAAAGAGAAAAATATGCTGCACATGCCAGAGAAGAGCAGCATACCTATGAAGTATAATATAAAAACTAAGAGCAAACATATTATTCTACTCAATTTTCTCTCAGTCAGCAAGCAAGGAGCCATGTTTTTGATTATGCCACCTTAAAAAAAATAAAATTTATGAGAGAATGTTTCTCTCTTTTTCTGACAAAGTATGCACTTATAATTGAAACACAGGGCCTTGAAAGTTGTATTGTGTATTCCACAAGCAGAAAAACTGGAAAAATCATCTTCAGTCATGTGAGAAGACAATAGAGAGGTGTTGAAAATCGAGCCAGAAATACTAGTCCCTCTGGATTTGAGGGGTTAGGCTTATAAGAAGTCTGGACATGTCGGTAGTCAGTGTCATTTACCACCATCAACAGCATGGGTAGGAAAACAACGTCATTTTTAAATGCAACTGAATGACATGCTTAAATCTGTTAACAACTGATACATTTATACGCCCCCTCTGCTTGATCTGTCAGTAAAACTTCAAGTTTCTCGCTACCGTGTCATGTTGGAAGACTCTCTGCAGGCAGGGGAGACAACTGTAAGGCCAAATCTCACAGGCTAATGAAACATTCTTTTAAAGCTGGAGGAAACGCAGGGGCTCGGTGTGCTCTGTTGGTCAAGACTCATAACAAATTCAATAAAAACTGTTTTGGTTTCAACAACATCAAAGAAATGCATCTTGTGCAGTTCTGATTTTTATACAGATTAACTTTCTTGCACTCATCTTTCTACAGATGCATTTATGTAAATTACTTTTGTCAATTAGTGTGATGTGAACCCTGTAATGTGAGGAAAATAAAGCTTTAAACTTATTATGTCTGGATACATCAGATGCAGCACGTGTCAATTCAGAGAACTATAATCTCTTCAAACACACTTCTTTAAGAGCAACATGTGACAGCTTTGGCTGGTAACAGGTGCATTTAGTCGAGATTCTGTATAACATCAGTTATTATCTTTTTGATATTATTACCATCTCTAGTTTAGCCGGGTTTCTGTCAAATATTTAGGTCAAGATATTGACTCATAAGAAACTGATGAAATAATTTCAACTATATTTGGAATTATTATTTTCTGTTAAACTACAATTTCAATTCCAAAAACATTTCAATAATAAAAAAGGGAATGCAATAATTTCCACATGTAATAAACCCATATTTTATTACCAATCAAACATAGCGTATCAGATATTGAAACAGACATTTTGCCATTTCATAGAAAGTACTAGCTTATTTTGAATTATTTGAATAGAAAAGATCTTACACATCTGGAAATCTCTATGTGCCGAAAAGCTGAATATTTTGGAAGGACATCTGCTCCCTCCCAGACAACGTCTCCTTCAGAGAAGGCTTTGCATATTTCATCAAGAAACACTGCTAAACCCCAGACTGCATCCATCACAACAACATACCTCCACAGGAGAAGAGTCAAGGTGCTGGATTGGCCCGAGTGCAGGCCAGACCTTTCACCAACACAAAACACTTTGCGCATCTTGAAACTAAAATTTCTGTAGTGAAGCCCAGGACTGTTGTATCAGACAATTCCTCTCCTAAAACTCCAGCCACTTGTCTCTTCACTTCCCAGATGTTTACAGACAGTTGTTAGAAGAAGAGGGGATACTACACACTGGTAAACATCGCCCTGTTCCAACTTTTTGGTGATGTGTTGTTGCCATCAATTCAAAATAAGCCAATATTTTACATGATAAGGCAATACATCTCTGTTTCAATATCTAATATGGTGGTTAATGTTCCACAGGTAGGAAAATACGGGTTCATGAGATTTGCACGGTTAATTTTCTTGCTCAGACCAAATCAGCTGTACATTGCTGGGAGGGGGGGCTGTCAGTGAGAGACTTCCTCCCACAGCTGAAAGCAGGAAGTTGTTCTTCAAATCTAATAAGTCAAAATTGTTAGCCACTGCTCATGATCAACCTTATTAAACAAATGACTTGAAAAACAAGACGATCAGAAAAGCCTGACTGTCATTTTTGAACATTTCATTCTAAAGCAAAATTATAGGTTTTTACTCTGGATGTAGAAAAGAGTGAAAAGGAGAAACATGTAAACAACATTAAAATACGACAAAATAGAAGCACAGTGTGAAATATCTTAACATTTAGTAATTGCCAATGTTTAAATTCAAGACTTTGAAATCAGCCTGAAGGGATACTCCTAGCTGAAAATGCCCTGAGCCTCAAGGTCCCCATCTTTCCACAGTATACAAACATCATGGCTAAACTATTTCACAGCCCAAAAGACTACCTCTATCTCAAGATTTAACAGACAGCACAACTACCAGGACTCCAAGAAAGAGATGTTTGTCATCAAAATTATCTAATGTTTATGTAATAATTGCTCGGGGGTTTATGTCTATGTTTATGTTCATGTTCATGTTCTGGATCTCTGGAAAGCATCTAGAGACAATATCTGTTGTATTAGACGCTATATAAATAAAATTTAATTGAATCTAATACATACACAGATGCAGAATCAAACAAAAGCAGACTGCTTCGAGAACGCCACTAAATCAGCATGATCCGATTTCAGCTCCTCTTCCAACAAGTCTAAGCTGCCCCTTTTTCATATTGAACTCTGCATTCAAAGCAAAAAAAGAACGTGATATTAAACTTCTGGTAAACTGATTTTTAAGGGGACATATATAATGATATACTTCAAAGTGCTTTTGCAGCTTCGAATCATAATGACAGTAATTAAGATAGAGAATACACCTGCCAGGGATAAACGGATACGACACACTAATGAATCCTGCTCTGTTGCCATGACAATGTGTCTATATAAAAAGAGACTTGTTTTGATTTTTAGATCAGATAGAAGAGATAAAAAAAAGCTTCTTTCATTTATTCTAGTACAGAAAATTTTATAGCTTTATTTAATTAAATTATAAGATAATTTAATGAAAACTACATAATTGCCATTACTGTATTCAAAATAAAGATTCCGATGAATACCAATCTGAAGTACAGCAAAAGGATACCCTTGATAGACATGTGGCATTCACTATTTTCAGCACTGTATAAGATTCATTTTTAGCCAGACACGTCTTACCTGAACAGTTGGTATTTCATTTACACATATGGTGGAAATAAAATGTTATGTAGTAGGGGGAAGCCTTTAAACGCATATATGCAAAGCACTGAAAAGTTCACAAGTCAGAGACAACTAGCCTGTCATAAAAGTGACCTCCACTCGTCAACGAGATAAGATAAAATGTAAAGTTCTAAACTTCACCAACTGCTCACAGAATTCATTTTCCTTTGGTCTGCAATGAATACTGACAAATTAGGAACGAGTCACAGGTTATTTATGATAATCTTGTAGGAATACGCCATATATATTGTTCCTTTCCTTTAATAAAGAAATAATTAAACATTGAGAGCAGTTGGCTGCTCAACAGGAGCAGAAATATCCAGGTGGAGGGAGGAGTAGAAAGGAAGTAGGACTGGTGGGTAAAGTGCACTCTCAGCAGTGATTCACAGTTTTATTCCCTAATTGCCACTTAAACAGCGAATAGGAGGGTCAAATAAAACTTGTGCACTCGATTTCAACGAGAATATAAAAGTCTGCCTTTATTATAACAAACATATATAGTACGTGCACTTTGCTGCCAAACATTTGGACCTTTTAAATATGCATTTATTTCATAACCGTGTGGTTTTTGTTAGAGCGTAAATGTTAACTTCCTCCTTTATGTATTAGCTCACTGGCTGATACACGATGGGACACATGCTCAGTAATAGTCCACGTCCTTGTTATTTTTGTAAATGCTGACACTTCATTTGTTTAATGAAACGGTATGATTTATTGTCCTTCTAAAGACTTCTGTTGTTTCTCTTACAAAAACATTTAAATTGGACAGTAGCATATGGTGCAGGTCAAACTTCGGTCGCAGCGACGAGTTAGCTAACTAGTTTGCTGAGTTTTTTCTGGGGCAAAATCAGTGTCAATAGGTCTGTTACAACTCTAACACGCCAATAAACCCGAGTAAATTATTCACCTTTCTCTGCATCCTCCATGGCGCGGCTGGGAGTCGTTTGTAGCTGTTTTGCGTGCAGGTCCGGAGTGTGCTGGCTGGGCTCGGCGGGTCTTCCTGTTCTCCTCACGTTGCCAGGCAGCGGGGCGGGGCTCCGTGACGTCAGCACGCAACAGTGTAAACAGAGGTGAGCACGTGGACCAGGAGACCGTCAACACCAACACTCAGCTGAACATCAGGGACACGTCAGTGCAGGCTCTGACTCTGTTACTAAGATTTAATCATCCATATATATATATATATATATATATATATATATATATATATATATATATATATATATATATATATATATATATATATATATATATATATATATATATATATATATAGTTTTGAGTTTTATTTTTGTGTCGAAGACCCATCCCTTACAGGATTATAAGACATCATAAACAGAAAATCATCAATATACAATATCACACTCACTTAATTGGGAGCTGCACAGTGTACACCGGAAAAAGCAAAATAAGTAAATCAAAATAAAAAAAATAAAGATAAATGAATAAAATTAAAAAAAATTCTCCCTAACAAAAGCCAGAATGGATATTTTCACATATATGTTACTTTTCTTCGTTTATCCCATGCTTTCTCTAAATAGTCAGCAAGTGCAAATACTTTATAATCAAAAATCCATTTGAGCCTCTTAGCATCAATTACCCACATCAAATCCAAATTCTTACACCTATCAAATAATTTCTGACGCAACTCATGATACAGAGGACAATAAAATACAAAATGGAACTCATTTTCAATATCATTAATGTCACAGTAAGGACAAATCCGCTCTTCTTCTGGGACTCCCCGATAACGTCCTGTACATATATATATATATATATATGTATGTATATATATATATATATATATATATATATATATATATATATATATATATATATATATATATATATATATATATATATATATATATATACAGTATATATATATATATACTCACCCACAAAGCTGAACTGGAACAAACTTGTGGTCCTTTCCGATTTTCACAAAAAGAGCAGTGACAATTTAAGCATTTTTCACATGATGTTTGTGCCTTAACAAACCTGCTATTTCTGATCTCACTTAGATATGGGAACAGAACAACTCATCAATAAACCTGTGGGAAAGTTCCATGTCTCTTGTTGAATCGTGTTAATTCTTGAATGTAGATAGTAACAAAAATATCCTCTCTGCGGAACATGCTGCTATAATTGTGGGCAAAGGATTTTGCCTACATTTTAGTACTCAATTCCCAAGTACTTTTTTTTGTTTTAGCTTCTCTCCATCACACACAATTCACCAAACTATAGGCAGTGTATCAGATCACGTTTTTATATATTTAAGAACTGAGTTGAAATGGTTTGACCTAAGGGGAGGGGATAAACTTGGAGATTTGCATGAATGATCCCCCAAAGTTGGCCAAGGCATTTGTCTGGGTGCTGATATTGAAGGTTTTTATCTAGCCTGAACTCAGGCTACCAAGCCTGGTTAGTTGTCTGGCAAATGTGGCTAAATGTGCCATAAACTGGTCTAATCCAACCACCCTTTGTCTATTCAGTCCTGTTCAGGGTGTTGGGTTGCAATGTTAGAGCATATCCCACCTGAAATTCCCAAAATGTGGGATACATCCAGCAATGCATCACAGAACCTGTCATTCAATACCTGACAGAATAAACCAGTATAATGTGTGTCATACTTTTCACTTCACATAACTCTGTTGCTTCATTCCAATTGCGATACCTTGCTCATAGGGAAAGTTTTAGTAAGCTGGGGAAATAAATAGACACAGTCAAAGTAATTGTGCACAGCAGGTCTTAACACCTCTTTGGGAATTCACCCAGCACAGTGGGACATACTACTCCCCACCTTGTTGTAAGCAGAACCTTGGGTAAATCTCACTCTTGTTCTCACTCTGTGTGTTAAGCCCTTAATTTGACAGCAGTGAAACTATACACCCAACTATGTTAAGCATTACACATAAAAAAACACCCAAAACAAAACACGTAGATTGAGAAAGGCGATTATATGAAAGAGTGCCACCTACTGGAACTCGTTTGACGGCATGAAATCAAGAAACATGTTGATATATTGGAATTACTTAATCGGAACCTGTCATTGAAAAAAAAAAAAAAAAACAGCTTCTGAGCAACATGATCACGTAACTACAGTCAAGCTACAAATGCATTTTCAATTCTAAAATGATTTATCGAAGACAAACATCCTGGCATAATAAATAAGTTAAAGTGTTATAATATTTTGATATGCCCTTTTTACTTTAGACACATTTTAAATGGTTGCACTCGAGTGTGGATAAGCATGAATAATTTTCCATAATGGTTCATATGAATAAAATATATTCAATTCAATTAAATTTTATTTATATAGCGTTTATTACAACAGAAGTTGTCTCTATAGGCCCCAAGCAATTATTACATAAACATAACATAAACAATGGCAAGGAAAAACTCCCCTTTAGGAGAGAATACATTTATTAATTGATTAATTGATCATAAAATGATAATTATATATAAATGATGTTTATTATATGATCAAATTAAATACCCTACTACAACAAACGCACTCAATGACAGTGGTGCGTGCCTGCAGAAATATCATCATTGTGCACGCAACGCAACTTACAGCACAATGGCTGAAGTGTGGGGCGCACAAGCCGACAGTTATGAGCCAAGAAAAACCGGCAAAGCCAGAAGATGGAAAGCATGCGGAACATGGGTGCAGCCTTTAAACACAAAAGCCCCCTCGCTGGTAGATCTGGGCAGCACCCCCATCTATCTTCCTTTAAAAGCCGCCCCTCTCCCTGCGCCGGCGCCCCCCCGTTCTCCGCTCGAGGTGCATTGTGGGGAGGAAAGTCGCTGCCATTCGACCTCTGCGGGGCCTGCGCGGACGCAGCGAGAACCCTACAATCATTATGCGCTCAAAACCTTTATTTATTTCCGCATAACCTATATAGTCTCACCGGGGAGGGCCAGGCAGGCAGGAGGAGCAGGCATCTTTTTCGGGGGGGGGAAATCCATCGTTTACAAGTATATTATTTCTATTTTGGTTGTCGTAGAGAGTGAAGATTGTAACATATATATCAACAGAAAAATGTCCGGGGAGAGAAACCGCAGGTCGTTGGCTTTCCGAGGAGGTGGATCCTCCGCCGGGTTCACGGGCTCCGCCGGCCCCGGCAACAACAACAGTAACTGGGAGGCCCCGGCCGGCCAGGACCGACATTTTAACGGGAACAGCAGCAGCCTGGACCCGGAGGAGGACGGGGACCCGGGGGCCAGGGGACCGGCGCAGGGGCGGCCGGAGGGCGCGGGGTCCGGGGGCGACAGCACGGAGCCCGAGGCGGAGGAGGACGACGACCAGGACCCGGAAGAGGGGGACGACCACGCCGGGGACGGCTCCATCGAAGCCGAAGCTGAAACCGAAGCCTTGGACGGGTCCAAGGAGGAGGAGGAGGCGGATGGTGCTGTGTTTCCTGCGGGACGAGGCGAGCCCCAGCCCCGCAGGGGCGGCGTGGAGATGCGCCCGCAGACGCTGCTGCAGAAGAAGCGCTCGCTGTTCCACGGAGCCTGGCTGCAGGAGTTCCCCTGGCTCCGGTTCTGCCAGGAGACCGGGCTCATGTCCTGCTCCTGGTGCCGCCACCTCGCCGGGAAACACACCGGGGACGAGCTGGTGAAGGGGAGCCGCAGCTACAAGCGGGCCTCGCTGCTGAGGCATCACCTGTCCCCGGAGCACGGCAGGAACGACCCGGCCAGACAGGTGAGACAGCCCGGCCCAGCAGGGCCGAGCACCGGTGTCGGGCCGGATCAATGCACCACACTCCTAGGGGCGGATTTGGGGCTTTTAGTGGTGTTTTTATGGCGCAACTAAGGCTAAAATCATCTTTCACCTGAACTTCCCCGATCCCTCCACGGCTAAAGGCTGAGTTATGGTCCTGCGGTAAATCGACGCAGAGGCTACGCCGTAGGGTACGGCGTAGGGTACGCGTTGGTGTAACGCGGAACCATAAATCAGCCTTAAGACTACGTTGCGCGTCTCCGCGTTCCTTACGCCGTTGGCTCTGCGTCGGTGTAACGCGGAACCATAAATCACCCTTAAGTGGTTAGCTCAGTTTAGCACGCCAAGGCTAAGTGTGGCACTTTGACACTTTTAATGGCGCAACTAAGGCTAAAAATCATCTTTCACCTGAACTTCCCCGATCCCTCCGCGGCTAAAGCCTGAATTATGGTTCTGCGTTAAATCGACGCAGAGCCTACGCCGTAGACTACGCCGTAGGGTTACGGCGTAGCCTACGGCGTAACGCGGGACCATAAACCAGCCTTAAGCCTACGCCGTAAGCTCTGCGTCGGTGTAACGCGCAACCATAAATCACCCTTTAAGTGGTTAGCCCCAGCTTAGCTCGCCGAGGCTAAGTGTGGCCGACACTACATGGTCATTGCCGGCACTGGAAACCCCCCAGCCAGGCTGGGGGAGTTACAGGATGACAAAACGGTGCCACTTATAACCCTAGTTGACACTATTCTCCCTGATAAAAGTTCCAAGTGCGTGTTTTAGAGTAGTTTGCCCGCACAGACACCTGCTAACAGCTGGCCGTCAGGCTGAGCTGTGGCTGGTAAATACATGACAGTTGTTGCAGAGTAAAAGCACAGATCTGTGCCGTGCAGGTTTATTTACTGGCTGCAAGTCTTGATTGCTAGCTTTTGCTAGAGGTCAGACAATGGCAAGGGCTCGACCCTGGCAGCCTTTGGGGAGCCGCACCCCTACCCAACCCCCCTCAGTCACGGGTGACCTCTGGCGCATTTCTGCCTCCTCCTCCACCCACTCCTCCTCCCTTTAGGGAGCTAAATTAGAGGCATTGTGCGAGAATGACCCCCCAAAATCCATACATGGTGTCACTTGCAAGGCTGGACAAGAGGAGAGGAGTAAATCATGCTGCCTTGGACTGGACCCTGACAGATACTTGCCCAGGGGCAACCTTTTTGCTTTTTTGTAATTTTTGTTCATAGGTTTAAATGAGAAAGATGGATGTCAGTATGGACACAGGATCGCCTTTAACCTGTCGTATTTGTTCCGGGATTTGTAGGCTCTCATGCTTTAACCGTTGGGCATAGTTTGTAATTAAGGACAGGCCATGCTGCACTTTGGAAATGACCTTTCTGTGTGTCGTAAAGATTATCTGGTTACCCTAATCTTGAGGAAGGAAAGAAAAGTTAATCATACTGTCGACCTATTAGACTATTTTCATTCAAAACAGTCGGGATACTTTTATCCCAGTGTTTTTGTTGCAGTTTAGACGGCAGTTCTCCCACCGGTTTTCTGTCACTTCGTAGAAAAAGGGGATTTGAGATTTGTCAATAGAGTTTGCTCTGAGTGTTTTACTCATCGTTTCATAACTGGAAAAAAACCCTGCAAAACTTCCGCACTCACTGTTCCCATCTTACTTCATATTCTAACAATGACCTGAGCTGTCAGGACAATTAAGAGCACACTACTATTTGACTCTAATTTGTCAGCGAAGCGGATTTCACTACTACATTTAGTTCCTTCGTTTGTGCACGCAATCACTAATCAGAATTACTTAAAGTCACCCACTAACTTGTACACATCTCCTCCTAATTGGTAAGAAGAGCAGTAGGAGTGGATTAGGGGCTTGGTGAGGCTTTTCCTTAGCAACAAAGACCCCGAACACTGTGTTAAGAGGATGTTCAAGTCGTTTTGTCATGTGGACTCTGGAAAGATACAATCCTGTTCCTACATTTGTGGAATCTATTTCTTTCTGATTTGCCTAGAATAATATTTGCTGCTGATTGTCCTTAATTAAGGTTTGCTGCAGACCACCTTTTGAATAAAATGGTCGTGTTCATCAGAGACACAATGTTGTTTAAATGATGAGCAGCACTCCAAGATAGGCAGCATTGTGAAGCGGTACATTAAAGAGGAATTATGGCGTTATGAAGCACTGTCTTGTTCTATTCCCCCATTCCTGATGTTAGTGAGGCCTCTGCTGCATTTATTAAAGCTAACTCAATTAGCCTTAGCACACCAAGGCAGCTGTAGTAAATGTGGGTATCCTTGGAGAAGGGGGCCGTTGTCCTTAATTTGTGTCCTCGCGATGCTGTCTTGTGCTCAGATCGCTCCCTGTTCTGATCATTGGTAAAAGGTTACAAGACAAAAGAAGACTGTTGTTTTTTAAGAGCTAAGACTTGAAATTATATATATTCACCATAGAAAAATGCTTGTTTGAGGCCAGCACGGGCAACTCCAAACCATTTCCTTTCCACAGAAACACTTCTGAGCTTTATGGAGACTATGGGGAATTCATGAAAAACAATATACCTTTATGTTCCCTTTCTCTGGCTGCATTTGCACTTCTTCTGACAATGCTGAAGCGACGTAAACGCAGTCCTGTTGGTGGTAGAAGGGTGAAAGTCATTTTAATGTCCATCGGAGGCTAATGTTAAGAACTTTATGGTCAACATTTTGCCAGTGTTTACCAGATTTGTGTTGTGAACTGGTTGTCTGGACCAATCACTGATGGTTTCATGCCAGGAAAGCTCCTACTCTGATGTAGGAGCTGCTAAAGACTGTATTAAAGCAGTTCTACAAACTACAATCAGCTGGAGTTCTTGCAGTGTGGACACACAAAGAAGGTTCGCTTCCTCCAGTGATACCTTTCAACAATGAAAACGTGCCTGACGTCTGAAATGACCTTCAGCATCCTACAAAATTTGTATGTACTAGCATTTAAACTAAACCTTGCAAAACTGCATCAATATGTGACAAAAGTGCATCTTCACTGGTCTGTATGCCGTCCTCTTCGGTTCGGCTTTTACTGCTTTTGTGCATTTGTGTTTGATCATTTGCATAAAATATAGATTTTTAGCTAAATGTGTTGCACCCAGTTTTGGATAAGGTTCCTAATGTGTTAGTCAGCAAATTGTATTGATTGACCAAACAAATGCATCTTCTGTGTGTCTTGTCCGGGCCCGAGTGCTGACAGTGGGTGACTGGACCTCTTGTGTTGGTTCTTGAAGACGTTTCATCATTCATATGAGAGATTTGCTGGTTTGGAGTGTCCGGCTTATAAGAAGATTATTGTTGATTGCAAGACCAAAACCAAGAGTGTATTTCCCACATTCAACATTTATTTTTATCCCCTAATTTTAGGGAAGACACTCACCTATTGTTAGTCTCCCCAAATGGGGTAGAAACTCACCCACTGCAGCCCAGAGCCTCGCAGATAGATGGGATGTTTATTGGGGGCCACAGGTCAGGAGACTGGGTGGGGTGGAGCCAGAGGGAGAATTCTTGTAGCTGAGAACCCTCTTGTGACACCCCCAGCTCTTTAGCATTGTTGGGAGGCAGTGAGACACTCGGTGCAGCCCTCCCACACCTTGGGCCAAATGCACACTGCGATATTGTTCTAGCATCAGGGGACAGACGGGTTGGACGAGGAGAGGGGTGGGCCGAGTGAAGGACGCGGTAGATTTAGGGGGGAAAACTGTAGAAGATGGCCTTAGGGCTGGGTTGGTCATGGGACTGGATTGATGGTGGGTGGGGGTGTGAGTGAGGGCATGGATGCAAACGTGTGCATTCAAGGTAAACAAAACTGGCTCCAGTGTGTCATTATGTTGCATGAGGACTGGAGTCGTATCACATGATCTGTTACAAGTGGGTCTGAATGCTTTTTTCATGCATTTGGTGGCCTTGGGGCTTTCTGGTTTGTTTGGGTTTGTGGTCTGTTTTGTTGAGCTAGTCAGTTAAAGGAGTGTATCTTCATTGTATGGTCAGTGCAGCGCAGCACTGAGCTTGAATTTATGAGCATCTTCATTTGTTTAATCCACTTGTAAATCACCAGCTATTGGCAGCTCACTTTAGATTTTTTTTTCCTCTAAGCTTTCATGTTTGACCTAGATCAAAGGATTCCTCTTACCCAAGAGTTTTCTTGGACGCCTGTACCCCCGTTTGGCCTTCCATTCTTCCATTCTTGCCATCGCTGGCGCAAATTAGAAGTTAGTCACGCAACTATCGGGAGAGGTAGACGGCGTCCCAGCGTTCTCTCTTGGAAAAGGCAGGTTTTGCCTCCAGCAGCTGCTGTGCAGTGCTGATCTGTTAGATCTCTAAGCTCTGAGCTCATACGTGGCACATCTGGAGATGGGATGATGCTGCTGATGAGGCCAGTATGGAGCAACTTATCCGGTACCAGGCTGGGTTAGTTTGATTTACGTGGTGCGTACGCACAAGATTTAGGCTGGCATTTAGAGGAGGCATTGGTAGTTATTCGAAATTACAAAAAAAAATGACTTTGGGGCTCTCTATTGGTTATTAGTTGGGTTTTTTTATTAAACAAAATAAGACTGTGCTTTATTATAATGTTAAATACCAAGGTTAAAGCTTATTTAAAAAAGTACATTGCAGTAAACAAAAACAAAGCAAGCCCAACGGCAACTGTCAATCTATCTTGAAAGCATGTCTGACTCCTCATTGCCCTTCTTTACCATACAATATGTATTCTAATGTAATACACAACGCGATGAACATATCCCTTCAGAGGCTTTGATGTGTTTATCATGGAATAATTGTTCTCCCTCTCTTCTCAACCTCTTAGCCTCTCCCATATGAACCACGGCTCCTTTCTGTGTTTGTGAGTGGGAGCTGCTGTGTAATAAGAGAGTGAGTGCCATGGCTCTTCACAAAGGCCCACAGTGAGTGGGCAATAAGCCTCAGGGAGAACACGAACTATTGTGAAGACTAAAATGGGGTGACCCAGCAACTCCTTCGCCACCGCACTAGCTTTCTGTTCCCCGTTGCTCTACTTCTTCCTCCCGTGCCCTGTTCCACAGTGCTCAAGGTTTTTCTCTTTTTTTTTTAATTTTCTCTTGCGTTATCACAATGCATACCTGTCATTTATCTTCTTTTCACTGTAATTTTCCACATTTTTCTCTATGGTTGTGTCTCTTTCCTCTTAATATGTCCTCCTTACATCCTCTATTTATATTACGATCTGCAAAGGCATATCCACCCCCATCCCATCTCTCCATCTCTGTCTCTCATTTTGTTTCATCCCATCTCTCCATCTCTCCCTCCAGCTGTGGCAGAGGAAGATAAGCCCCCCTATACTGTCCTCTGTGGCCAGGCTGCCCTGGACAAGAGCTGCAGTGTGGAGGGAGCAGGGGTGGTGGGTGGATGGGTGGGTGGGGGCTGGGTGGGGACCTCAGAGAAATGGATTTAATCTGAATTACTCAAGCTGAAACCCCAGCTGTGTGTATGTGAGGCCAGCTTGGTTTCTGTGTGTGTACAGTACACATGTGTACGGGGGAGAGATGCTGGTGGGTGGGGGCAAAAAATGCAGGACTCGAGCAATGTGAATTATTCTGGATTAGGACATCTGCTGTGCAATTCAAAAATGAGCTAGAGATGTATGCCCCAGTTGTGTGTATTATGTGGAAAAAATAAAATAGTGGCAATATGCAAGCTTTGCATATGTATGTTTTTGTTTTTTCTACACATTTAAATTTCCCTTGAGCACATATGCATTTCCCCCAACTGAACCTATATGGTTATAATGATGTTTTGCATAGAAGCATATGCATGCATGTGTGCTTGTGTCTCTTCTGCCTGAGATCAAGCTGGCCCTTTGCCCTCCCACTCCCTCCCGTGCCGGGTGATTGCCCTGGTGAGTGGTACGTGTTGCAGGGTATTCCTGTCCGTGTGCCAGTTCCCCTCCCATGCAATAGCCAGGTTGTTTCCTGGTTGTGAATGCTTGTAAGCCCTCCTCCAGCTCTAATCGTGGTTTGTTTCACAATGAGCCTGCATGTGAACAGTGAGATAGCTTGGAAGAAAAAAATATTAAATTGGGTAACTGAATTTTTACAGTCTAACAGAAAAGATAAAAGAACACATTAGTTGTTTTTCAAGTCTTGAGCATAACAGACTGATCTGTTACTGAAATGATGGAATAATTTCTTCTCTGTTGGATTAAAGATTGTCAACACATAAAAAATGGCCATGGAGGACAATTCTTTTCTTTCTTGGCTGTATTTGGATAAGAAAGAAATGCCAATTTCACATTCAGTTTTTTTGCTTTGGCAGTACAGCATGCACAAATGTTGAAAATATGGTGTTTGTTTGATTCACTTATCCCCGTGGCCCTGCTCTCTAGTGTTTAAGTATTTGAATGCAACATGTTTAGACATGACCTTTGCATAACAAAAATACATTTTTGGCAATGTCTAGATCGATTTTAGTTACATAAAATTAAGGGAGGCTTAATAAAGAATTTTGTTGCATTATGTTTTTTTCTTTTAGTAGCTATGAGGTCAAAGTTTGTTCCAGGAAACAATGTAATTATAGTACCTACATGAATAAGATTTATTTATAAAACATTTTTTATTCAGCTTCACACCTCCGCCTTTTACAGGAGCCTGTCCAACCTGTTTCACCTCTCAAGCAGGTGCACAGGCGTCACACCGGGAGTTGAGGGATGTATGTGTATATGTCCTTTGCATAGACAGACTTATTGAAGAGGAGATCTTATTTGTGTTTTCCTTTGCAAATTACTTTTGTGAGGATTTGTGTTTTCTACACAAATGTTAACCCTTCTTTCCTTCTTTCTTCTAAAAGGAGACTGTGAAGCCCTCGGAGAACACCTGCCCCTCCTCTAACTGTTCAGAAGAAGATTACCGAAACAAGCCCAATGAAAACTCCTACTGTTACCAGCTTCTCCGGGAGTTGGACAAGCAACGTAAAAGTGGCATCCTTTGTGATGTGAACATAGTCGTCTCAGGCCAGGTGTTCCGCGCGCACAAAAACATCTTGGTAGCAGGTAGCGGCTACTTCAAAACCCTTTACTGTCTGACCAAGAGCGAGGCCCAGGACCAAGCCACTGTAACACACCTGGATGTTGCTGCCGTGCAGGGCTTCTCAGTTATCCTCGACTTTCTCTACTCCGGGAATCTGCTGCTCACAAGCCAAAATGCCATTGAAGTGATGTCTGTTGCTAGTTACCTCCAAATGACAGAAGTTGTACAGTCATGTAGGGCTTTCATTAAGGACGCCCTAAATATCAGCATCAAACAAGAAGCTCCAGATTCGGTGGTGGTGGATTACAACAAGAGGCAAATGGTCGCCAAAGAGGGGCAGAGAGGGCTGGACCGGAAGCCAAGCACCTTCTGGGCCACGAGCATCCTGTCAAAGCTTTCCATTAAGGCCAGCTGCAACCAAGGAAACGATGCAACTGAAGAAGATGCTGAAAACGGTGGTGTAAAAGAGGAAACCAGTGACGTAGAGGTGTCGATGGCTGGTCGCGAGGGCAGTGCCCTGGTCAGCCACAGAGCCACGGGAAGCTGGATCCACCAGAATGACAGCTCGTCCGATTCAGCAGAGGCCAATGACAACCGGGCAGCGGGTAGCCAGACGCAGGTCTTCGTCTGGAACGAGCCGGTCACCGGGGGCACCGCCGCAGCACCCTCGGCCATAAAGAGACGGGCACCGGACGCTGCTGCTGGAAGTGGCCGAAGGAAAAAACAGACCACCACACGGCGTTTCGTCTACAACTTCCCACCGGAGCCAGAGGAGGGATTCGATGAAGGGATGTTCATTCAGCCTTCGGCCTCCTACCCCAGAGATGACTTCTCCTCCCTCTCAGAAAATGCTGGTAAGATACTCATTTGCACTTTTAATACTCTTTTCCTTCAAAAATTTCTTATACAGGACTGTCTCAGAAAATTAGAATATTGTGATAAAGTTCTTTATTTTCTGTAATGCAATTTAAAAAAAAAAAAAAAAAAAAAACTAAATGTCCTACATTCTGGACTCATTACAAATCAACTGAAATATTGGAAGCCTTTTATTATTTGATGGCTTTATTTTATTATGGTTTACAGTTTAAGATTAAGATTCCCAGAATATTCAGATTTTATCTGATAGGATATTTGAGTTTTCTTAAGCTAACATTTTTGTTTTTGTAATTGCATTACAGAAAATCACAATATTCTAATTTTCTGAGACAGTCCTGTACATTTTTAAGTATTCTTGGGGTTTCTTCTCAGGATGTGAAAAAGACTAGATTTATCTGTGTTTAAGACATTATTTAGAAGTGAAAGCTTCGCTATTGATGTCTTAAAATATACATTGTTCAGCAATACGAGAGCTATACAGTACAGTTTTCTTAAGACACAGCAGGCGGTGCCTCACTTAAGGACACTTAGTTTAACATGCTTTACATGTTTAAGTAGCCTCTAGAACATAAGCCTCTGGTACAAAAAGCTTAACAATGACCAGGGTCAAAGAAGGGTCAGAGAAGAAGAAGAAGAAGTGGTGCTAGTTGAATCTTTGGTGAGGAGGTGCTAAAACCAGAACTACTGAAACGTAAAATAAATGCACAGTGATATAACTAATTCATCCACATCTTTGTGATTCTTCTGGTTAAAATAGATAAATAAAAAAAATAGAAGTTAACAGAAACTTGTTTAAGGCTCTCGGCTCTCCGATGCAACAGTCAAATTAGTTTTGCAAACTTGTTCTAAAGCTACAGATAAGAGAACTATGTCAGCTAGTACTAGTTGCCGGCTTTTCTGCCACATGCCTCGCCCGATTGGCTGTTGCGCAAACCATCTTAGCTATTTGTTGGCACTAGTGTGGAGAAGAAAAATAACAATTTCCAATAAAACTGAATGCCCATAAAACTGAATGCCCAGAAAACAAACCCATATATGAGTCGTAGAATTTTTTTATTCTAGTTCTTGCTGTGGTGTGACCCGTTACTGCCTACTTGCACGGAGACTTGAGGGTGGTTATCTGATTGTCGCAACTAGGACACTAATGCAACCTGAACTTTTATCTGAGTTCTTTTTTTTGTGTGTGTTTGCAGGATGTTGTTTTGGCTGTGAGAGAATCGGGGTTAGGGAAGACAAATGTGTAGATTTTAGCTTTGCTCTTTTTTGTTTGTACCAGCAAGCCACGAATGTGCAGTGAGAAGTTCCCAGGGTTAATTCTGAGTAGTGCTTTATGTATCATTGGTATTTATGTGATGCAAGCACGTCATGAAGAATCAAATTGAATCATAACAAATTGATTTTGGATGAAGGGAAATCTGGTGATCCAGCTCTAAAGATGTATGCTCAAACGGCTCTGTGTCTTCATGTTTCCACCGCTGTCACAAATAAGGCTATATTCACACGAAGATGGAACGCTTATAATTCCAAAAAACGTTCTTCGTAAAGACAAAGACGTGTCAGTAAATGTATGCGTCCACATGAATGTACTCAATGGGCCAGAAAAATGCTGTAAAATATGTGACGGGACGAGAGAAAACATGCACAAAACTCTAAACGGAGAAAATGGTGGCGGTTACGGGTGACGTGTATCGCGCCCGCGTTTCAGAAAAGTTGCAGAGAGGCGGTAACAACAGAAACAAGTAAACAGCGTCTTCAGATCTTTCCACTCTGGAACCCGGTTTCAAAAATGATTGTTTACCGCCCCCCAAAATGCCGGCCGCGTATGGTTTTATAAGATACCGTACTTTTGCTTTAGGCCTCAGTTTGTCTTTGTGTGGAGTGTATGTGTGTTTTGAGGCCCCCCCCCCCCCCTCCAAAAGGAAGTGAGGGAATGCTGATATCTGTGCATAGCTGAGTAGTGAGTAACTGCTCGTCAAAATTCCTGGTAATTACCTGAAAGCTTAGTACAGTTAACGGCTACCTGGAGAGATGAGGTGTGTGTGGGTATGGGTGTGTGTGTGTGTGTGTGTGAGATGTTACCACATTTCTGAAAGGATTTTAACACAAAAAAAGGGACATGATGCATAAACTTGGAGTAAAGTAAATCATTTACTTTGTGAAGTCGTAGGTTAAATTTAAAGGAATTCTTTGTGATTTAGCATCAATTTTGTAATTGCTGTCTCGTATCCAATCAATTTCCAAATCCTTTTTTTTCTTTTTCAGATAAAACTGTTCCATCCTTTTCGTCTTTTCTTTCTCTTTGTACACTCGAATACCTTCCCCACTCTGTCCTTTAATCTATTCATTGCAAACATCCATCGTATCCTGTCGGCATCCAGTGAGCTGCCTTTGGTAATCTCTTCTCCTGATTCAAGCCATCTCCTTTTGTTGGTCCCATTAAGCGTTGCTCTCCATGTAACCATAATGATAACCCATTCTAAGTGGCATGGACACAGGAAAGGAGAGAGGGAGTGTGTATATGTGTGTGTGTGGCATGAAGAGTGTAGAAATGGAGAACTACTTTTTGTGAGGGAGAGAGAGAAGCCCTCCCTGATACAGGATAATGAAGGAAGCAGTGGAAACTGTTGTTCCCCCAGGCCTCCTTCCCTAAATGCACTTGAATGCTCTTAGTGCCTCCAACTCCACCTCAGGCTCTGTTAATGTGTGCATGAAGTGATCCAGTGTGCTGCAATAGCTTGAAGAAACGCCCTCCTATGGGTTTGCTTTCAAGTGCACTAATTCTTCAGCCTTATTTTTCCCTCAGTGTTGTAGTTTAGCTCGAATTCTGTCACGTTTTCCTCACATGGATATTTCTATGACTGGAAAGGTGTAACGCTTGCGTCGCTGAACTGAATGGGGGTTCTGCCCGTCACAGCGGGAACATAACTTCCATCAAAGTTTGGGGAAATGTCAACTTTTGACGCGAGCCGATCGAGTTTTGGCTAGGTAGTACATGGGGGCAGGGAAGTTTCAAAGTATGTGACTTATTTACGTAGTAAAAGTAAAGAAGTTTGATTGCTCGTTTATGGTACTGTAGGACAAAGGCGCGAGTAAAGCACCACCCGTTGAGCGTATACATGACTTTGCTGTGTGAGTGTACAGTTAGTAGGTGCACCGTGGAAATAAATGTAACATTGTGGTTGATTAGTGTCAACGTTTCAGCTATTGCCACACGTCATTGTAATTCACGTATGATTATTTTAGCTTCCTGTGCACTTGTATTAAGATCATGATACAGGACTGTCTCAGAAAATTAGAATATTGTGATAAAGTTCTTTATTTTCTGTAATGCAATTTATATTAAAAAAAAAAAATAAAAAAAAGTCATACATTCTGGATTCATTACAAATCAACTGAAATATTGCAAGCATTTTATTATTTTAATATTGCTGATTATGGCTTACAGTTTAAGATTAAGATTCCCAGAATATTCTAATTTTTGAGACAGGATATTTGAGTTTTCTTAAACTGTAAGCCATGATCAGCAATATTAAAATAATAAAAGGCTTGCAATATTTCAGTTGATTTGTAATGAATCCAGAATGTATGACATTTCTGTTTTTGTAATGGCATTACAGAAAATCATAATATTCAAATTTTCGGAGACAGTCCTGTATATGATAATAATAAATCTTTCTTTCTGAAGCACTTTTCCTAAATAAAGTTAAAAAAAACACCCCCCCAAAAAGCCCCTGCCCACATACATGCAAATATAACAAACACAAATTTGACTCCAACCCTACAATAAACTGCTTCCTAGAACATCACTAGTTAAATTTAACATATCCTATAATGTCCATCACCATAATGTGCAGCAGCGTGTTTCCACCGTGGCTGCTGCACGCCTGCAAGTACACACAGCTCCTTCCTGTGGTGGAAGCACATGTGATGCATGATTGGAGAACCACACTCTTATTCTAATGTTTTATCTTCTTCATGTCCTCAGCCTGAAGAGGATCTCTAGTCATGCCTTTTGTGCATTTAAATATTTGTTCAGTGTTCTACCACTAACTCCTGAAGTGCTTATAACCCTGCTGAGGTTATTCTTCAACCTGAGAAGCCCAGCACCTTTTATGGACAGAAGGCCAGTTGTCAGCGTTACACACAGCGTGTCTCTTCTATCTAGTTCCAGTGAGCCTTGCATTGTATACAGGTTCAGAAAAAATATGTCATGTAATCTCTTCAAATGTTATTTTTATTTAATTTTGTATTTGTTGCTTCACAAAAAGTAATTTGAACACTTACAGTTGTTGGTCCATCTACCCTTTAGTTGTAGCACAGAAAAGGAGGAGTGAGGTCTCACCATTCGGCTTCTTTTTGACAGAAACACACAAACTCATTCGGTTTGGAAATAATCTGTAAAACCTGACGGCCAACTTGCGTGTTTGTTTGAGCCTGTGAAAAGTCATGCTGCAATATTAGCTGTCCCACTTTCCCACAGTGAGGTCATACTGGATTTCATTTTGCTTCAGTTTGATCTTTGTGCTCAGGCCCCAAGGATGGAAATGTTGTAGCTTTCTAAAGCATTTGTCATACTTTCTTTTTTTTTTGTACTTCCTTTTAAAGTCTTTGTTGTTTTTACTCTCGTTCTTGTTTCAGTGGGGCTTTTCATCACATTCAGCCAACAATAATTATAGTAAATCCAATTGATTTGGTTAGGTTTTTTTGTTTTTTTTACATTGGCAGTAAAGCATCTATTACTAACTGCAGTTTTTTATATTGTCTTCGTCCAAATCCTCCAGAATTCAGATATCTGAATAACACAAGAAGAAATTAACGCCTGCTGGCCCAAAAACACAAATTTCTGTTGAGAAAATAGGTGTTGGAGATATTCAGGTGCAGTGAGTCACAGGATAGTTGTTAAAATATGAACGGTTCAGGATTTAGATACCGTAGTTTGTCATCAGGGACTGTTTTTAGTGAACTAAGCCCACCAACAACCGTTGTAGTCAACTCTGAGGGCTTCAAACGCTGCTGGATGGTTTAAAGGACGTGTGTTGCACAGGCATACAGATCAGAAATGTATTTGCATGCAAACCAGTCTCTGGAGTGTACACACACACACACACACACACACACACACACACACACACACACACACACACACACACACACTGTAGCCCATGCACCCATCCATAAACCCCCAATCCCTGAAAGGTGCAAAGCTGCTAGTGCCAGTCCCTTTACTCCTTAATCCACTCTAATGCACTGGGGTTGTCCTCACTATTCTAAATATTGACCCAGGGAGAATGGTCATGGACACACACACACTCACACACACACACACGGGTGTGTCTTTAATGGGCTCCAAGTGCTGATGCTTTAGAAAGACTGTATACACATACACACACATACAAACACAGGTGGTTACAAAAGCTGAGTGTAAGATGAGCCAGTGTGAGGGCTCAGATCTTTTATTCTCTCATTAACCCCCTCTCTGCTGGAAATCTACTTAGCTTGTTGCCGCGGCCTGGGAAACGCACCGCTTTGCATACAGTTGGGTTCTGTGAGTTTGTGTTTGCCTCTGTTGTACGCGGAAACATCCATTGTTTTTTGTGGGGGTGGTGAGTTGTGTACACAAGACATTGTGAGGTATGTACCCCCCAGGCTCTCAACCACCTCTCATCTCTCCTTCTTTCTCTCTCCTCTTGTTCCCTCCCCCTTTCCCAGAGTTGGCCAATCAGATCCAGTATAGCATCATCCAAGACTTACAGCAAGGGGAGTCCTGGGAGAATGGTAAGATACCACTCTCTAGCCAAATTTCAAGTGTTTGGCTGATGTAGTGAAACTTGAAATATTTTGGTATTATGCAGCTTTTCAGATTAGTGTGATCAAATCTTAAACACTCTGTTTATGTGCCAATTTAAAGCTCTGGTTGATTCCTGTAAACTTTCTTGTTGTCTCAGTTTTCCAAAAAAATTCCCAGATACTTTCTCAGGGGTTAGATTTCCTCTGGTGCATTGTGGTAAATTTAAACAAAATATTCAAACAATCCTTCAAAGGTGTGTATGTTTCAGGATATTAAAAAAAAAAAAAAACAACCAAGAAACTAGTGAGATGAGGCCTTTCCTTCAGCCCATTCACCTAAAACACCAAAACTCTTGATATGTTTGCATGCACAGTTTTAACATGAGAACCGCCAGCTTGCTAGCGCCGCAGTCGTCCCACAGACGGCCAGATGTGGTTCTGTTGTTACGGTACAGAAATCAGTTCTTTAAGTGAAAAATTTAGTTTTAACACTTCTCATCTTTCACATTTTGTTTGTGTGCATCTGTATGTGTGTGTGTGCGGGTGGGGTTGGGGGTGGAGGACTGATATCGGCTTTTTTTTAATTCATTACAGATTTATCTTGTGAATCAAAAATTATTACTGTACTCCCCAAAACATGTTATTCTAACAAACTAAATATAAAACAAACACGCAAAATGCAGACGGTGTGCGTGTTTTTATAATAATGATGATCATGATCATCGTTGAACGCCGTCGGCTTTAATTCTTTATTTGTTGCAGTGACTTCAGACATAGGCTACGATATCAGTTTATATTCTGGTAATGTCTGTTGGTGGTAGTCGTGCCCTCTTTCAGCTTGTTGGCATTGGGCTTTACTGACGTACCTATTATGCCACATCCCAAAAAGGTTACATTTTGGGTTTAGCTTATCTCAGCAAATTGGAACAAAAATGACTGGACAATTTCAGGCCTCAGTTACATTATACACTTGTAATTTTCTTTTCTGAATTCCTACTTTGGATTTTCCAGGTATTTCCTAAAGCTCCAGTTCCATCAGAGTTTTTCTTGCCAGTGTTTGGCTCAAGGTTTTTACCTGCCATATTTTAAATAATGATCTGCTCCGGGTCTCTGGGAAGCACATTAGAGGCAGCTTGTGTTGTAATGCATAACATATGAATAAAATTGAATTGAATTTGAATATGCAGGGATTCATTTAACTTCAACCTTATCAGGGAATGTTGGTCCAAATATGAGAGGTTTGATCCAACTTAAACTTCAGTGGGATGATGCTTATATGCAACGTAAAGCCTAATTTCAGACGAACCAATACAATTATTTGATTTTTCTCATTTCTAAAAGGACTGATAATACAACTCCAAATATAAATCATTGCTGTGATATGGAAGGTGTGAATTTGGGGGGGGAAATCTTAATACGTCTAATTTCTGAATTTCAGGTACATTTTTGAGAAATTAGACCTTTTGTGAGGATACATTTTAACTTTCAAAAATGACCCTGTTATGGAGCTAGTACATTTAAGATCACTTCTCCCTAAGCTGCTGCGTGTTGCTGTGTGGCCAGCTGTTGGGGAACAGGACATATTTTGACAGACTTAATTTGCCTTATGTACCTCTTTCTCTTAGACCTCAATAAAAATGCAAATGACCCAAAGCTGAAATTATTCTAATAAATAGCGATCTGGGTAACTGACGTTTGAAGGGCTGTTAGTTGAAATGCTACAGTTGTGATCTCAGATCCCTCAAACAGCAGTAGTTAGGAATTATCACTGGATGGATGGATGGATGGATGGATGGATAGATAGATAGTACATAACATCTATCTACCCATCCATCTATCTGTATGAAATGTTATAACCACTCAGGGAAGGAATAACTTTGGGAAAGCCTTTTCGAGCAAAGCAACGTTACCTTCTCAACTACCACTATATAAGGAAAAGAATCTTTAGATCAACATTTTGTAGAGCAGTGGTTCCTAAAGGGCATTCTTATAAACCAACGGGGGCCCCAGCAGAAAAGGTTGGGGAACCACTAGTGTGGAAAGAGCTTTTTGGCGGTCAGGTATCTGGGCTGGAGTCGGGGTTTATTATAGTGCAGGGTTGTATTACTGGCGTTTGGAAGAGCTAGCCTTCACTTTTTTTGATGACAGCAATAATGTAGAAAATTACATAAAGGTTTTAGAGCAACATTTCCTGCCTTCAAGACTTCTTTTCCAGGGACAGCCATGCATTTATTTGATAAGACAACGCAAGACAAACTTATTCACGTTAGAAAGAGAGTACATATCCTGGACTGGCCTCTCTGCAGTCATAACCATAGACGCAATGACAATAATCCTGTGCAAACATGTGTACACCTTTTAATCCTATATGTGGATGATTTGGATTACAGCCAATGAGAGAGCAAGACATCCAGTCTGTGAGGAAGGTAATTCAACAGAACTAAGTTGGTGTGGTTTTAGAGACTATTTGGCTAAGAGATTCACTATCAGGTCCTGTAGTGTGTGACCCTTTGTGACTCTGTCTGCAGTCAGTCGTAAACCGTGAACAAGGAAATAACTTTAAGACCCTCGATTGCTGAACAGTGAATCCTGTAATCTGAACAGGCGACTCTAAAGCCAGCAGGGGGTTGTTTTTAAGAAAAAAAAAAAAAAAAAAGTAAATAAAGAAAACTGTTACAGGTTTGTGGTTTTATTCGTAATCCTTTTCCTGTAATTCCCAATTTACCCAATGATACAACTATAGATTATGTTTTGGACTCCACTTCCCACTCCTTAAGGGATCAGTTGCAGATATTTATAATCAAATTCATCTCCTACATCCAGAACCTGTAAACTCCATTAGGTCAGTGTGGGAGGAGGATGCGAGGATGGTTGTATCTGGGAAGATCAGATTCTTAAACGAGCTCATACGTCTTCTTCCACCTGTCCCAGAGATGCTCTAATTCAGTGTGAGTTTGTTATGAGAACCTATCTCCAGCTTTGACCTGATTGGAGTCACTAAGGCAGCTTGGAGAGAGTAATATGGTTCCAGATATCAGGGATGTTTATGGCTGTATTGGCCCAACACCAGCTGGCTGATGATTGATTGATTGGTATGTTGTTTAAGTTGTTGGGTATGCAAAAATCTTTCCTATTTATTTTTTCTAATAAAAAGGTTGATGTCTTATGTGACTTATTTATATATGTTTGCAAAATCCAATAAACAAGGATGTTTAAAAACGCCTTTTTTCACAGCTGTTAACAAAATTATGGTAAAAAGAAAAGAAAAAAGTGCCACCTTGACCTCAGTAACAGAAGTCATTGTTTCCTAGAATAGAATACTACAGTGTAACAGTTTTTTAAGCTTTTGTATATCCATACCTTTCTGAAGGTCTTGCCGATTTTATTTTTCACCTGATCTCGTGTTGATGGGATGGCGTGCTTCACGTCACTGTACTGTTGCATGAGCTATAGCCGTCAGACAGATGGCTGCCGAGGTCGGCCATACACAGTTCACCATCCACTCACTGACTGCCAAGTGCCCTGTTCTCTTAAGCCTTGCATAATCTCATATTGGGGTAAATTTGCTGGAAAGTCCACTCCCGGTAAGGTTGGCAACAGCCTCAAATGTTTTATGCTTGCAACTTTCTCACCAGATGATTATTTTGTTTTTGCACATGCAAAACAAAAGTGATGCAAGTAAAAGACGCAGTAGTTGCTTAAATCACACGAGTGTAAGAATTGTGGTTCTTCTGGAAAACATGTTGGTGAAAAAATGTACTTTGGTGCAGAATAACGACTTTACTTTTATAAGGAGGCCTCTGAAAAGGCAAAAGGAATTAACAAAAAATGTGGAATGAGCCATAAATATGTCCTCCACTAATTTAGTTTCTGCCTTCGGCGACTCTGGAAGTCGCATCCTGACCATCTGCTAAAGGAGGGGGGGATCACACTTAAAGCACAGCCAGTTTAATATGAATATTACAAATGTTTAATATCAACACGTTTCTAAACATTCTTGTATGATGATTGCATGAAAATCCATCAATAAAATGAGTTTACAGTGCGTCCCTTATTTTTAATAAAATGGTTAGTTTGTTTTACAGCTCCTGTTTTTGTGTTTAAAGCGCAAATATTCTACATTCAGACAGAACTTATTATTAAACCGACATAGTCAAAGGCTTTTGGCACTTCAGCATAATTTATCATAGTTTGCTACTTCAGAGTAGTTTTCTCTGCTCGTGAGTAAGATGATTGTCAGGATGATGTGTTTTACACCTCTAAACTCTCATTTGACACATTTTCGTCGCACAACAAGGTTCTTTCCTGCGGAGTTCAGGACACACACACATGCAGAAGGAGGGACAGGTGACCTGTTTCTCATCAACCCCCCGCCCCCTAGCAACGCACCTTGACAACGCTTCTGTTGTGTTCTCCCTGGCTCAAACAAAGGGATGGGACCTGTTATCCCTCAACGCAGAAAACTATCACTCTGTTTGGAGCCTTTTTTTAAAATCAATACTTGACTCATTTGTTTGCACGGCCAGCTGCCCTCATTAACACGTCCCCGGGGGGTTAATGGCGGAATTCAGTGTGCAAAAACATGTTGGTTTATTCGCCTTAGATGGTAAAATAATATTTGCCCTGCTTTGTTAGTAGCGGGTCATAGCCAGATCCATGTCGGCGTGGATATAAATCCGGTTACATATTGTTCGAGGTGCATTTAGACCGTTGAGCAGCTTTCATGCTGTTTTATCACCTTAATAATTGAATGAGAGTAATTTAGATGGTGGTTTGATTTATAGGTTGGTTAGATGCATCTGTTTTCTTTTATAGTAATGTTGTGGTGATAGCTCAAACATGGAGTTTAGCCACAGAAAAGCACAGCTTTGTCATAACCTCATAAAGATAAACATTAGAATGTCTTTTTTATTATCAGAATGTGTAAGTGACTATACGATTTGATAAATTGCATATTAGTTCCTAGCATTTATTGAGTTATGTCTTCCAGGTCATTGAAATGGAAAGTTTCAGTTTGTAATCTGTCTCATTGTCTATTGTGTTTCTCTCCCCAGGTGAGACTTCTCATCTAGCCCTCAATAAGCTAAAGTGCCCCCACTGTAACTACATTGCCAAGCACCGGCGCACACTCAAGAGGCACCTGATCATCCACTCAGGGGTGCGCTCGTTCAGCTGTGACATCTGCGGCAAGCTGTTCACCCGCCGCGAGCACGTAAAGAGACATTCCCTGGTGAGTCCGCATATGCACACTAACCTCTCCTTTCACCACGGCGCGATGAGCATCCTCCAAGTCCTGCCAAGCACCACAGCATTCTGGCCACAGTCATTTCATTCCACACCACCTTGTGTGGTTTCTGGCAGCTTCGCTCGGGGGAGTGGAGGCACAAGCAGAATTTTGTTTGGCTGCGTTATCTAGTTTTTAATGCAAGGGAGTGAGGGTTGGGCTGCTCTCAAGGTGGTACAAAAAAACGAAGGAATACATGTGAAATAAGGATGTTTAGTATAAAGTGGTGAAGTCACGCCGTGTGTTTACATTTACTGCTGCAGATATATGTAAAACAGAACCAGACCTTTTTTCTTATTCCATCCTGAAAAGTTGTAATATTTATCTTGCATATTCTTTTTTTTAAATATTAAGTTGAATAAAATATAACTAAATGCTCTCCAGTACAAAAGACAAGTAATGACCAAAAAAAACATCCTGCTCAATTTTAGAGAACTTCCAGACAGAGAAATAAAAACAAAACAAGCATGATAGAGAATATAAATAAAACTTGCATAATAGCTCACATTTTTGACACATGCTTACTGGTTGTAACCCGACATGACTCCTGTGAAACAGGTGCTTCTCCTTCATTTCACAGCCATTTCCACCAGAACAGTTGCAGCAGGCAGTAACTTTGCTAAAAGCTTTCAAGTTTTCAAGTCCAAAAGAGACGGCAGTCATTCACGGGCTCCCCTGCACGTCACGTTTTCTGTTGATGCTAGTACATGTTTCATTTTCTGGTTATCTGTGTGCCTGTCCAGAGTTTCCTGAGGTAGTTTCTTCTGCGTCCTTTGGTCCTGACCCCTGGAGATCAGTCAGAGCCAGAGGGATGCCTTGTGCCTCTGCAGGGTGCAATATATCGCTAGGGTTACTGGGTAGAGAGGCATGAAAATGAAGAAAATTATAAATAATTGCAGAGAATAACGTAGAGGCCCATTCATTTATAAATATTGAAAACATATTTTAATAAAAATGAGGAAAAAATAATAATTCCTACAGATAAAATAGGGCCTTCGTACTGTAAGTGCTTGGGCCCTAATAAACTGAAAAGAATGCAGAAAGATACAAAATCTTCAAAAACAATGCGATATTAAAATTAAAAGACAATTGATAAACAAAAACAATGCAGTATAAAATAAAAATGTGAAAATACAATATGATACAAAAATGACAAACACAATGGGGAAACCAAAAATAATGCAGGATGAAATAAACAATAAAAGCTTTCTCTTGGAGTATAGAAATAATACACATATGGTTATTAGGTTGTAATTGTTGGATTTACTTTAACCAACGTTACCTGTAGAGGACAAAGACCAAAACATATCTGTTTTTCTTCTCTTTTTTTATGACAGTTTAACGTGCAGGTAAATGCACTTGTTTTTATTGTCAGTTGGAGAAGGATAAGAGTCCCTTTTATCTCATGTCTGTGCAGTAAATGCAGAGCAACTATCGGCTACTGATATCTGCGTAAACCACCGCCAGCATGGACCAGAATGTGCCTTCCAGCACCTCATAAGCTCATTTACACTTTATATTGTGTTTATTTAATCCTTGCAAAAACCCAAGTGTAAAATCTACTTAAGTCAGGGTGCGCCAGACTACTTCTTGGCTTGTACCGGCAGCGCCTTGGATTTTCAGTGTGCCAAAATAAGCAGCTGAAACCTCCAGAAGTCGGCGCGCCGGGCCAGGAGAGAAGAAGAAGAAAAACATGGCACAATGTGTTGCTTTTGACTCTCGACGTGTGAAGGAAAATGAGTAAACATTTTCCAAGCAATAAAAAATAATCTGTAATTAGAAGTTAATTTGTGACCGACTTGCCGCCCCCCCTCCCCCCCGTGTTCCTTCCAACAGGTCCACAAGAAGGACAAGAAATACAAGTGCATGGTGTGCAAGAAGATCTTCATGCTCGCGGCCAGCGTGGGCATCCGTCACGGCTCGCGGCGCTACGGCGTGTGCGCCGACTGTGCCGACTCGCACCAGGCCACTCAGGAGGGCCTGGAGGGCATGGAGGGCATGGAGTTTCCTCGGGACGAAGACTTCGACGCGGAGGAAGGGGAAGACGTGGAGGGGGAGGAACCCACCGACAACGACCAATCAAACTGCGGCGAGGGCAACGCTGGTGTTGCCCCAGAGGAGGACTAAAAATTATAACAAGCTTGAGATACAAATGATAAAAAGTTGATGTTTAATATATATATAGATATATATATGTACACAAAATCTAGCTGGTAAACAATCAACTCCAAAGTGCTATCAAACCTTGAGGTTACTTAATTGTGCAAGTATATAACAAAGATATGGATTTTTTTTTTTTTTTTTAAGTTTTGTTAGAGTGGGAACTCCAAGATGTACAGATTTTATTATTATTATTATTATTATATTATTATTATTATTAAAACGTGTCCAACTCTGGGCCCAGTGCCCTCGAGAGAATGATTTCTAATGGCGAATAATATGAGTCAGGCTTTTGGTGATGTATTTTTAGTTCCTGTTTTCTTTTGGGCGAGAGTTGGGCGGAGATGATGTAATTTTTGAGTTGAGGTAGGCCAATCATCAAAACAAAGAAATGTTAATTATTTAATTTATGAAGAGAGGTTGTTATGGTCTTATCAAATGCTATAATTTGTGTGTTTTGTTTTTTTTCGTCTGCAAGCAGAGGCGCAGTAAAAGCTGTGTCTCTGAAAGTGTTGCGTGGTGCTTGTAGACGTACGCAGAAGAGGAGCGTCGTCGTCCACAGGAAGATTTGAACGTACCCTCTAGATCTATTTAGATGCGCTAAATATTTTTCTTTGTTTTGTGTTTCTTTTTGTTTGTTTTTTTTCTCCTTTCCCTGCACAAATCTTGGAACCAAAAAATCTGTTTTGTAACTCTAACATTACAGCCATATTTATGATTAATTTAAGAGGGCTGTGATATTAATGCCAAACAGACCGCACACCAAGATTTAGCAGGAAACAAAAACTACTGAATACTCTTAAAAGAAAAAGGAAAAAAAAAGACAATGTTGGGTTTGTTGTTATATGGGGGAAAAAAATTATTAAAAAAAAAAAAAAGAGTACAAGGGGAAATGTTATTGCTAGCTTTATACAAATCACGGCGTCACAGTAACACTTTATTATTGTTATTATTATTAAACAAAAGCATTTGACTTTCACTTAAAGCTTGAATTTTGCCAAATGATGAAACGTTTGGTGCTGTAATGCTTGTTGCAGAATACTGGACCTACAGGCTATATATGATGTTTATAATCATGAAGCTTAAACTGACTCAGTTATGCATATGTAATCAGCTTAAACTATAGAACACTGTTGTGCTACGGCGACTATCAGGTATGCTTTGCCATCGTTTTTAAGCTTTTTATTTTATTTAATGCACACTCACTCTCTCACATACCATTTTCTAGAACTACCGGCAGTACTATGACGTTTTGAGGACCTAAGCGGACATCGATACCCGTATGCGTTTGTTTATATTTGGTACTGAGGTTTAAAGTAAATGCGTTAAATATATTTTGAATCACTTGAATGTTGGTTTTCTTTCGGGGGGCGGGGGAGGGGGCTTTGAAAATGTGCGGAAATCGTGACGCGTGGCATTTTTTTAAGTCAGAAAATCTCAGTTTTCCATTTGTAAAAGGTATATGTCACCAGTTTTTGTTTTTGGGTCTGCCAGGTAGAAAACACTTTGTTCCACGTTGAAAGTGAAGCTCTATGGCGCCTCATAGACGTGCACTTACTTTTACCTTCATGAAAAGATCTCTTTTTATGTTTGCGTTTCCCCAAAAGCGGGTCTGAATGGAACTATATAAAAAAAACTGTTCTTTCTTCCAATTGCGCAACTTTTCTTTTTTTTATTATTATTAGACGTTTTGTTTTTGTTATTTAATATTATATATAGACTCCAAAATGCAATCAAGACTGTTAATTTCTATTTGTCCAACCAAAATTGTCGTCTTTTAATTATTGTTGAAATATGATGTATGAGAAAAGCCAGGTGAATACTTGCTTAGTGTAGAAAATCCTTGCTCGTGTCTGTAATTGTTGAGATTTTTTTAAATGTCTTTATGCTACAGAATCATACACTTTACCCTCAGAACATATTATTGTTTAATTTTGTTTTCCACGGATGTCTCCTTTCTCCTTTATTTCATGAAGCACATATTTTCTAGAGAAACACGGATTGTTTGCGGGTTAAAACCTTGGAACAGCAGTATCTGTTTGTATGCAGTGGAATATACAGTATGTACTGAAGTGCTTATGATACCGAAGACGTGTCACTTCCTCTTATGCTCTGGAAGAAGATATATTTTAAGTCATAGAAATATTCCTCCTCTTTGCTCACTTTTACCTTCAAGTCACTGTGGGAGGGGTTATATCACGGATATATATATATATATGATTATGTTGAGACTATATGAGATGGATATATATATATATATATATATAGAAATGAAAGATAAATTATTTAAGCAGTGGACTTACTTACAGGAACACACTGAGAGTCATCTACCAAACTCCTGCCATAGTGGTTTATTTCTGTGAACTTTAACCTTCCGCTTTGTGCGTTCACGCCGTGTGCTTGTTCATCTCACCATCCTGTTGTCATGTTTGTTCTTTTGATACTATTTACCATCCTACTGATTTTACTGTAATGAATGAAACTCAAAAACTATGATGTATCATTTTAGATTTTATGCTGTATTTGTTATATGGACAAAAAAAGAAAGAGAAGAAAAAAATAAAAAAAATCACAAAAAAAAACCAACAAAAAACCAAACACTACAGATGTAAAGCAGAGGTTTTTTTTCCCCCAGCTGTATTTTTTTACGCTGTTGCAAAAGGTTGTATTTTTCAATTTCTCTCGAACTTAAACAGTGATGCAAAACTCGGGCCGCGCCTCGGTGCCCTCTGAACACAAAGCAAATTCAGGTTACTCTTTTTACGTTTTTATCAAAGGTTTCAAAGATGGAGCTACACTCTCCTTTATTCTGTCTGAATTGTACTACTGTTCCTCTATACTACATTTTACGAATAAAAACTTTGATATTGCTTTAACCTTTTCGTCTGCTTCTTTACCTGCGGTAGGAGCACGCAAGTGCTCAAAGTGCAAACAGCAGCTCGCGCGGTGGCAGAGTCCACCCTGACACACCTGCGGGTGGAGATAAGAGCATGTGACGTGCAGCAGACGGGCAGGGCAGGTGCACCCAGGAGAAGACGTGTTCACCCCTGGGTGACAATGTCAAGACAACTTATTTCTTTTCCCTCTGTCAGATTTATATCCAGAGAAATATTGAGATATCTGGAGGAAATCAGGCTCCCTGGAATATAATTCACCATCTTTCACCAGAAGGTGGACAGGTATGGAGGTAGATGTGTGTCAAAATGATTCAATAAAAAAAAAGACTTCAAAACTTCTTTTACATCAATCAAAGCACTTCAAATCAAAAATAATATTTTCAATAAAAAAAGTGTTTCAAATGCAATTTTTTGGGTCTCAAAATATTTTTTTGCATTCACTTTAATTGAAAAAGTTTTTTTTTATTGAAGTGATGTTTTTTCATTGAAAATATTTTTTTCTTTTTGAAGCAATTTCTTTTTTAATTAAATGATAAAGACACAAATGTCCTACCCATAATATGGCCCAAACGCAAAAAACACTACTTCAATCAAAAAAGTTGCTTCAAACAAAGAAAACTTCACTTCTATCAAAGAAAACATTTCCAATCAAAGTAAAACTGTTCAAATGCATTTTTGAGTCTCAAATATTTTTTTTGCATTTAAACACTTTTTTCTTTGATTTAAATCTTTTTTTTTTATTGAAGTAGTTTTTTTGTAATTGAAAATATATTTTTTGATTGAAGCAATCTTTTTTTTGATTGAATAATTAAGACACAAATCTACCTCCATAAACAGGCAGACGGCCATTCCATCTTGAACTCTGAGAACAGAAAGTGCTGCCCCCTGCTGGCGGGATCTGGCTAAGCACCCCTGTTCTGATGGACACCAGGGGGCAGCACACGTCTACATTTTCTCATGAGAAAACCAGGCGACACGTACAGAAGAATGAAATTGGTTGATGCAGATAAAGAATGGATCTGTAAACAGCGGTCCTGTGGGTTTATAATGAGTTTTAAGCTCGCTGACATCCAGGATTTTTTTGTGAACGCCCACAAACAATCCTTGTAAGGAGCAGTTTCAGCCCTTACTCACACTTATTTGATTATTTTGGACTTTTGAAACATGCAAAAGTCTCTTTCCTTCCCCATGTAGTTGTGTAAATATTATATGCCACAAAATCTTTGATAATAGATGAAACGTCTCTAACCCCAGCTGGCATGATCAGCAGATTTGTAATGACTTGATCTCATGGATGGCATGGTTTTCCTGGGTAATTTATCTGAGGGGCTGACTCCAGTAAATTCCACCAGTTTGGGTGAAAACAGACCAAAACAAATGCTAAGAATGCATTAAGAGTCCCGTCTGCTGGGACACGCTGGTCACATTCGCTGTGGTACACGCTGTACTGACACTTAATAATCGTGTGTTTATTTCCTCGTGTGCATGAGAACCGCTGCGTGTCCGGGTGTGTGTGTGTGTGTGTGTGTACGCATACACAAGTAATCATCAAACGTTGGCATTGTAGTTACCACTGCCCTGTTCTCTCACCGTGTGTGTGAGTATGTGCACAAGCCTCCTTCCTATTCACAGGCCCTTTTGTGTGGGTGTCTGTCAGCGGTGTTGTCTGCATGCAGGCCCCCATTGTATGGAGCCACTGCTCCTTATTGACACAGGGCCCCAGGCGCTTCGTGTTCCCATGGCCCCCCAGCCACGACGGACGGAAGGCTGAAACCGGAGCCCCGGACCTGGGCAGAGTTTATTTGCGCTCTCCTCTCGCTCTCCCTTGGTGCTTCTGTAGTTTATGTCCACAAGGTTGGGAGCTGAAGGGATGGCAGCGCGGTGCGACTTTGCGTGTTTGTGTGTTCTTCTTGTACTCGGGGGATGTTTATAGTGCGAGTGTGCGGTTGATCTGACATTGAAATAAATCCAGGCGTTTGGTAATCGTATGGTCACAGCTGCAGGGGGAACCCCACCGCTGACCTTTGTGTGGGTTTGAAATGTGTCCATGTGAGTTTGACCTTCGCTGCGCATCAGTCGCCGCCGTTGACGGCTCCATGCGTCACCGTGAGGCGCACACAGGTCAAGGGGAGAGCAAACATTAATTAACATAATTCCCCGATCACAATTATCTCCGCCGTGACCTTGGGTGACCTTGTGCTGGTGTTGAAACAAATCCAATTTGTGTGTGTAAAGTGTTCCCAGCAGGAGAGTTAATGATGTGTTTCAAGCACCTCGCGTTCCGACTGCTGCTCAATAACTCATTTTAGTAAAATACAGTAAGAGTCGACCTGTCGCAGTCAAGTTCAGTCTTAAAGAAAAGTTTGTATGATTGGCTCTTTTCTTCAGACGGGAAGAGCCGTGGCAGAGATGGATGGAGTGGGAAAGATGGCGTCACCTTGGACGCCGCTGCACTGGCAAATAAGGCCCAGCGGTGTCTCCACTTTCTGAGGAGACTAAAGTCAAAACAGAAGCCAGCTGCCGGCGAGCCTCCGTCAGTGTGTGCTGAGCTATTGCATCATGGTCTTGATTTGCCAGCTGCTCGGGGTCATTGCCAACCCTGAAAAAAATCATTAAAGGCTCTGCTTCCCCTCCAGGACGTTTACAGTTTGCACTGCTTGAAAAACAGCTCGCAGCATCCTCCAGGACATCTCACACCCTGTTTGCACAGTCACCCCTCTGGAAGCTGGTTTAAGGCAACAAAAGACACAAAACCCACTGAAACTGGTCTTTTTCATGCCGGCTGTACTGGCAGGGGCGTCAATTGGGTATGGCAAGGTATGGCAGCCGCCACACCTTGGCTTCAAGGGAAAATGTAAATGTTTGTTTTTGAAATACATTTATGGAATTACTCTGTGTCTATTTGTATTCATTATTCTATTACTTTATACATATAGAATAACTACAAATGCAAATCTGAACAACATTATCGATTTCACTAGTTATTATACACTGCAAAAAGTCAAAATCTTAAAAAGAATATTTGTCTTATTTCTAGTTAAAATTTCAAATTTTTAGTAAAAATCTCATTACATTTAAGACAAGAATCAAAAACAACCATTTTCACCTGTTTCAAGTAGATTTTCACTTGAAATAAGTAGAAAAATCTGTCAGTGGAACAAGATTTTTTTGCTTGTCATGAGAAGATAAATGGCAGATTTTTCTACTTATTTCAAGTGAAAATGTACTTGAAACAGGTGAAAATGGTCAAATAACAAGTTATTTTTCTGGTGAAGACTCTTGTTTTAAGTGTAATTATATTTTTTGACTAAAAATTAGACATTTTAACTAGAAATAAGACAAATATTCTTGTTAAGATTTTGAGTTTTTGCAGTGAGCGAGACTGCATTTGAAAAAGTTCCAATTTTCTTGACCACACAGATAAGCTACATAGCAGACTTCTGTGATGAGTATTTGCTGGACATGTTGATTTATACTCTAATTAAGTTCTGGGATTCGTAACCTTGCCATACCTTAGCTTCGACTAAATTGATGCCACTGTGTACTGGGAACCAGGAGTGTGCAACCCAGACTCCTGCAGTTTGGACGCATTTGGGTTTTTTTTTCACTTTAAATCCAATCATTTAATATTAAGACTGTTATCATAAACACTATTTCATCCCCTGTGCTCTGCAACAAACGCCTCATCAGTCTCAACAGCGCGAAGGATTTAGTGCCATCTGGTGGCGAAGCCGGAGACTGCAGCCAACTGAAATAATAAAGAAAAGAACTGCCTCTCGATCCAGGCTTCATGTTTTCCTTCTACTCTGATGAAAAACATTTCTCTATTTTGCAGCAAAGGTTTACATATTCTATTTTATTCTACTTTATTTGTTGAAACTGGTTCAGCCAACGGCCATCTTTATAAACCTGAAGTAGAAAGGAGCTTTGATAAATAAAGCTCTGACCATCCTTTCATGTGCGTGGACAATGGAGCCCGGGGCAGGAGAGTGTGCGTGTTTATGGTGTGTGTTTGTGTGTGTTTGTGTGTGTGGAGGGGGTGGGGGGGCTGCTGGACCAGCGGACCTCGCCTGTAAGCCTGGCAGGGCCGCACAAAACAACACACACATAAACACACAGGAGGAAAGTCATTACCATGTGAAAACGAAAAGGCAATTAAGACGTGAAGAGTTTACTGGCCTGCGGTTTTCTTGGCCTCCCTCCTGTCCTCTTCTTTCTACCCCGGCGTTATTTAGCACCAACATCTCCCACTTCAACCCAACGTCCATTTACACCCAGCACAAAGTGAAACGCACGCATTGTTTGTGCCAGATATAAACTTTCCGCCTCAGGCGTCCCTCGGTTTTCCGTCCATGGGTGACAGAGATGCGTGTTGGTGCTTTTCATAGCTATACACATGTGTGTGTTGTGATTGTGTGCACTCTCTCTCCGCCGTGTCGTGTTTGTGCTCGTGTTTTATTCCTGGGATGACATTGTTTTTCTTTGATGTCATACTTTGTGCGTGTGATCCTTCGGGGTCTGCCTGCATCTGTTCACGGCCGTGTGTTTGTTTATAAGCATCTGTCAGTGTGTGCGTGCATGTGTGTGTGTGTGTTGGGGGGGGGGATTTGTACACATACCGTATCATCTCAGCGTGTGTCCCAGCTCGTCTGTGGTGTCAAGAAGTGACACGTGTTCGTGTGTACGGCTGTGTGTGTCTGGGAGAAGGTGCTGGTTCCCACAGCTCAGATCTAATTCGGCTGTAACTCAATCTCCGTGTGAGTGCTGCTCCTCCAGTGCTCTCTTCTCCCCCTGGAGTGTGTGTGTGTGAGTGTGTGTGTGTGTGTGGGTGTGTGGCAGGCAGAGAGACATTTCCCCTCTCAGACCCCGTAGGATCAGTTTACCGTGTCAACGCCAGAAGCCTGACAGCAGCAGCAGTCGTATTCACACACACGGACACAAATTCACACTCGTATATATAACTGGGAGCCGTGTGCCAACCTCCCAGTTATCTGCAGGGCTGCATGCGCGTGTGTGTGAGTGGTCGTCGGTGTTCATACATGTGTGCGGTTTTTTCCTGCAGGAACAAGTTCAGCACAAGAGCTCAAAGGCCTTGTTACTTCTAGTTTAGCATCAATATTCGGGGCTGATACCAGACGGCTATTCTCAGAGGTGTCAAAAGTATTCACATTCATTACTCAGGTAGAAGTATAGATACTAGAGTTTAAAAATACTCCTGTAGAAGTTGAAGTATCAACTCAAGTTTTTTACTCAAGTAAAAGTATAAAAGTACTGGTTTCAAAACTACTTAAAGTATAAAAGTAAAAGTAATGTAAGGGGGAAAAAAGCCATTAAGGACAAAAGCCATTGAAAATGAATGCATCTTAGTATAATGCAAATATATTAAAGAACCATATATGTGTACTATTGAGCATTAACATGTGTTTCAGAGAGCAGGAGATATGATGACTAGTTGCCTATAAGTATTGTAATGGTGCAAAAAGTCAAACTTCAGAGGCATGTTATCATTTATCCTAACCTTTATTGGAATGTACATCCAAGTTTAGTTGTCATGCGGCCCGCAAGAAGTTTCTTATGCAAAAAACCGAAATGTTAATTTACTAAAAAGGAAGGCATAAATAATTGCCATGAATCGCAGCATATCCGATAATATATTTCTTCTACAAATCCATCGTTATTCCACAAAGAGAGCAGTTTTCGACATTTTTTTTTGTTTTCTAGAATGCATTTGTCGATTTTATTTCTTTGTAGACGCTCGTTTATTTTTATTAACTGACTACTAAACTTGGATTTAGTTGGAAGCAGGAATCTGAGGGAACGGATGTAAGAACAAAACTGGACAAGAACATCTGAAACAACCACAACCAAATTCACTCTATCCGGATGGAGCAATTTAACTGGATAGTTTTTTTTTAAAGGCGAAATGAAATAGAGTAAGGAGGCTGTTTTTAAAATGTAAGGAGTAAAAAGTACAGATAATTGCGTGAACATGTAAGGAGTAAAAGTAAAAGTCGTTACTCCAGTGAAGTATAGATAACCAAAATTTCTACTTAAGTAAGGTAACGAAGTATTTGTACTTCGTTACTTGACACCTCTGTACCAGACTGCTATTCTTTACTCTTCTCTCAGCAGCATCATCAACCAGTTTAACCCCCTCACATCACCTGTATTGTGTATATTTATGCTCTTCGGTAAAGCAAAAACAGTCTTGATCTCATAAGTCACGGCTGGGTTGAAACACGTAACCATAACAACACACAGGAGCCAAAGAGGAGCAAAAGCAGCCTTAGTTTGATATATTAACACTCTGTAAGCCAGTATGAGCCCGTGCTGTCTGCTGGGCTCACTGGCAGAACGGCAGAACAACGTTCCCACCAAATATATGGATCTAATACAGGAGGTGACTCATGGAAAACGCCTGCGAGGAAGGATATGAAAGATATACAGCTGTGATATTGATATTCTTATCGTTTAATTTATCTGATGAAGTTATAGCCTGTAATTATGCTCAGTGGAGTAGGTGCTATGAGTTCATTGGGTTTAAATTAGTAATAAAGGTCCATAATCTGCATGGTTGCCGTGGAGACGGCAGCCTCACCTGAGAGCAAGGTTCAGTCGTGACTTCAGTTATTACATGGCATTCACTTCTGGTCCGGGATCGTATACAACAGAAAAAAGAAGTGCCCAAAGGAAATTTAAAGTTAAATATATACGCTAAAATGAGAGAAAGGAAATATACATGTTGGATGTTTTGTGTGGAGAATTTATGGATTTGTGTATAGGATTTAGAAAAAAGAGGAAAAGAAAGAGACTTATTTCGAAAAAAACCCAAACCATAATAGGTTTAGTGGCTAGGAAGGTCTGGGCCGGGGCAGGAGTGTGTCGACAGCTGAGGGGGCGTCGGCTCAGAGGCTGCTGAGGACAGAAACTAAGAAAACTGGTGGAGAAGTGAAGGATGGAGGGGGCCACTTCAGACGGAAAACAAATTCCAACAGATGTGAGCAAGAGTGGGAGTGCTGTGTGTGTGTGTGTGTGTGTGTGTGTGTGTGTGTGTGTGTGTGTGTGTGTGTGTGTGTGTGTGTGTGTGTGTGTGTGTGTGTGTGTGTGTGTGTGTGAGAGAGAGAGAGAGAGAGAGAGAGAGAGAGAGAGAGAGAGAGAGAGAGAGAGAGAGAGAGAGAGAGAGAGAGAGAGAGAGAGAGAGAGAGAGAGAGAGAGAGAGAGAGAGAGAGAGAGAGAGAGAGAGAGACGGAGAAAGTGAAGAAAAAGGGGGAAATATCTTGTAATGGATCAGGCAGGCTGGGAGTGAGTTGGTGTGTGTGTGTGTGTGTGTGTGTGTGTGTGTGTGTGTGTGTGTGTGTGTGTGTGTGTGACCAGTGGGAACATGTGACTGTTTGTGTGAAAATAAGAGTGTGTGTGTGTGTGTGTGTGTGTGTGTGTAGACCATTGTTCATGCAGATGCTGGTGCCTTGAGAGTTTTAATGCTCAAGTGTTTATACAGTCACTGCTGTGCATTCAGCTCTGTGTTATTGTTGTATTCATGCAAGTGTTTGTGTGTGTGTGCGTGCACGTGTGTGTGTGTGTGTGTGTGTGTGTGTGCTTTGAGCATATGCTGAATAGCTGCGTTTGGCAGGACAAGCATGCTCCTCCACTAGTGTGACTCCGTGTGTGTTCACGTAAAGCAGTAAACTAGCATCAGACGTTTTTATACGTGTAAGTAAACACAAATAATATCCCTCATTTTGTTTAAGAATCAGAGGTTAAAGACTGTCAGAAAGTCACAAAGAGTCCTAATAGTTTCTAATAATACAAAAAGAGGCATGAAAGTTAAGATTTATGAAGGAAAAAGAATTATTCTTGAAAAAGTCAGATGAGGAATTAAAGTCATAACAAAGAAGATTATTGATTATAACTTCCTAAGTAATGAATCTTCAAAGGAAAATAAGAAAAACAATCAATCTGTTGGTTTCATCTCTCTCACATTGTCGTGTATCAGGTGATCTTCGCGGTGATGTGGAGGATGTTTGTTTGGCTGCTTAATGGCTGAAACCAAAGGGAATAAAGTCCTGCTGAACTTGCACACCAGCAACAGGTCCAAGGAATTCACTTATCAGTTGTATGGCTCTTTTTTTTTTTAAGGGTTTTAGAAGCATGTTTTTGTTTTAGCAGTCCTGCATGGGAAGATGACTCCCTGCTCTTTGTGTCCAACATCCGACATCCCGAGATACACAGTCTTGTGTTAATTGTTTCTGGTGCAGGCGGCGCAGCCGCAGCCAACAATGACCAGAGTCAAGATGTCTGCTTGATTGGTTTTTGAAGGACACACCAAAGAGACTGTTATCCAGCCTTGCTGGCTCTCAATTGTGTGTGTGTGCGCCTGAATCCCCAGGCTCAGTATCCCCTGGGTCACCAAGCCCTACATTCAGACCCGTGTTATCCTGCATGACGCTACTTCCTGCTGCAGTTGTTCGCTGCTGAACGGCAGCGACTTTAAATGACTGAATAGAACAATCAAAGAAATGAAAGGCCGACAACATGCACACAGGAGGCTGATAAACCCCCCCACGCACACACACGGATACACACTCTTACACGCAGAACCGCACATGCAGAATATGCTGCACCATGCCACGGCTTGTATGTTCCTCATCATAAATGATGTATGTTTACAGAGGTTCGTTTAGATCCTTAAAGTATATTTATCAAACAAAATAGTTTTGAATCAGATCTTATGGAGCGGGGCGGAGCAGGGGTCCCAGCCTAGGGGGGGCGAAGCATTCTAGATGGGCCCTTGTGGCCTAAACATCCCCGTTAAAACATAATCGCAAAAAAAATGCCACAGATCAGCGTCTCTGACACACAACCACAGCAGCAGGCGACACGGTCAGAACCATCACATGAGGTTTCAGCACCATGAATTTTGCCAGTTATTATGTCAAACCTAATTATACCTAATGCAGACTTTAAGATATAAGTATCAAACTGGAGATAAAAATCAAATGACATCCAGTGATGTCTATGGAAGCCCATTTCCGCCAGTAAAAGAAAAAAATAAGATGAAATCTTAGCATTAAAAATAGAAATATCTCCACGGTAAGTCATTATTATGACATAAAAAGTCATAATTTCAACTTTTTATCTCATAATTATGACTTTCTATCTCATAATTTCAACTTTCTATCTCATAATTTCGACTTTCTATCTCATAATTTCAACTTTCTATCTCATAATTTCGACTTTCTATCTCATAATTTCGACTTTCTATCTCATAATTATGACTTTATATCTCATAATTTCAACTTTCTATCTCATAATTTCGACTTTCTATCTCATAATTTCAACTTTCTATCTCATAATTTCGACTTTCTATCTCATAATTTCAACTTTCTATCTCATAATTTCGACTTTCTATCTCATAATTATGACTTTATATCTCATAATTTCAACTTTCTATCTCATAATTTCGACTTTCTATCTCATAATTTCAACTTTCTATCTCATAATTTCGACTTTCTATCTCATAATTTCGACTTTCTATCTCATAATTATGACTTATCGTGGGGATATTTTTATTTTTAAGGCTAAGTTTTCATCTTAGCCATAGATGTCGGATTTGCCAAGTAGCACAATTCAGACACGTGTGTTCAACCTACACGACGACAGTTTACAATGTGCGACGACATGTATTTAAAACAATGACCGAGCGACACGGTGGCCAAACAGCAACAAACAATATAGGAAAGGCCATATATTCAGCATTATGACAATGTTATCAGAAATAATTAATATTATGACAGTTTACCAATGATGGTTTCATCCAGCAGTGGTCAGAGAACCACAACAAAAACTATTTCCATCCAAAAACACTTTTTTTTCCCTCTTCGGCGTGGGCCCCCACGGAGCAGTGGGACCGGGGCGGCTGCCCCCCCCTGCCCCCCCTGCCCCCCTGAAACTAAATCATTGATGAATTTTATTAAGATTAGGCACCTAGAGCTGATCAGTGTGTTTGAGTGACAGGACTGTGTGGGTAAGACGGGCGTTTGATGCCAGCAAACACTCGTTTCCTCTTTGCTTCGCTTCTGTTACTCCCTCCGAAGGCAGAGCGTCGACGCTCCACACTGAGGCCTCTCTTTCCTTTGACCTGGACGACCTTGGCACAACATTTCTACTAATGACCAGCTTCCATTCAAGTGAATGAAAAGCCTGTATTTCTTCATGCACAGTTAGTGCCAGTTTAAAGAAGGCCCCAAAGTCCTGGACCTGGGTAACACCCGAGGAGGTGACTGGCTTGATGAACCGTCCTCACACTGAAAGCTTTTAACAAGACTATGTACCACAAAATCCAAAATTATTTGCAACTTTATACTGAAGAAGTTCTGTTAAGACCTAATTTCCAAAGCTACCCTTCACACTTTTCTCCTGAAAGAATCGGCCTCTCGTGGTTGCTTTTTTTTTTAGGTGTAATCACATTACTAACTTGTAACTACTGAGATGACAGTGTGATAACAGAGAAATGTCTTCATTGGCATCATCTGTTATTCCAAACCAATTTTCCTATTTCTGTTGGAATGTGTGCATCGAACCCTGGCACCCGTCTGTAACGTTTTGTTTTAGCCAGTCAGGAGGATTTAGGTAGAAAAACACCCAAAACCCTCTACAATACATGTAGTAGGACGAAGAAAACACAACAAGATTTCTTCTTAACAGTTTTTGTGTATAAGTCGGTTTGTTTCTCGTCTGAAGGCTTGCCAACTCTGCTCCCATGTGTCCACTCCAAGCCAGCTGTCGCCCTCACACACACACACACACATGTACTTCCACCCCCCCAACACAGTTCTTGACCTAAAGACACACATGCACGTACTGAAAGATTGTTATATCCGTCTATGCAAAGCATGCATGGACTCCTAACCACCCAAGTTGATTTCTCCTCCACTAATTCTATCAAAAGAGGAAAACTGAGCCAGTGTTAATGTGATACTGTTGACCGTAACATCGCCCTCTGTCTTTTGGAGTCCTGGGTTGGAGTTAAGTTGTGGTGTACCACAAGGCACTGTACTTGGACCTCTCCTGTCCTTTATTAACATGCTACGTCTTAGTCCGCTTGAGGAAGGTCAGTTGGAGTCTTTCACTCCAACTTTATTTATGAATTCCTCTTTCCTGCCCTCTCAGCCCCCAACCAGTTGCGGCATATGTCCGCCGTTCAGCAGTCTGTCTTCTTTCGACAGTCACCTGGTGCTTGTTCAGGACAGAGAGCTTTAAAGGAGCTTGAGGCAGGATTTATGAAAAAAATGCGTATACGTTTTAAGTTTTTCTTGTAATAATGTCAGATGAAGCGTTCCAAACCAAAAAGAATGTTTCCTCTAGTGTATCTCTCCTTTGCCTTGAACAGGCTGTGTGCTGCAAAATGCGCTGCAATTCCGGGCCCGAATTTCCCCGCACTGTCCTGCGGATGTGAGGTCAAATGACGCTGCATGCTCGTTCTCCCCGTTCTCCCGTGCCGGCTTCGCTGTTGGCTGCAATACCCCCGACGGCCGTCGTGGCGCTAGTGAGTCTCATTTCTTATTCTTGCCTCAAGCTCCTTTAAAGGAGAACTTTAATGCAATCGGTTGGTCTAGTTCAGGAGTCGGCAACCCGCGGCTCTAGAGCTGCATGCGGCTCTAGAGTGGCTCCCTGGAGCTTTTTCAAAAATGTTTGACCTTTTTTTTCCCTTTTTTCTTCTTCTTCTTCTTTTTTCTCGGAGTGCATAATGAATGCAGCATGTGTTGCCTTCATTCTATGGCTTATACAAGACATTTCATTTTTTGCGGCTCCAGACATTTGTTTTTTGTATTTTTGGTCAAATATGGCTCTTTGAACATTTTGAGTTGCCGACCCCTGGTCTAGTTATCATTGATGTTATTTTTATTGGCTCCATATTAGCTGGACTTATCCATCCATTGTCTATACCTGCCTAATCCTGTAGGGTCCCAGGGGTCTGCTGGAGGTCATTACAGGCAGGGGTGCACCCTGGCCACATATTAAAACAACCAACCATGCACCCTCACACACACATACCTATGCTACGGGCAATTTAGAATTGTCATCTTCCTAACATGTTTCTGGACTGTGGGAGAAGGCCGGAATACCTGGGGAGAACCCATCACAGGGAGAACATGCAAACTCCACACAGACAAGACTCCTGACGGGAGTCAAAACCAGGAACCTTCCTGCTGTGGAGCAACAGAACTAACCACTAAGCCACTGTGGTACCCCTAGCTGCAATTGTTTAAAGGCACAAACAAAAAAAGAGAGAGAATTAAACTTCCAATTGGACTTATTGGGAGATTAATTCTGTTTTTGGGTTCCTTTAACGCTGAATGGAATTGAACTATCTGCTTTGTAAAACACTTTGTAACATTGTTTAGAAAAGTGCTATGCAAATATCGTTCATTATCATTATTATTATTATCATCATCATCATTATTATTATTATTATCCACTCTGCCTTATCTGTACCAAGCTTCCTACCCGTCTCCATGATCCTCATGAGGTCAGATCAGGCTCAAAATTGGGGTTACAATTTTTTTGTGTGTTTACACACCCTTGATCTTACAAGTTTGATCATTATTCTTTCATTTATTTGCGAAAAACTGGGTGAAGTAAAAAGTAAACATATCTATTTCCACTGGTTTTCAATGTTGCTCTGAAATACATACAGGGATAAGGAGAATGGTCTGATGTGTCTGTGATCAGTGGAGCCTGATGTTCAGTCTTGGAATCCAGCTGTTGCCGAGCAACCGTAACTGCTGTTATCTGTGTCTCTGTGAGGAATTGTTGTGTCCAGTTAAGACCTGTTTACTTGCTCTGGGCAGTTTTAGAGGGTGATCCGATCACAAGTGAACAGTCTTAAAGCAATATTTCACGACTAAACCTACCTGTTATTCGATGAGCGGGACTGTAAACTGTCATTAGGGACAAAAACAATGTAAATCAAAGCCTTTCCACTGAAGTGATAGTGAGAACAGGCTCCCTACGGACACATTTTAATGTTTCTACTTGTAAAAGAAGTGTAATAAAAAGAGTGTTTGTAAAAGAATCTGTTGATTTACTGCGACTTTGTCAAACGTCTGTTTAGTGAAGCAACAACTCAAACAAAAGAGAAAGGTAATGCCTCCTGGATCTAACACTATTTTGCCGAACCGGTTCTGAGGAAGCAGCAGCCATTAACCCTTGTGCTGTCAAGGAAGGAGGAAGAGAAGAAGGGAGGAAAGAAGGAAGGAAGGAGAGAGAGAGAGAGAGAGAGAGAGAATGAGGTAATTTTGACCCGAAGACAGCACAAGGGTTAAGAATAGAATAGAATAGGATCCTGTATTTTCCTTTAGGAGGTGATGTAAACATACCGGGGACACACTGACATCCAGTCACTTGAATGGTGTTCGTAGGTGGTTTGGGCCACATGTGATGTGACCACCTTTCTTTCAGAAACCAGACGAGGCCTTTCAGCGAGACCCTGGACACAAACTATGTCTACTGTAGACAGAAGGACGTCCTCGTTCACACAGCAACAAGGATGTCTCAAAGTGCAACACAACAATCTGAGAAAAACATCTGACCCAAAGGAAAGGTGTTTTTTTTCTTATTTTCATTGGCAACTTCTCTCGATTTAGTGGATCATTACCTCCCACAGGTAAAAGAAAAAAGAAGAAATTGTGTACTTGCAAACGTTTTCACTGTCTGTGCAGACACCAGAGGGGTATTACAGGAAGCAGGTTCAACAAATTCCGAGTTTAAACCTTAACTCCGAGTTGACTGAGATAGGAAAGTCGGAGTTTTCGGTTCCAGAACAGCGGATATGAGTTAGTTCAATCAACTCTGAGTTTGTTAAGCTCGAGCTAAGCGCGTGCGTGAGGGATATAAAAAGCCAAAAACTCTGCCGCTTGCTGTCCGTGGTGCAGAAAACAGATTTGTATTGCGTAAAGGCCCATTGGCTGAATTGACGCCACTGAGGGAGGAGACGGAGAGAAACTCAGGCTTTATTGAAGTAAACCTGCTAGCGAGCAGGTTAGGTTCAGAGGCTCAGTTGCCATAGTAACTGACTCAAAGTTTGAGTTAAATCGCTTTCTGGAACTGAAAACTCAGTTTTTCCCTGATCTCAGGCTTAACAAACTCAGACTTTTCACTAAACCCGCTTCCTGGAATACCCCTCAGGTGTGAGTAGTTGCAACTTGTGATTGGATAACTCAGATTAAACATTGAAATCAGGTGGGAACAAGATCTCGGTGACCCTGAATGACATTTAACCTCCCTCAGGTAGCAAAACATTCATTTATTCACTGATTTCACATCGTTGCTTTTCCTCTCAAACATTTCCTACAACTGAATCTTTATTCTTCCCTCCAGTCTTTATTTTCTCTTCTCCTGCCCCAGAACCCCCCCCCCCTCTCTCAGAGTGACAAGCTTTGCATCTCTCCTGCAAGTTACCTCTTGCTACAATCACACGTCCACTCCCAGAAACCCCGGCAGCCTCCAGCGCGCCGTACTTGACGACATGCAGACAAGAGCATTCCCACCGAGGCGCGGCAGCGTGTTTGGGAACTGCACCCTCACGTGAATAAACACACACGACACAAACTTAGGAGCGAGTACACGTATACACACTCAAGTGCCACTTTCGCTTATCGTGGCTGTCGCAACCCTTCCCTTGTATTATCAGACGGCCCGAGGCAGGGCCGTATCCAGCCTGGCGAACATTCAGCACTTCCCATCCCCAATGAACGGCCATTTACTGTTCGGCTCTCTGTTATCAATTACCATCATCGCTATTATTACCACGAGTCCTCCACTTCAAAGGCCCCTTCAAAGCCGTCTCATCAGGGACAACCTTCACAGGGGATTGAGACTTTATTTTTGAAGTTTTCACGTACAAAAACAGTAAACATCGGAGATAATTGTTCTGACTTTGGCATTAATTTTCATTCCAAAATGAGTTATCTGTTGTTGGAAATGTGTGACGCCCTCCCTCGTCTGTAAAGTGATTAGTCATTTAGGAGGAAAGAGACTGACAGAAGTGGCTTGATGCTTTTTAATCTTAATATTGAGTTGTTGTTGTTTTTTTTAAAGGCATCACCATGGTGAGTTAGTTTCAAATATTCATGTTTGCTTGTGTTTACATCTGCTTTGCAGAGATCTGGACCGACGAGGGTGAACGTTATCTAAAAGTGGAGCTGAACGTATCCTGAAGTCTTAGTTTGGCCAAACAAGTCTTCACTTCCTCCTTAATCAGGTTTCTAATGTTGATAATATTTAATTGAAGAGCCATCGGTGTGAAAACTCAGTGTTTTCACATAATAACTGTGATTTTACAACTTCAGAGGTAAAATCCTTGTTGCTTTGTAGAATCCAGACGTCAAACATCGTAGCTGACAGAGGTGTCAAAAGTATTCACATTCATTACTCACGTAGAAGTATAGATACTAGAGTTTAAAAATACTCCTGTAGAAGTTAAAGTATCAACTCAAGTTTTTTACTCAAGTAAAAGTATAAAAGTACTGGTTTCAAAACTACTTAAAGTATAAAAGTAAAAGTTATGTAAGGGGGAAAAAGCCATTAAGGACAAAAGCCATTGAAAATGAATGCATCTTAGTATAATGCAAATATATTAAAGAACCATATATGTGTACTATTGAGCATTAACATGTGTTTCAGAGAGCAGGAGATATGATGACTAGTTGCCTATAAGTATTGTAATGGTGCAAAAAGTCAAACTTCAGAGGCATGTTATCATTTATCCTAACCTTTATTGGAATGTACATCCAAGTTTAGTTGCAGGAATCTGAGGGAACGGATGTAAGAACAAAACTGGACAAGAACATCTGAAACAACCACAACCAAATTCACTCTATCCGGATGGAGCAATTTAACTGGATAGTTTCTTTTTTAAAGGCCGGAATGAAATAGAGTAACGAGGCTGTTTTTAAAATGTAAGGAGTAAAAAGTACAGATAATTGTGTGAAAATGTAAGGAGTAAAAGTAAAAAGTCGTCTGAAAAGTAATTACTCCAGTGAAGTATAGGTAACCAAAATTTCTACTTAAGTAAGGTAACAAAGTATTTGTACTTTGTTACTTGACACCTCTGGTAGCTGGATGTTGACTTGGCAGCTTGATTCAAAAACTCGGTTTTATTTGGGTTTAAGGATCTCAGGATACCTAGAATCTGTAATAAAAGTACCACAAGCATATATTTTTCCCATTTATTTTACTTTTGCCACCAGAAACAGTCTGATGGCCTGCAGCATCCTATGAAGTGGGAGTTGAAGTAATCCTGAATGAAGGGATTACGCTTCTTTTCCTTTGTGGAGCCCAAACTGAGAGGACAAGAAGCAAAATAATTAAACTTTAAGGACCTCGTTTGTACTTGGATGTGTGACGAGGCCTTAGACGTCTTCACTGGTGGTGGTGGCGGCGGCTTTGATGCTGATGTTAAGCAAAATTTGTCATCACGTCGAGCCTCGTTGACTGACAATGATTTGGAGCGATTGTTCACGTTTGAACATTTCATTTAACACAGACGCAGCTGAGTGAGTGCGTGTGATGTCTCGGCAGGGCGGATAAGTATGTCAATTATACTGCTGTCATGAACACACACCCGTACACAGACACACACACACACACACACACACACTTGTCCTGCCTGTGCTGTCCATTTGTTAGCTTTTGAAATATTAATCACAGTCAGCTGCCAAACTGACAAGGAAAGGATGCGGAGCATGACATGTACGCATTCACATGCATATCAGTAACAGGTTTTACACCACACACACACACACACACACACACACACACACACACACACACACACACACACACACACACACACTGATTCAGACTGCCCGCTGGACTGCGGTCTCTGTCCTCTCTCTCGCCTGGGCATCTGTGGGTCTGGGGGTCCCAGCTGTCCCAGGGATTATAACAATCGAGGGATGAACCTCGGGGGTCGGCGTGCTCCGTGACCCAAACTTGATGAGACTGCAAACTTTGTTTTGTCTTTACTTCACCTAAAAGCTCTGCAAGCCGCAGAACTTATGCTGACATCAAGAGAACATAGTACTTATTTTTCATGACCATAAATGCGCCCTTTTCCATATTAACCACCGACAACATATTATTTTCATTACTGATGTCTATTTGACAAAAACAGGGTTGTGGCGTCATTCATTCATTTTCCCCTTTTTGCACAAGATCTTTGGTTTTATTTTGGTCTGCCCTCGGCTTGCCGTTCCTGTCCTTGATTTGTTTTAAACATATCCTTCTCTTGTTTTTGCTTCTAATCATTGTTATCCTTCCACATTGTCTGGAGGGATAACAGCAATTTTGGAAGATGGATGATATCATGAAACTCTAGAGCCGATGCTACCGAACACGTCGTGAGGTTTCACTTAGCATCAAAGTCTTGCTGTGTGCAAAACGGGAGCACGACTCGTCTCAAGTTTATGTTGGCTACCTTAAATAATTACATGTTTTGGGGAAGCAAAATTGAATTAGGGCTACAAACATCAAGTAGGCCATTTCTTTAAATAAAGAGATAAATAAAAATCACTCTTGGCTGAATTGTTTCCGACAACTGTAAACTGAAATGTTGAGTTGCTTGTGGCGACCACGCGGAGCGGCTTCAGATGGACGTTTCTGCCTCACCTTGAAGGAAATAAACCCTCACAGACCTCACGGCCACACAGAGAGGTGACCGCTGTGGCGGCGTGCATCATGGGAACAAGCAGGCTTGTTTTAAATCGCGGGGCTAAGCGATGGCCCGCGCAGCCAGGGGGGTTCCTGGATACTCGGCATTCCTGCCCTTACAGAGGCCTGTGAGAATCCAAGGACATGGGCAAAGATATTTGTATGTCTTAAATAGCCCTGTGTGCGTGTGTGTGTGTGTGTTTATGGGTTTATGTGAGGAGGAAAACGTGGCTCGGATAACTCAGATTTGAGCTCGTCGTGGTGTCTTGTGTATTCCTTACGGAAGAGTATTAGGGCCATGCAAGAGAAAAAAAATTTGAGAGTGGAAGATTTTTTTTTATTGTGCACTTCGAGAAAAAGTCGAAATGTCGAGATTAATGTTGAAATTTCGACTTTTTTTCAACATTTTGACTTTTTTTTCAACATTTTGACTTTTTTCTCGACATTTCGACTTTTTTCTCAACATTTCGACTTTTTTCTCGACATTTCGACTTTTTTCTCAACATTTCGACTTTTTTCTCAACATTTTACTTCAACATTAATCTCGACTTTTCGACTTTTTTCTCGACATTTCGACTTTTCTCAAAGTGCATAATGAAAAAAAAAAAATCTTCCTCCTCTAAAATATAATTTTTATTTTTCTCCTGCCTGGCCCTAATAGTCTTCTGTAATTCCTGGCCGGGGCTGCCTGCTCCTGTGTAAATATATGTGCAGGGAACCTATCACTGGAAAGCTACTTCGTAACCATAGCAACCAGGGGTGATGTCTGAACACAAACCCAATCTGATCCCTTGAAATGAACGGTGCGGATGGTCTGTTAGTTATTATCAAATTTGTCCATTCATGTGACTTTGCAACATTCCTCTCTAAATTCTGTACGTGTGCGCGCAAGTGTGTGTGTGTGTGTGTGTGTGTGTGTGGGGGGGGGGGGGGGGCCCATTAATGTGCAATCATCAACTATTACCAGGAGGTCCCACTGGGGCCCTGACAGCTGAGTGAGCCCACTTTCCCATGCTGCTGGGGGTGAAAGGTCAGCGTGCAGCTACTGCTGCAGTTGCTACGACTCTTGGCAGACAAGGCCTCTCCTGTGTGGCTGTATACATCACTGCCTGCATGCAGCTCAGACAGGGGGGGGCGTGGGGGCCGTGTGTGCGCTGCACCGAGTGTGTGTGCTGCACTGAGTGTGTGTGGGGACGTACCGTAATAACTTAGCCAAAAAGCTGCTTTTCAGTCTCCGTACGTGTGCATGCAAGTGTGTGCGCGTGCATGTGTGTGTGCAGGGCGACTGGTCGACGCAGGAACCACAAACATGGCCTGGTTTACAGGGAGTGACACAACTTGCAGCCTTCAGCTTCGGTTCTTTGAACTAAAGAATTTAAAGCTTCTTCCTTTCTTCCAGATTAAAATGCTCTAAACACTAAACTTTTTTCTTCTCGTCACCTCTCTTTAAGAAGTCACATCTCCAATGATGGAGGAAAATTACAGTTTCAAAAACAGGCATTAAAGTTGACAGCGAGCCCACCTGAGACGGGGGAGGGGGATAAATGGCACAGGTGCAGGTGAGGTTTCCTTACTGGCACTGCTCACCTGCCAGGTGGCAGCTGCATGTCAGCGCACTATGAGATCAATTTTAAGCCTTAAGCCCATCTTTATACTTTACTAAGCTCCTTTAGCACCCAGGAAAGCAGTGTGTGTGTGTGTGTTTTTGTGTGCGTGTGTGTGTGTGTGTGTGTGTGTGTGTGTGTGTGTGTGTGTGTGTGTGTGTGTGTGTGTGTGTGTGTGTGTGTGTGTGTGTGTGGGGCTTTTGATGTTGCCTTTCCACCCAAGGGGAGAGCCTTTGAGACTCAGCAGCCGTCACCTCGACTCCATTGTAGCTGCATGTACAATCTTGAAAGAGGGCAAAATTGTTTCCTTTGGAACTGACGATCTGTTGGAAGTCAAGTCGGCGCTCTGATAAAAACACATGTCGCTCCAGGCTGCATTTGGTTCATTAAATCAATTACCCTGGAGAAGCACACCCTTTGATGTATATTATGAAAGAAACACGGGCACGGATGACACATGAGGGCTTTGTCATTCTGTGGAAAAGGCTGAGAGACAGGTGTCTTTGGGCAGCTAAGCCTCCCCACACTTCAAACCGGCCGGGTGCAAACACAGCTCGGTTGTTGTCCTGCTGGAAGGCAGCTCCGGAGAGGCCCGGAGGCCCGACGCTTCGGTGTTAAACCGCGTTGTAATCCCACGGTGTTGAACCGGGATCCGCCTGGATTTAGTCTGGTGAAGCTGAGCGCCCGGTGCAGGTGCAGCTGATAAGACAAGGAGATTCACACGCGTACGCCAGACACGCTGTAAAAGGGTCTTCTGGGAAGGACAGGCTTACAAAATCATTACATCTCCTTCCACCGCTCCTTCTCTGTTTTGTAGCTGTGAGTGCACAGATCTAGACTTTGAGTTAGATCAGCAGTTCCCAACCTTTTTTCCTTGGAGCCCCCCCTACTTGTGTCTAAGAGCAGCGAGCCGCCCCCCAAAAGAGTAAAGTGATTTGTTATTTAATTGAAAAAAATGAACATTAATTATGTTTTTTTGATACATTTCTCTTTGGTTTACCCTGTATACAATATCTATACAATATCTGTCTGTCTACCTCACACACATTCTACCTGCTTTTTTTTTCTTTTGCACTACTTTTATTTCCATCGCAATTTTTATACTGTCCTGTAATTATATATATATATATATATATATATATATATATATATATATATATATATATATATATATATATATATATATTTTTTATTTTTTTTTTTTTATTTATTTATTTATTTATTTATTTTTACTTTTTACTTTTTTACCCCCTTCCCTCCATGTGTGTGTTAAGTTACTGCTGCTAACATGTGAGTTTCCCCATTGAGGGAATAATAAAAGATTATCTTATCTTATCTATTATACATATGACTTTGTTTTTTTTTCACTTAATTTTGTGTCACCAATGTTTAAAATCCGCACAAAAAATAATTGCAAGGACATAAAAATATTTCTGAAAAATGTCTCTCAATATGAAAGCGAACATTTGTAACATTTTTCCTTTAACAACCTGTCGGAGTAGTAGTATGATTAAATGTTGAATACCGTATTTTCTGGACTATAAGCCGCACCTGTATATAAGCCGCACCCGCTCTATTTTTAAAAAAACAATAAAAAAAAGATATACAAGCCGCACCTGTATATAAGCCGCATCCGCTCTATTTAAAAAAAAAAGATATGCAAGCCGCAGATATTTATGTTGTTAGATTAGATATTTACTACATGTACAGAAGGATATTGAACTGTAAATGATGTACATGTTTGTACCTAAATAGATCCTTTCCTAACAGTGTCTTTTAACACGGCAGCAACTTTGCTGATTAAAACGGGACAGAACCAAGAGAGAATAACCGGTATTTATTTATCTATTTATCTGTTTGAAATCTGCTTCTACCTACTTACATCTGCTAAAGAAGAAGTAGCGTATTCTTCTTTGCATTTATTTTGTCTTAGTTTTTATTCTAATTCCGGTTAGCACTCCCCCTAGCGGTGGAAGAAAAATCCACAGAATAGCCGCACCTTTGTTTAAGCCGCATGGTTCAAAACCTATGAAAAAAGTAGCGGTTTATAGTCCAGAAAATACGATAATTATATAATACGTTTTTAAGTTTTTATCCTGCTAAATAACTAAAATGACCAGAATATATTTCTAAGTGGGTTTATACAGACTTGGATTACTGTATTCCATTAGTTGTGTTATTATGATTTTCTATTTATTTAACATGCACAAATATAATTTGTACAACTGCATATCCTCAAAGCAGACAAAGTTTTGCGCCCCCCCAGAGATCTCTGGCGCCCCCCCAGGGGGGGCCCGGACCCCAGGTTGGGAGACACTGAGTTAGATTATCCGTGTCTCCATTTGCTGCGTATCCGGCTTATTTCTTCTTCTGGCTGGATGCTTAACAATAATCACAGGAGAACTGCTTTTGAATATTATCACCACGGATCTCTGTAGTGAAAGTTAAGACTTTAAAGACTTTTTCCGCATGCATAAATAGTTTCAGCCAATTATCTCAAGTGCTTAAACGTCTTGACAGAAATCCCCAGAAGGCAACATCTCAGAAAGGAGTCCTCGGTGAGACTTGACGGCACAAAGCTGTTCCCTTTGTAAACGTCAGTGATTCACAAATATATGTCACATTCATATAAGTTTACCAAAAGGTCTAAATGTTCTCAGGAAGTAAATGTGAGATGACTTTTTTGGTAATGTCACAGGGGAGGACGGAGCAAGGAAAGAAGGCCGAGACGATACCTGAACATCAGCACGATATGAGGAAGTGGCGGGACAAAGAAGGGACCCAAAAGACAGAAACTTGAGGGCATCTTTCCTGTCCCTTTGAGAAAGTGTATTGTAGACGGTAATCCGGTGCTATGACAGTGACAAAGTCCATCCCTCCCTCCTTCCCACAGGCTGCAGGGATGAGTCAGACAGTGAGGAAAACAAAGCAGCAGGCAGGAACCTGCAAGGATTACACTCTCATCATGTGGAAACTCGACCCTGCAACCGGAGCTTCGGGAGCCTGCTCTCTGACGGCACGCACGAGCTCCCGCCTGACTGCCAGTGTGTGTGGTGTGTGTGCGTGTGTGTGTGTGTGCTTAGACATTTGAAGTACATCTCTCTTTCGTATGATACACTGATCCCACATTGACGAGGTTCACCGTCTTCCCCAAAGAGACTTGACGAATGGACCCGATGGTCTTCTGATCGGGAGAAACCTTTACTGACATCCGAGTAAAGGCCTCCATCTCCGTCGCCATGGAAAACACAGAACATCAACATGCTACCGTAACTACTGAATGAAGCCTACAGTATATCTGCACCATGTAGTGACAGACGTCATGAGGAGTCCGTTTAGGACGAGGCTGTGATTCATGCTCAGGTCTGCAGAAACAACCCACCCAGCCTCGTCACATACGTATTAATATGCAGCTCCACCGGTACTACGGCCCAACGACAACTGCTGAAATATCTAAAATATCACTTTACAAACACAATTTGGAACAACATGGTGTAAATAAGAGAGGTAAAAGACACTCTCGGATCCTGTTTTTGTACCTCTTTAGGACAACTTTGAGACTTTAGGAAAGGTTTGAGATTTTAGATCTTCTTTGAGACTTTAGGACTACTTTAAAACTTTAGGACTACTTTAAGACTTTAGGACTACTTTGGGACTTTAGGGAAGTTTGATATTTTAGGACTTATTTGACACCTTAGGACTTCTTTGAGACTTTAGGTTTACTTTGAGACTTTAGGACTACCTTGAGACTTTAGGACTACCTTGAGACTTTAGGACAACTTTGAGACTTTAGGTTTACTTTGAGACTTTAAGACAACTTTGAGACTTTAGGACTACCTTGAGACTTTAGGACTACTTTGAGACTTTAGGACAACTTTGAGACTTTAGGTTTACTTTGAGACTTTAAGACAACTTTGAGACTTTAGGTTTACTTTGAGACTTTAAGACAACTTTGAGACTTTAGGTTTACTTTGAGACTTTAAGACAACTTTGAGACTTTAGGACTACCTTGAGACTTTAGGACTACTTTGAGACTTTAGGACTACCTTGAGACTTAAGGACTACTTTGAGACTTTAGGAAAACTTTAAGACTTTAGGACTTCTTTGAGACTTTAGGAAAACTTTAAGACTTTACGACAACTTTGAGACTTTTAGACAACTTTGACACCTTAGGACTTCTTTGAGACTTTAGGACAACTTTGAGACTTTAGGAAAACTTTGAGACTTTAGGACTACCTTGAGACTTTAGGACTACTTTGAGACTTTAGGACTACCTTGAGACTTTAGGACAACTTTGAGACTTTAGGTTTACTTTGAGACTTTAAGACAACTTTGAGACTTTAGGACTACCTTGAGACTTTAGGACTACTTTGAGACTTTAGGACTACTTTGAGACTTTAGGACTACCTTGAGACTTTAGGACTACTTTGAGACTTTAGGACTACCTTGAGACTTTAGGACAACTTTGAGACTTTAGGTTTACTTTGAGACTTTAGGACAACTTTGAGACTTTAGGAAAACTTTGAGACTTTAGGACTACCTTGAGACTTTAGGACTACTTTGAGACTTTAGGAAAACTTTGAGACTTTAGGACTACCTTGAGACTTTAGGACTACTTTGAGACTTTAGGACTACCTTGAGACTTTAGGACAACTTTGAGACTTTAGGTTTACTTTGAGACTTTAGGACAACTTTGAGACTTTAAGAATACTTTGAGACTTTAAACCTTGTTCTTAACTCCTGAATGAAGCCTACAGTATATCTGCACCATGAGGGGTCAGTTCAGGACGAGGCTGTGATTCATGCTCAGGTCTGCAGAAACAACCCACCCAGCCTCGTCACATACGTATTAATACTTAGTCAGGATCCGTTCCCAGTGCAAAACTGCCCTTCGTAGTATCATTTTTCAGAAGATTTCCAAAGAAGCCCCCCCTCATTAAAAGAAACAGATGAGTTACAGGAAACGGTTCCTAGTGGGAGTTGTTGTCGTGGCAACTCCTCACCATCTCAAGAAAACACCTGAAGAAGTTTCCCAAAGAGGGGTAATGTACGCCTCGCGACTCGTGGTGGTGGAGGAAGCCGTCCACTAATCGTGAGGTTGGTAGTTTACACCCTCATTACCCAGCATGCTCGGTTAAGAAGCTGAAGTCTGGACGGCGCGGCGGTGCCGAGCGTCGCGGCTCCACGGCGTGTGAGCGTGTGCTGATGGATGAGTAACAGATAAGTGTCTGGGCACTGGATTCATGACTCTGGCGTCCAGTCCACGGCAGAGAACTTTACAGTAAAGATCAGCACTTCCTGTGTCGGAGAATAAACGTCCACACAAACTCTCTCAGGTTTCCTTCACTTTTGACTCCCAAAAATAACCAACTAAACGATGAGACGGCAGCTTTTCAGGGGCTCGCAGGCCCACATGGCTTAAAAAAGCAGGGCTTTCCAAGGTGGTTTGCCAAGTGAAAACACACACACGCACACACACACACACACACACACACATAAACTGTGGTGCATTAAGGTCATTCTTGTCTTATGTACGACACAGCGACCCACTGAGAACCGCGTGGCCCCGGGCCAGCCGTCTCTGATGTTCACATGTGCTGCACCAAAGATTGCGGCGCTCGTGTGTTTTCAGGCGGAGTGGAGCGGCGGAGGGGTGTGTGTGTAGCTCTGTGAGTGATTGTATCTGCGTGTTTTGTTTTGGTAAAACGTGCTTGGCAGTGGAGGAGCCGTGGCGACAGTAATTAGACAGTGATTGTTTGTTGAGGTTTCTTCATCACCTCTGTCCCAAACTCTCCAAGTGTCTTCGTAAAGACTTCCACAGTGTGGATTGTCTTTGTGGTCTCGTTGTGTGTGTGTTTGTGTGAGTGCGTGTGTGTGTGTGTGTGTGTGTGTCTGTGTGTTATGCAGGGAGACTTCACACACTCCTCTGTCCCCCTGTCTCCTCCTCTCAGTCAGTGAGTCTGGGACACGAAGGAAAAGGCCAATTATAAAAAACCCCTCGCTCCATCTTTGTTCTGTGGGCATAAACCACTTCTTTGCTTTTTTGTTTTCATTCTTTCCCCTTCTTTGGCTTTCTGACATTCCTCGTCCATTCCCACCATCCCCAAAACCCCCACTCTGTCCCGTTACTCACGCACACATGTGAGCTCTCTCTTCTGGCCCACGCCAACTTTGTTTTTTTTTTTTTTTTCTTCTAGCGACCGTTCCCAAAGTCTTAAAATAGTTGCCGTGCTTCCTGGTCCTTCATCAGCACCATATCTTATCATATTTGAAAGAAAGGCTAGGTGGGGCTGCTCGTCAGACTGGCTGTTGTTATGGCAACGGCTTTATCCCATGACACTTGATGCTGTCATGATGTTTTTGGTTTGAAAATATCCACCGCTCCCGTATTTTTGTAAAAGGGAAATTAAAAATAATTATTGGTGGTTCCAGCATCAAGATGACAGTTTAAAGATACAACAGAATAATAACAGAGGAAGGACGAGCTTGATTCGTTTGACTAACTTTCACAAGTCTAAATGGGAAAAATCACAAAAATCAGGATATAATTTATGACTTTGGAAAGAAGAACACCCACAAACAAATGTTTCATCCAAAGTTTTTGATCTAATCTTCGATGAAGTTTCTTTACAGCGCCAGGCCATGTTGGGACATGAACAGAGAGCTGGAGATTCAATTAAAAAAACAAGGGGAAAGCTTGTATAAACTAGCAACTCCCATTTAACCGAATCTCTGCTGCCTAAATATAAAATGATGAACATGACAGATATAGTGAGGAGATAGCGATGAAGCTCGCATTGTAACCAGAGGTAACGAGTTACATATACTCCATTACATTTACTTGAGTGAATCTTGGGAAATGTTGTACTTTTAGGAGTAGTTTTGAATCACTATACTTTTTACTTTTACTTGAGTAGATTTGTGAAGAAGAAACTGTTCCTCTTACTCCGCTACATTAGGCTACGTTGAGCTGTTACTTTTCTTTTATCCCTTTTATCCGCGTACGCGTCAATCTCATGACATCACTGAGTGATTCTTTGGGAAAAATGTTTGTTTTTGCATGTTTTGTCACATTTACACAGACTCAAACACACACAGAGTTTCTATGAGTTCATGGGCTTGTTCTAGTTCTGCCTGGTTAAAAAAGAAAAGTACAAAGGCTTGAAATTTTGTGCTACTTGTGCTTAATTTATTTTTTTATTCTGTTATTTTATTTATTTTATTATTTATTAAAGTACTTGAATTTACTTTAAGCTTATTTTAATTTGAGCTATTTTTTATTTTTAATATTATATTTTAATTTATTTTAATTTATTTTATTGATTTAATTTGCCTGAAGATAATTATTTTGTACTTTTGTCTGTTTGAATGGTTGTGTTAAAAAATAAATCAGACGTTACGCAACAGTTACTCAGTACTTGAGTACTTTTTTCACCAAGTACTTTTTTACTTTTACTCAAGTAATTATTTGGATGACTACTTTTTACTTGTACTTGAGTCATATTATTCTGAAGTAATAGTACTTTTACTTCAGTACAATTTTTGGCTACTCTACCCACCTCTGATTGTATGTGTCGTCTACGGTGTAACAGAGATGGCTTTTGTCATCTAGCTGCTATATTGCAATTAGCTTACAAATAATGCCTCTGTGCAACAAAAATCAACAACATAGTGGGTTTTAATGGCATTTGGCTCACCTTTAATGCCGATATTGCAATCAGCATTCACTTCAATAAGCACAGAGAGTTGCTGAGTCTGAGAGAGCAGGCGGGGAATGCTCAACAGTCCTGCTCCAGATGGAAAGTAACTTATATGCTGTCATTCTCTGAAGAGCTAAAACGAAGGAAAACATCGCTGCAGGAGACGTTCACGGCCAACACTGACATCGCCCTGCATCTGGCTGTGTACAAAGGTAATAAATGAATAAATAAAAAATTACCCAAATCAAAGCGTCATCCTCGCTGGCTCAAGGGTTTCTGCTGAACTGGTCTGCCCTGGTTGCCGGGGACGACACGTGTACTAAAACCCTCTTTCTGGAAGAAAACACTACGTCTGGATTTTATTCTCACTGTTTGATGTACTGTGTGTTTCTGAGCCGACGTCCTCACACACAAGTCACCTCTACATTCATAACGCAGCTCCACTGTACTACGGTACTACGGCCCAACAAGAACTGCTGGAATATCTAAAGTATCACTTTACAAACACAATTTTGAACAACATGGTGTAAATAAGAGAGGTAAAAGACACTCTCGGATCCTGTTTTTGTACCTCTTTAGGACTACTTTGAGACTTTAGGAAAAGTTTGAGAATTTAGATCTTCTTTAAGACTTTAGGACTACTTTGAGACTTTAGGACTACTTTGTGACTTTAGGACTTCTTTAAGACTTTAGGGCTACTTTGAGACTTTAGGACTACTTTGTGACTTTAGGACTTCTTTAAGACTTTAGGACTTCTTTAAGACTTTAGGACTACTTTGTGACTTTAGGACTTCTTTAAGACTTTAGGACTACTTTGAGACTTTAGGTTTACTTTGTGACTTTAGGACTTCTTTAAGACTTTAGGACTACTTTGAGACTTTAGGAAAAGTTTGATATTTGAAGACTTCATTGAGACTTTAGGACAACTTTAGACTTTAAGACGTCTTTGAGACTTTAGGATTACTTTGATACTTTAGGACTACTTTAAGACTTTAGGACTATGTTTATGTTTATGTTTATTAAGGATCCCCATTAGTCCCCCCCCACAAACGCTAGGCTAGTCCTCCTGGGGTCCTATTTAAAAAGTACAATATAAACAACAATACACAATAACATACAATTCCAGTTACAAAACATACACAGATCCAATTGCAATTAAAAAGAGAAGAAAAGAAGAAAAAGAAAAGAATAAATCACAGTTCCCAAAATGATAACATAGCACTATTAACTCTCCAATCTAAAAAATGACTTAACATGTTTTTTGAATGATTTCTTGTTTGGAATGTTTTAAGACCACTTTGAGACTTTAGGACTTTTTTGAGACTTTAGGAAAACTTTGAGACTTTAGGTTTACTTTAAAACGTTAGGACTACCTTGAGACTTTAAGACAACTTTGACACCTTAGGACTTCTTTGAGACTTTAGGTTTACTTTGAGACTTTAGGACAACTTTGACACTTTAGGACAACTTTGAGACTTTAAGACAACTTTGAGACTTTAAACCTTGTTCTAAATGTCTGTTGGTCTGTTATTTTTGTTCCTTGGCACGTGTAGCCCTGATGGTTTGGTCACCTGATGGAATACCCGGCTCATCAAAACATGACACAAGGACTCCTGACAACCTGCAACCCTGTTATTGCTGACTTTCATCCTCACTGAGCCGTCTCGCCGTTGTTATTACTATCAACACAGATCACCGGCTGAAGACATTTCTGAAGACATTCCAGCCCCAGAGTGGATGAAGCTACAATCTCAGAGTATTTCTTATTTTATATTCATTTCAACAACTGCACCCAAAAGGATGTCTCCTGCTACAGGGAGTCGTAACCCCCCCTGCATAAACGCAGCCAGATATTCCTTCAATTGAAGCTGTTAATGATATTTTAACATACTGCACACTTCTTTTTTAGCCTTTCCCCAGATTAAATCTTGCATTAAATTGAAGAGGCTAAAAGTTAATGGCCCAGTACAGAGAAACGGAAAGAAGTCCCTATGAATATATATTTCACAGTGATGGACAGCCGAGCTGCAGTGGGGTGTTTCGATGCTAAAGTAATTCCCACTGATGAGACCCTTAAGAGACAAATAGTGAGCTCCTCTGATGTTGTCCTTCCAGCTGCCCTTTCACCTCCTCAGACAGACTTTGACTCACACACTGCTCATGTGAGCACACACTTTCTCTTTCTCTCTCCCACAGTCGAGCTCATTTGCCGTCTCCCACTCTCATATAAACACGCTCACACTCGCACATGAAAAGCTAGAATCGCTGCTCAGTGTCCAACTCTGGGCGGTGTTCCCATCCCCATGGCCTTTCCCAGCACAGACAATGCTTTGTGTCCCACAAAGGAAGCTCTCATCCAGGCTCTGGGGCCCTATTTGGCCCTTAGCGGCCCCCCGGACCCCAGAAAGACCCCCTGAGTCGCCCCAGCGCAACCTGCTGAGGTGCCAAGAGGAACATCTGTGTGACTCGAGCGGAGAGAGCCTGCAGAAGTTCTCACACTAAAGAGCGTTGCTCATACTCTTTCGTCTGTGAGTTTTTTATGTAAAGTCGGATGGGTGTTCGCAAGTGTCGGCGTTCATGTGAGCACAAGTTTCCTGGGTCCTGGGAGTCTCCGAGCGCGGATAATAAATGGTGTGTGAGCAAAGGCAGTGTGTGTTGCCAGACCTTTTCCAGTCAAAGAACCACGTGTTCAAGCAGCCGGCCTGCCATCCGTAGACTCTGAAACGGGGTCACGCTAACAAGAACGGATGGATGAGGCAGGAAGTGGAGGGAGGAGAAGTGATTCAGTGGGAGGATGGCTTGAACAGATAGATATCTACTGTATATGAATGTAGGATGTTGGATATTTGTCAAACCGGTATTGATGAAGGCTATTTAACTTGACGTGTATGGATTGCACAGGGGCATCATGCATCCTTACTGACTCTGGTTTTTTACTGATAAATAATACAGACTTTGTTCGCTCTAAAAATTCTGAAGTAGTCTGAAGTAAAAGCACTTGTAAATGTTTGTGGAAAAAATGTGCAATAACTAGTGTTGTCCTGATCGATCGGGCCCGATCAAGGCATTTTCAAAACATCGGTATCGGCCAAAAAAGTATCGGGACATACCTAGTTATTAATGTTTTTAATATATATTAAATCGTTTTATGTATCGTTGCATTTAACGTCACTTCCAGATGGCGGTCGGCATCAGTAACATGGTTTACATGTTTGAATTGTGAAGTTTTATATCTGTTCATGTTGCATTAAGCTGCTGCTATTCATTTCATGCCATTCAGAATGTTGCACTAAGGTTAAGCCAAAAAGTATTTTAATTTTCTTGTGTTTGTGAGTTTGACTGGATGTCATTCAACTACCTCTTTTGAAGTTAAATTTATTTATTTTTGTTATTGCACTATTCTGCACTTTTTGTTTTAGTTTACAATTTCATGTTTTTACATTTTGTGGCACCAGTGCTGATAAACTTTGTTGAAATATATGTCCATGTTGTTCTCTCTTTTTTTTTTTATTAATTGCCAAGATGTATCTGATCGGGAAAAAGTATCGGAAATGTATCGGGAGCCAAAAAAAGTGATCGGATCGAGAAAAATCGGGATCGGCAGATACTCAAACTCAAGTGATCGGGATCGGATCGGGAGTTAAAAAATCCTGATCGGGACAACCCTAGTAATAACCAATAATTTTCTTTGTATGACATAATAATAAAACATAATTTTGCATAAAATGCAGGTGATAAAAATATATTTGGGCGTTTCCCTCACGTTACTCATCACGTTCCTTCTCACAAATGTCTATGAAGCTCAAAATCGTTGAGATAGTGATGACAAAACCCATCAAGAGCGTTTTAGACAGAAAATACCAATGTAATACAGAATAATAAGGTACAAAAATGCCATCTGAAATGTTAAAAAAGGTCAGGGCCTGATATTTCTGCACATTTAAACGTAAAGCTCAGCTTTTTTTTTGCCGTCTTCAACATTCTCATCAGCTTTTCTTTGCAATTACACAGAGATTTTTTGATTTCTAATTTAGTTGCATTGTTGCCAAAATAATCTGGTTCTGGCCAGCAACTTGAAAAATACAACAAAAAAACCCCAAAAATGTAACATGTAAATACCATCTTTATGTTTTCGGTTCCTGTAATGATGTCAACCCCTGATGTCTTTCCTTTTGTGTGGTAGCTGAATTCATCTGAGACAGGGAGGTGTTGCAGCTGGGACCTCACACGGTCCACACCCTCAGACTCACAAAACACATACTATCCAGCGCAGGAAGTGACATCATTCACGACCGGCCAAAATACAGGAAGCGTGACGACAGGCTGTGGAGGACATGAGGGACGCATCGGCTCTGTAAAACCCTCCAGCTGCTGCTGCAGATCCGTACCCACCGATGTGCACGCACGCGTGAGAACTCCAGCAACATATTTGACACATCAACTGTCATTTTGTTCAGGGCCAAAAGCCTTTTTATTTATTTTTTTATATATATCATCTGAAGTCTGGAAAAGTGTGCTTTTATCATTAAATAAAATGATCTAAATGTGAGTGGCCTTATGGGTGATTTAGGTCCGCTCACAGTTCCTGTGCGCCGCCCGCCGAGGTCACCGCCCTGCGTGTTTTATGTGTTACTGCACTGATTCAAATGGTTGCGTCGCTAACAGACGTTTGCAGACCTTGGCGACACGCCGATGGCGAGTGCCTCATCAGAGTCCTGCGTGCTGCAGCAGCTGGACGTCAAGAACTTGCAGACCAGAACTTGTTAAATACCAAATGAAGATCCCGCAAACGTGCTCATGCATGGTCTCTATCTGTCCGCATTGATTATTCTTGAGAATGTGATCAGAACAGTTGGACGGCGTGATTCCAGTAAGAATTTGCTGATATTTTCCACAGATCTCCAGAGGATGAGGTTGCCCCGGGTGACCCATGTGCACGTCTTGCTTCTATTACCATTTTCACAAAAGCTCGCTCTGTCTGTGCGTTCGTGTCTTCATTGATCTGCGTCCCTCTTTAATTTCTCTCTGTGTATCTTTTGCATCCTCTGCGTCAGTGTTTCTGTCTCCTCGCCTTGTCTCGCTCCCACACACCCACAGCACACAACAAACACACCACCACCCTCTTAAGTCCTTCCCGGCTCATAATGTCATGCCTCTTAAGAAGTATGCGTCAATAACCACAACAGTACACACCGCACGCACGCAAACATACACAGAACACAGCCCGCTGTCGCCGAACATGCTCCCAAATATTCATGAGGATTGTTTTAAAGCAACAAAGCAAATATGTGCGGTTAACACCAGGCTTTCAACCCGGGGTCTGTAATCGTTGAAGAGATGACACAACTCTGTTTCTTCCCAACCTGCCAAGTTGCTTTAATTCTTTTTCTTTCCATTTTTTTTCCTCCATTGTTCTGTTTTCATTAAATCCCACTGAATTTGCACAATTCGTTCCTATTGACCCCGATCACGTGTGAAAGGTCAGGCGAGAGTGTATCGGTGGAGATCTCCGGAGACTAACGCCTGCGCTGACAACTCGGACTCCTCGCATCGCCAGCAAAGCCCTTCCTGAGCCTGTGAAACTCCGACTTCTGTCTATTTCCATCTGCAGGGATAACAAACATGGCGTAAAGTTCCTGATAAAAACACAAACACGGGAAATATTCCTGAGTCCGCTGCCTGTTTTCACATGGCACGTCCAAAATACCACGAAGCCCTCCGCAAATAACTAAAATAGCACAGTTTCTTAAATCAAAACTAAACATCTTAAAGTAAAAAAACAGATTCTTGCACATTTGAGTGGGAATTATTTTAATGCAGCTCGATGACTTCGTAAATGCTGCAAGGAAGGCTCGTAAAGTCTGCTATTGTTTTATTTTTCCTTCTTATCCTTCACCCACTTCAGATGTTTTTATTTCATCATCACTTCCTGTTGAGACTGCGACCGTGTTTCCTGTAACCAGTGAAGAGTTTCCTGGTGTCCTCTCGGGGGGACTGGAAAATCCTGAGATGATATTCAGGAGCATGCTACCAAAATGCGGTGCTATTTTATTTGTTTTCTGTCTCGAAAGAAACTTTGACTGTGGGGATCATTTCCCTGTTTTTTAGTTGTTCAACCTCTTTCTACCTCTTTTTTGGTTTTTGTCTTTTATGTTACAAAAACATATACCTTTTACATTTTAAAAGAAAAAAAATGACATATTTCTGTTGTAATTTCTGCTAAAATGGCTGTGTTTACTCACAAAACTGCTGCAGTTAATTTCTACGCCATGTTTTATGGTGTGGTATTTTTTATTTTTGCTTTTATTTATTTATTTTTGGCTCTTGTGGTCTTTATTAGCAGCGATCAGACAGGAAATGGAGACAGAGAGGGGAGGAAGACGCACAAGGAAGGCCTCAGGCCGGGACTCTGAGCCAGGTCGGCTACGTGGACTCTAAAACATAAAAATCAGTTTTTTCTTTAAAAACATTCGTTTTTAAACATCTAAATCTCTTTCTATATATTTAAACCGTAAACATGTTTAAAAGCTTGAATTCATCTGACTAGTTTTGGTCTCATGCTGCCTGAATATGTCATCGTAGGGAGGATTCGTTAACTTCTATAAGGTCTTTTATTTTGAAAAACTTATCTTCTTCTTCAGGTATTAACAGATCTGGTTTTTGGTTTGGCTTTATCTACATTTAAAGGATATCCAGGACTTTACTTTCACTAAAAAGCATAAAGCTGCACTGTGTGTTTTGTTGTTTTTTTATCTTTAATTTTATTTTTAAAGAAACGTGCGGCCTCAGGGAGGCCAGAGTTGAACAGGAGTTGTTTGCACGTTTAAAACTGGTTCAGACCAGCGATACGTACATTCACAGATGCGGCCTGTCAGTCCAGCCAGATACAGGAAATTTGATGAACCTGACACAAATCCAGGTGTGAGAATCGCGTCTTATCCTACCAAAGAGAAACTGGAGCCTCCAAAACAGAAAAAAACACGTCTCATGAGAGAAACTTTAGTTTTTTTATCATTCATAACGTTGTGCTTTTGAGCGTTCTCATAGGCACAGGTGAGCGTTTTATCTGTTTCAAATATAAACATTTGTTAATTCTACATACCGTGCCAAAAGTACTCACTACTATTATTTCCTGAATTAACTGCGTGCACACGAGGTTTCACATGTGGTTGTCGCTGCGCGAGTGTGTGATTGTGGGTAATCCTTTCCAGCCGTTTCCCCTCCTCTCCTTTCTCTCAGTCGCAGGCCTGGGAAGCAGTCGTGGGGGAGATCTCTCACAGCCACTCGGTGTGCGTGTGTGTGTGTGTGTGTGTGTGTGTGTGTGTGTGTGTGTGTGTGTGTGTGTGTGTGTGTGTGTGTGTGTGTGTGTGTGTGTGTGTGTGTGTGTGTGTGTGTGTGTGTGAGCGTGTTTCACAGACAGCTGTGTGGACGGCCGGGAGCAGCCGTTACATCAGTGACACACACACAAACGCACACACACACACACACACACACCCACACAGCCGTCTCATCGAGGCATCCGACCCCACCCTCCGCTCCCTAATACCCTCATCAGTACTTCTTCTCAGCAAAAGGAGATGTCAGCTGGACTGAGGCAGATCTATGACTGTGCTAGTGTGTGTGAGTGTGTGTGTGTGTGTGTGTGTGTTTGGGGTTATGACCACCAGACGGCAAAGCGATGCCCTCTTTACATGTGTGTGTGTGTGTGTGAGGGTCATTTTGCACGGATGACTACATGTTCATGTACCATCTTGTGCATGTCACTGCAAGTGTGTGTATGTTTGTGTGAGCAGCGAATCAGAAGTAAAGAAGGTCCAGTTAGAATTTTTTCTTGCTTTTTTGTGTTAATTCAACATAAACTGAAAACAGGATGTTTTTAAAGAAGGTTCGTTTTTTTTAATGGATTAGTTTTTTTTATTAAAGTGACCACTGTCGTGTTTATTGCTTCAAGTTTATTGGTGCCACATCTTAGCTTAGCCAGCCATCCTAATTATCACCCTCTAATTATAACAGTTAGTACTTTGGCACTTCTGGATCTTGCTTTGGTTTCCAGGCGTCAGGACCTACAGATGCAGTCTGGACACCACTGGATGGTCGTATAACCAGTCAGAGAAATCCAAAGTACCACTTCAGATAAAAGCATAAAAAAACGAAACAATTTTGTGCTTTATTAGGAGCGAGTCTTGGATTTATGACGGACACGGCCAACTCCTTGTTGGCTGTCATCGGTTTAGCTACTCAGCGATGGATTTGACCCGAGTTCATATGCCGTATTTTCTGGACTATAAGCCGCTACTTTTTCCATAGGTTTTGAACCATGCGGCTTATACAAAGGTGCGGCTATTCTGTGGATTTTTCTTCCCCCGCTCGGGGCGCTCTAACCGGAATTAGAATCAAAACTAAGACAAAATAAATGCAAAGAAGAATACGCTACTTCTTCTTTAGCAGATAGAAGTAGGTAGAAGCAGATTTCAAACAGATAAATAGATAAATAAATACTGGTTATTTTCTCTTGGTTCTGTCCAGTTTTAATCAGCAAAGTTGCTGCCGTGTTAAAAGACACTGTTAGGAAAGGATCTATTTAGGTACAAACATGTACATCATTTACAGTTCAAAATGGTTCTGTACATGTAGTAAATATCTAATCTAACAACATAAATATTTGCGGCTTGCATATCTTTTTTTTTAAATAGAGCGGATGCGGCTTATATACAGGTGTGGCTTGTATATCTTTTTTTAATTGTTTTTTTAAAAACAGAGCGGATGCGGCTTATATACAGGTGCGGCTTATAGTCCAGAAAATACGGTAAATGGACATTAATTAGCATTTCATTCACCAGCAAAGCTAAAGTAGTGGGCGTGTTCCGTCTTTGAGTAACTGTGTCCGGTTCTTCTTGTACAGTCCATGATTCAAGCACATCTGGCTGGATTAGTCCAGCGTTGCAACATGTCATTGTGTTGTGAGTAGTTCCACGTCGGCTGGGTGAGTGGGAGCAGGTATGGAAGATGTGCTGCTATGAAGCCACAGAACTATTACTATATCCATATAAGTTACACATAAGTAATTTCAAGGCATGAAGGGGCTGATTTAATGAAAAACAAGACTTTGATTAAATTGAGAAGTACACAATTATGCAGCTGTGGCCAGATTTTATATCTTTTGGAAACAATTTTTTTTCCGTACTACTTTGGTTTCTCCTCTTCAATTTGGAAAATCTCATGTTGCAATCAAAATGATTTAGTGTATGTTTTTTCAAAGCGCAAAGCTCGGTGTGGGAGCCTGGGGGTGCGGGGGGACAGAGGGAAGAGCACGACCCCGCTGTTAGTGTTGGTACAGCCACAGGGACCCAGTAAAAACAGGGCTGTCAGTAGCACTCCTGACTGCGAGGCTCTACGTCGACCCGCAGACCAAATAAACAGCAATCAGCGCTGCACCAACCGCTCTGTGACAAACACACGCACTGACAGCCAAGCTCGCCGCTTGGTGAGTAAACCTGGACTCAAATCGCTGCAGCCACACACAACGCGCACGAATGCACACACACGTCACTCACAAGGCCAAAGCCAAACAAGGCAGGGAAGTCTGTCTAATTAATGTTTTGAACCTGGTCTCATAGGGATGTAATAACAACACGCAAGTCGGGTAGTCACAGGCTGTCTGCGACTTCCCACAAACCTGGATCTGACTCCCAACATCTCACCTTCATAGATGACCCTCATGTTGGAGACGTTTACATAACTTCATTATCTAAGACCAGGATTTCTCCTCGTGCATCAGTGAGGAGCTGTGGCCTTAATTTACTTTGTTTTACATTTATATATTTAAACATGTATTTATAATTTTTCATATCTACACACACGCACACACACATATACTATATATTCAGGACTGTCTCAGAAAATTAGAATATTGTGATAAAGTTCTTTATTTTCTGTAATGCAATTAAAAAAACAAAAATGTCATACATTCTGGATTTATTACAAATCAACTGAAATATTGCAAGCCTTTTATTATTTTAATATTGCTGATTATGGTTTACAGTTTAAGATTAAGATTCCCAGAATATTCTAATTTTTTTAGATAGGATATTTGAGTTTTCTTAAACTGTAAGCCATGATCAGCAATATTAAAATAATAAAAGGCTTGCAATATTTCAGTTGATTTGTAATGAATCCAGAATGTATGACATTTTTGTTTTTGTAATTGCATTACAGAAAATCACAATATTATAATTTTCTGAGACAGGACGGAAAAAAATGTCTCTTTATCTTTTTCATAGAATTGTTATTTTGGTAGTGGCCTCTTAATAGGATTCAATATAAAATCTAACATCAATTGAAACATATTGTTGGCGAAGTCACTGGACTTTTATTTTGAAAAACTGCTACAAAAGGACATGGTTTTATTTGTGTGGAACTGGTGGCACATGAAATATCATTTAATTTTCTTGTGCACTTTTATTTAAAGGCTCTCTTCCATATTTTGTTGTTTTACTCCTCCCGTCACTTTAACGGTTACCTCCATCTCCTTCCACCTGTCTCCTTTACTCTGCCTTACCTGACCTCCCACCTGTCTGCAGGAATTATGATTCTGCGTCTCCTCTGGCTCCTGACCAGCTCTTCCCTGCGCTCTGCTCCAGCCCTCAGTGTTTTGCATATTTGGGTATTTAGTTATCCTCCCGTTGCAGTCTGTTTTGTCTATTATTTGGTGTTGCCTCCTGGTTTCCCACATCTTGTACCCTCAACCACAGCAGCTTCATGACCAGGGAGGCCACCAGGATTGTCTCCTGGTTCAGTTTTCTTTTCTTTGGCTTATTAACATTTACACCCTGAACTTTTGATGAAATTACTCAAATAAGAGCGTACGGACTAACCATTGCTTCATATCTAAAGCATATTTGTTGTGCAGAAAAGTTCACAGAAAGTGCAACTAACACTGATACTGCAGATCTATTGGTCACGGGGGAGAGTTAGTAAGTAAATAAAATGTATCCATAGAGCACTTTTCACAGATGCCAGTCACAAACAACGTAAAACATCACTTGAAAGCCTGTCTGAATAAAAGGTGCTTTCAAGAACCGGGATAAATAAGCATCTAACCAAGGATTAGTTACCACGTTGTGCCAAACTCTGTCAGAAAATGATTGACTGGTTCCAGAAAGACAACATGTAATAGAATATAATAAATAATCTCAGTACAGAACTGCAAAGTAGTTTGGTCTGTCAGCATCTGCAGTGGAAATATTCAGAGGGTTTGGATGGGCGTGTGAGCCGCATCACCGAATGAGGAGTCTGCATTAATCAATCGAAAGAAGTGACATCTAGGATCTCGACGACAGTCGAAGGATGATGATGATTAATCAATACATCCACAACGACCTGGAGTAACTTGGGGAAATATTGCCAGTCATTTTGGTCTTGTACTGTATCCCAGAGTGCAACATGGATATGTGTTATGCAAAGAGTAAGCTTTATGTGACACCTCAGGGGGAGACAGTGGCCTCGTGAGCTGTAGTTTTCACATTTAAGCTTCATTTTGGGAACAATGGACATTTTAAATGTCAAATAGGGCTTGCAAGCATGTGAAGGTGCCGTTTCTGGTCTACTGAAGCAGGAAACATATAAAGCATGAAGGGTAGTAGGACTGGGAAACACTGAGTCAGTGCAAGGGTCTATAAGTGTATATTGGATTTGGGGGAAATATGCTATCATCGAAGGAACATTTTATCCTCAGATGTCCTTGTTTTTTGTCAGCAGCACATTGCCAGACCTCATTTTGCACAACTTACGAGAGTGTGGCTTCATCGGCGCGGAGTTCGTGCTTGACTGGCCTGCACACACAGAAGAGAGTCAGACAACAGAAACCACAGACTGTTGGAGTGCTGGAGTTCCTTGAAACGCAAGGATGGAGACAGAGCCGTCCTGCAAAATCTGCAACAGTTAGTACCCTCGGCCCTGCTATGATTAAAAAGAGTCATTAAAACGAAGGTTGATGTAACACAATGGAAAGCATGATACCTCATCTTTTCAGGGACCTAATTATACATCTGTTCATGTCTACATTTTATAAACACAATGCTGAAGACAATGACAATCATATTTGTTTGTTGCACGTGAAAGCAATTTAAGAAAATGCATATTTAAGTATTGTTGCGATTAACTTTTCTTGAAACTGGGTCAAGTAGGTTCTGTTATACAACAGGGCGAGAAAATGTCTCTAAGTTTAATGAAAGCAAAACTCCCCGTTTTTACTACACCCTTGAGAAATAACTCTTATGTCTTGTAAGCAGATCCCAGCGAGCGGGGAGCGCTGCATTTCCGCGCAAGCCCCATGTACAGTGGAGGGATCAGACATCACAAGATCCTACTAATAGATGTGATTGCTTGAAAATGTCTGTGAAGAGCTTCTAAGAGGGTGCAGACAGACAAAAGAGCCCCAGAGATCCCTCTGTGATTGAATAAGCGCAGCGAGGGATTAGGTTTGTCGCAGCCATAAGAACCCTGCAGATATGACTGAAGTGGTGGAATCTAAATAGGCAGACGGGCGGCGGAGCTTGGTCTGAGAGCACTGGGAGATAAAAGAGCAGCCGGGCCTTCGCCGGCAGGGTCTCGCTCGCTCCTCGTCTCGCCGTCACCCACACACGAGCACACGCGTTAGATGCGACGTATCCCTGAGAAGAAAATAACACTTTATGAAACAAATGTTAAACATACTGAGGTCAGTCTTAGTCCGTAGAGTAAGGCCCTGTCCCGATACCCCCCCTACTCCTACTTTTCAGCCCTATCCCTAAATTTTGCGCGTTCCCGTGAGGGTAGTGGTGTCCCAATTCCTCTTTTCACCTAGGGGTAGTGAAGAAAACGAGTGTAGTGGCTATGAATCTGGCCCTACGGATCGAGGGTTTTCGGATGCTCACTAGGTGAACGAGGGCCAGAAAATTTTCCCAGAATGCTTTTCGTTGTCATTTGCGGACTGAATCAAAAAAACCAACATGGCGGACATTTCTTATTTTTCTGTGAATAAAATCAATATTTTGAGTTAGTTTCTGGATAAAAATGCGTTTTGATTACATTTCTAGCGAGAAATATATATTTTACTTTCATAATATTCACTCAGTGAATGTACATAATCACTCGTTTGCCTGTTGTTGTGAATTCTTTTTCAAACCTCGCCAGAATAAAGGCTGATTTATGGTTACACCAATGCAGAGCCTACGGCGTAGGTTACGCGGCGACGCGCGCCGTACGCCGTACCCTACGCCATAGACTCTGCGTCGATTTAACGCAGAACCATAAATCAGTTCCCGAGCCGGCAGGCAGAAATCCCGAAATTTTCGGAGCAAATTTCTTAACAGGCGTTATTTGGATAAACTGAGCCCAGGTTGGGGATCTTAACGGTTACTTTTATGCCTGAAAAAATATTAAAACTTAATAAAGTGGCAAATTAACAGCGCTACAGCTGAAATTAAAACAGCTTTTGGCTCTCAGCTTCCTGATTTTAGGGGTGGTGCTGAAAGTAGGAGTAGTGGGTTTATTGGGACAGGCCCCTGGGAAGATTTCAAGTGCCCTAAAATCTGTGGCTTCTTTTTTAGGGGTAGTGGTAGTGAGGGAGGGCTAGTGGTAGAAAGTAGGGGGTGTATTGGGATTGGCCCTGAAATATCAGGTCGATTTCACAGGTACGCGTTAAACGAACACAGAAACAACCTCTTGATTCTCGTGGAACAACAGGCATTTTGTGAAAATGTCACAAAAGCAAGATTTCCTTTAACAGGCAACAACTTCGGCGCTTGGAGCATTTTTTTTTTCCTCTTGGGAAAGAATAACTGAAGCTGTCGATCTAACCAGACTTTAGTAAAGTAATTATACGGCCTAATGCGTTAACACCTACTGTATGTGGTTATGGTCTCGGATTAAACTCAGATTTATGAGGGTTTGGATTGTTGATTGTTAAAATAAAGCGCTTAAATTAATTTCCATGGTAAAATGAGGTTCTCTGCGCTGGCTCTATTCACCCATGAACCTGGGAACTGAATGTCTTGTGAGGCGGGTGATGTGACACCGCTTCTTTGGAATACTTTAGTGTTTAGTTTTATTTTCATGTATAAATGTACAAAGGTGAACCTGTAATCGGAGCATGATCGATAGCCCGCCGACGCTATTAAGGTAATATATCACAATGTAAAAATCTTGGCTCTGTAAACTGGAAATAAACACTATCCCAGGCAATCACCAAGAGGGGGAGGGCTTATTCCTGCACATCAATTTATGGTTTTATTTTTATTTTAACCTGGGTTTATGAGAGGTTTTTTCTTTAGATGTGACGTCATCCAGAAACCACCTACCCTACCTTTAATGCCTCCAACGCATAGGACGCTCTCCCTGTAGTCTGGCTGGAGATGGTAACTTCATTTTATTCTGGACGTAATTTGTAGTGAAGAGAAACATGATCCAGGTCCTGATCCAGGTTTCATCCCTCCTAAAGAGGAGTTTTTCTTGCCACTGTATAGCTTTCAGGTTTTCCTCCCACTGGGGGAGTTTTTACCTGCCTGTATATGTAATAATTGATCGGGGGTTTATGTTCTGGTCTCTGGAAAGATCCTGGAGACAACTTATGTTTTAATAGATGCTATACAAATAAAACCGAATTGAACTGAATTGAATTGAGCCAATAGTCAGTGCCTGAGCAAGTTGTTATATGGTAAATGTTGTTTTTGCAACATCAGTGACCCAAATTAGGCGGGTAGTGTTTGAAAGTTCAGTCTGCTCACGTTAGTCATCTACAGAAAACGTGATGGTTTCAGAGGTGTGATAAGAAAAGTGAAAGGCATTTGTGGGAATGTCCAGGGTGTTTCTTCCTCTTGGAGGGACGTTAACATGCTATATTAAGGAGTTTAACAACAGCAACGAATAAACCAGCAAATTATCTTTAAATCTGGATTTAAAGATCTTTAATTTAAGTTTAAAAAAATCTAACTATTCCAAATGGGATCAAATGACCTCATAAATATGACTTTCCTTTTACTTAAGAGTGCTGTTGTGATGATAAAAGGCAGAAATTAGTTGACAAACTGAGAATAATGCATATTTGAAAATGGTTTGAAATCCTTGAAATAAACAATATTCCATATGTGGGTTGTCACAACTTTAAAGTATGAACAAATGCAACAAAGCACCGTGAACCTCTATGAGAGGGAGACATTTTGCAGGATGCATTTTGAGCACTAATTGTTGATGAATCCTATAATTTGCATCACAAATGTTCATTTGTTTATTTAATGTTTTTCTTCCTCTTCTCTGTTTTCCTCCACGTCAAAAGAAAGCCCAACTTTTTCCCTTCGCTGCGTCAACTGTCAACGAGTCAACAATGTGCTCTGGTGTGCGTGGTGTTGCGGTTGCTCACCGCCTGCCCCCTCCCTGGAAAGATCAATTTCACAGGATCACACAGTGAGCTCTGGTTCCCAGGCGCTCCTCACGCGCTCTGCAGACGCAGCCCATTCCTTCTCACAACCTGACTCTTGACCCCCCCGTCATTACGAGGGTCAGAGGAGCGGCAACCCCTCGCTGCAGCGGGAGAGGAGGAGCCTTCGCTCTCCTTGAAGACTGCAGACACACCGAAGGCAGGGCTCCTCAACGGGGGGCCAAATGTCAAACGTTAAAACATGTTTCAACTGTTTGGGCTTGTTATCGAATTAGCGAGTAAAGATGAGGCGATTACAAGTTTGTGAGCATGAAGAGTTTATGTTATGAGTGTGTGTGCACACGCACGGTTGACGAATGCTTGCCACCATTGCTGCTTTTTTTGCCTCACACTGCAGCATGTGTTCATGTTACGCTCACTGATCACGCTGTAGCCGTATCAAAGGTATCAGATGTGAGGCAGTCAGTGTCGGTCACGGCAGAATCCGTGAACTTTTCTTTTACTCGTGACTTATGTCGCCTACCCACCAGTTCCCCCGTATCTAATCCCAGCTGCCGCTCACATGCTAGGCACTCCAACGACCTTAAATCGGAAAAAAATGCGACCAGATGCAAATTAAAACATATACTCTGGCTTTTCTGGCGGATTAAATGCTCGTGGAATCTCAGTGCGAAGAAGAGTAAATCACGTTCAATCATGAGGACATCACCGCATCAAGAATATTCATGACAAGGGATAACTTTAGCAGGATTTATTATGTCCAGGAACAAACATTTGCATTTGCAGGAAGAACGGGGCACAATAACAAACGTGTCCTCAATGCCACCGAGACTTTGTATCTGTGAGAAGCAACGGCGTAACGTGCACTGACATATTTGTGGAATGTGCTTCAGGCCTGAAATGCAAAAAAATAAATGGATGTATATTAAATGAAAAGAAGAAGATTATATGGGCTCAGGCGGTCTGGAATGAAACAAAAGCAATGTAAGAATAGCTGTATTTTATTGTTCCTTGGCCTCCAAAGGTCACCGCCAGAGACCTGAACGCCTCCCATGCTGCTGTTCATCAGGTGCACAAGTCAAGAAAAAAGTGTCTGAAGTGAAATTATAATCCACTTATCAGAATCTCAGTTCTTGATATCTGACGACTATTTAAAACTGTTGATTTAGATGGAGCAGATAACATACTCTCTTAGACTTCAGAAAAGTGTTTTTTCTTAAAAGGTGGAGCCCTGTCATGTTTCTGTTAACGCAGTGAATGGACTCTTCTACACACTCACAAGTAATACATAAGACACACACACATACCCCCCCCTTTTTTTTTTATTTTCCTCTCCTTCTGTGTCTCGATCTTATCTCTATTGCTTTGCTAATTAAATGGTGCAAACTAGGGGTGGAAGGAAGGAAGGAAGGAAGGAAGGAAGGAAGGAAGGAGGGAAGGAAGGAAGGAAGGAAGGAGGGAAGGAAGGAAGGAAGGAAGGAAGGAAGGAAGGAAGGAAGGAAGGAAGGAAGGAAGGAAGGAAGGAAGGAAGGAAGGAAGGAAGGAAGGAAGGAAGAATGGAAGGAAGGAAGGAAGGAAGGAAGGAAGGAAGGAAGGAAGGAAGGAAGGAAGGAAGGAAGGAAGGAAGGAAGGAAGGAAGGAAGGAAGGAAGGAGGGAAGGAAGGAAGGAAGGAAGGAAGGAAGGAAGGAAGGAAGGAAGGAAGGAAGAATGGAAGGAAGGAAGGAAGGAAGGAAGGAAGGAAGGAAGGAAGAAAGAAAGAAAGAAAGAAAGAAAGAAAGAAAGAAAGAAAGAAAGAAAGAAAGAAAGAAAGAAAGAAAGAAAGAAAGAAAGAAAGAAAGAAAGAAAGAAAGAAAGAAAGAAAGATAAATTCCGGCTGATGACGTGTTTGTGTAACAAACATGGCGGATCTGAGTCATTCCAGTTTTGCAGTACAGGTGAACTCATTTAATTGGTTTTCATTAATTCAATGTAATGGGTGTAGTTTAGTAGCATTTAGTATCTTTTAGAGTAGTGGTTTGGGGGCTCCAAAGACTAAATGTGGTGATAGATTTATAGTTACAAAGGTGGAGTTGAATTGGTATTTTTTTTATCGTCATTTTTATCGTTATCAGGATAAATGCCAGAAATTATCGTGATACATTTTTTAGTCCATACCGCCCATCCCTAGTGCAAACTAGTCTGTGAGTACAGATGGAATAAATGTAAAAAGGTAGACAATATGTATGTAAAGGAATGTATAAGTTGCTGATACTGAAATAAAAACTAAGTTAAAAAAAAAACAAAAAAACTGTTGATTTGATTTTATTAAATTCAAAGAAGCGGCTGCTCAGGACCCTTATGATCATGATTATCATTATTTGAATGTTCTTTAGCATCATTTTCTGATTTGAGATGTCCAAACCTGGCTCGTGTTCTGGAGGCCAGTTGGAGAGCGCGACCGGGTCAAACTCGAAGCGAATAATCACCTCAAGCTGAGATGAAAGTTAAGTAACCGCCTTTGTTCTCCGTGACTCTCCCGCTCCTCTCACAGTGACCACCCATTAGGAGTTTCAGTGAGTCCAGACAGGAGTCACACCCACTAACCCCCCCACTCCCCACCCCCCACTAATGAAACCAGACAGCAATGATTACGACCTGCAGGTACTTCTTGGATTCAAACTGGGAGTCAAATCAACTTCTACATCCCATCCACCTGTTGAATTTAGATATCAAGTGTACCAGACTGAGGATTAGGGACCATTGAGATCAGAGAGATGCAGATGAAAGGGTGTGTTCAGGTCCCCGTCGTTTCCTGTGGGAAGAAAGAAAATCACCAGTGGGATCTTTGAAACATATGTCCATCAACCGTTCAGCCTGGAAAGCGCTCCAGGTTGTTCTGGGAAACAGCTCACCAGGAGACCACAACACATACGAATGTATACAAACAATAAAGATTTATCCCTGCTGTTTTCTTGTATAAACACACTAACACGTGCATCTCAACAGTGAAACTAGTCCCACTTTTACTTTTGAATAACGTCTTTTATGCTACTTATTGATTTTTTATTGTTTAATTTCATTTTATTCTTTATTTCATTCAAAAAAAAAAAACTATTCAATACAAATACAAACACAAATGTTCATAAATTGTTAATGAAAAGGGAGCAGAAAGAAGAAGAATCTTATTTAATCTGCCCCTTTTTCCCAAAAATAAATTCACAAATAACATAAATTAAAATTTTTAAAAACAATAATATTATAATATATATTATAATAAAATAATAATATAAGTTTAACAAGTACTGGACAAAATAGTGTCCCAACTATTTATAGCACTCTTAGATAGCCTTCTAGGCTTGAACGTTTAGCTAACACCATATTTAGAAATCCATCCATCCATCCATTTTCCACCGCTTACCATATTTAGAAATGTTGATATTATTTTTTTATTTTACTAGTTATTAATTAATTTGAACTAATTTCAAATTAAGTGTATGAATAAAAAGGCACAACACTTTATTATATTGCTGCACATGTAAATAAATCAATATTGAACCAGTTAAATGCTAACTAGCTTTATGTGGATTTGAACCTAAAAGCAACCAAGACTTTATTTCTAGTAAAATTGCATACATTACTTAAATCAATTATTTAATTTTATGTATGTATTTGCATCGTCCCAAAGTGATCTACAGAGTGTTACCAGGACTTCACGTATGCTGCAGCTGTTGTTCACCTGTTCACAGGTTGACAGGAGCAACAGAGCCGTTACTTGTCGCTTCACTGCACACGTACGTTTGAACACGAGTACTTTCACTCTCGTCCCTCCAGTTTGTTCTGAATGTCTGTGAACGGCCTTGTGAGGTGAAGACGTACAACAGTCCTGACCCCGATGTCTTTAGTTGTTGGCAGTGGATCTGCAAAGAGTCAACACTGCTCAGGGGTCGGTCTCCGGGCTCAGATGTTGTGTCTTTATCTATAAAAGGGGGTTTAACTCAAACTGAATCTAAAAAGAGACAAAATAAAAGAATCAACTTGTAGTCAAAGTTTGTGGTGATTGAGATGACATCCTCATATTCAATGGCTGTGTTCATCTTCACACTGATGTCTGGCTGGTTTCTGTCCTTTTCCGGGTGTGTGGGTTTCTGTGTGTGAAAAGGAGCGAGGGGGAGGTCCTAAAACACCTCCCATGGGGACACGAGACAGAGATGAGTGTCAGCGGGTCAACTCCGACACGTCCCCCACTTCCTCAATACACATGTGCGTTCTGAGCAACGTGTCCAGAGTGGAAACGGGTGGAGGAGAAGACGCGGTCAACGAAACTCACGGGGGAACTAGCAGTGATTGACAGGGGCAGACAATGAAACCACGTCCCCCCCCCCACAAGCACAATACGGGATTGTCACACACACAACCCTCACCCTTCCCTCACAAACAGCCCACCCCCTTAAAGACACTCACATTCATGGCTCATTTTGCTTTAACCCCCCCCCCCCCTCTCTCTGAGGGACAATGGTCTGGTGTCACACACGTCTGGAGCAGAATTAGCCGTTACTTCCTCTCCCTGTCAGGGGAAACAAAGTTAGCCTTCCTCCGTGCTCCACGCATCTCTATTTATAAACAATAACAAGGCTCACCCTCCGCAGGGTTTCACCAGAGAGTGGCTCCACACATTGTTTTGAGCGGATGAACATCTGTCTGTGGCTAACCTGCAGACGCCGCGCCACTTTAGCGTCTACTGACTCACCGAGGCCTCATCTGGTTTAAGTGACCCCCAAAGAAGCGTATATACATTCCTGCACCGCTGGTTGGCTCGCTGCACGTCGACCGCGTGAAGGGTTCCTGATGCCAACACGTTCTTGTGCTTTTAAACTCGGCAGTGAAGCAAAAAACGCTCCTCAGTTTTTATGTTTATTCTAAATTTATGAGGTTTTGATGAGTGAGACGTCCCAAATGCAGCAGCTTTTTAACCAGAACATGAAGGCCTAGATCCTGCAGCTGGTAACCGTCATTAGGACCACCGTAAATATGTGGCATGGGTAGAAAACAGTGCATAAAGTACGGAAGAGTATTAGGGCCATGCAGGAGAAAAAATATTTTGAGAGGGGAAGATTTTTTTTTATTGTGCACTTCGAGGAAAAAGTCGAAATGTCAAGAAAAAGTCGAAATGTCGAGAATAATGTTGAAATACAATTTCAAGAATAAAGTCAAAATTTTGCCTTTTTTTCAACATTTCAACTTTATTTCACGAAATTTAGACTTTTTTCTCAACATTTCGACTTTTTTTTCGGAATTATATTTCAACATTAATCTCGACATTTCGACTTTTTTCTCGGCATTTCGACTTTTTTCTTGAAATTGTACTTCAACATTAATCTCGACATTTCGACTTTTTTCTCGGCATTTCGACTTTTTTCTCAATATTTCGACTTTTTTCTCAACATTTCGACTTTATTCACGAAATTTTGACTTTTTTCTCAACAATTTGACTTTTTTCTTGAAATTGTACTTCAACATTAATCTCGACATTTCGACTTTTTTCTCAACATTTCGACTTTTTTCTTGAAATTGTACTTCAACATTAATCTCGACATTTCGACTTTTTTCTCAACATTTCGACTTTTTTCTTGAAATTGTACTTCAACATTAATCTCGACATTTCGACTTTTTTCTCAACATTTCGACTTTTTTCTTGAAATTGTACTTCAACATTAATCTCGACATTTCAACTTTTTTCTTGACATTTCGACTTTTTTCTCGAAGTGCATAATGAAAAAAAAACCTTCCTCTAAAATATTGTTTTATTCTCCTGCCTGGCTCTAATACTCTTCCGTAATAAAGAGACGTTTATATCTACAAAAATCATCTTTGGGTTTTTCCGGGACAACAGAGATGTTGTTGTGTATGAACAGACCCTGAACTGGTCACATGACAGTGGTGTTGCTTCCTGCTTCATGCCTCTTGGACACTCTTCAGCCCCTCTTAATCTAAATAAAAAAGAATGATGGCTTGTGGTGCGAATGTGTCTGACACGGACAGTCTCCTGTGTGAAAGGACGACCGCCGACCGTATCGAGGTCCGATTCTCCGGATATTGTCTGGAGTTCATGCGTGAAAAAGCGACTTTGCAGACGTCCGAGGAGCAGAATGGCCTTTTAACAAAGAAGCTGCACCTCGTAATTTTTATGTGAGACATTTATCATCATAAATGGCTACCTACTTGGCTGCTTAAGCTTATTCCTGCTTTTCCATGAACTCCAATACAGGTTTCTGTAACTTCCTCTGTCACTTTGCATCAGCTCGAGGTGTTATTGTAAGATTAGTTATCTGATGTTTTAACCATGTCAGGAAAATTAGCAAATAAAAATCCACTCCTGCAGGAAAAACTTTGTTTTTATTATTTTATTGCATAGTTGATGAAAGGAGAAGAGGCTGACAAAATCCTTTACGAACCAGCCTTTAATAAGGTAGCAGCCCTCAGCTGATCATTTTCACCAGAGAAGACTCTCCGGAGAGGTTCAGATTTTGAGTCATTATTTTTCAAACCCTGCAAGGAAATAGTTGGCTTCACATCAGACTCTCGCTTGCACCGATCTCTTCTCGACGAGCATGGCTGGCATTAGAGCGACACTTGTGCCGATGACGTGCCTGAACTCCACGCGGAGCCTCGGGAACACACGTCAGCGTTCAGGCAGTCGACAGTCTCGCATGACTTGACTAACTGAGAGTTCCTGGACGTGGCATCAACATCGTTCATCAAAGTCAGTCTGTCGTCGCTGCAGCCTGACTCGATTTACACTCCCCGAAGTCGTGCAGGGTTACCGAAGCTCTTCGCAGGAAATCACATCCAAACAAACCAAAACAACGAGACACCTGACGACATGCGAGCCACTCTGTAAACACGTTTGGCAGAAGTAATTACACTTGATGCAAAAAATATGTACAGCACAGGGAAGGGGGGGGGGGGGGTGGATATTGGAGAAATCCCTCTTTCAAACAGCTTCAAAGCCTGAATGTGCTCTAGCATTTCCTCTGGTGAGACAGTCTAGGCGCTCTTTGTCTGAACTGATGCCATTTAATTGCGGCAAAAAGCAGTTGTGGCTTTCTCATAAACTGGAATTCCAGCCCCCCCAATTTTTTTTTTTGTACAGTACAGGAAGAATGTGGAAATGTATGACTTGAGGGGAACTTGAATATTTAATCTCTAAGTATATACTGTATAAGCATATCTCCCCGTGCGTTTCAGTCGTCTGCGTCTCAGAGGATTTAACGCTAATAAGAAGGTCTGAACACTCGAAATGACCCTCGAGTTCAATCTCACAGAGAAATTAGTCACTGGGAGGAAAGAAAATGCAGGGAGAGGGCCTGATCTAAAAAAAGAAGACAAGAAAATACGTGACGAAAAACAAAACAATGTAAATTAGACATGAAAGAGAAGAAGAAGTGAATACATGACAGAGGGAGCAAATGAGGTGAAGCATCACTGAGTTTTGGCTGTGAGTTTGATTCGATTCGGTGGCCTGATTTGCAGGGGGAGGAGAGGACGGGCGGGGAGGGGGGGGTTTGATGATGTGGTGTTGCTGGCCCTCACCTTCAAAGGGCGGCCTCTGAAAGGCCCTACTAATCACAACATGTGATGAGACCAGTAGAACAAAGACAGCCGGGCAGAAAATAACAGCGTGGGAACTCTGGGTGAACTTGAAATACAACAAGAGCCCCCCCCCCGCCCTCCCCTCCCTACTCTTATTCCCACTCCCACTAGTTGCACACACACACACACACACACACACACACACACACACTCACACACACACAAGCAGCCAGACGTTAATGCGGACACACACCTGTGTTTATTAAGACAAAGGCTTCAAGTTGCATGAAGTCGGACGTGTGTGAAGGCAGCTCCCACTGTCCCCCCCACACACATACACGCACATGCATGCACACACACACACACACACACACACACACACACACACACACACACACACACACACACACACACACACACACACACACACACACACACACACACACACACACACACACACACACACACACACACACACACACACACACACACACACACACACAGATAGCTCACCAATGCTCAGCTCAAATAATGCATGAGTGCATCTGTGTCTGTCCTGCTATAAGCATCCCCCTGTACAACAACAATGAGTTGAAAACAGCCCTAAGTGCTTCCTCTCATTCATATAAACCAAACAAGGCGGCCGCTAAACTCCGTGATGACTATTACGCCTTCGGCTCCCATTGATAAGGATCACGATATTACTGCATGGGCACACATGTGCATGCAAACGTTTTTATTACAGTGAGATTCTCGGCTGATTTTTGTTAACGTTGAGATTCAAATCTCAACCAGCTCGGTCCCTCTCAAGGGGACGGGTGCTTTTATGTGATTTTTCCATATTTCTATACTTCATCAACAGTCTTTTGTTGCTGCTGTCTGGTCCCTGATAAAAATGAAACAGATTTAAGAAAGACCCTTAATAACATTTCAAACAGATTTTTTCCTCTGAGCTAGCATGACCCGGGATGAACTGTGAATGTCCCGGATTAAATCAATGACATCAGTGCAAACGAGTCTGAAATACATTAAATATGGCAATGAACAATGGAAATAATAAACATTTATAAAGCATATACAGCTCTAACTTAGGGTCAACATGAAACAGGCTCTTAGTAAATCGACAGCTTTTTCAGACACAAAGAATTGTTATATTACGCTTCTGGGCTAAAAATGTGTTGCACGCCTATGTTTGCTTTTTAAATGCACAACATTCCTCAGTATCATATTAATAACATTAAACTGTCGTGCATGCTCAATCATGAACAGTTTCTACTTTTCCAGTCGCTTGGTTTCAGTCAGACTCAACACGTAACTCTTTGTGGATCCACGCTGATTACAGCCAGTACGTTTACATGCACTAACAGAAAGTCGAATTGTTGCCTTAATCCGACCGATATCGAAGTTTTAAAAGCCATGTATACACCTTAGCCGGGCTGTAGTCGAACAGAACTGAAGCTCTTGAGATCGAGCTTTTAGTGCCAGATAATGCGTCCTAATCCGAGTTACTTCGGCACGTATACAAACCCACGCTAAACCGAGTTACTGACCGCCCCGGGACCCCCCCACTGACGACACAGCGGGAGCAGGAATAGTCACATCACAACAACACGGTAACAGAAGAAGAAGAGGGAGACTTTGTGTACATCGTACCTGCAACATGAATCAGGCTTAGGCCCCGTTTACACGGAGCAAAAACTGAGGCGTTTTCATGAGTTTTGGCCGTTCGTTTACACGAAAACGGAGCTCAAAGTCACCAAAAACGATCATTTCTGAAAACTCGGGCCAAAGTGGAGATTTTCAAAAACTCAGTTTTCACGTTTGCGTTTAAACAGAGGAAAACGGAGATTTAGGCTTCAGAACGTCACATTATGCAACAGAAACGTCACCAGCGTCATGTGTGCGACCTGTGTTTACAATTAGTTTGGCCACCGTCAATATTTTCTTGTATTTTACCTGTTTTATATTCTAAAGTCACACTTAAAAGTAACTCCACTTCTCTGTCACTCCAAACGAAAGACTCTCGTTCCGTCTTGGAAGTAAAGCCTGAATTATGGTCCCGCATTAAATCGACGCAGAGCCTACGGCGTAGGGTACGCGGCGATGCGCGCCGTACGGTGTTGGTGTAACGCGGAACCATAAATCAGCCTTAACTGAAAGTTACACGTGTCATTTGTTGATGTTTTTTCCAGGATTCTGATTGGCTGGCATGACGTTAACAGCGTATTTATGCGGATCCGTGTAAACGAAGAGATTTTGAAAACGATCTCGTGTAAACGATGGAATTTTTCAAAACGTAGAGGGGGAAATATCTGTTTTTGTAAATACCCGGCTATGTGTAAACGGGGCCTTGTGTATGTACAACATTCACAGAGCTGCTGCATCGTTAGCGTCCATTATTTTGGCATGTTGTTGTCCTGCTTCGCACTTGTTTACTAATTGTACCGGAAGAACGCCAACGTGAAAGTGCGTGTGGTCCCACCTAGCGTCTCGGAGTTGAACGCACCTCCCTCAATAATCGATTGTGTTCTTGTGCATGTAGACTTGGATTTCTCTGAACCTCCAGTTCAATCCTTAACTAGATTGTTGCCAATAGCTTGATTTAGAAGTGCAAGTAACCACACTGAGTGTTTACAGTTGTATTTAGCTCTGAAGTACCACAATACAAATATTGTCATATGTCAACTGTTTATGCTACACATATTACAAATAATTAGATGGGCATTAATTGAGTTGAAAGGAGGGGCCTGTTTCACTGGTTCTATTGGCCCAATGGAAGCTATTTCATTGGAACTAATGCATTTAGCCTTTTGTTTTATGCTTTTTTTTTGTGTATTTTGCTGAATTCTATATCTATTATTATTATTATTATTATTATTATTATTATTATTATTATTATTATTATTATTATTATTATTATTATTATTATTATTATTATTTCATTATATGCACAAATATTTAATGCTCCAGAAATTTGCAAGACTTTATGTCCCTATAGTTATTGTGTTCATTATGTCTTCAGATTGATAGCTTTGTGGTTTTCTTTTGTTCAGACAAGGATCCGAGTTCTTACCTTCAAACTTTTCTGACAGTTTCGGCAGAAACAGTTGTGCCGAAACTGTCAGAAAAGTTTGAAGGTAAGAAATCGGATCCTTGTCTGAACAAAAGAAAACCACAAAGCTTCATGTCCCTATAGTCCTGTTTTTAAATGGATATACCCCAAACCCTATTTTTGTATCACAAAAAAACATTATAAAAGATATTTATTGTGATGTAAAAACCTCAGCAGCCTTCTGGAGCTGATTACAAGTGCAGAACTTGACTGGACTTGCATTTTCCAGCACTAAATTGCTGCAGTGATGACAAAGAAAAGATTTTACTTTTGCACCAGCCCATCTTATGTCACGACTTTTATATTCTCTTCGTGCATGGGGAATATAAGCAACTGTTATATTTAAAGAAAGGAGCCCCAGCTCCGTATGCAGTAACATGACCCCCCCATGTATACAAACACGGCAGCCCTGTCAAATTATTTACGTAGTGTGCCTATTATAGGAGCCACCACTCGCGCTGTGGTGATGATGTGGAAACTCCTGGGACACGCAGCGTTATGGACTTTTGTTGAATGCTCGCAACAGAGTCCTTGAAGTGGCCACGGAGTCTTCACCGTGCATGAGGTCTCTCTGTGGGGTAAGATTAGACTTGGTGGCTTCCTCTGGTTGCGGCGGTGCTCCCTCTGTCTCTCCTCCCGGGCTGAGTTAGTATTGGATTACAGGTTCACACGCTCGCTCGCAGACCGCCCGTCGCCCCGACCAATTGCTCCATTCATTCCAGCGCCGGAGACGGCCGTCGGCCTCTGATTGGTTATCAGCGCCGGTTAGGGAACTTTCCCACGGCCAGCGCGTGCTGACAGCCGGCCAGCCACTCCTCGTCACCACCGGGACATACACGGGGGAGGGAGGGGGGTGGCGGGCCAGTCACGGATCGAAAGTCCACTGGACCGCTGTCAAAGTTTGTACAGAGATCCTCTATGTCAGGAAGGATCCCTCGCATGTTTGTCAGGAAAAAACAAAAAAACAAAAAAACAAAAAAAAGAAAGAAACGGGAATGATTTTTTTTCTTTTTTCTTCCTGGGATAAAGGTTGACTTGCTAAAATGTTTTGATCTGCGGAGACAGACGCCACCGATGATGACAGACTAAGATTGAGGAGATATGTTTAAATGAGCTCACTAGTACAATAGCATAGTTATTGGTCTAAAACAGACATCTTTTTTTTTTTTTTTACAGCTTGTTAGTTCTGGATGCCACATTCAGGAAACAGCCAAGTCCTTTTTAAATAGGATCACAAACCGCTATGACCCACGTCGCTTTGTCATTTGTTGTCATTTTGTGTATCTCTGCCTGCTTATTTTGATTATTCTAGGCAAGGCAAGTTTATTTATGTAGCACAATTCATCACAAGGTGATTCAAAGTGCCTTACCTCAACATTAAACGCGACAAGACACAATTAAACAGTAGAAAACAAATAAAATGAAATAAAATGATAAGAAAAGAGGTAAAATAATAAAATCCACAAGTTGTTAAAAAGTAAGGGCAGTAAAGTACAGCAGATAAGTATTTAATTTAAGAACGCTTCAGTAAACAGTAATGTTTTTAGCCCTTCTACAAGATAATTAGCTTATTCGTTGGAAGTTTGAACATCATTGCATTTTGTTCTCATTGGTGTCACTTTATTCCTCTGCCCGGTACCTTAACATGTGCAATGATAATAAAGTTGAATCTAATCCAATCTAATCTTTATCATAACTAAATGTAGATTTGTAAATTGTTTGTCTCTTTCTGGGACCTATTTGAGATGGGGACAAGTGGTCGCATGACCTGTTTTGTCCACGTCTGACAGGCTTAGGGGGGGGGGGATCCAAAGAGTGAGTCGTCTCAGCTTCCCCTCCCGCCTCTCAGATCTGTCAGGGCGCACTGAGACGCCATTGGCCAGCTCCGCCGTCACTCAAGCCCGACGCGGCTCCCTGATTGGTCGGCGGAGCAGCAGGCCCCGCCCCCCTCGCTGGCCAACAGCGTCGTTGAAATGACACCGTGGGAAAGCTGAGCGCTTCAAAGGGAGTCGCTCCGGGCGAACCTGCACAGACGCACGTCTGGGAGACACGAGCGACGCACGGACGGACTAACTCACTCACTAACAGCAAACATGAAGAGGAACCACGACTTCAGCTCCTCGGACAGCGAGCTGGACGAAACCATCGAGGTGGAGAAGGAGAGCGCGGATGAGAATGGGTATGCATTTTATTTAGTTATAAAAAAAAAAGTGTTTCAAACCTGCCAAAGTTGGATTTGGAGCACGGACCAAACCTGCGTGTGACTTGTGTTTCAGGAACATGAGCTCTCCTCGGGGCTCCATGTCTCCCTCCACATCCACTCAGGTGCAGGCGAGGAAACGGCGGCGAGGAGTGAGTACATCCGCTTATCTATTCAATTCAATTCAGTTTTATTTGTATAGCGTCTATTACTTTTTTTTTTTACCTTGTCTGCACACATATTAATGATTGATACCATGACGTTAGAAACCAAAAGTATATATATGTGCATTATTACTATATTTAATATACATATATATACGCATACATATGCGTACACATACATAAATATACACATACAAACCCAGTGATTTTTTTTTTTTTTTTTTTTTTAGCGTCTATTACAACACAAGTTGTCTCTGGGCGCTTTCCAGAGACCCAGAACATGACCCCCGAGCAATTATTACATTATTATCAGATTATTTCATCCACCCGTCGCCTGTTTGCAGACATGTGATGACAAATGCACCAGGTCTAATGTATATTATTTTTTTTTTTTTGGTCAGATAATTGAGAAACGGCGCCGTGACCGAATAAACAACAGCCTGAGCGAGCTGCGCAGGCTGGTTCCCAGCGCCTACGAGAAGCAGGTGAGCAGGAACCCCATCAACAGGACCACAAACATGAGAAGAAGCTCTGAATGATCTCATTTCTTATGCCAATTTGTGTCATCACTCTGAAGGGTTCAGCCAAGCTGGAGAAAGCAGAGATTCTGCAGATGACTGTTGATCATCTGAAGATGCTTCATGCAGCTGGAGGCAAAGGTAACCTCACCTCACAAATACACTCATATCAGTCCAGTCAAGGTCAGAGGGATTCTCTGCAGAGCTTCTACAGAAGTTTTTTTTATTGTCTGCAGTTGATTTTTAAATGCATAACCTGTTGTCTCTCCCTCAGGTTACTTTGACGCCCACGCCCTAGCCATGGACTACCGTGGTCTGGGTTTCAGGGAGTGCCTGGCGGAGACGGCCCGCTACCTGAGCATAATCGAGGGCTTAGACAGCACAGACCCTCTCCGGATGCGTTTGGTGTCCCACCTCAACAACTACGCCAGCCAGCGAGAGGCTCACTCCGGCCTCAGTCACCTGGCGTGGGGCTCTGCTTTCGGATCCCCTCCCGCCCACCTGACGCACCCCCTCCTCCTGCAGCAGAAAGCCGGGGCTCCTCTGGCCCCCCTGCCCCGCAGCACCACCAGCAGCCCACAGAACCCTCTGTCGTCCACGTCGGGCTCGTCTCCCTCCTCTTCTTCCGCCTCGTCTTCGTCATCTTCGTTGGAGAGTCACGTCCCGGGGAGGCACAGCGGCCGAGCCACCCCACACTCGGATCAAGGTCCGATCCGGGTTCCCTCCACCACGGCGGCCACCGCCACAGTCCTGCACCCGGCGCTGGTCCCGTCATCCGCATCCAAGCTCTCCCCGCCGCTCCTCTCCTCTCTCTCAGCGTTCCCCTTTGCCTTCAGCGCCTTCCCCATTATCTCCCCCTCCGCCGCCCTCAGTCCCCCGGGCCAGACCTCCGGCGTGGGGAAACCCTACAGACCCTGGGGCATGGAGATAGGAGCATTCTGACTAAAATAACAAGAAGAAACGCAACACCATCGTCTAATAGACTCAACCCACCTACCAGCTGAGCTGGACTCAAGGACAAGACTTTATTTTCCTTGTTAAGAAAGTGCTATTTTTTTGCTATGATGTTGACATCCCACGGAGGATAATTATATCTTTTTTTTTTTTGTACAGAAAGAGAATCAGTGGGGAAGGAGACCGCGACTAAAAAGCAGCAGAAGTGATTTAATGTGTTGATTGACCTCGGTTCCTGCTCACCCCTTTAGAAGTTTCACCCACATTAGCCGGCGTGTCGGGGATGGCTTTTCCAGATGGTCAAGCAAGTTCTTGGGCGAAAGTGCCCGACCCCCACCCAAACCTTTTTGTTTCCCAGAAACACCAAAACCAAGTGTTGGTGCCCTGATTACAGCGGGGAGGGGAGGGGAGGTCTGAGTCGGAATAACTGAAACCAGGTGTTTTGTGTGACTAAATCCTGAACACAGAAGTTAGTTTCCAGCTTGGTTGAACTAATCATTTAGTGCTCCGTCGCAGGAGCTCGTGTCTGCGACTAATGTTGCCTCTGTACAGTAAATTATGCCCTTTTCAGCCAATGTATCACATAGGGTTTTCCTTTTTTTCTGTTGTAAATGATGTTAGGTTGGTTTTCATCACCTCTTGTTATCGTCATGTACTCGTTCAACGTTGCGGTTGTCGGCCAGCGGGCGCCAAGATGAGCTCCATCAATCAAAGCACCAAAACAAGGCAAAGCAATTATACCAACAACCTTTTATAAAAACAATCAGCACATCATTCCCACCTGCTACTTTGGGTTCTCCTAATGAAAGTCACTGCAGATTTGTATATTTTACAGTTGTACAAAGCATAAACAAGCTCTGAAAATGTGATTCTCTGCTGTTTAAAGTTGTTGCTGGTGTTAAAAGCAACATTCCTGTAATAAAGGAGTTCTAAATAATCACTTGTTTGTTCAAGCGTTTGTTTGAGGGGTTTGGATGTGTGTTTACTTGCTGCTTTTTTTGTTTTGTCCGTGTGTGAGTGTTTGTGCATGTGCGTGCATGTGTGTGTGTGTGTGTGTGTGTGTGTGTGTGTGTGTGTGTGTGTGTGTGTGTGCATGTGTGTGTGTATGCGGTACATATCGAAGACTGGTATCAGATGAGGCGGCTTGTTTCTCTCAGCGGCCCTCTGTGTGTGCACAGGAAACCATTAACAAGGAGGGGATATCCTGGACAATAGCAGCCCGCCTGGCCCCATGTCATGCGTGGGAACTAGGGGAGGGAAGAAGGAGGGAGGGAAGGTTGGAAGAGGATGAAGAAGGAAACGAAGGAGGGACTGAGGTTAGAGTAGGTGGAAGGAAAGGGGGAAGAAAGGAATGAAAGGAGAGAGGAGGAGAGATGGACTGAGAAACTGTGAGAGAGGAAGTCCACAGCAAAGAGCTTTGTCTCCCTGCCATCATTTCAGCGTGCACCAGCTGCACCCTCTGTTCTCTGTGCAGACACCCCCCTCCTTCTCCTCTAGACCATTTTAAGAGAAGGATTTTTTTTCCTTTCAAAAATATGGATCAGTCTTTCTCCTCTGGCCTCTCTCATCTTCCTCTTTCATCCTTTTTTCGGCTACCGTGGCTGATACTGGGTCAGGTATGATGTCAGCCTCGCAGCGGCTGCAGCTCGACACTCTGCGACACAACTGGTCGTTTGTCTCCCCCTTCTGGTGAGAATTGGAACTACACTCATGGAGTTTGTGAGAGAAATGGCTCTAAAGGAAAACCTAGCAAGCCGGTGTTCTGCCAATTTCTGCTGCTTTGCCAAAAAATGCTCCCTAGTGGTTTTCTACCTTTGTAGAGCTACAATTTTACTGTATTTTACTCCGTAGCCCACTTCTTTTTCCCCCAAATGGCCCTTGTCACTTGCCAGGCCGTCATCGTAATAAGAATGTGTTCTTAATGACCTGCCTGGTTAAATAAAGGCGAATGACTGAATGAATATCAAATAAAGCGATATAATTGTTTTTTTCTCTCTTTATCGTATAATGTTCACAAAGTGTAATGCGATTCAGGTCATGGGTAGTGTATTTTGAAGGATAAAATACTTAACATCCCATATTATCAATTTAGCGTGGCAATCAAACTTTGAAAATCGATTGTGCGCATGCGCAGAACCACAAAGTAGCATTTCTCGGCAGGTAGCAGAAATTGGCAGAACACCAGGTGTCAGCAAAGCTAAAACATTCAGTTTTTCAGTTGTTGATTTCGCTAATGTTGGTAAGAATTAACAGAAGCTGTAACCAGAAACTGTTTCAAGTAAATGGATTGCTGGCCTTGTAGTAAGCTCTAAAAAGAGACACAAATGTCTGTTGCAGCTTCCATTTTAGTTAATTAAATATGCATAGTATTATGTGGGGATCATTTAATTGTTTATTGTATTTTGTAATTGCTTACTGATGTCTCCCACATATGCAGTTGCTGTTAATAGCCGGTAGTAAAATATAATAAAGGAGCCTACCGTTTAGTTTGAACAATCCTTGTTGCATCCTGTCTAGACCCATATGCCTCCACGCCCTCTCCCCTCCCCCCACCTTTTGTTTAGGACAGTAGTGGTTCCTGTTGTTCAGGTGTCAGAGTCCAGCCACCTCCCATCATCAATCATCTCAGGTATAGAGAATGATCTGCGACACCACCACACTACCAAGTCTGAGACTCGTCTATGGAGTCGCTCACATGCAGCCTGCACTATTTGTCAGATGCACATCCTTGATGCAGATGTCTCCTTCCACCAAAAGTCAAAGATGCTCTGCTGGATTGAGGTCTGGTGACTGAGGACACCTTTGGAGTAACAAGAAATCATTGTGTTGATCAGAACCACCAGTTTGAGATGATTTCAGCCATGTGATGGGTGTAGGAAGTAGCGATCAGGAGACGGGTACACTGCAGTCATAATGCCATGGGCACGGTCAGTAACAATACTCAGGTTGGCTTTGGTGTTTAATGATGCTACTAAAGGGCCCAAAGTGAGCCTGAGCTGTTGATCCGAGGCAAGATGGATCCATGCTTTAATGGTATTTTAAAGGGAACCTATTATGGCATCTAATACCTATTTTAAACAGGCCTTGAATGTCTTAAAAACAAGCTTTTGATTGTTTTTGCTAAATAAATTAGAAATTCAGGCTCTGAGCCATGTCTTTATCTTCCCATTCTCTAACCTTATTATCTATGAGGGATTCTGAGTGGGCGGGGCTATGATAATGAGGCTCTGTGCTGATTGGCTGCCTGAATGACTGATACACCGCTACGAAAAAATGGCGGAAGCTCCGGCCGGCGGAGTTAGTTGTGGGCGTGGTTTCACGCATTGGAGGCCAAACTATGTAAATCTGCGCCCGTCATTACGTAACGAAAGGGCGCAGAATCTGAACGGCTCGTAGAAGCCACATCACACTAGACGGCTCATCCTGCTTCTATTTTCTTCCTGCCGCTCGCGTTGAAAGTCATGGATGAGGAACGGCTGATCCAGTTAGTTGAAATGAGAAGTTATCTCTATGATTCCTCCTCTTTTCACTACAAAAACCTCAATAAAGTGGCAGCTGCTGGAGGGAGATGGACAGAGAGCGTCCGATGTCACGCAGTGCTACGTGATAGTCGGACGCTCTCATGCAGTTACACGGTTTTATAGTTGTGGGTGTGGTTTTCATTTTGGTTACGTAATGAAAATGCACCGAACCTGAACGGCTCTTAGAAGCCACATCACACTGGACGGCTCATCCGGGCGGCTGTACAGACACTGCAGAATTTAGTTGCTTTCCTCCTTCTCTGAGTTGGCAGACTGAGGAGAGACCACTTTATATATGTTAAAGCAAGAAAAAACCTGTTTTTCATAATAGGTCCCCTTTAAATTGTGACCCTATCTGAATGACACTGAAATCGAGGTTTGTCAGATCATTTTTTTCTAATCTTCTATTGTCCAAGGCCTGTGCGAGCTGTTGCCTTAGCTTAATGTTTCAAGTTGACAGGAGTGACTTCTGCTGCTGCAGCCCGTCTTCAAGGCTCGTCCGGTCGTGCATTCAGAGGCGTTATTCTTCACATCTTATTGATAATGAATGGTTATGTGATTAATGTTGGCTCCCTGTCATCTCAAAATAGTCCGCCCATCTTCCCCTGACCTCTGACATCAGTTACTTGTGTTAATTGAACCAGTGTACCTATAAAGTGACCGGTTAGTGCTGCTCAAGCCTTCAGGAGGTCTCTGTGTTTACGTTTGTCTGTTGGTGAAGGGTAAAACATGAGAAATTAACATTTGGATCTGAATCTGTACATTTACATTTAAACAGAAACCTCCGGCTGAAATTGCTGATCAATAACATTAACTGTATCTATCCTAATCTTTGTTGCGGTCCGTTTTTATTGCTTTTATTTGCATTTCTAGTGTGTGTTGTTTTTAATCATTCGGATGCATTTCTTTGGCGGTAAAATAATTGATTCTGCGACATGAATAAAGATGGCCTGCCTAATTTTAACAGCTTAAACAGTTGGAAGCGTAGAAAGGGTAATGTTATTGGCAGAAGTAGAGAAAATTCACCCATCAAAATGCTGGAAATTTGACCGTTTCTGTTTCCCGAAAGAACTCACTCTGAAGAAAAAACCCTGTTTTATTCACTGAACCCCAAATCTTTATTAACCACTGCTTGCTCACAAAGATATACGTGGAAAGAGAGAAACACACAAATGGACAGAGAAGAGAAAGAGAGACAGAGAGGCAGGTCGGATATTCACTGTGTGTTGAACTTCCTCACGATTTTTACATGCTGTAATGTCATCAGTGCATATCTCACCAGATCAGCGTCACACAGCACGAGCACTGTCCACCCTCTCTGAAACACACTCACACAACCCCTCACACACATCCACCTGTGCGTGCGTGTACGACGGTCTCCTCAGGTTCTAACACCCCCTGTTACAAACCATTTGCATCCTTTTAATACGCTCATATACACCTCCGAAAGATGGGAATACTGTGTTCATGGATGGTCGTTGCAGTGATGCCTGTTATGGCTTAAATATCTTCCTTGTGCCTGCTTTCAAGTGGAATTTACAGAGTTTTGGGGTGAAGTGCAATGATTCCAGTAGGTGATGTAAGAACTATTCAAGCCTTTTATGAAACAGAAAGCTGGGACTGATTTGAATTTTCTCCAGCGTAGATTCACAGTAGCAAGTGGAGTTTATTTTGTATTGTTTTGTTATGCTTTTGCACGCCAGTGTTTTCAGGATGCACCTTAACCCCAGTGATGCTGTACAAGACAGTAACAGTGACTTAACTGTGACTGGAGGCTCATTTCTGAGGACTATGAGACCATTTTTTATTTTTTTTGTCAGGGAAGTTGAAACAGTTTCCGGTGGTAAATGAACAGTATCTATAGAAAACCTCTCCCAAGCCTTTGTGTTTGGGTTGTCTGCGTGGAGAGCATGTGAATGAGTGCTTTTACAGCACAGGTGAAACAGATGAAGACGGAGAAAGGAGGATGAGAACGGGCTCCTTAAATGCTATAGTGGTCTCCTGCGGGACAGTCACTACCTAATTCACAGGAGTGGATGTGCAGCAACGACTTGCAGTCCCCACAGCAAGCAAGCAAGCTGTCCCCTCTCCACCTGGGGACTTTCCTCCACCTGCCCCTCGCTAATTGGAACACTGGCAAAAATCTGGATGGAAAATCTACTCCGAGCAAATGCAGTAAAATCCAGTTTTGCGTTCAGATCTGATGGGTCAAATGAGTTAGCGCTCACTGGAGGGGACGAGGGAGTGGATGGAGCGAGCATGCAGGCTTGGTGAGGATGCAACCGGTCACAGAAACATCAGCTAGCTGGCAAACTCACAACAAACACCTAAGCCTGTTACCACAAGAGAAAAAGAAGAAAATCATAGCAATAATAATAAAAATCTCAGGCTGAAATGAAAGAAAAAAAATGAAAATGAACCGATTTGTACATCTATATATATGCAGGAAGAGGGAAACTATATATAAAAATGGCACACTGCAATCAATACTTTTGCTGCTTGAATCGCACTGTATATAACAAAAAAAAGTATATACAAAAACGGGCTGTCGTTTGTCAATTTGATTTTTTTTTTTCCTTTTCATTAGAGCAAAAACATTCTTTTTTGGAAGAAATTGGCCAGAGCCATTAATTTTTTTTCCTTTTTTTTTGTCGTAATTGTTTCCACCTCCACTCCCATTTGGCTTCTTGTGGTAGTTTCATATCAGTATAGTGGGGATTATGGTCGAGAAAGAGGTGAGAAGGTGGGGACATGTGGGATACGCTGGGGAAGGGAGGTGTTCCTCAGGGCAGACGGTGTTGGTAGAGGGTGTGGAGGTGGGATGGAGAGACAGCTGAGGCTGCTCACGGCATTAGCTCTTCTCTCAGCTCCTTGTTCCTGCGCACCTCCTGAGCGTGCTTCTCCTGGAAAAAAACAGAAAAACTAAGGATGTCACATTTGTATCTTTCCCAACATTTCATCTGAACACCTTCCCCTCTTTGATCATCGACGTGTCAACAGCGCGTAACAGTGCATCTTCTTCTGCTTCTGCTATTTTTGACTATATCTTGAGACTTCATCTATTTTTTGTCACCGTTTCATACTTTCCTGCTTCCAAACCCTCCTCAGTAAACCACACTAGCAAACTTCTACGTTTATGCCTCCCATACATTTCTCACAGACGTCTCAACTATGGGATATTTTAGGAAAAGTCAAGAGAGTTGCGGCCTCGCTCTAAATTACAGGAGGATATACAACACTGATGCTATGTGGCTCCAAATTGCTCATCTTAGATGAGTGTTTATTTAACTAAATGTTGGCTGTAATTGTCCCTTTCCATCTCAATGAATCTATTATTAACAAAGTGTGTTGCTCAGTAATGCAGGAAAACAAACAAACAGTTAAATTCATGTGGTAATAATATGGGGGGTAATAAAAACACAATTAAAAAACCGTTGCCTCAGAGCAGGATGTGCTCCTCGTGGTCAAATATTATACACTTGCATGTGCAGCATCCATATTTTATGGGTTGAGAGACCTGCTTCTTCCTGGTTTTTGAATTTCCCCTGTCACTCGACTGCCCTGTTTGCCTCTGAGATCAGTTCGTTCTGCGTGACGTTTGCTTTGGGATTAAAAATAAATTGGACTGAAAGTTTTGCTCCCTCTCACCCTCTCCTGCAGGCGCTCCATCATGGCGGCCAGGTAGGCCTGCCGGTTCTCCTCGATCTGCTCCATCTTCAGCTGGAGCTTCTCCTCGGCCATGCGGCTGAAGTTGCTGTTCTCCTCCATAGCCTTCATTAGCACATCACGCTCGTGCTCCCGTTTCTCAGCCAGGATCCGAAGAATCTGAGCCTCCTGGCACTGGAGGAGCAGCGAGCACAGGAGGAGTCGGGTCAATATCAGGGCTGTACACTAATCATAAACCTTTCTGGGAATTTAGACGCAAACACGAGTTGCTGCAATGAATCACATTAAATGACTTGACTGTTCTTCAGGGCATGTCATCTAAATGAAATACTAAAAAAAAATGGTGGTATTGATCGGTTGAATGATCAATAGATTGATCTGTTTGTGAAATGCTGAATATTCCAAGGTGATTCTATTGACATTAAAATCAATGGGATGCAAGTGTTGTAATGTAAATAGTGTCTCTAATTCATCATTTGTATATTTCTGAAATGCAAACACTTTATTTGGTTTGATGTTTTTGCGGATTTCACTGATTCTGGGCAGATACACTGCAAAAACTAAAAATCTTAACAACTTGTCTTATTTCTAGTTAAAATGTCTCATTTTTAGTAAAAAAAAATCTCATTACACTTAAAACAAGACTCATCACTGGAAAAAACAACATTTTTCACCTGTTTCAAGTAGATTTTCACATAAAATAAGTAGAAAAATCTGCCAGTGGAACAAGATTTTTTTGCTTGTAATGAGAAAATAAATCTTGTCCCACTGGCAGATTTTTCTACTTATTTCAAATGAAAATTTACTTGAAACAGGTGAAAATTGTCAAATAACAAGTTATTTTTCTGGAAAATGACTCTTGTTTTAAGTGTAATGGGATTTTTTGACTAAAAATGAGACATTTTAACTAGAAATAAGTCAAATATTCCTGGTAAGATTTTGAGTTTTTGCAGTGTAGCGGCAGTTAAACATGGCAGGAAGAAGCATCCTTACTCTCCTCCGGTCCTCAGCTGCCTCCAGCTTCTTCTGGATGTCGTCCAGGGAGATGTCCCTCTTTGGGGGGCTGGTGATGTAGTGGGCCACTTCTGATACGGGGGAGGGCGGCTTCAGGATGACCTCGAAGGCCTGGCCTGAGGCGCGCTTGTTAAGGGCCTTGATGTCCATGTCTGCACGTGAGAGCATCAAAAGAAGAGGAACGCTGTTTGTTGTTTCCAAATGAAATTTCATGATTTTTTTTTCGTCATTCGTTCTTCCACCTACCTTGAAAGTCCCCCATGATGTTTTTGCGAGTCTCGGGATACAGACAAGAGCAGATGAGCGAGAGGAAGGAGATCTCCTTCATCTTCTCTTTGTAAGCTGTGAAGGTAAATCAAAAATGAGGCTTTGAAGTCGTGCATACTTCCAGCCGTGCAGCTCACATACGAGCAAAGAAATAAGTATTAACCTAGTAACACAGAAAAAGGATGAAATATCATTAACCTAGTTCTGCTTCCGCAAGAGTCCCCCGATGTAAATATGAGCATTTTTAGAGGAATTATTATTCACCAAAAGCTTCAAAAAGAGAAAACCTCGTGATGAAAGGAAGCCTGCCGCAGCCGAGCTGCTCGGGGGGTTGTGGGCTTTTTCAGGCCTTTTGTTTTTGCTGTGATATGAGGGGCGTGTGATGGATGTGTCCTCACTTGGCCTAATTTCCGCAACAGCCAAGACGCAGCCATCCCCACAGGATCCTCCACACATCACAGGCTATGCATTTGATTTTTATGTTTTATTTATTAACTGTGCCAGACCGACGCCCGCTCAGCACCCAGACATTCTCCCGCTACTGGAACAAAGCAAAGGACATCCATCTCATGAATCTGAGGGAAATTAAAACGCAAAGATTTAGTGCATATCATCAAATGATCTTTAGGACCTCTCTTATCTTCTTGTCTTTACGGATAGCTGTTGAGAGCTTAGCTTATCAGCATCACGCAGCAATGTATCCATCCATCCTGGGGCTCACTTATGGTCCAAAAAGTCCAAAAAACCTGGCATGAATTTTTGATAGCTGGCTTTTGTGACCTGAAGCCTGCTGGTAAAGCAGGAACGGCAGGAGGGGAAATAATGAAAAAAAACAACCTTTCTTCTCTCTAGCGTTATTGGCTTCTATATCTCGGTTATATGAGTCTCAACTTTAGCAGCAGTCCCATCAGGGAGAGAGCTAAAAGTACCTGCAACACGCTGCCGGTTATTCTGCGTTTGCACGTAATGGCTGTGCTCTGTTAAGGTGCAGCGCCTCATGGAGCAGATTTGCACGCCACCTCTCTAACGATGGCATAATCCGTCACCCACAGCATCCACCCTGCAGGCTGAAATCTGCCATTTTGATTCATGATTTGCAGCAGGCTACAGTTAAGCCAGAAATGAGATTTAGAGTAAAATACCTCCTCCGTGGTGGGGTGGGGCAGACAGAGTTATTAATCCAAATTCCTCCTCCTTACTCGTATTCGTAGCTCCCACTCCCCTATGTCTCGCTTTCTGGCCTGCAGACTAGCAGACGCCCCGGTAATGTGATAAACTCTCAGATGTAGCCCTCGCTGCTCTCTGATGGCCTTGTTAACCCCTTCCCCGAGGAGGAGGAAGGAGAGGGTGGGGAGTGATTAGGAAGAAAACGAGATATACTGGGAGTGAGGAAAAAAAGGGATGAGCACTAACAGAGCAGGAGTGACACCTCTGATGAAAGGTGGAACAAGAGAAAGCGATCGGCTGATGGGCTTCACAACAACACTCACTCCTCTCTGATTCACATGCCAATCACAGAGAGAAAGCATTCAACGGTGGCAACGCGGGCCACTCCCAGTACGGTAGCCGCTGGTGCGGCTGGCCTCAGGACAGCTCAACCGAAGCAGCTTCTTCAGGTTGAAAGAGCTTTAATTTGCAATTAGTGGATCGCACCGTCGCTGCTGCTGAGAGGAGGGGGGGGGGGGATGGGGGGCAGGATACATTTGGAGGGCTGTTGATGGCTCATTAGGGGCTGTGGATGCATGTAAGGCCTCAGCAGCCGTTTCCTCCTGCACGCCACCCCCGTTGACAGAGGAGCACTCGCTTTAACAGTGCAGTGGAGCAGGTAATTTGAGTCAAGTGCTGAATCAGCAGATCTGCGTGGACCGCATAGACTCTTGGCCATATTTCCTGCAGTTGGTAACGTTGAGAGGTGCAAGTACTCTTTTTTCTTTTGTTTTTACAATCAATAATTATGCTGATTATTTCAATTAGCTTTTTCCTGACTCATCCAGCTAAAACCCAGAGTTTTGGTATATGATTGATTGTACAGGGAACCACGGCATGTCACATTAAGATCATTTTTTTGTTTGATCCACTATAGTTATGTGTAGCAATCATTAGAACTCTCATCCTCTTTTCATATATGCTGCATGAGCTGAGGCTTTACTAATACCAGACATGAGACAATTTCCTTTCCTTGTTATCTTGAACAATAGCTGCACTGTAACTCTGATGCATATTTTTCTAAATGATCCACAATGAAAAATATATGAGATTCATCATAGTAAATATTAAATTGCCCATGCATTTCCTAAGAGAGAATCGATATGTTCCCCTCGTAATAACTTGCAGGATACAGAAAAAACGAGAGATGATGGACGGCGGTGCAGCGCTGCAGGAAGTGACCAAACACATTATGGCTTCACACGTGTTCACGTTCTGCACTTTCATGCCAGACTGAAAGAGTAATCTCAGATGGAGTCGACACCTTTAATGCGCCGCTCTGGGATGCTGGTTTCATCCAGCAAGGTCAGCATCCTTCCTCTCAGAGAACTGCTCCTCACGTCCTGTCCCAGCCTCAGAAACTGCCTTCAAATCACACTTCCTCTTCCAATCCATCAGCCAACCAGCACACATCATCAGTATCTAACTGTACCTCCCTGCCAGCGACCATCTCTCCCCCTGGCACCTAAGCCTCCATCTCATGCACCACACCAGCTGACGCATTCTCAATCTCATCCTCTCCTTCAAGCCATCTTTCTCGATATTTGTCGCCCACGCCCTCCGTGGCGTTTTCCTGTGTCAGCACAAAGCAGCACCACACCTGCACTTGTTATTTCTCTCTTTTTTTTTCCCTGAGCCACACTCTTCCATCTTGTGTTAGAAATAAATAAATACATAAAACAACCAAAACTGGAATTTAATAGTCACCTTGAGAAACAAAAGCATGAAAAGTGCCCATTAAAAGCATCCGTGCATCAAAGCTTCACTGGCCCCCTGGGTGCCACAGTTTGCAGGTCTTGAGGAGCGCATTCAGCAGCTCTAAAGTGAGGCCACTCGGCAATAATATGATCACAAAATTAGGAAGCTATCACAACAGTAAAAATTGCAATTAAAGGAAACAATACGGCACCCAAATGATCGCAGGTAGCTGTTGCATGGAGAGCTGGTGGTGGGAGGAGGAGGAGGAGGGGGGCCATTACAATTTATATAATGTGGCTCCTATGGCCTAAAAACTAAGATGTTATACTTCAACACCTCTCTAAGGAGCTTTTGCTTGATTAATGTAATAAGTTAAAAATACTGCACATAGAAGATGCAGATAATATGATATTTGCAGAGGATGTAAAAATGTCTGAAACGTCCCTGACCTGAATATTTAACACAAGACAAACAGCCCAGGAGCATGCACCACAGCAGTCCCAGAGGATTAATGTCACCCCCTCCTCTCAGCCTGCCTTTAAGAGCAACAGTCATCTGGGAGTGTCCCACACAGATCGATGGCTCTCTCTGATGGATCATGATGGATGATGACTCCGGGAAACTTTGAGGAAATGGCCCACAATGATTAAAAAAAAAAGGGATTGGGGTAAAAGATGGACAGCTACAGTAGAATGTGGATTTGAGATGGATAGAATTGCCCAAGTTGCTTTTGTTTCTTTGCACAAAGACATTGATTTTGGGGCGCCAGCTGAATGACCACACCTTATTGGACATAAGTCTGCATGATAAGGAACATAAAAGCCACACAATGCAGTTTGGTTTTCTGGATTGCTTTGAGTGTTGAGGCTTTAGGATCAAGAAGGAACCACAAATCTTCACATCCACCCATAAAAACAACATTTATTCTCCCTTTGAAACCCTCAGATAAAGAATTAAGAACTAATTGACCCATAAAGCCTTAACATTTCTTGCTCTTCCTCTTACAAGCATGAAAAAGCTTAAACATTTCTCTATCTGGGACTGTTTTTGTATATTAAGCAGAGCCTGCATGAACTCAAGAACCCCAAGAGTGATGACTGGCATGATGGAGGATTTTTTTTAACTCTCTCTCTCTCCCTCTCTCTCTGAGTGTCTGCTCTGTGCCCATCCCATTTTGTCTGTCCACAGCTCAAATGGAGGCAAAAAAGGGAGGCTTGGGAGGAGGAGAAAGAGGTGCACGGCAAGGGAACTAATATAACCAGTGCTAAGCTGCTGGTGTCTCCGAGCACAGACACTATAGGACTCTTACCACCGTCCCTCTTCATGCCCCTCCATTCATCGAGTGCTCTGTCAACCAGAAAACAGACTTATCTCTGAGACTGACACAAACATCCCTCTCACTCTCATTATAAATGCAAAAACATATATATATTTGCCATAATTTTGGGTAGTTAGGCTTCTGTTTGGAAAAACTGAGATCACATGCCGTGTTTATGATCTCGAATGTGACCATAAGCTAAATAAAACCTTAAAATATTCAAATGCAGATCAGTGAAAATAAATCACCCCTTCAAGTAGACATTTAAACAGACACAATTAAAAGGCCTTCCACCTCTAATAAAAAGAAATCTGATTTTTTTTTTCTCCAACCAAATACTGTCGCATTATGCTCAACCCTCTATTACAGGCAGAACATGATACAGCTGTGCACTGTAACAGTCCACGGTAATAAACAATAACCGTCCTAATAGGATTTGACTCCGATAATCCTGAGACGACATTCATTTTCATCATCAGTCGTAAATTCTCCCTCGAATGCAAGGATGCTCTTTTCTCTCCCTCCTTCATGGAAATCTGCAGCGGTCACCCACAAAATGGGTTCAGCGGACTTTGCGCTATACAAAATCGGCATGGGATGGCCTAATTTTTAATAAGATGTGCCGCTGTGAGACGCTTCCCACCCTGGAGAGCTGCTTTGAAGCGACAGGAGATGTTGGGTGGGGTCGCTGGCGCTGCATTATGCTGCACGGCTGTGAGTCAGGCAGCAGGACGGGGGCAGGTGCGGCACACAGCCATAAAACGCTGCCGTGCAAAATCATCACCATCATAATAAAAATCACCTCGTTTTTTTGGATGTGCATTTATTTGCTTTAAAATTAATGTAAAAGAAAAAAGCACACGCGTCAATTAAATTATAAGCGGACTAACCCCCTAATCGGGCTATCACTTGATTAAGGCTAAAAAAAAAAAAAAAAAGATGAATTGATTTAGAAAAATCTACAAATATGACTCTTAAAAGCCAAAAGACAGTGTGAAATCCTGCTTCAGATTCACAACTTAAGTTAAATCTAGTGAGTTGAAGACGATTTCGGCCGCTCCCTCCATCAGCCCTCAGCATCCTTTTGTGCCATGGGTGTCACCGCTGCCTCTCATCATCACGATGCTGCCTGCAATCTCAGAAATCTTTAACAAAAAACAAAAAAACGAAGAGCAAACTCACCAATTGCTGTATTTGCCATCTTTGCCGGGTTTTGCTGGGGTGTGTTGGCCGGAGAAGCTGCTTCGGCTGCTGGATGCTGTATCACCAGGTGGAGGGACTGCTGTTAAGGCACTGAGTCAGCAGAGAAGGGGCTCGTCTGTGCGCCTGGTGCTCTGTTATGAGCTGCGTCAAGTCAGACACGCTAAAAAAGTGCATCGAACCGGAAGTCTGAGCAGTTATCCTCCAGAATAAAAGCCCACACTTCCCCCCTTCTTGAGTTTTTGGAATAACGCAACCATGTATAGACATAATTACTGCAACATCATTGCACATTGGTAGTCAAATCGGGTAGTCGGGTATTAAATCGGGTATTAAATAGATCGTTGCACTTTTAACAGGCACTAGTCATGTCTGTTCTAACTTATTTACTGTTTTTTCTTTTTAATGTATTTATTCACTTTTCTATTGTAATGTGTCTTCATGGGAATGTGTGAATGTGGTTGTGAGCTATGTCAAAGAGGAATTTCTGTAATTATTGGGACAGACAATAAAGTATTCTATTCTATTCTATTCTATTGTATTCTATTGTATTCTATTGTATTCTATTGTATTGTATTCTATTCTATTCTATTCTATTCTATTCTATTCTATTCTATTCTATTCTATCCTCGATTTTTTTAAAAGAGGAAACTAAAGTGTTTTTTCCTTTGTTTGAATCCATTTAGAGCTTGAATCAAGTCAGACAATGTGTACCAAATAATAATAATAATCATAATCATAATAATAATCATAATCATAATCATAATAATGCCATATCTTGCCTTAAGCCAACTTGGGTTGACTAAGGCCTATGTGTTTAGCCAAAGTGAGACACCCATTTTGGCCCCATGGCTATTCATGCTCACACTTGTACTTGAGTGTTTCCACTACGAGCGATTCACGTGTGGCCAACATGAGTCCAGGGACAATCACATATGAGCCCAAATGCAAATGTGGGCTGGGTTGGTGCTTCACCAGCACCATGTTGGTGGGGACAGGTGCCCTTGACCTCATGGAGAGGTCATTGGACAGTGGGACAAATACTTTGAGGATCTTCTCAATCCAGTCAACAGGAGGCTGAGTCTGTGGACTCGGGGCGGCCTTGCCCATTACCAAAGCTGTGGTTGCCAAGGAAGTTAAAAAGCTCCATGGCGGCAGAGCTCCAGGTTACAGTAAGTTAAGATATTCCTTTACTGCTCCGCAATGGGAAAATTCACATTGTCACAACAGCAGTACATCATATGAAAATATATGATAGAAATAGACATTTTGAGAAAAGTACAGCAAGCAAAATGTAATGAAACTGAAATTGACTATTTACAATTTTTTGTTTCAGAGCGTTATCAAGTAAAGCTGAATAAAGACTTGTCCTTATCAGTAAACTAAGCCTGATGCTGCTGTGGTCACAGGAGACGACCTCCTGCATCTTCATCTGTTCCTTTCCTTTAAAAATAAACCTCTAATGCCCAGAAACCAAGCAATAATATATAATAATAAGATTGATAATGAAATATAAATTGATTTGTCAATAACTTTTATTTCTACAGCACATTGAAAATACTTTTTTTTAATCTATATTTAGATTTAATGTGTAAACACATTGGTACAGGAAACATGTAACAATGTATTAATTTCAAAATGCATTTTTCCCCCTGACACATCATATTTTTTTAATAATGATGAGGAAACAATCATTGAAAAATACTTTAAGAGGGTTACCGTATCATTGCGGTTTATGTCTATATTTGTACACACGCATAATGTTACAGTCATGACAGACAGAAAGTTTTATTTTGAAATTAATGGCAGGAACCGTCGACATATAATCTATTCAGCTCGATTTTGCGCCACTAATGAGCGTTTAGTTGCCCATTTGCAGCATCTTCCTCATGTCTCAGCTCGACTGCGTCTGCTCTGCTCGTCTGAGGCTGATTTTCCAGATGTTTCTGGACCCTGAAAAACATGAACAAAGTTGCATGTGTGAAAGAATCATGAATCAAGTACCATCTCAAGTATCTGGTGTGAATCTGCACAACTGAAATGTTAGGGCAACTCCACCCAGGCACCCCTACAAAACATCTGAGACAAGAATTCAAATCTTTATGTGGTCAAGCTGGTGAACCCACTGCCCTGCCCTTTTGTCAAGAAAAACCTCTGGTTCTGAGGTCTTTGGGGAGCTGAACAATATTTGGATGTGGGGATTTTTTTCCTACTGTGGAGAAAAACCGCAGAACCAGGAGAAAATGTGTACAAAAGTTCCATCAGTCCATTATCTACACCCTCTCCTTCTTGTTCTGGGTCTACGGGGCCTCATGGAGCCCATCTCAGCTCTTTTCAGGCAAAAGGCAGGGCCACACCCAGGACGGGTCACTACTCCTCCACAGGGCCACATATCAACACATATCCACGCACACTCACGCTAATTCTTATCGGCAATTTTAAATAATGTATTAAACTAACTTTCAGGAAAACGAGAGAAAAATGATAAAAAAAAACCTTTTTATTCAGGTTTAAGAATGTAAATCCACGCGAGACTGTGTGTGTGTGTGTGTGTGTGTGTGTGTGTGTGTGTGTGTGTGTGTGTGTGTGTGTGTGTGTGTGTGTGTGTGTGTGTGTGTGTGTGTGTGTGTGAGTGAGATGTGAGGAAACAGGAAGGTTTAGCTCCAGCTCGTTTGGACCCCACCACACTACCACACCTCCTTGCCTCCTTGATGCTCCAGCTGAGACGAACCCAGCGCCCTCTGTGACTGAGCTGCAGGCGATGCTTTACAGCAAACGATGACTGTGCATGCAGATACATCCAAACTGTGTGTGTAGTGAGTATCACCTTTGCAGCTGACTGTTGGTCGGAGGCCGCAACCAAGTTGCTGAATGAAACCACGAAACGACCTCTAGATGGCAGCAAATCTCTAGCCACATACACTGCAGGAACGCGTGGACTGAAATACATAACCTTCAAAAAGAAACCAATCACGGCGCATTTGGGAGACTTTATGGGTTTAATGTAGATCTTTTTTCAATATAGAATGTGCTTCTTATTGTGCATTTTCTGTTTTCTGTGCAACTGCCCACAAGTGTGCGTGCGTGTGCATGGCTGTTTGTATATGTGGTCCCGTGACACAGGCTGGTGACCTGCTGGGGTGCAGCCCTGCCTTCCGCCTGTAATGAGCTGGAAACGGCTCCATCCGACCCCCGTGACCCTTACAGGATTAAGCAAGAATAAAAAACTGATGGATGGATACTTAAACTTCATCCATCCAGCCACCCATCAGTCCATCCATGCATCCATCCATCCATCTATGCATTCATCCATCCATCCATGCATCATCCATCCATAAACACATGGATGGATGATGCACGGCATGTTATATCCAATATATTCATGTACAAAGTGCATAGATGATGTTTAGATAATAACTGCAATGTTGCAACTATTTATTTGAGGTGCATGGCCAGCTGCCTAGGAGCAGCCACTGATTAACTAGAACAAAGTTTTATTTGGCTTATGTTTGTAATCCATGGACAGAGAAAACCACGAAAGAAAAAATGTCTGCTCCTTGTGTTTTTTGTATAAATGCTTCACATTCCTATATAAAATAGCTTCTTTGAAACTAATGTATTTAAGGTGTCTGTATTTTTGGTATTTAGACCAATTGTTTGTGATTTAATCGAGTCTTTTTAAATATTATTATTTAACTCAGTGTGGTTCTCTAGGGTGACCACACTTGAAGTGCCCCCCTCCTCCCACAAAAAAGGGAAATGTACTGCGGTTATAAAGACCATAGATTTACATGAACGTATTGCTGAAGTACATGCTCAACACTCATACTACAAATAAATGTAAGACAAGCAACCAACTAAGAGTAACACCACAGATAGACATGAGTCTACAAACGCCATACTTCACTGATGCTCCAATCAGAAACAACTCACATGCCAATGTAACACCACATGTTAACTATCATCATTTCCATCATATATGGCCTGTCTGAGGACTACATGCAAAACTATTACAGCATATGACTAAACAATCAAACAGGCCTACTGAATGAGTATGTTTATTATATCATTGGTTACTGCTGTACCTGTTTGCTCTTCTTCCAGCAAATATATAGAGAAAATAACAAAATATGACATATATGGTCCAGTTAGTCATTTGATAAAAATAGACATTTTCAGAAAAGTACAGCAAGCAAAATGGAATGAAAATATAAGAAACATAATACAATTGACTATACTATTTTTTTGTTTCAGAGCGTTATCAAGTAAAGCTGAATAAAGACTTGTCCTTATCAGTAAACTAAGCCTGATGCTGCTGTGGTCACAGGAGCTCCTGCATCTTCATCTCTTCCTTTCCTTTAAAAATAAACCTCTAATGCCCAAAAAACCAAGCAATGATATATGATAATAATAATAAGATTGATAATTAAATATAAATCAATGTCAATAACGTTTATTTCTAAAGCACATTGAAAATAGTTTTTTTTATCTATATTTAGATTTAATTGGTTCAAACACCTTTGTACAGGAAACATGTAACAATGTATTCATTTTAAAATGCATTTTTCCTCCTGACACATCATATTTTTTTAATAATGATGAGGAAACAATCGTTGAAAAATACTTTAAGAGGGTTACCGTATCATTGCGGTTTATGTCTATATTTGTACACACGCATAATGTTACAGTCATGACAGACAGAAAGTTTTATTTTGAAATTAATGGCAGGAACCGTCGACATATAATCTATTCAGCTCGATTTTGCGCCACTAATGAGCGTTTAGTTGCCCATTTGCAGGATCTTCCTCATGTCTCAGCTCGACTGCGTCTGCTCTGCTCGTCTGAGGCTGATTTTACAGATGTTTCTGGACCCTGAAAAACATGAACAAATGTGCATGTGTGAAAGAATCATGAATCAAGTACCATCTCAAGTATCTGGTGTGAACACATTTTTACAGGAAACATGTAACAATGTATTAATTTCAAAATGCATTTTTCCCCCTGACACATCATATTTTGTTTTAATAATGATGAGGAAACCATCGTTGAAAAATACTTTATGGGGGTTACCGTATCATTGTGGTGGATCTATATCTGTACACACGCTTGTCCACCTGTTTGCTTCTCTTCCAGCAAATGTATAGAGAAAATAACAAAATATGACATATATGGTCCAGTTAGTCATTTGATTTGGTGCACCTGTTCTGCCAATCCTTGCGACCTGCCGAGAAATGCTACTTTGTGGTTCTGCGCACGCGCACAGTCGATTTTCAAAGTTTGACTGTCACACCAATCATTTCTTGCACCATGTAAAATGGATAATATGGGATGTTGAGTATTTGATCCTTCAAAATACACTATCCATGACATGAATTGCATTACACTTTGTGAACATTATACGATAAAGAGAAAAAACCCCCAATTATATCGCTTTATTTGATATTCATTCAGTCATTGGCCTTTATTTAACCAGACAGGTCATTAAGAACACGTTCTTATTTACAATGACGGCCTGGCAAGAGACAAGGACCACTTGGGGGCAAAGAAGTGGGCTAGGGCAGGGGTCGGCAAACCCGCGGCTCTAGCGCCGCCCTAGTGGCCCCTGGAGCTTCTTCAAAAATGTTTGACCTTTTTTTTTTCTTTTTTCCTTTTTTTCTTCTTTTTTTCTTCCCCTTTTTCCTTTTTTTCTCTTTTTTTCTTCTTTTTTCCTTTTTTTCTTCTTTTTTTCAATTTTTTCTCTTTTTTTCTTCCTTTTTCCTTTCTTTTTTAATCTCGACATTTCAACTTTTTTCTCGAAATTTTGACTTTTTTCTCAACATTTTGACTTTTTTCTCGACATTTTGACTTTTTTCTCGAGATTGTACTTCAACATTAATCTCGACATTTCGACTTTTTTCTCGAAATTTTGACTTTTTTCTCAACATTTCGACTTTTTTCTCGACATTTCGACTTTTTTCTCAAAGTGCATAATGGAAAAAAAAAATCTCCCCCCAGTTCTAACTAATATAGAAACATGCAGCATGTGTTGCCTTCATTCTAAGGCTTATACAAGACTTTTCATTTTTTGCGGCTCGAGACATATTTGTTTTTTGTGTTTTTGATCCAATATGGCTCTTTCAACATTTTGGGTTGCCGACCCCTGGTCTAGGGAGTAAAACACAGTAAAATTGTAGCTCTACAAATGTAGAAAACCATTAGGGAGCATTTTTTGGCAAAGCAGCAAAAAATGTCAGAACACCCTCTCATTGGCTGGGGCCCCTGGCCGCTCACCGGTCCAGTATAAGGATAATCCGGCCCTGCCCGCCGGTGTGTGAGTGGGTGGATCCAGCCAACCATCCCTGCTGCTGCTGCTGAGGAGGAGCCCCGGCAGATGTTGGACTGACGTCTGCTCAAGTTGCTGGAGAAACAAACACTTCTACACACACGGGATGGTGCACGCTTCACTGGAGCAGCAGCGAGGTAAACCAGGATCTCTACTGTTTCATCCACGCATGTCCTCTCGGGTGATTTTAAGGTGACATTGGCTGTTAAAGAGCAACACGTGGAGGACTTCCGTGAGAGTATTTCTGCTTCACCACAGCATCATGTGGACATCACCGGCGGCTAGCGCGGCTAGCTGCGTGGCAGCTCTGCACAGCAAGTTAAAGGCTGATTTATGGTCCCGCGTTACACCAACGCAACCGTACGTTGCGCGTAACCGCGTACCCTACGGCGTAGGCTCTGCGTCGATTTAACGCGGACCCATAAATCAGCCTTCAAGGCGGATGTTGTTCAGACAGACACTTGTGTAAGATAGTGAATAGACATTCATATTTGGAAAAGCTTATTTTATTGACCTCCCCGCTGTCCTTTAGGACCATATAACAGGCCAGTGCTAACCAGGCTATCCCTGTCTTGCGCAAGTCATCAACGACGCGCACTAATTAAAGGAAACTCGAGCACATGATGGGTTTCCGTGGATCCGAGCGTGAATAACTAAATTATATGGGGTTAAAGGTCTCATTTGAGCAGCTGACATTGATGATAAATGTTAACCCGAGCGTCCAGCGTCCACGTTTCCATATCCATCCTTTACGCAACCAGACCGGTTTAGTCGACGTGTGAAAACGATGCTGCAGGCAGTAGAAATGGAAATGTAAAGAACACGCTCAAAGTTCCCTTTTTAAAGATTTATTAGTAATCATACTTTTATTACTTGGTCTGTAGTTCATAAACTTTTAGGTTTCTAGTGGAGGTACAACATGGCACGACTGTGAATGTCAACTTAAAGCTGAATTATGGTTCTGCGTTAAGAGGTGCGCGTCGACGCGTAACTTACAGCGTAGGCTCTGCGTCGGTGTAACGCAGACCATAAATCAATCAGCCTTTAGTGTGTGCGTGTGTGTGTGTGTGTACAGGGTTCCTATGGGTGCTGGAAATCCTTGAAAGTGCTTGAATTTCAATGTTGTGTTTTCAAGGCCTGAAAAGTGCTTGAATTTTAGTGCTTGAAAGTGCTTGAAATTATTGAAGTTGAATTGAAGTTTGAAAGTGAAGTTTTTGTGTGATTATTTTTAATATTGACTGCTAAATTAGATGGAAAACCAAGACTTCTTGCAGATAGGTGACACATTTTGAAACATAGAAATTTATGATCTCTCTTTGTCTCTTTGTGTGCCTGAAGAATGCCAAGTGGCTTACCTTTTTTTTGGATAAGATTTTGTGTTCTCTTTTCATTTCTAAACATTTTGCTATTAAGAAACATAACTAGATGTTTACAGCAATGTACATAATTGTGATAAAAAGCGGAAAAATTAATTATGAGTATATATATTCTTGTAGATATTTTACCCCAGCGATAAAGTGCTTGAATTTGTCCTTAAAGTGTATGTATGTATGTATGTATGTATGTATGTATGTATGTATGTATGTATGTATGTATGTATGTATGTATGTATGTATGTATGTATGTATGTATGTATGTATGTATGTATGTATGTATGTATGTATGTATGTATAAACAAACATATTTGATGAAGTTGTGTCAACCTGGCTGCTTCAGGATGCAGATCAGATGTTTCCATAGTTTCATTGATGTAATAGGGCCACATGGGGCCTGTTCTTATTGACCCGTTGATACAAATGTTTTGTAGTGATGGACAAAGATGGTAAAACTTACTGTGTCAAATGTCATTTTGGGTACTTGGTCTGTAACTAACAATGATGATTCAGTTCTCACGGTAAAATCAGACAAATGCAGAGGAAATCATAAGTAAATGCATCTACAAACTTCAAAACGGCAGGCTAAATTGAAAAATAGAAATAAAATGCAAAACAAATGTGTGTTTCGAAAGTACAAATAAAAAAAGAAATGCGTTTTATCTCACACCATTGTTCTCTTAAAGGATAGGTTCAGTCTGTCAGTATTCTCAAAAATGGTAATCATTTAACTGATGTTTGTGTTAAAAGATTGGCTAATGTAGTTATCAGTTGCTCTCAACATCTGATTAATTCAGGTGACTACAGTGGGCATTTTGAAGACTTGTGACATGTCATTTATCAGATAAATAGAAACTTTAGGTTGAGACCTGTTAAGAAATGGTAGTACATGTCAGTGTGGTTTGACTTCAGAGGTTGTGATGGTGGTTATGTTGTTGTTTTAAAAGTGTGCTGCAATGTTCCGCCCTCTACCCGTTTCCGGTCTACCTACTTACTAAAGCCACTAGTGCCACAAAAACCAAAAAAAAAAAAAAAAAAGTGTTAAACTTTTATGAAGTTTTCAATTCACAGAATTATTTGTATTTTGTTATGGTTGCACCGATCAGATTTCTTTGCTACCGAGCCCGAGTCCTTTGATTCCGAGTACCGGCTGATAGTGAGTCCTGATCTGATACTTTGGCAATCTACAAAAACAAAAAAAACTTTCTAAAATTGCAAACAGGAGAAGCTGCTGTAGCATTGCAGTCACTGTCAAGCTTAAATATTTCTTAAGTTTAAAAGAAAAATGCAGAAAAATGCTTCATGTTTGCTCTGCGTTTATGCCAGTGTTGCCAACTCCTCAGTAAGGAGGGTAGCTATCTGCTTTAAAATGTATATAATATTAATAAGTGTAATGTATTTTGTAGGAGAAACGAATAAAGTCATAGGAACGATTTAAAAAAAAAAAGGAGTTAAAAAAACCCAGAAAATATGTTTAGAAATGTAAATGAATGCTCTAGATGTATTTATTTATTTAATGTGTACAATTCCAACCCTCCTAATTTTGTTTTGACTAAACGCCAATTAAAATTATATCTGTCCATCCAATAAATTCCACTCATCCAAGGTCAAGTCGTGGGGGGGTGACAGGCTAAGCAGAGGGGCCCAGCCTTCCCTCTCCCCTGCCAGCTCCTCCAGCAGGAGGCGTCCAGGGGGCATCCTCACCAGATGCCCAAACCTCCTCATCTTGCTCCGCTTGATGTAGAGGCGCAGCGGCTGCCTCTGAGCACCTCCCGGTTGACTGAGCTTCTCACCGTCTCTTAAGGGAGAGTCCAGCCACCCTGCGGAGGAAACTAATCTCAGCCGCTTGTATCCAAAATCTTATTCTTTCGGTCATTACCCACAGTTCCTGACCGTAGGTGAGGGTAGGAACGCAGGTCGACCGGTAAATGGAATGCCTTGCCTTTCGACTCAACTCTCTTTTCACCACAACAGACTGGTACAGAGTCCGCTTTACTGCAGATCCGCGTGTCAGTCTTCAGAATAACTTTGAGATGCTTAAAGTCCTCCACCTGAGCCAGCACTGAGTTCCCTAAACGGAGTGGATATTCCTCCCTTTTCTGACTGAGAGAACCATGATCTCAGATTTGGAGGTGCTGATTTTCATCCCTCCTCTTACACACTTGTTTGCGAACTGCTAGAATTGTTTTTAAATCACATTTTATTATCCAATTGCACTGGGCCAGTTCAAGACCATCCAGCTTTGTGTTTTCGTAGGGCAGCCGAGAGTGGCTACTAGAGGACTGAGAACGCTTTGGTATAGGGTAAGGGGGCTGCGGCAGCATGGGCTGCTTGCTGAGAAGAGTGAGTCTACAAAGGTTTTCAAAGACATCTGAAGTCACTACGACGGTCTGAACATATAGTGGCAAGGTGTCAAAGTTTTCAACACTGATGTCAGCTCATTAGCTGCAACTTCTACTCAAGGTTGAAGTTTACACCTACTCCCTGCCTGATATTAACTGTAATCGTTCACAATGAAACGTATTGATGGACCATAAATAAATAAATGTATATAATTAATCATTCAAGAATGGAATTTAGAGAAATGAAAATGAAAAAATCCAATCATTTTCTCCAGTTAATATGAAAACCATGTGGTCGGACCTTATTTCCAATAACATAGTTCCGTGAAAGCTGAAACATAAGACTTTATTGAACAGCTAAAGGTTGAACAGAAAACTCTCAGGTCTTTGAAGGCATTTCTAAATGAAGCTTTAAGTTATGGTTAAGTGACATACTGTACACGGATCACCTATGTCAATGTCGTTCCCAAACCTTTTCTGGTGGGCCCCCAGTAGTTTATATTATAAGCACATCTTACAGCCCCTCCAATTAGACACAACAATTGAACAAATAAAAGTAAACTGCAATAAATTACACGTTGCAATAAAACTTTAACCTCTTTTAAATACAACAAGCCACATTTGCACCGTAATTACTTCAAGTGTAACTGTTTTTATTTATTGCGCAACAGACTGCGGTCTCTCTTCGTTACCCACCGTTGGGCAGGTGAAGCCAAAATCCCCCCCTCGACTTTGGGAACCACTGACCTATGTCATCCTAACAGAATCACTGTGTGTAAAACACTTTAATGAGACTCTACATCCTTGTTTTATGTTATTTTCTTCTTCTTGCAGATTATACCACTGGATATAAACACCTTGGATTCAATCACTGGCTGAGATGGCCACAATCCTAACCTCTCCTTGACACCTAACCCCCACCTTTGTACTCTTTCGCATTCTTTCAGCTAGATTGTCCTTTATCATTTCATTACCTCAGTTGAGTAGGCTTAAAGCCATACATTCCTCAGAATGGTTGCTGATGTAGACACGGCCTCTGAGGGAGGTGGGGTACGGCTGAAGCAGGAGATTTCCCTCCTTCATGGGGTCTGTCTCATTGTGGGGAATATGATTGGCTCTGGCATCTTTGTCTCACCTAAGGTAAGGGTTCCAGCTTTTCAAGGCTTTGGATGCATTGACACTTTACAGTTAACACTTTATGAACTTGGTTCCTCATGGCTTTGTTTGTCAATAACGGCTTTCTCAGTGCCATAAAGGAGCTTAATAACATGTGATAATGTCCCCAACCCCCTATGCTTATACCAACCCTCTGCTCTCATCTGTTGCCCTGCAGGGAGTTCTTATGTATACAGGCTCTTTTGGCCTATCCTTGGTAGTGTGGGCTATTGGAGGGATATTTTCTGTTTTTGGAGCGTTATGTTATGCTGAACTTGGTACTACCATCCGTAAATCTGGAGCTTCCTACGCCTACATTCTGGAAGCCTTTGGAGGGTTCTTGGCTTTTATTCGGTATGTAGTTTTCCCATTGGTTGTAACTTCTTTAAACTTTTTATCTCAGAACGGGCGCACAATAAACCTGATTTTTAAACCGCACCAGAACCTGAACTACAGGTTTTCTCCTCTGAGCTTGCCAAAAAAATTAACAGATCAAGTTTATACCGTTTGTTGGCTCCTTCCAGTAATGTTCCACTAATTGTGTATACTATTGTCACTTGCAACTCAAGCTTAAGCTGTACTGAGATCAGATGTCGCTAGCATGTGAAGTCTTGCATTCATTACAATCAAGGTCAAAATGTCACACAAGGTCACAGCAAATCATTTGTCGTCTCCAATTTAGATTGTGGACGTCCCTGTTGATTGTGGAGCCAGCCTGTCAGGCCGTGATAGCCTTGACCTTCTCCAGCTACATGGTCCAGCCCTTCTACCCCACGTGTATGGCCCCGTATTACGCTGTTCGCCTCCTCGCTGCTGCCATCATATGTAAGGCTTTCACTCACATGTCATTTTACATGATTTAACCTATAACCCACGGGGGGGGAGGGGGATTTGTCCTTGTTATACAGGACAGGGGACATAACCTCCATGTTGAGTCTGTTAGATGCCCCTGTGAGCCGTTTTTTCAAGTGTGACAGTGCTGTAAAGGCATTCACAGTTGTCACAGGACACAACGGGGATGGGAGTCACACCCAAGTCTTAATGTTATTTGTTCTACAAGACCAGTTGCCCCTCTGGGGGGACAAATAGCTGAAGTAAAAATGTGTGCCGTTTCAATTAACTTGGCAGAGTTTATTTAGATAAGTAAGTAAGAGACACACTAGAGCTGGGAAAGATTGTGTTGGAGAGCTTTTTCAAATAGTATTTTTGCAGTAGAATCCAGTGTCACCTTGGATCTGTCACAGTGGATCTGTGGGGGTCAGAAGATTCACACACAATGAGGGCAGCCTTAAAATTAGCACCACCAGAAACAACTTACTGATATGCAAACTAAATCTAGTAGTGTTAAGCTCATAAAAGGCACCAAATATTTGCAATCCATCTGCTCTGATAACTATAAATAAATCTATAATAAATCAACTGGGTTCCCATTTTTCTGTTTGTATGTAAATGATTAACTTGAACTGCTATTCAACTACTACTTATATAAATAAAATGTTGCACAGAAATTAGGTGTGAAGTAAAAACCTCTTCTGCTCCTTCTAGAAAAAGTTACCAAACCATATTAAACTAAACATGACTCTGTGTTGTCTTGGGGGCTGAAACACAGCTTTTTGATCCAGTTTGTTTTGCTATTAAAAGGATACGTGCATTACTAACACATAGGACCTGTTGATTTACAGTTTTACTTAAAATCTACTCAACTTTGTGTATGCAAGGTTGAAGCTTTTTTGAGGAGTATTGTGTATTCATTGAGACAACCAGTTGTATTACTCAAACACTGTGTAACTGAACGTGCTACCAGCAGACCAGCTGTGCTATCTTGACGATGAAACTGGTTCTGCCGGTTCTAGGCTCACTCGTGAGATCTTAGATGGTCATACCGCTTCAGAGCAGATTCCTTTCTTTTCTCTTTTTCATAAGTCTCTACAATAAATGTCTTAACATGAAAGACCATAGTACTTTTTCAAAGCTTTGTTTTTGAAGGTCCTTTATTGAACACATTCACTAAATCCAGGAATGGTATTCATCTTTGCCAGTGTGTTTATCATGCTCATATTCTGTAGAGTCATTTACCTGCTGGTTTATTGTCTCTGTCCACCAGGTTTGCTGACGGCTGTTAACTGTATGAAAGTGAAATGGGGTGCTATTCTTCAGGTTATCTCCACTGTAGCCAAGGTCCTGGCTCTTATCGTCATCATCATCACTGGCCTGGTTAAACTAGGACAAGGTATGATATCATAGGACCTTGAACAGCTGTGTTACTGCCAGACTACTTTTCAGTCTTGGCTTAGAACCTGTTGCATCTTAAAGTTGGACAACTGCTATTGGTTACAGATTTAAATGTGTTGAAATTTTAGCTACACCCGAGCTGATGATTAGAATATCGGTACATTATTGCATCTTAAATGCAAGTGGAGGGCTCCATCAGGGAACCTCCAGGAGTGCTGCCACATTAGGAGTTTTCTGGGTGATTTAATAGAAAATGCTTTGTTTAAAAGAAACTTTGCTTGGGATGGCAAACTCTAAAACAGTTTTATTGAAATAGGTTTTGACCAGAACTTTGAAGACTCGTTCAAGGGCTCTAAGCTGGACCCTGGTGACATGGCCCTGGCTCTCTACTCAGCCCTTTACTCCTACTCTGGCTGGGACACGCTCAACTTCATCACAGAGGAGATCAAGAACCCAGAAAGGTACACAAACATAGCTATTTGAGACTTTACAATGAGCTCAATTCTAAATCTTGCTTTACTTCACTAATGACATAACATTTTATTTACCTTAAAACTAACGTGGCATAATTCTCTCATAATAACCTGTCAACCATGTTTATATTCCTTTTGTAGGAATCTGCCCTTGTCCATTGCTATTTCCATGCCCATTGTCACAGTGATCTACATCTTGACCAATATAGCTTACTACGTTGTCATGGACGCTGACACAGTACTCAACAGTGAAGCTGTTGCTGTGGTGAGTGTCAGTCGGGCTCAATGTTCTCGGACATTAAAGCAGATGCAGTTCTCCATCCACCAGCATGACCATGTGCATACTAATGCCTAAACCTCATCAATTATCTCTGTATCTGCTGAGCTTTATAGATCTGTCCCTCCTGTCTCACCGTCTTCTCTTTCATTCTGGCCGACAGCCACTGGCTCTCACATCTGGTTTTAGTGGATCCTTTTGGTTATCTGTGACTGTAGAAGTCGAGATGGCCGAGCGCTCATTCAGCTAAAGACGTTAGTGCTCCCACACAGGAACAGGGGGAAGTTCATGATACGATTAGACCACTGGTGGAGGAAGAAGTGTAGCTAAGCTTGTTGTCAGTGATATTCGATAATAATTTACGTTCATTGTTATGGCGTACTAATGCTCTGTCAACAAGCCCCTGCTGTGTGCTCTGTTGAAAGGGAACTGAGAGACACAGCATGAATGATTCGTGATTGGATTTGTCAGATTTTAAAAATGAATTATGTCAATTGAGACGGGTGCAGCATGGTCTTGTCATCGTCAGCTGTGTCGACTCACAAGGAGCTTCTAGCTCTGGATCTCAGCTGGGAGTTCAAACTAGGGCTGGGTGATATGGACCAAAAGTCATATCGCGATATTTTCTAGCTGAATAGCGATACTCGATATATATATCGATATTTTTTCTGTGCCATAATTGGGGTTTCCCCCAAAGCATTATAGCATAGCATCTCTGTTAGCTTCATTTTTTTCTGAGGCAAACCCTTAAAAAAACAGTCAGTTTTAATACAAAGCCACGTGCCAAATGTCACACAGGTTCCTTTATTAACAGAGGTCTGCACAATATCAAAATGTATAAACGAATGAAATAAAAATAAACTGCCTGCATATATAAAATAAAAATGCTTCTTGAATGAAATAAAACAAATATCCTTTTCCTGCATAACAATTAAATTAAAATACACTGTGCAATTAATACAATGTAGACAGTAACAGGCAGACTTTTCCACTGAGGTTGACAGTTGTGCAAATAACAAAACATTTGTGCAAATCTCAAATAAAACATTCAAGTCAATTTGTCACAAAATAAGCTATATCAAAATCATTTTTTTTTTTTTTTTTTTTTTTTAAATCGATATAAACGATATTGTCTCGTACCATATCGAGTTTGAAAATATATCGATATATATTAAAATCTCGATATATCGCCCAGCCCTAGTTCAAACCTCCCTATAGTCTCTCCTAAACTCTTCAGTATTTATTCAAATGGAACCACAGGCCAGGATCTTTCCAAATTGCTCCCTTTTTTTTTATTTTTATTTTTTTATCACAAAACTTAAATTCTAGCTGCCACCCTCTCCAGTCCCCCCCCCCCCCCAACAGCTGCTATAATCTGTGGCAGCAAGCTGAGCGGCTGAGGTTACTTATTAAACTTATATGCTGTTTAGGATTACTGTGCTTCATTCATACCTGTTGAAGAGTGAAGGCAAAATGTACCCTGGAAATGCAGAGGAATTTCTACCAGAAATAGAAAGATGAGTGTCGGTGAAGGTTTTAGACTTTATATACCAACTCTTGCTGCAAATGTTATTTAACAAGGAGAATAGCAGAAAATGGGGGGTAACACTTCCCAACAAATAGATATTTAAAGTGGCACTTTTTAAAATGTTTTCTTAGACGTTTGCAGATGAGGTTCTGGGTTGGGGCCGGTGGCTGATCCCCATCTCTGTGGCCATTTCCTGCTACGGAGGACTCAACTCCTCCATCATTGCTGCCTCCAGGTGAGTGTGCACGTAAAATTGGATTGCTTCATTGGAGATCTTCTTCTATAAATGCTGGTTTACGTAATGTATGTCCTAAAAAAGAATTATAGATAATAACCCTGACCTTTTCACTTTTTGGCAATGTTTGTTTTTTCTGCAGGCTGTTTTTTGTAGGCTCCAGAGAAGGACACCTACCCAATATCCTCTGTATGATCCATATTAAGCGTTTCACTCCTATTCCTGCCCTTCTTTTCAATGTCAGTATGTCTTTATTTTAGATTTTTTTTCAATGAAACTGTTTTGGTCACAGTATGATCCCTTTGTCTCATTAAACGTAAGGTTCTTCACTTCCATGTGTCTTTGTCTTTCCCCAGGGTGTCATGTCTCTGTTTTACTTAACTGTACCCGACGTCTTCCGGCTGATCAACTACTTCAGTTTCAATTACTGGTTGTTTATCGGCCTGTCGATAGCAAGTCAGATCTACCTGAGGATCAAAGCTCCTGACATGCCCCGACCTGTTAAGGTAATAAAACGATTGCAGAATGAGTATTGATGTTCATTTCTTTCTTTTTTTTAAATGTACAAGTATATTCCAAGATTACAGGCTTCATCAGGTTCAAATTATTAACGAGTTGTTCAGGGAGCATTTTCACACACGGCCACCAGAAAGACTGAGACTTGCACATTGTCCCTACGCCATCTCGTCCAAAAGTTAGTTGATCTCTGGTTTGGAAGTAAATGTTGTGGCATTGCAAGCTTAACGTAGTGTGTGTTGTAATCTGAACTTTCATGCGAGTTTTCAGGTACTGAACACAACGTGCACGTTCTTTTTTCTGTTGTCCGTATCTCACCAGGCATGTTTGCTGAGTAAACAAAGGCGTATGGCACATTGCCATTTCTTGCTAAAACATGCAGTTGGTTACTTTTATTTTTTTTCAGTTGGGAAAGTAAGAGTAATGAAGGTACAAAAAAGCTCAAATAAGTCTTGTAAACAGTTAGGGGATGTATTTTAGTCCATATTTACATTTGTGCATTCATTACCTTCAGTGATGTGTTTTTGTTTTTGTCCTTTTTCTCCTTCCATTGTACTCTGTCCCCCTTTTCCCCTCTTCCTGCTCCCCGCAGTTGTCTTTGTTCTTCCCAATAGTTTACTGCATGTGCAGCATATTCCTGGTGGTGGTTCCTCTCTACAGCGACACCATGAACTCTCTGGTGGGGATTTCTGTGGCGCTTTCCGGTGCTCCAATCTACTACATTTGTATCCACCTGCCGTCCACCTCCAGGCCAGCCTTTCTTGGCAAAATAATGGGTAAGAAAGAAGTTATTGTTTACTTTTTATTTTGTGTCATACTGTAGGTTACCTTTTTAAAACCGCTTCTTTTCAGGATCATTTCAGTTTAGTTTTTGATAGTTTTCGAATTAATAATTTTTAAAAGTTCCAGTTTCATCTCACGACTTATCGTGTTAAATTATCTTATTCTGGGGTAATACAAAGTGAGATGGCAGAAATTAATTCTGTAAGTGTAGAGAAGAAAATTGTTTTTCAACTAATTGCCAGTAAATACAACATACAGACTAATAATAATATAACTAATGCTTATTTTAGAAAGTTTTAACCACTTTACTTCAACACCACCATCCAACACATCTACTACCTCAAAGACATAAAGTTTAAATGTGAAATTACCCACACAACAAATAAGGTAATACAAATCTACAAGTTAATACAAAGAGATTTTAGTTTTTTTTCATCAGATTTTACAAAATGTCATATTTGGACTGATAAAAATGCAGTGAAATTAAACTATTTAAGATTTTCATGAATAAAATAAATTGAACTTGTCCCAGAGTTAATTTAATCCTGGTTTAAGCAGTTTAAGACTTGTGACTTCTGAACTGGCTCTGGTCTAAGTTTTCGTTCCTCTAAAATGCAGTGGAACGGTTCTTTGGTCTGGCTGTGATTCAGAAACTACAGTAGCTTCAGTGTCAGCAGAGAACGCTCCTGCTTCATTTCAGTTGGGACAGTTAAACTCACCGAACGGCTCAAAGACAATTTAAAACAGGTCTGGTGGCGTTTCTCATTTAATCACCTCTTTTCAAGGACGTGTAAATTACCAATATCTTAATACTGATCTGTGAACTGAGACTGATGACGTCTCTGACTCACGCGAGGGGGAAAAAAAAAGGAAGTCAGCATCAGTAGAATATTAATAGTTTAAACCAGAGCTCTGATAGTAAACTGTAGTATGCAATATCCCACCGCGAGAAAATAACCATAAAGGAGTTTCTTCAGTATAATGATTGATAATAATAATTAATTAAATATTTATATTTAATTATTCAAAACCAAAAATCATGATAAACATTGGTTTTGATGAGTGTCTCCGGATTCAGCAGTGGTTCTGTACCACCTATATGGTTTATCAATGTCGTGAACCCAGACTCGGTCACCGAGTGATTATAACGTCCCGTTTTAAACTGCGCTCGTAAGCAGCGACACTTTCAAACATTTGGGGCGATGATCCCCGTGTTTGGCCTGTCTGGCTTACGCACTTACGCTCCACATTTTAGCCACACATCTGTCGTACATGGCTCTGGGGTTTGTTTGTTTTAACATGCTGGAACAAGTTTGTAGTTTTATTCCTGGAGTAGTAACGTTAGCACGGCTTGCTCTGAACACCTGGCGTGTGGCATCTTCCTTTTTGTAAAAACCCGAAATAATCCTGCAGTATGGATGTGCTGTTCCTCTTCCAGACAAACTTTCAGCTGTTCCAGTTTCAGACCGGTCCACAATTAACAATAGACTGCAAAACAGTCAGAAAAATAGCCAGAGGCCATGCACAACAGAGTAAAGCGCAGCCTGAAGAGTTGATGCTCACTCTTGCGTCACGTGACAATCTTATAATCGTTCACTAAAATCACGTTTTTGTGATATCGTGACATTATCGCAAATGTGATTAATCGTTCAGCCTACCGCTGATACTGGGGTAAAGTTGGTTAAAAAATCTTTTCCATCACTGGGTTAGCATTTTTAGCAATTGCAGTACCATTTCCTTGGTGTGAACAGCAGCTGCTAAACTAGAACCTGCTGAATTTTACATTGTGGACTAGTGAATTTGCAGAAAATTGAGCAGTGAATGTGCAGGACTGACTATTCCCTGTAACCATCGACATGCTGTCATGCAGTGACTGTGCCTGCCATCTATTACATGGTTTTGTTAATTGCATCATTAATGTAAATGTGTAGTTTCATGATGGATGGAGCCCTCAGAGACGAAGTATATAATAATGATATAAGTCGAGGGACATGGCAGGCTCTGTGAATGTTGCATGTTTTCGTGGTAAGTAGCTTACAAGGCCATTCAGACCAGCTCCAATACAGTCAAGTAAAAATGGCCTGTCTCGGCATCAAAGAGTTTGGAAAGGATTAGGATTAGTGTTTCATAGTCCAGTTTGGTGTAAAGTCTGCATTCTGTAGAGGGTTCTATACTGCCAGCCCATTTGTAACTGTACAATACATTTCCTGATTGTATGAAATATATTTTTTGGGCAAAATGTTTTGAGTTTTCTTCATTTCTGCATAAACATCCTTTTTTTTCTTTTACTTCAGATAAGATCTCTCTCTTGACTCAAAAACTGTGCTTGTGCTGCGTGGCCTCATCGGACATCGATCTGGACAACATCGACCCTGGAAAGATGGAGTAATGAACAGAGAACCTGTGTTAAAGTGGTATGGAAAGAAGATGAAGGAACAGATCAGGGAACCTGCGAGCAGCAGATCAGCAGGATTTGGACATTTCCCACATGAATAAAAGATGAAGAAACGGAAGAGAGGAGAAAACGATTTTCCTGTTCCGAGTTATGAGCAAAGGAGCAGGACTTTTCACATTCAAGAACACAACAGGGTTTTGATGGTTCGGTCTCGTCCACCTGGCACAAGCACAGAAGCCACAGACGGCTCTGACGGCTTCTATTCCACAGATGAAGCACAGTTTGTGTGGGTGAGGCAGCAGCTAAACACAGAAACATGATCTTTGGACGCCTTAGTTCTCTTTTAAAGAACGTTTAACATCTTACATCTTCTGTAAAGTGGTTGTTTCAAGCACCATTCTGCTTAGTTACTGTACTGAAGGACCAAAAGTTGTAGTTTTTGTTTGTTTTTTAAACTTTTATGTCAGTTTTGAAAAGGAGGCATTAACTAAAGTGCTGTTAATTGTTACAGATTTTTTTGTTACCTCAAGATGGTGTAATTTGACCCCGACTCGTGCTATTGACAAGGTTATTCCTGCTCTAACTACGATCACAAAGCTGTCACCATGTCCTGCTTTTCTTCAGACGCTGCACGTGGCACCACGTTTTTATTACAAATTCAGACCTAAAACTGAACAATAGCTCAAGTAAACATTTATCGACAACTTAGGAAAATTTAAAGTGTCATTCAAGTTTGTTTACAGTGTTTTTCTGTTATTTTTTCTGTCCATTTACATGAAACTTGAGTAGCGAATACTGCAGTTGTTTTTAAAAGCTTGTGGTTATTAACGGTTTATGGAAAAATACATTTGTAGTTGTGTGTTGTCTTAAGAAACAAACCTCAGGATCAACTGTGCTCTTGTGCGGAAGATGGTGTTGACATCCTCCCCAACAAAACACTTTCTTTATGAATTGTGTCAGAAATATTTAATCTACTGCTTTTGTTGTTGTTTCACCAGCTTGGACCATTTCTTCGCAGTACTTGAGCAGTCATCTCAGACTAACCCCAACACCCCTGTGAGTTTTTAGCAAAGTGCATCTGTTCCCTAAGTACAAATACAGCTCTAGTGTTTTAAACTAAAGGTAATAATGTATCCAGCTTTGTTTTTCATCAAAAACTGTACGTGCCTTCTGTGAGCGTTGTCAAGGTGTATCTTCTATTTTTTAATATTTCAGCCTCGTGTTTATGTAGAACATCTTGAGCACAATTGTGAACACAATGCTGTACTGTTTGCCAAATGTTGCCGAGGTCTTCAGGTAGCTAACTAGAAATAATTGGGCTGTAGATTCAAGAGGAATCATGTTTACCGTCTTGACACAATCAAATCCATAATAAAAGCCAGCAAGAGCCCGCAGATGTTCTGTTCCCTTGGAGCAAATCGTCATTAAAGAACCTGAGATGTCTTTGCTGTTTAATAGGAACTATTTTGCTGCATATTTCCACATATTGTCTTCTAAAAGAAAGTGAATGTTATACTATAATGTGTCTGTTTCAGTCTGTACCAAATGTATATTTGAGGAAAATGTTAAAGAGTTCTCTTAAGTGACTTTTCTTAATGTTAATAAAGAATTCTCTATGTTGAGTTTTCATTTATCCTGTTTTGAGATCTGACACCGAACGGTAGCTTAAGCTGTTCAGTTGGAGAAGGACTTGTTTGTGTCAGACAGTGGCAGGGGTGGGTTTTTTTGTTTTTACCAAAATAAAGCAGAGAATAACCTTCACATACTGTATGTGCATTTACTTTGACTCTGTTCTCGGCTTTCGTTAAACCAGGAGACACAAATATCTGTCTCTTCATTTTAAACTGCAGCTTTTACAGTCTGTTGAGCAACACTGTTTTGTTCAGTGTTGGTCAAGTTTTCTATCCAGTTTGTGGAACTTGCAAGATGATTTATTCCCTTTTTGGTTATGTCGTTCCCTCAGTTTTATCAAGGTTAAACTGTTTCTCTTTGCCCGATTTTATCAGCTGTAGGCAAGAAAACAACAAAAGTACACTCTAGTCAAACCCATTATTGTATTCCTGTTAAGAAGTGTTCTATAAAGCTGAATATAATGTCATTCTAACTCATTTCATGATCAACTAGTTTATGAACATCCCGGGGCAGCAGTGTGGACGTTATTCCCTCCCACAGAGGAGCCTGCTCTGAAACCCCATCTATAAAACACCTCTGTTCAAAGCCAGTCATGTAACATTAATTCAAAGCAACACAGTGAAATCAACTTCAGTAATTACCGAGTCCACAGAGAGGTCAGTGGGGAGAAACGGCTCCACGCAAGAGACCTTACTTCCATTAAATCCAACTTTTAGTAATCTGTCATGCACTCCGTATTTGTGGGTGAATTTGTACATAATAGAGAAATACGCCTTCAAAAGGTCTGCAGAGTCATCAAGTTCATGCTCTGGAACCGCATGAAACATTTGTAATCCAGGCTTTCTTTTTTTTTCTTATGCCTTTTGAATGCATTTGCATTTTATCCTGCATGGTAAATTAAAAAAAAAAAAGAATTGCAATGATTAACTTGACATTTTGTTAAATAGGGACTTTACGTTCAGACTGAGTGTACAGATTAAACATTAAAAGTTGTTCTGTTAGAGCAGAAGTTACAGCACGGCTTTTATTTGTTTACAAGTTTATTTGTATAACACATTTCATGTACGAGAGAATTCAAAGTTCTTTGGCATAAAAACATTTTACAAAATGTATTAAAAAGTAACAACTTTAACAGCAGAATAAAATACACAGACAAACGGAAATGAATAAACCAAATGAGATGCCAGAAATAAAGGTTGCAGTGCATTGTGGGAGATTACTGAAATGCAGCAGTAAAAAAAAATATTTTCAGCCTCTATTTAAAGCAAGTAGCCCTGATGCATGGTGGGAGTTTGGTTCTAACTCTGGGCACAGAAAGTAGGTGTGACCCTGATGACCTGAGGGTTCTGGCTGGTTCATCATGGACCAGATCAGACTTGTATTTTGGCACGAGATCATACAGTGATTTAAAAACCAACAGCAAGATTTAACATCTATTCTTGGGACAGACAGGAAGCAAGTGTAAAGATCTAAGAACTGGAGTTGTATGGTCCGGTCTCTTGGTCCTGGTGAGGTTTCAGGTCTCCTGGTCTTAGTGAGGACTCGGTTCTAGTGAGTGAGTTCTAGGGAGACCCGTGAGAACAGCGTTACTTTAGTCCAGTCTAATGAAGATAAAAGCTGGACAAGTGTTTCTAAATCCTGCTGAGACACCAGTCCTCTAATTCTCCACATGTTCTTTAGTTCTAACAGGCTTCACTACTGTCTTAATGTGGCTGTTAAAGTTCAGGTCTGAGTCCAGAACCAAACACTATTATTTCGGTTTTGTTTTCATTTAACTGAAGATAATTCTGGCACATCCACTATTTAATTTGATCAATGCATTTGATCAATGTTTGTATTGGATTATAGTCTCATGGCGTGATGGCTATATAGATCTGTGTGTCATCTGCGTAGTTATGGTGACAAATTTTGTTCTTTTTCATAATTTAAGTGTGGGAGCATATAGATGTTAAACAACAGAGGCCCCGAACTGAACCTTGGGGAACTCCACATGTTATTTTTGTTAGCTCCGATTTGTAGTTACCTAAAGACAAAAAATAATTCCCTGTCTTTTAGATAGGAGTCCAACCAGTTAAATGCTGTGCCAGAAAGTCCCACCCAGTTCTTCAACCCGTCTATCAAGATGTTCTGGTCGACCGTGTTGAATGCAGAGCTGAAATCCAGTAAGACTGAAAGGTTTCCACTATCAGTACTGGAGCGGATGTCATCTAGGACCTTTACTAGAGCTGTCTCAGTGCTGTGATGTGGATGGAAACCTGACTGGAAAACATCAAAACAGTGATTTATGGCCAATCCCAATACACCCTCTACTTTCTACCACTAGCCCTCCCTCACTATCACTCCCCCTAAAAAAGAAGCCACAGATTTTAGGGCACTTGAAATCTTCACAGGGGCCTGTCCCAATACTCCCACTTCCCCTACTTTCAGCACCACCCCTAAAATCAGGAAGCTGAGAGCCAAAAGCTGTTTTAATTTCAGCTGTAGCGCTGTTAATATGCCACTTTATTAAGTTTTAATATTTTTTCAGGCGTAAAAGTAACCGTTAAGATCCCCAACCTGGGCTCAGTTTATCCAAATAATGCCTGTTGTAGCTACGCCTGTTAAGAAATTAGCTCCGAAAATTTCCTGATTTCTGCCTGCCTGCCGGCTCTGGGGCTGATTTATGGTTCCGTGTTATATCGACGCAGAGCCTACGGCGTAGGGAAGGACGTAGGGTACGGCGCAGGGTAGGGCGTACGGTGCGCGTCGCCGCGTAACCTACGCCACAGGCTCTGCGTTGGTGTAACGCGGAACCATAAATCAGCCTTTATTCTGGCGAGGTTTGAAAAAGACTTCGCAACAACGGGCAAACGAGTGATTATGTACATCCACTGAGTGAATATTATGAAAGTAAAATATATATTTCTCGCTAGAAATGTAACCAAAATGCATTTTTATGCAGAAACTAACTCAAAATATTGATTTTATTCACTAAAAAATAAGAAATGTCCGCCATGTTTTTTTTTTTTATTCAGTCCGCAAATGACGACGAAAAGCATTCTGGGAAATTTTTCTGGCCCTCGTTCACCTAGTGAGCATCGGAAAACCCTCGATCCGTAGGGACAGATTCATAGCCCCTACACTCGTTTTCTCCACTACCCCTAGGTGAAAAGAGGAATTGGGACACCACTACCCTCACGGGAACGTGTAAAATTTAGGGGTAGGAATGAAAAGTAGGAGTAGTGGGGGTATTGGGACAGGGCCTTAGTGTCTGGAGGTTATGCAGCTGCTGAAAAACAGGTTTTTCTAAGATTTTCCAAAGAAAGGGGAGGTTTGATACGTGCCTTTAGCTGTTCAAAAGTGACCTGTTTACTAATCTTTTTTTTTTTTTTTAAAGTGGCTTATTGGCGGCTGTTTTTAGACACTGAGGACAGAGACCTGAAAGAAGAGATATATTTACAAAGTGTAGAAGATCTGAGGACATCCAATGTTCAACCCTGTTGGCGGAGTATCAAGGCAGCAGGTGGTGGAGTTCAGGTGGTGTATGATGTCATCATGTTCTTTTGAGTGATTGGACAAACCTGTGGCCTGGTTTCTACTACTCTGTGTCCACTTCTCTAGGGGGTGGGGGTTGTTAGCCTGTCAATAGTACTGACCAAAGTGCATTATTGTTGTTTTTTGGCAATGATATTAGTAAAATATGACTGCCTTGCATCATCTCAGTTCCGTATTATATAAGCTCAGCCTCTCTTTGTAGACGTCATAATGAACCTGCTATTTAGTCTCCTTTATGAGCATGTCAAGACTGCTGCTACATAAAAAATTGTTTACGTTTTTCAAGCATGTCTGTTACACTGCTATCATGTTTGAAATTAAGACTTTTGAATTGAACTGATTTAGTTTTCCGGGTGCGTTCAGCTCTGATACGTGCAACATTTCTCCAAGGAGGTTTCTCTTCAGCAATGGTATCAATAATACTGATACTACCAATAATTTATCCTTACAGATATTCAGACCTTTGGACATTATTAACTCCAGACGATGTCCTTTGTTGTGTGTGTTTTTCCATCACAAGTTGAGTCAGTCCAAAATACTCAATAACACATCACAGTTCCTTTGCCCACATGTCCTGAGGGTTGTCAACATGGATGTTAAAATCCCCAACAACAGTTACACAATCATCAACACAGATGACAGCAGTCCAGTAATGTCACCAGAGAAGGTTCATGGTACTTAGGTGGTCTGCAGACGCTGAGAAACAGCACGCGGGACGAGGATTTCCACTGAAGAGCCACATATTCAAATGAAGCATAGATGTCATGAGACAGTAGCTTCCATTGAAGGGCGTCACTACACAGAGCAGCTACCACTCCTCCTTTCTCACTCTGTCCTGGTTTACTCATGAAGGTGGAGGCGGTAGGTAGTGTTTATAGAAGAACCGCTGCAGGATCATGCAGGATTTAACCATGTTTCTGTTGGTTAGGGCTGCCTCTTTTAACCCCAGCTGTTTCTTGTTTCTTGTTTCCAGTCCAGTCACCGGTCCAGATCCAATCACCGCTCCGGATCCACAGCCCAGGGAAATAAAAGGCTCCAGCCAACCGTCATTCGGGAGGTCCTTGTTTGCTCAGCTGCAGCCGACCTCACACGTGAGACCAGATAAGACCTTTCACTGTGGTGGAACCTGTGTTGATAGTTAGACTTTAAATGCTACTTTGTCTATAGCTTTGTTGTTTTCTTAACTTCTCTTTTACCCGTCTTGTTAGTTTTGATAGGTTTTAGCCCAGAGTTGGGATAGTTAAGGTTTTGTTTTAGTAAATGGTAAATGCCTTTTGTATGTGAACATCTTTTGGATGTTCCTCTTGTGCTCAGTTGACGGTGCTGCTCCCCTTTTTTGTACCCAGAGGACCGGCGTCTTGTCATTTCAGGATCATCGAGTAACTGGCTTGTTTGTTTTTCAGATGGTGACTTTTGATGTGTGTTTGTGTTGTTGAGCAGCATCTCGATGCCCAGCTCTGTTTAAATACATCACCCACTGTGTGTTTACAATAAACTCCTGTTTTTACAACTTGTCCCGATCCCCTTTGTTGTGACCCCGCCCCGTCCCCGGCAAAGCTGGCATAGAACACGGTTAAAAACACCCGCTCCTGTTTGTTTTGAAATAAAACCATTGATCAGAAACAGTTTCCCTCCCAAAACCCTGACATTTATTAAAGAGGACCTATTATGGCATTTAATGTCTATTTTAAACAGGCCTTGAATGTCTTAAAAACAAGCTTTTGATTGTTTTTTCTATATAAATTAGAAATTCAGCCTCTGGGCCATGTCTTTATCTTCTCATTCTCTAACCTCATTATCTATGTGGGATTCTGAGTGGGCGGGGCTATGATAATGAGGCTCTGTGCTGATTGGCTGCCTGAATGACGCGATACACCGCTACTAAAAAATGGCGGAAACTCCGGCCGGCGGAGTTAAGCCTGAATTATGGTTCTACATTAAATCGACGCAGACCCTACGCTGTAGGGTACGGCATAGGGTTTGGGTTGGTGTAACGCAGAACCATAAATCAGCCTTTACACCGTGTCCTAACTGCATGCGGAGCGAGCGAGCGTCAGCGACAAAATCAATTCCATTGCTTTATTTTCTATTGGACTCAATAAAGTGGCAGCTGCTGGAGGGAGATGGACAGAGAGCGTCTGATGTCACGCAGTGCGACGCGATAGTCAGACGCTCGCATGCAGTTAGGACACGGTTTTATAGTTGTGGGCGTGGTTTGCATTTTGGTTACGTAACGAAAATGCGTTGAATCTGAACGGCTCGTAGATCCACATCAGACTGGACGGCTCATCCGGGCGGCTGTACAGACACTGCAGAATTTGGTTGCTTTCCTCCTTCTCTGAGTTGGCAGGCTGAGGGGAGACCACTTTATATATGTTAAAGCAAGAAAAAACCTGTTTTTCACAATAGGTCCCCTTTAAAGCTAGTTTCAGTGGATTAATAATAGTATCTGTCCTGTGGTTATTATGAGATAGGGGGTCAGTGAAGACCTTGTTGGGGTTATCATCATCATTAACTCCTGCTGAGACATGATGTCATCAGCTTACCTGATTAGAACTTTTGTCGGGTCGCTCTATACAAAAAACTGCTTTGACCACACCTGACAACAGTTGCCATGGAAGATGGTTGGATAGTTGTCTGGTAAAGCCCCTTCATGAACCATTAAAACGGCGCAGACAACTTCTGCTTTTAAACGGTTTCGTTTAAAGATCGTTTTGCCGGGTTAAGAGCTGACGAGCGAGTGTTTTGCAGGACAGATCAGCAGCCGAACACGTCAGCGTCTACACCTGCCCGTCTGCCGTCCGGCCTCCTCAGGTATCTGGCAGATCCTCTACTTCCTGTCCCTCCAGCTCCCTCGTCTACCTGCAGTCTCATCACAGCGGTGTCACATTTCCCCCCATGTTGCCCTCTGCGCTTCAGATGCAGCCCGTCTTTCTCTTTCCCGGGGAGAGGACTATCTGTGTTCCTCCCCAGAACCGAGGGGGTTGGGTTCCACTGGCTCATGCATAAAAGATAAAGTGGAGTGGGGGAACGGTAGCTGAGCACCACAACAGCTACTGTACCCGCTCTGTCCATCACAGTGGCAGGAAAACTGCAGTTTAGGGGCCTTACTGGTTGTTCCAGCTCCTCTCTGGTAACGGGGTGCCTGGCACCTCCGGTGCTCTGGAGCGACTGTCTGTCCTGGGAATGGACAGAAGAAACCGGGTGCTGTTCCTCGATGGGTGAGGGGTTACTTCACGCTGGCACCTGCTTGGCGACATGGAGTTGCCTCGCCTGAAATGGATACGACGCCGACCCTGGAGGCCTCCTGTCTGCCGCAGGACCTTCAACCGTAAGTGCACCGAGTGGGCCCCTAGCGGATCTTTAGTTTCATGTTTGCATGTGACATGCAAGCATCCTTCTTTGTAAAACAACTGTTGTTTTTGTTTATTGTTGTTGTTTTTTATTATATATTTATGATGTGTTTGCAATGGCTCATGCTCGATTTAAGTTGATTTTAGTCCACACTCCATGACACCTGTATGTTGAATTACAGATGTGACTTACTTACCTTAATAATTGGGATATGGCCACATCCTGTTGCTCAAACTTGTACAAAAGTTTAGCACTTTTAGCCATTTTGATGCTTGAATATTTCATTAAGATATTCCGCATGGACGTTAGAAGACTGTTTTTTTTCTTCTCACATCACATTTGTACTGTAGTCAGACACCATCCCTATGTGCTCCTTGAACATTTTTCTGACATTTCAAACATACTTGTGTTGAAATAAAGTTAAAATCTTGATATTGTGAGTCAACCTTTCTCTTTTTAAGGCATTAAAGTTCAGGCTGGTTCTGTTTGCTGCATCTCTGATATGTTGCAATATTTTTGTCCGGTTTAATAGTGTGCAGAGCTCTCTTCTGCAGTTTAGAAAAGCAGAATATGCTGCAGATTGTGTTTTCATTTTGAGGGACCTGGATTACAACAGTGTTGTCCAGGTGTGCTCCATCAGAACCAAATATTCAGATCATACCTGGTTAGTGAAATTCTAGTCAAAAAGGCTTAGCTTCAGTTTATTTGACTTGACCTGACAGTGAATGTTTACTTTAAGCCATGTGAAGTATTGTTAACTTCCCAGTTCTGAACTATAGACAGGGAGGCTGAGCAGAACTTCTACATTTTGAGTCCAACTCTCCCTCCAAAATAACGTCATGTTGTGTCAGAGTTTTTACATTGACGGGGACGCTAAACACGGAAATAGTTAATTTTTTGGTAATGTGACCACTTGTTTTTGAGCAGAATTCAAGTTTCTTTTCTTTCTTTTTTTTTAGCTAAAAAAAAAGAGTTTTCTGAGGTCAAACACTTTTGAAAATGAGTCTTCTTGAAGAGAACTGTTGGAGGATATCTCTAAAGGACAGATGGAGAAGAAGTAATCTTTCTAAACTCACTCGTGAAGGTTTCTCCCTGAAAGCCATAAAAAGCTTCGTGCTGCGTTAACTTGTCCAGGGAACATCTGAATAAGTAACGATGTTCTTAAACTGCTGTTAAAACCACGGCAGAGAGCCTTCAGCTCTCGTGCAGGCTAGAAGCGGTGAGTTTAAGACATCACATCCTGCGTGAAATATAAAGCAGTTAGTGGAGATGTTAATCAAATGGATATATATATATATATATATATATATATATATATATATATATATATATATATATATATATATATATATATATATATATATATATATATACATACAGGACTGTCTCAGAAAATTTTTATATTGTGATAAAGTTCTTTATTTTCTGTAATGCAATTTAAAAAAACAAAAATGTCATACATTCTGGATTCATTACAAATCAACTGAAATATTGCAAGCCTTTTATTATTTTAATATTGCTGATCATGGTTTACAGTTTAAGATTAAGATTCCCAGAATATTCTAATTTTTTGAGATAGGATATTTGAGTTTTCTTAAGCTGTAAACCATGATCAGCAATATTAAAATAATAAAAGGCTTGCAATATTTCAGTTGATTTGTAATGAATCCAGAATGTATGACATTTCTGTTTTTGTAATTGCATTACAGAAAATCACAATATTCTAAGTTTCTGAGACAGTCCTGTATATATATAAAACACAACTGCAACTATAGAAAATGAAGTTAATACTGAATTTAGAAAAGGAAAGATGTGAAGAAACAACAGCAGAGTACAGAGATGTTCTGCTGCACTCGATGATGCATTATTAAGTATTTTCCTAAAATAAGCTCCTGAAGTCAGCTCAGGTTATTTCCTCTCACCTCGTTCATGCTTATGAAGCAAATACAAGGACTGCTGATAAAAAAGATTAGCTTAAAGGTTGTTTTTTTAAGTAGCACCCTTATAAAAACAAACGTAACAACATTTACAAAGTAAGTCAGATATTAAAAATCAAAAAGCAATCTCTAACTACCTTTTTACAAGTTAGATTAACTGCAGCATTACAAAGTTTTTCTTTAGTTTTTTTTTCTGTTGATTAGATTGTTTTTGGGTTCTGACCAAGCCTGCTCAGATGGTTCAGAAAAAAGCTAAAACAATGATTAAACATTGAGTAACCTAATCCAGTAAATCCCTCAGTAATGTATTAAAAACCCTGCCAGAAATAAGCTTCTTTTAATCCAGACTATCAGCAACAGCCTAACTTTTAGTTCAGCACTTAAAAAGGAAAACAGTGTGGTTATTGATTTGTTCCTTTCTTCAGTCCTTGAGTGGCTTTGTCCGCTGTTGACTCGGACGTATCGATAAGAGGATGTGCTGTTTGTGTTCCCACCAGGAATCATTACAGAGCGGCCTTGAGCGCAGAAATGAGTGGTCTGTTACAACATCTGAGTAAAGACTTGAAAAGAACATAATACATGCTAGTATTATATTTTGTATTAAAACTATTGACTAAAAATTAGTAATATGAAGGTTTTCATTTGTTCTCTCTCTCTCTCTCTCTCTCTCTCTCTCTCTCTCTCTCTCTCTCTCTCTCTCTCTCTCTCTCTCTCTCTCTCTCTCTCTCTCTCTATCATCACATTAAATTAGCCCACACATCTTTTCCAGAGATGGATTTGGTCTAGATCTTGTAATGTGATACACACAGTACTTGAGATGAGGGGGGATGGCATCACCCCTGAAATAAAAACGGTCCAAATCATCCCCACTGTAAAACTGCCATCCCCCCTTTCCATCCCTTATGTCATTTCATCAATGAATGTGGTTTTACTGATATTTCAACATTTAGAGTCATTACCAGAAAAATAACACCAGAAAAATAACTTATTTGACAATTTTTACCTGTTTCAAGTAAATTTTCACTTGAAATAAGTAGAAAAATCTGCCAGTGGGACAAGATTTATCTTCTCATTAAAAGCAAAAAAATCTGGTTCCACTGGCAGATTTTTCTACTTATTTCAAGTGAAAATCTACTTGAAACAGGTGAAAATTGTTGTTTTTTCCAGTGATGAGTCTTGTTTTAAGTGTAATGAGATTTTTTTACTAAAATGAGACATTTTAACTAGAAATAAGACAAATATTCTTGTTAAGATTTTGAGTTTTTGCAGTGATCCATTTTACTTATCCTGTGAAGGACAGAGGCATATTGATAAGTTCAGAAAAGTGTTTTTTATTGATGTATTTGATGTATTTGATGTAAGCCCAGTGGATATTTAAAGCTTACAGAAGGCTGCATTTAACTGCTGCTATGTCATTCCTGCAGTATTTCTGCAGGTGTTTTTGTCAGTGCTATTATTTGTAGTATATTATATTATTTGTAATCACCACAAATTATCTCTCCCCATATGATAAAATCCACCATCCCCCCTGATTTTTTTTTTTTACAATTCGAGTACTGGATACACAGTAAGATCAAACAGGACCTTTCTGTCTTTGGAAAATAGAAGATTGTATATTTATATATATAGATTGTATTCTTGTATATCAGTGTGGCTTTCAAAATACATGGAAATAGTATTAGAGCAGGATAATGGGAGGAAACGACAGAAGACTCTGTCTTCCCAGTAGTCACCAGCAGGGGGCGTCCGCCCCCAGGTAATGTTACCGCAGGTCGCCTAGCCTCAGCTGAGCATGAACACACATGCTGTTGGTTCCTCTAAAAGCTCCAAGGGAAGTGAAGCAACTATTTCTCTCTGAGTATCGCAATCAGTTCTTCCCTTTTCTGAGACCAGACGGACAGCAAAGCGACATCCCTTCATTGAGTCACTGGTTATTTGGAGCTTTTATGGATGTGATGTAGTAAACCACTTTTCCGTATTACCAAGTTCCTATGACCTGCCTAACTATAAATCTTCTTGTTTCTCTTTGTTTCTTCCTCTTTTTCTTCATCTCATCCTTCACCTCTGCCCTCTGTGCATTTACTTTATTGCTTCCTTTCTCCCCTCGACCCCTCCCCTCTGCTCTGCCTCTTCACAAATGTCCACGACTCCCCTCTGCTCTCCATTTCTCTCCGGTCCCTCCCCCCTGCATATCTTCGTTATCCCCCCCTTTCTGCACTCCTCCTCTTCAGCCTGAACCATAATGATGCTCCCTCTCTGACAAATCTTCCCACTCCCTAGCAACGCGCCTCCTCACCACGGCGGCCTCTGCTGCCACTGATGCAGGCGGGATGTGCAGCTACATCACAGGAGGTTACACACTGCTGCAGCTTCAACTGTTTCTCACAGACTCTCTGTCCCCTATTCATTCTTTTTATTCTAATGTCCATTATTTTAATCTCTTCTTTTCTCCTTCCAAGCGGCAGATCTTATTTCTCTTCCCCACCTTTTGTCTGAGAATTAATCATGTTGCAGGGCCAGGCGTTCAGACGGCATGTGAGTGGAATCACGCTCAGCCTTTTTTTTTTTTTCTGTAATTTCACACAATAAAGTCAACATGTGAGGCTTCTGCGTGGGCTGCTTATGAACACAGAGATTTATTGAAAGTGAGAGAGACGAGGAGACACAACCAAAGACACGTGCAGTGGTTCATGCGTTTGTAGCCGTTTACCTTTGTTGCTCATGAACTCAGGTAGAGCTGAGAGAATGTGTCATGTCATCCCAAAGAATGACTTAAATGGACCTTCGTTTGTGATGCTGCCTTTTAACAAATGTGAAGGATCAGAAATCACCAAATCCCTCTCCTATGTTGGGTGAGTTTTCTTAGAAAACAAACAAAAACAAACATTGGCATATTTTTCCTTCTGTTCACATCTGATCCTACTCAGATCTCAAAACACTCAGATGAGCAACACATAACATTTTATACTTATTGCAATGCAAAACACAAACTAGAACAAATTGCAGAAGCAGGGTGTGAAAAACCAGCGGCAGTAACTTGAACTAGTGGTCTTCTGCATGTCATTATCAGTCCGTCGCATCATTTGTTCTCTCTTCTTTACAAAGGCTCCATTTCACTGAGGTTTGCAGGTATTTGCTTGTGCACAGCTCTCTTAAGGTCTCAAGGTCGTGTGTCAGCCACGCTGAGGTCTGGACTATTAGGAGGATATTGCAAAACTGAAAATCTTTATTTAATTTCATCTTCTGTTTTGTATTTTCTGGTGTTTCTATGATACTTTGACTGCCCCTTGAATTGATTTCAGCCAAGCGTTAGCAACCATGTTTCTCCCAAAGATACAAAACAAGCCCAAATCATCACCCCTCCACTCCCGGTCTTCACAGTTGATCTTTGACCTCTCCTGTAGGAAGCTAAGGTAATAGCTCATGGTGACTCACAAGGCAACAGTTTCTGAGGGAAAAAAAATAGATCTTGTAAGTAAACTTGTGTTTGAAAAAAAAATTCTTCCCTGCAAAGAAGATGTTCAGTTGTAATAAGCAAGTTTGAAAAGTGAAATACAACTGCAGGGATGAACTGAATACACACTGAAAAAAATAAATCTAAGCGCATGTAAATATAACATATTTAAATCTGTGATATTAATTAATTAAAAATGAAGTTTGTTGCTTTACATGAATACATCTAGTTTTGAACTGAATCTGCATTTGTTCAAAAAACAAGACATTGTGCATTTTTTCCTTAACCAGCAGTATTTATGTAATCCCAGGCAATCTTTTCATTTACACACAAACAACAAGCAATGATCTTGTTGTATTTACTTTTCCTTTAACAATTTTTATCTATTGGGCAGATTGACCAGCGTTTAGATGAAACGTGCTTTATTTGTTTAAGTAGAACACCCACAGAAAAAAATATCTGGCTTGATCTACTTTTAAAAATTAAGTCAACTTTTTGCATGAGATTATTATGTAGATCAAGAAAGACTAGTCTTTGTATAAACTACTTAATTTTTAGTATGTACACAATTCATTTGCAAGTAAAGTCAACTTAATTTTGATAAATAAAGTAAACTTAACACAATTAAGTTGACTGTACTTGCAAAATGTATTATTTACATATAAAATTAAGTAGTTTGGCAAAGACTAGTCTTTCTTGATCTACATAATAATCTCATGCAAAAAGTTGCCTTAATTTTTTTAAGTAGATCAAGCACAATATTTGTAACAGTGCATGAAGATCATCTAAAGAATTGTAATCTGTGAAAAAGGTCATTTCCAAAACACAAAAGAAAATCTGACTACATGAAGGAACTTGATCATTTAGTTCACTGGTTTCTTGTGACTGAACACACACGACGACGGAACAGCCTCCCCCTCATTCATCGGCCTGCTCATCGAGACATGAATAATAAGTTCTTGCTGAAAAGCGTGAAGCTGACTATTCAAACATTATGTTAGCTGGAACATCTCAAGGCCAGAGCTGGAAGAGCTGGCTTCCTCTGACTAACACTGGCTCACGAGCGCACGGTTCCCATGTCACCAGCATTGGACTGGGTGATCAGTTTCCTCTTTGTGCTTCTCAGCGGAGCTCTCGGGTTTTCATGGTAGCCAGGATGTGGCTTTATTGAGTGTCCATTACCCTCAGAGGGCTGCCAGTTTTTCATAAATGTGGGTGTGTGCGTGTGTGTTCTTGCATGCAAGAAAGTGAGAGCTTGGCCTTACTTCAAGCCGTGCTGGCTTCAGTGATGAGAGGAAACATTCAAATGCTGATGAACCAGAGAGAAAGCCGTGATTCGATTCTGAGCCTCTTTGGGAGACTGTTGGCCTGTTTCTTGCAGCCAAAATCGATTTATTTTGATTTCATTTAAACCTATCGTCTGTGACTAACAGTGCTGTGTTTTAAATCAAAACATAAAGGAAATCAAGGTTGTCCTTGGTTGGCACCGAGTCTTAAAACCTCTACCAAGATCCACCATTTCATGCTTAGCTAGATCAGGTAGGAGCCTCCGTTTGGGTGATTATTGCACGGATGATTATGTTTCCGCTGGAGACAAGTTATGTAACGCCAACTGATGTAGCGAGGAGCTTCTCATTTCTAAAACAACCATGTTGGAAGACGCATCCTCATCTAAGAACTCCAGTTATTAGATCTGCACACTGTCTTCCTGTCTGTCTCAGAATACAGTAGATGTTAAAATCCTACTGTTGGTTTATAAATCTCTGAATGGTCTCGGACCAAAATACATCTCTGATCTGGTCCATGACGAACCAACCAGAACCCTCAGGTCATCAGGGTCACGCCTACATTATGTACCCAGAGTTAGAACCAAACAAGGTGAGGCAGCATTCAGCTTTTATGCTCCTCACCTGTGGAACAAACTCCCAGAATGCATCAGGGCTGCTTTAAGTCAAGGCTGAAAACCTTTTTATTTACTGCTGCATTTAAGTAACCTCCCACAATGCACTGCAACCTTAATTTTTTGCGTCTCCTTTGTTGGATTCTTTTTGATGTATATTTGTCTGTATTCTATTTCATACAAAAACTTGGGTGGACTCCCCTTTCTGTCAGACGTGATAGGCATTGGTTTCTCTTTGTTTATAAAGCCCTAATTGGAAGGCTTCCTCATTACCTTAGCTCCTTACTGAGGTGGCATAATGGTAGATACTCAACCCGCTCCTCTGATTTTCTTATGCTGGAAGTCTCATGTCCACGGACTGAATTTGGAAAAACTGCATTTAGCTAATGCGCGGCTCACAGTTGGAACATTTTGCAACATGCATTGAAGTTGGAAAGGTTGGTCAATTCAAATCCTTGATTGATGACCATTTTACTCGTGTTTGTAATTGTTAATTTTTCTCTTTTATTTTTATTGTATTATTCTTTTTATATGGTTGTTGTACATTTGGCATCATTGTAAATGAGGGCTTGCTCTCAATGATTTCTCCGAATTCAAATAAAGGTTGATTGATACAAATAAACGTACCTTGCCTTCAACTTGCTGGGGAGCATAAAGATTGGACTCTGGATGAATAGATGAAGGTCATGATGAAGGTCATGTGGTCTGATGAGCCCAGATTTACCCAGAGTTCCAGAGTGATGAGCACATCAGGGTAGGAAGAAAGCTGGATGACGTGATGCACCAATCATGCCAAGGGTCTACCCTACAAACCTGTGGTGGCGGCGCTACGATCTAAGGTTACTGCAGTTGGTCAGATCTGGGTTCGGCAGTTTTATGAACCCAAACAATGAGGTCAGCTGATTACTCGAACATACCGGTACTGAAGGACCAGGTTATTCCATCAACGGATTTTATTTCTTCCCTGATGGCACAGACGTACTCCAGGAGGCCAATGCCAGGATTCGTCGGCCTCAAAACTCAGAAAGAGCAGTTCTGGGAGAAGGACACATCATTTTCACACATGGATTGGTCTCAGACCTTTACTTAGTTGAGCATCCCTGGGATGTGCTGGAGAAAACCTTGTGCAGGTCCGATTCTACAGCTAATCAATACCAGATCTGGGGGAAGAACCAATGCAAGTCTGGATGGAAATATATTGTAACATATCAGAAGCTTATCGCTTATTGGTTTAACGAGATAAAAGAATGTGTGACTTTTATATGGACAGGAAGTGTATTTTGCAGCGATGAAGTTACTTCTCATTAAGAAAATGACTTAACTGGTGATTAGACTGACAACTGAGCCCCTCCTGCCGCTCCACCTCACGTACACCGGTAGACAAAGATGCTGACCTAAAGAACCATTTAAAGCATCCCGTCTTGGACAGTTTCAGCACATTCTTTGCCTGCACCTAGCAATCATGTGTTTTCCTGCCACTAAACTGCTGTCAAGAACCTTGCAGACGGTCAACATGTCATTGCAGGATGCACAGACACCCATCGCTGCCACTTGAGCCTTTCTCTAATGAAAGTGGTCAGGTCATGATCTTAGTTAATTCTATAAGGAACTCTTAGAGGAGCACAGGAACTTAACAGATCCCCCAGTATTACCAAAGCTGGATACCGGAGAACCCACACATTCATCCCCAAGCCCTGCAGATTAATACAGGAAACAGTACTGATTGTAGCTGCTTGGTCAGAAGTGGTGGCGATTTGGACTTCAACTGAGTCTAGATTTTCAATATTTCAGATATTGACATGTAAATAAAACATTACTCCATCCATTTCTGTTACCCACTCGTACCCACTTCATTCAGTTGAGAGTCGTGCAACGATCCGGACCGTCCACTATCCCAGTCAACTATGTACACTCGCTCATTTACCCATCAGCCTTAGGTGTCTATCTTTGGACTATGGGAGGAAGCTGGACAGGTGTGACTTCAAATATTAAGAAGCCGCCTCTGTTATTAAAGAAGCTGTTATCACATATAAGAGAAGGGAGACAATTCTATATATTTATATGATTTTTCGGTAACACTTTATAATAACTACACACTATTAAGCATTAGTTAAGCATTAGTTAAGCATCAGTAAATGCTTAATTGATCATGAATTCATCATTAGTAAAGCATTATTCATACATTACTAAGCATTAATAAACACAGTTATAAACTTTACATACAAATGGTTCGTATATAATTTACTTAGACATTCTAAATGATCTTATGAACCATTAACAGACATATAATACTTATTTATAAATGGTGAACCTATCATTTACGAAGTATGAGAATCCAGCTATACAGATGATAAATTCATGATCAATTAAGCATTTTACTAATTCTTAATAGTGTATAGTTGTAAGGTTTATAACTGTGTTTATTAATGCTTAGTAATGTATGAATAATGCTTTACTAATGATGAATTCATGATCAATTAAGCATTTACTGATGCTTAACTAATGCTTAACTAATGCTTAATAGTGTGTAGTTATTATAAAGTGTTACCGATTTTTCTGTCACTTTTGCAAGGCAGTCTTGGTTATATTGTTAAATTATGAGGCATCCGCATCAGTATTATTGATGGATCGTAGATGTGAAACACATTTATGTTCATCATTTATGGAATGTGCGTGACAGGTAACAACTTTAATGGCTTTTAAATCAAGAAATCTCTTCAGTATTTGGTGTTTCTGTGTGTTTCATTGGTGTTACTGGCACGTTTTCAGGACAGCTGTGCAGATTTTTCTTGACTGAGTGACTTGATACGAAGCCAGACACCATCAAACTCACACTCACACATACATACAGAGTTATTTTTAATCCTGTAGACGCTTTCATGCGCAACGATCATCTGTCACCAGTGTTTCCTGGTGTGTTCCTGCTGCCCCCGTTCCTCTGGCCACGGAGGCTTGTATGAACTTACACCGCCAGTGTAAAAGGGCCCCATGTCTTGTTTTTACTGTGGCACATGTATATTCAAAGAGAGGCTACAGCTGCGAATGCCACGGTGTTGTTTTACACACGATTGGCCAACCTTCCTTCCACGTCCCCACCCTGTTTCTCAGAAACTGGGTTATTAGATCCGCCCTACACATCCTCTTTTTGCAATTTAGTAAAACTTATGAATGCAACCCCCTTCTCACAAACATTCATTAAATAAGCTGTCTCTGTTGTCTGTTTTGTGTTCATCAACCCAAGAACACGGTTTACATTTCATACAGTGCTGTGGTTTATGCTGCTCGTTTACAGCTCCTGTCGGATTCATTTATGTGGTTTGAAAGCTGATTTCCCCTTTCTCTTACCAGCAGGTGTAAGCTGCACACTATGATGTGATGGGTGGCGTGGGAGAGGAAATTGTGGTTTTGAGAGCTCTCGCCACCCTGTTGCCCCACCCTGCTGCAAACCTCTTCATCTGGTTTCTGGATATCCCCACCAGGAAAATATCTCCTTTTTAAAAAAAAGAATAGTCCAGTATTAAACAAGACTGAATGATCTGGTTACCGCTGTGGTATGCTGCAGCATATCAGTGAAATACTGTAAAAATGAGCTAAATGAGCTAAATTTGCTTAAAGGGAACCTATTATGGCATTTAATGTCTATTTTAAACAGGCCTTGAATGTCTTAAAAACAAGCTTTTGATTGTTTTTTCTAAATAAATTAGAAATTCAGCCTCTGAGCCATGTCTTTATCTTCCCATTCTCTAACCTCATTATCTATGTGGGGATTCTGAGTGGGCGGGGCTATGATAATGAGGCTCTGTGCTGATTGGCTGCCTGAATGACGCGATACACCGCTACGAAAAAATGGCGGAACCTCCGGCCGGCGGAGTTAGTTGTGGGCGTGGTTTCACGCATCGCTCCTGTCGTGACATCATGACAGGAGCAGAATCTGAACGGCTCGTAGATCCACATCACACTGGACGGCTCATCCGGGCGGCTGTACAGACACTGCAGAATTTGGTTGCTTTCCTCCTTCTCTGAGTTGGCAGGCTGAGGGGAGACCACTTTATATATGTTAAAGCAAGAAAAAACATGTTTTTCATAATAGGTCCCCTTAAATAATGAGCACAACATCACGCATCATCTTCTGGATTCCTGAGTAAATCCATCCACTCAGTCCCTGACCCCAAAAATAAAACACATCTTGTAGAATCAGTGGTTCATGTGAGCAGCTTCTGCTCTTTGCGGATGCATTGAGGACATCTGTGGAAGTACGACACTGAGAGTTGCAGAGACAAGCGAACAGACAACGCCGCGGCCTGCTGCCGTAATTAATTGCGGTTCAGCGCTTGAGCTGGAAGCTCTCGCCTCCCTCCAGGTGTATCCAGCAGGCGGGGGCAGCGACAGCCGGCCACCACGTTGGTGCTGCCGTCTCCGCCGTGCCAGCCTGCACAGCTGGCGTGCAGCGGCTGTATTGCAGTCATTGTCTGATGCCCTCTGTGCACTCTGGGACAGTGACAGAAAAGCTACAAAGAGTGGATGAGAGATAGAGAAAAGGATCCAATTGTGAAACAAAGAAAGACAAAATACAATAGCAGCAGAGAGAGATGGGGAGAGAGGACAAAGATAAAAACTGGTGACAGCACTGAAGGATTTGTTGGCTTCACAGTGTTGAGGGAGCGTCGGTCGTAAAATGGATCGTCGAGTCAGGACATACAACCATATAAAGATGAAAAGATGTCGACATGTATACAGTAGGTATTCAATGTTTGCTCTTATGTAAAGTCTCTTTGTTAACACGACCCCGGCTGTTCTCCCTCTCCTCCTTCCTGGAAAAATCATTTAAATCTTTGTTTTAGGATGTCTCCGAACTTTGAGCATGAGCGCTGCTGAGAAATTAGGATTTCTGTCCTTAAACAGCCTGAACTGGGATTAACTGCTGCACAGATATTAAACTATCAACTAATGTGAACATGGAGTTTCAGTTATCAGAGTGCATGGATGGTGTTACGTTCGCCTGAGGCTCCTCATTTTAAACCCATTAAACCCACGTTCAGGTCTAAGATGCTGATAAACAAGGATTCACCTGATTGCATCTGTAATGTGATAACGATTTACTAGTTTGTAGTTTGTACAGTAGGTGCTGTTTGTTGTAAAGATGTTACAGAACCCTGTGGACGTATATCTGGGTAGGTGTGAGGTGCAGTTTCTGGTCCATAAAGGACACAAAGCCCAAATGTGTAACACATACACACACGGACACGTGTGCACCGCGAGTGAGTCAGAGACTGCTGTGGCAAATTGGATTTTTCATCCCATGCTCTCATTATTGTTACCCGGGTAACCAGTCACCCCTTCACAATCGTCGCTTTTTGTCATCTGTCTTGCAGGCAGGGGGGGGGTCGAGGGGGGGCAGAGGCCCTTGTTGGTGGAGGGACTTTTTCTTTTATGTCTTCCACTCTAATTATGTGTGAATTTTAAAAGTTGACACGGCATTAAGAGCCCTCGCACTTTGCAACGTGCACCGAGGAGGAGCCTCGGGTCGGGTGGATATCTATCTGTCTTTACTCAGCAGAGGAAGTCGAGCTGACAGCAAGAACTTCCATCCGTCTACGCCCGTTTCTGCCTTTTCAAACTTTATTCCCCCTTTACCAGACTTCCGGGACTTGTGGGGGCAGAGGTGTCAAGTAACAAAGTACAAATACTTTGTTACCTTACTTAAGTAGAAATTTTGGTTATCTATACTTCACTGGAGTAATTATTTTTCAGACGACTTTTTACTTTTACTCCTTACATTTTCACGCAATTATCTGTACTTTTTACTCCTTACATTTAAAAAACAGCCTCGTTACTCTATTTCATTTCGGCCTTTAAAAAAAACTATCCAGTTAAATTGCTCCATCCGGATAGAGTGAATTTGGTTGTGGTTGTTTCAGATGTTCTTGTCCAGTTTTGTTCTTACATCCGTTCCCTCAGATTCCTGCAACTAAACTTGGATGTACATTCCAATAAAGGTTAGGATAAATGATAACATGCCTCTGAAGTTTGACTTTTTGCACCATTACAATACTTATAGGCAACTAGTCATCATATCTCCTGCTCTCTGAAACACATGTTAATGCTCAATAGTACACATATATGGTTCTTTAATATATTTGCATTATACTAAGATACATTCATTTTCAATGGCTTTTGTCCTTAATGGCTTTTTTCCCCCTTACATTACTTTTACTTTTATACTTTAAGTAGTTTTGAAACCAGTACTTTTATACATTTACTTGAGTAAAAAACTCGAGTTGATACTTCAACTTCTACAGGAGTATTTTTAAACTCTAGTATCTATACTTCTACCTGAGTAATGAATGTGAATACTTTTGACACCTCTGTGTGGGGGTTTACAGCACAAACTTGCTCAAGCTCTCTGTACATGGAAGTGAGGTTTCCACATGATTGTGCGATTAAGCCTTTTACTGTATGTTGCAACGACAGCGTGAATGTTGGGTGTAAACCTCTGCAGTGCACATGCTGTATGTGTACGTGAACCAGGTACAACCGGACTCTGTTAGGGCGACAAATGAGCCAAGTGTTTTTGGCCGACTCCGAGTCCGAGGCCAGTCTTGAGTCAGTGTTGACGCTCAAGTCCAAGTTGTAAAAGAAAAATCGGCGCCCAGTCCAAGTCAAGTCCAACCCGAATGACACAACCATCAGATTTTAAACGCGTGGTGTTTAAAAGGCCTCTCTTAGCACACATGCTCTCGTCACATTTTTAAAAACATGACATTCATGGAAACGATTACAAGCCTACGCAAACCAAGCAAAGTAGTCAGCTTGACTACATGTTTATAGTCTGGATCATAGCAGGTTTTTGTCCAAAGCAACTTGCCAGATGATGGTTGAAGCTGGAAGCTATCCCCATCATCAACTTAATGGGTCTTTTACAGAGAGAACACTGAACTCTGTACTTGTTACTACTGCATGAGAAATCAGTAAAAGCAAAGCAGCCCATCCTAGAAACTTTTTCTGCCGGTATTTCAGCTCCAGTAGTTTGTTCCTAAACACGATCCATGAGATGAAACGATGTTATGCAAGATGTTATGCATATGAACTGATGCGTAACATCTTGCATAAAATCCACCTAATGTGGATATCATCTTATACCGAGTCATTGTGACTGATTACGTCAAAAAACAAAGTGCAATAAATTAGATTAAGGGCAGCATGATGGCTAGTTGTTCAGTGCTGCTGCCTCCAAGCAAGAAGGACAATCAAATCAAATCTGAGGACTCAACTCAATTCAATTCAATTCAATTTTATTTATATAGCGTCTATTACAACAGAAGTTGTCTCTAGGTACTTTCCAGAGACCCAGTACTGACCCCCGAGCAATTATTACATAAAACCTTAAGGAAAAACTCCCCTTTAGGAGGGAAGAAACCTTGAGCAACCTTGAGCACCTCAACTCTGAGTTACAAGTCCAAATAGGATTAAGGCAGGAGTCAAGTCAAGTCAGCAGTGATCAAGTCTGAGTCAGGTCATAAGTCCTTGAAATTAGAGCTCAAGTCAGACTTGAGCTGGAGTCTTGGACCTTGCTGAGCCACATGAAGGACTTGAAGATTGATCATTTTTTATTTCTTTTAGTCTGTAATCTGTAAGTGTTGACAGGAAAAAAAGAAATGAAGATGACATAAATAAACTACTCAGGGTTCACTGGACAGATGATGACTCTTCTGACTTTAAGAATGACTTTCCAGCTGCGTTTCTCTTCACCGCCTCCAACCTTCTCTCGTACAATGTGGCATGCACCGTACATACACCGTACATGCTCCGTAATGCTCCGTAATGCACCGAACATGCTCCGTACATGCACCGTACATGCACCGTACATGCACCGTACATGCTCCGTACATGCTCCGTACATGCACCGTACATGCACCGTACATGCACCGTACATGCTCCGTAATGCTCCGTAATGCACCGTACATGCTCCGTAATGCACCGTACATGCTCCGTACATGCTCCGTAATGCTCCGTAATGCACCGTACATGCTCCGTACATGCACCGTACATGCACCGTACATGCACCGTACATGCACCGTACATGCACCGTACATGCTCCGTAATGCACCGTACATGCTCCGTACATGCTCCGTACATGCACCGTACATGCTCCGTACATGCACCGTACATGCACCGTACATGTACCGTACATGCACCGTACATGCACCGTACATGCACCGTACATGCACCGTACAGGTCAGTTGCATGCAACTGACCTGCTGGAGGACCATTGTTGTTGTTTGTCTCTTCACTGCAAAACAAATAGGTTAATCCCTGAGCTTTGTTTCATTTTAACGGCTTGTCTAAAGGGCGGCACGGTGGCTTAGTGGTTAGCACTGTTGCCTCACAGCGAGAAGGTTCCCAGTTCGACTCCCTGGCCCGGCGGGAGTCTTTCTGTGCGGAGTTTTCATGTTCCCTCCGAGTACTCCGGCTTCCTCCCACAGTCCAAAAACATGCATGCTAGGTTAATTGCCAGTGAGTGTGTGTGGCCCTTGTCTGTGATGAGCTGGGATAGGCTCCAGCAGACCCCCGTGACTCTACAAAGGAGAAAGCGGGTATAGAAAATGGATGGATGGACTCGTCTAAAATGCAATCTGTTCATTTTAAAAGTGAAAAAGATACTTGAATGAACTCTAGTTGTAACATCAGCCATGCTACTGAAGCGGTAACTCTGTTGTCAAAAGACCAGATAGTATGCCAAAAAGAAGGATTAGGATTAGATTAAGAAGGTGAAAATGCACATTATGAGAGCTCAGATCTCAGTCGAGTACGTTTTTATCCAAACAACAAATCCAAACTGCACAATATTATTTGAAAACAAACACATTTGCAGCGCTTGTAAGAGCCTTCCAACTGAAATGAGCTTCACAATAAATGAAAACACTTGGAAACACTGGTGTTGCCTTCAAATTAGGGCGACAGAATTAGCCTGAAAGCTAACAAATTACTGCTTCCACGCTAATAACTGATATTCAAGGCCACAGTAACGGGCGGCGTACAAATGCATATTTTCAGGCCAGAGGAGCGACCGTGTAGGAGGCTGAAGCCGCCTATTCATCCCCCTGGGATACTCATCATCTGGCTCTACTGAGATGCCAAAGAGCTCCATTGTTTGACCCCATTCAAGTAAACCTATTGTACCAGGCGGGTCTGATTGTGCTGTTCTTTGCAGCACCAGAGGAACAAATGTGTGTGTGTGCGTTTGTGTGTGTGTGTGTGTGTGTGTGTGTGTGTGTGTGTGTGTGTGTGTGTGTGTGTGTGTGTGTGTGTGTGTGTGGTTTGTCTGTTTATGTCGCATACATTTTGCTGTCATTGTGTGTGAGTGTGCAGTGTTGTTTCATGATTGTTTGTGCATGTTTGCGTTTCCTCAAGGGAAGGATTTCTCCAGTGCTGACAACAACGGGGCAAATGCAGCCCAAACGTGACCCGGTCCTCTGGCATCGCCGCCTGCGGAGCAACTCATGCTCACAACAAGCTGCTGCTGAGGAGGAAGGGCAAAAACAGTTGCCATCTTGTGTGGGAATGCTCAGATTTAGATGCATTGCTTCATGCTGTGAGTAACGTGACCCAGGGTTGGTACACGAGTCCTGATGGAGTACAGTCATCGGGACATGAGCTGGTTCAAGCAGTCAACAGATGGGAGTGGGATGAATCTGCATGAGCCAGTAAGCTTTGCTTAGCATTCTTGCTCCCTTTGGGTTTTCTGTTCATATGCTGGCACAAGCAGCGGTTCTGTGTTATAAAAGTCCACGCGGTTACCGGTGACGAACCAGACGGTTTATTCCATGAACGAGACGAGTGCTCAAGTTAAACATTAGTGTTTTCTAAATGAAAACAAATGTAATTAAGGATTTTAGTTGAGTTGCATGATAACAAGATGACTTTAGGTGAAATCTTCTGTGGCAATAATATGCTGATGCGAGGTTGTTCAGCTGAATCGATAAAACATTTGTAGGAGACAGCTGACATTTACAATGTATATCAGTGAATAATCATTTTTTCTTTCATTTATGCACAGTACAGTCTGTGTAGGTTAGACAAACCTGCTCACTTGAAATGAATACGTAAGTAAGCCCAAATTCTTTTTTTTTTTTTTTTTCGGCAGTAACAGAATGGTAAGAACACAGACATCAAAACCAACCCTATCAAGTATGCCACTTAAAAACCCCGACCCATTACCAACCCACCCCACAATTGCATGGCTGTACAAGATAATATATAGATGTGCAGAAAAACAAACAAACAGAAACAAAACAAAAGAAAGACAACAGTAAAATCTTTAAGTTACAATAAAAATATTGAGTAAAAACAATAAATAATAAAGTAGCAAGGAAATTAAAGGCACAGATTGTAGCCTGATATGTGAACAGGGCTAGGTATGGTAGGTCAGGACAGGCAGGCAGGAAACATGTGTGGCTTTACAATACTTCTCTTTAATTAAAAATATACATTTAAGAGAATTAAGCTGTGCTGTTAACCCTTTAAAGCCAGACATATGGAATAATACACATAAAATCATATTCTTTCTATTTGAAAGGATTCCTGTGTATTATAATTAACTTATTATATTAATTACTTTGTGTACCATTATGGGTACATTGGGTACTTCTTTTTATTTATTTATATTGTATGAAACCTTTATTATTATTCTGGAGGTGGGTCAGAGATCTCAAATATAGCATCGAAATTATAGTGTTATGCTTGTAAATTACAACAAATAATTAACTTTTAAGTCTCTGTCGATAGTTGTGATGCACCCACGCTGTCTGGACTTGTCTCAGTGAAAATTAGCTTGGGTCCAGGTTCGTTCCCTCGAGCTTCAGCCTTGCAGGGAAGAAGTGGCAGGGAGGAGGAAATCTGAAGCAAATGTGATAATGAACTTACACGAGGCCCAGTTTCTATTTTGGTTGGAAATTGGTTTGACTAAATAGGGTGATTCAGTGAAAGTGCACGGTGAAGAGAAAGAGAGGAACAGGATGTAGGAGAGGAAGAGGATTCTCAGTTTAGCTGCTCGTTTGAATAAGTTAAAGGGGGTGGACTCAACACTACCAGCAATCTGGCACGGGTTACATGCTGGGAAGGAGTTATCGGGAGCGCCGTTAACGTTAAAAGGCCACTAGAGAACTACTTCAAAGTTGTCATTTCTGACAAGAGTTGGGAGTTAATCAAACGTAAAACATTAAAACAAAACCGATCTGCATTTACCTTAGCGAATAAAAGTGTGCCTGAAAACACCTCAAAGGACATGCTGCTGTTACTCTGTCATTTAACTCATCAGTTTTTAAAGATATATTTTTGTTGATTTGATCTAGGTATGGTGACTCAGGGAAGTGCAAATACGTGCAACTGCATCCTCTTTTCTTAAAGTCTTCCAGATTTTTCACCAGAAACCCAAAATGAAAAGAGGTCGCGTGGAGGACGAACGTCACAGCAACAAGTCACATTTCAGCTGAAACCATCATTCGTTATGAGAATCCAAACCAACATAGTACGACAAGGCTACGACTTTGAAAGCGCAAAAATACATTTAAAAATACATTTAAAATTTTTAAAAAGAAAAGGAATAATAGTGACGATTAGGAATGGGAATTGATGAGATTTTTATGATTCCAATTCCATTTTCGATCCTGCTTAATGATTCGGTTCTTTATCGATTATTTGGAAAAAAAAGGACAACAATGAGACAAATGATGCTAATATGATAGGCAGTGTTCGTTAGTTAATTAGATTATTATGCAGTATTATTAGCCAAGGTCATGCTGATGTTGCTACTGCTGGGTTGAGAATTACTGACGTTGGTCCGATTCCATGGTGTGTGCGTAAATGTTTTTGCACGTTGGTAGTATTTCCTCCCTTTGACGAGATATCAACTTACCAAGTATTGTAAGTTGCCCTGTTGTCGTCTCTTTTACTGAAATGTAACCAGACTTTCAAGCGTTTGTAATGCATGTTTCCTATTGTCTGCTGGTTTGTGCACGTATGATACGCAATGTGTGTAAGATACGCAACGTGCGTGATGACGTCATTCGTGCCTACTATAATCAAAAAGGGAATCGTTTGTAAATTTTGCAAACGATTCCAAGAAATTTAAATCTGGGAACCAGTTCTTGAATCCCATCCCTAATGACGATAGAGAGCAGAAAATCAGGAGCGCTTATCCAAAATCAGCCTTTTGCAGCGATTACAGCGGTAGATGTCTTGGTCCATGTCTGTTTGCCTCCTCTGACCACTTTATAATAATTACTTGGATTTATATATCGCCCTTCAAGGCACCCAGAGCGCTTTACAAAGATCATTATTCATTCATACACATCCTCACTGGTGGTGGTAAGCTACGTTTTGTAGCCACAGCTGCCCTGGGGCAGACTGACGGAAGCGTGGCTGCCATATCGCGCCTAACGGCCCCTCCGACCACCACCAACATTCATACACATTCAAACACATTCACACGTTTATTTATACTATATTTTTGACAAACCTTAAAGTTATATGTTGCAGATTCTAAAAAAAATCATATGTCTGGGCTTTAATATGGCCATTTTAAGACATTTGTCCTTTGAACTCCATTTGAATTTTGCTTTCAGCTGCTCACAGTTGCTGTCATGCTTGCTGAAAGGTGAAATTAGGTGTCAATCTTAATTCTCAGAATAGTTTTCTGGAGGAATTTGCAAACCCAAATTCCTAGTACATATTCAGTACTAATTCATAGCTCTTTCAATTCGGACCAGTCTCAAGACTTTGTCAAGCATCCCCACAGCATGATGTCACCTCCACCTTGCTTCACTGTAGGGATTGTGTTCACGGTGTAATGGTTTGTTTTGTTTTGCCACATTTGGCAATTTCTTTGATGGATGGATGGATGGATGGATGGATGGATGGATGGATGGATGGATGGATGGATGGATGGATGGATGGATGGATGGATGGATGGATGGATGGATGGATGGATGGATGGATGGATGGACTCAAAGCCCCCTGTTTTCCGAATGTGAAATGAAAGGAAAAAACTGTGCAGCACAGCCGTTTTTACTGTTATTGTACAAGTAAGTGTTTGATCCATCTTGAAATATATTTAGAAAAAATGTAGAGTGTAGAAACTATTAAGGAGTGGGAAGCATTTCCACTATCTGCATCTAAATCGGTCTCGCTCGGAGCAGGTGATTGAGTTTACTCACTGCATGAGCATCTCCCTGCTAGCGTTCAGCAACAGCTGATGACACCAGACATTATCAGTGCTGCCAAACTCCCCCCTCAAATTTAGCCGATGAGAAAATGGTGGGAGCAATCACTGCGGTGCCTGCGATTTCCAGAGACCTGTGAAGGAATGACAGGCAGAGCTGTATCCATGCTTCATACATGTCAAGCACACACGCAAGAGCGTGCACTTTCACACCTCTGTGCACGTCCTTTGCTGGCTCAAAATACAGAATCTAATTATTCCTGTTAATCAGCAGGCGCCTGAGCTGACTCACTGTGTAGAGGCACGCTGTGCAAATGGACACACACATGCACACATTACTGACCCTCCCCGTGCAGTGCAGTCACAGACACACACATGCGCACACTTACTCATACAAGTGCTCTCCAAACAGTACACTCTCACTTCAGCTTTGCACAGGATGTTGTGAAATCAGCACCGTTGCAGAAACTTAGTGGAGGTTGCTGAGGAGTCCTCTCTCACCCACACACACACACACACACACACACACATGCACTTCACCTGACACACACGCTGCCGTGTTCAGTTCAGTCCCGGTCCTCTCCCACTGGTGTGAGGAGCCTGCTGGTGGTCGGACTGTTGCCTGAAGCAACGAGGCCGGGGCCAGCGTTGATTCAATTTTACAGCCCAGTCCCTCTCTCTGAAGCTTCTTCGACTTGTCAGCCCGGGGAGTTGCGGAGGAGAGAAGAAGAACAGGAATAGTGATGGCTGTGACCGACATTACAGAGGATGACCTGGATGAGATGATGCGCGAGGAAGCGGAGGACGTCTTCTACGAGGACGGTAGGACTGACTGCCAAGGGTCACTTGTAAAAAGTACTGGACGTAGGCGTAGGTTTACTGCTGGACTTTAGTAAAACGTGGTCAGACTGGTCGGTTTTGCTGTTAGTTGGGTAAAACCAGGGTAAAAGTGTTAGTTGGTAGGGGCCCCGCGGGAGTTCCTCAGCTGTGTGGGTGGCGTTGAATATAAACTGTATATGTATTATTAATTCATTCATCCCATCGATAGCTGATGTGCCACTCGTGGCAGCCACATAAAAAATTCAACATATGCAATAATCGTAACATTTAGTTTTGGTTTAATGAATACTTCATGCTTTCGTCTCCAGTTCCCTCTTGTCTCATCGATTTTTTTTTTTTTTTTTTAACTTTTACTCTGTTTGAAGAGCCGAGAGGAGCCGTGCCCTCTGCGGCGTGGGCGTTCTTGTATAACAGGCAGATGGTTTTAACCCAGAATTACACGCCACAGGAAAATCAACTTCATGGGAGTTTTGAAACAGGCTGTTATCTGGATACAGCGGCGGTGACGAGCCGCAAATTACACCTGGACCGGACTAGTGAGGGTTCAAGAGCAGAAAGAGAAGGAGAATATCGCATCAGACGGAATAATATTGCTTATTGCTTATTTATGAGGAATATTTGCAGAAGCTTGAGGCAATAGAATAAAGAAACACACAAATCTTGACTTTTGTGGTCTAGCTGCATCTGTGACCTTTTAAATAGTAGTTCAGGAGGATGTTTTTATTTGAATTTACACTTTAGTTTTGATTTGATTCTCCTGTTCATTTTTGGGGGGGGTTCCACGTACTTTAATGAAGGAAAAAAAATATCTTGCTAGAAATAGTTGTAATGTATATAATTTGTCATTTAATGTTTTTGCCACAACTAATTTCTCACTTTTACTGTTTTTACGCCTTTTACTAAAACTAAATGCAAAGCACCTTCTTTCAGCTCTCTTCTTTGTGGGCGTCGCCACAGCTGATCAATGTGGCGTCTTGATTTGGCGCAGGTTTCCCATCTGTTGCCCTTCCTGACGCGTGCCTCCCTTTCTATCCAGACTTGGGACGGCCACAAAATCCCCCACAACCTTCCAGCAGGAAGTTAAACAAGAAGGGTCTTTTCCTCCATCGCCCCCTTCGGTGCAGTTTTGTTGGACACATGTCTGTATAGATATAATATTCTTGATGGCTGTGGGAATTTGCTGTGAGGTTGGATATCTGAGTCCAGAAATCAAATACTGACACGTTTGAAGAACCAAACAATCCTGGTGTAGCCCGGATCGGGAGCTCTTAAAGGGGACCTAATATGAAAAAAACACGTTTTCTCTTGCTTTAACATATATAAAGTGGTCTCCCCTCAACCTGCCAACTCAGAGAAGGAGGAAAGTAACCAAATTGTGCAGTGTCTGTACAGCCGCCCGGATGAGCCGTCCAGTCTGATGTGGATCTACGAGCCGTTCAGATTCTGCTCCCGTCGTTACGTAACCAAAATGTGATTTACAACGGTGAAAATGTTAAAATGTGAAACCACACCCACAACTAACACCGCCGGCCGGAGCTTCCGCCATTTTTTCGTAGCGGTGTATCGCGTCATTCAGGCAGCCAATCAGCACAGAGCCTCATTATCATAGCCCCGCCCACTCAGAATCCCGCATAGATAATGAGGTTAGAGAATGGGAAGATAAAGACATGGCTCAGAGGCTGAATTTCTAATTTATTTAGCAAAAACAATCAAAAGCTTGTTTTGAAGACATTCGAGGCCTGTTTAAAATAGGTATTAGATGCCATAATAGGTCCCCTTTAAAGTGGCTAGTACATGAACACGCCATAGGACCCAGATCAGGTCGTCATGTGGGGCATCACATGATACTTTTGTGTTTAATGGACCCTCAGATCTTAGATACAGAACACCTTGACTTAGACCAGCGGCAGGCATTAAATTAATTCTGTTTTCTGATTGAAAAGTCCGGCAGGAAGAGGAACCAAGTCATCGCTGCTCTGGTTTTAGTCAAAGGGTTCAGAGCTGGAAAGACCATCTGGTTTGGTTTCACTCTCAGTTTTGACTCTTTGCTGCTCCACCTAGACCCTCAGTGGTTTCCTAAGGCCATTTATGTCACCTTTAAATCACAGTTAACTATATTATGATCTCTTTTTGTAACCTTATTTCACTGAGGTATAAAAATAATTACATTATTTAATAAACAGCAAATGTTAGCCATATTTTTTTGTTTTATTTTAGAAAGTTTGGTTTGCTGTCTGTAGTTTATATGCTGACTTCTTGTGATGGAGACACTTCCCGCCCTCCCCTGAAACACACACCGCCGTAAAATGGTCCGTTTCTCTCTATTTTTAACTTAATTTCACAGTTTTTTCATCAACGTGAAAGGTTCTTTTCAAATTTGCAAATGCTTCCTCGACTCTTCACCACACCGCTGTATAATCTCTGACAAGTACTTGCACAATAAAACGCTCGGGAATTTACTGTACAGCAAAGGCCTGAAGGGGCATGACGGGCTCTGCAGCAACGCACCCAATCACAAACGGATGACATTCCCAGATATTGTGTCTTTTTCTGTGTTCTGTATGTTAATGCTTCCACTGACCCAGTTTTGACTGATATTCACTGCTGCTAATGTGACGTTCCCTTTGAACAAGTCAGCCAGGAGGTTCGCAGCCAGATGACTCGCTGCAACAAACCAGCCAATCAGAGTGCTCAGATTGATGTAGCGGTTGGCCAGCAGGCATCAGTATGTTTATTCATAGACGCAGCTGAAGGTTGGAGAATTTGGACCACTTCTATTTTTGTTCTAATTAGCTCTTTGGATTAGTGATGGAAATTATTCTGCGTCTTGCGTTGAACGTTCAAGTGGTCCTGAAAGCAGATGTTTTACAAGCAACCCCCTCCTCTCTACATCACTATTATAGATTGTGAATTTACAAATGATCTCTACAAACTAATACCATGTTTTGGTATAAGACTTGAGACTTTTTCTTCTGGTTGAAGGCCAGGAATAACGTTGGGAAAAGAACAAGTTCGCAGCGTGCAGGCTGCCTTTTCCAAGTCCTGATATTTGGGGCCACAGTGCATAGGAGCTACCAAAATCTTCAGCGCCTACTTCCTCCTCTGGTGTTATTAAAAGAGTCTGATTTTGATCTAGTTCTGTGCTTCTATGCAAAAGTTAGTAATGCTGCTGTGTCCCAACGGAGAAGAGCAGTAGTTGAGCTTTAACGGCAGCAGAAATATATATATCTGAGCACGAGATCGATGGCGCCAGCGATCGCGTTGGTGTTTGGTGTCTAAATAAACGAGTGTTTAACTAACTGGGTCAGGTCAGAAGGCACGAGGAGCTGCTCTTACTCGCTCTTTAGAAACGGGCGGAAACCTCTCCTCCTCGGTTTCAGCTGACTTTAAGCCTCTGCACTCTGGTAGAGCAGTTTATCTGCTCGCATGCAGGAATGTCTTTCATTGTTCCTGTTTTCTTGTGCAAGAAGATGCGTTTACACCCCTCCTCTGGCTGCCAGTTAAAAACAACAAAACCACTAATTGCTGGGCTCAAGTGGCGTTGTTTGTTTGTTTTATTTCCTGGCCTGTGAAGAACTCCCTCAAGAACAATGACATGTCAGATTAATTTGATGGGAGTTTTCTGCTGGTGGCGTTATCTACAGCTATGCACAATTAAAAAAGCTCTTAGGAGAGATGTTCACGTTTCAGTGGGAGGTGACAACTGCACCTGAATGTGCTCTCCTAACTCCACACTTTCCCAGAGGACTTTCCTTTCATGTTTGGAGTTTTAAAACAGTAAAGATTTAGGGCATAAACACATTAGCCTGATGCTACATACATTCAGGCTTTTCTTTAAAGGAGCTTGAGGCTCCTTTTAAGAAATGAGACTCTCTAGCGCCACCCTTCACCACGACGGCCGTTGGGGGTACTGCAGCCAACAGTGAAGCCGGTGTGGGTACCAGATTGTATCGGGCTGCAATATTTTCCCCGGAAGTGTGCATTTTTTCCCCGCAATGGTATTTTTTTGCCATGTTAAGCTAGGAAGGTAGTTTTTCACCATGTCTTCACATTCAAAACGTCTTTTTTGGCAATTGCGGATTAATCAGTGAGCGCTTAGTTGACGTTACATTTTTTAAATATTATTTAATATTTAAATATTTATATAATGTATTATAGCCTACTATATACAGTATAGGGTAAACAATCTGTTGCTTGCTGCATAGCAGTAAGCAGTTAAATATTTTGATCTTAATAGACATTTTAAATTATCGATTTGCTTTATTACATTTATTAATCATCAGTTTTCAATCAGTTTTCATAAGACGTACGGAAGCCAATCACAAGACGGAACGTCATCACGTACGGGGAGCCGGTAAAAAAAAGCAGGTGGGAAAAAAAAGCACCGACACCGGCACGGGAGAACGGGGAGAACGCACATGCAGCGTCATGTGACGTCACATCCGCAGCCCAGCGCGGGAAATTCGGGCCCGAATTGCAGCACATTTTGCAGCACACAGCCTGTTCAAGGCAATGGAGAGATACACTAGAGGGCTCATTCTTTTGGGTTTGGAACGCTTCATCTGACATTATTACTAGAAAACTTAAAATGTATACAGATTTTTTTCATAAATCTTGCCACAATCCGGCCTCAAGCTCCTTTAACTCCACACTTTCCCAGAGGACTTTCCTTTCATGTTTGGAGTTTAAAAACAGTAAAGATTTAGGGCATAAACACATTAGCCTGATGCTACATACATTCAGGTTTTTCTTTAAAAGGGTCAAATGCCGTATGCTGAGGCACACATTCAGGAATTCTTCTTGCAACACATGCCAGCGGGAGAAGAGCAGCATTCCTGCAGTCACCAGGGCGCAGACACATGACTGGGAAGGAAAACCTCTTTCACCACCTGAGTCCCAATTCTGTTAGCCGCTGACACGAGACATTTCTCACACTTTATTTAGCCTTTTAATGCCTTTTAACCTTTGATATAAAACTGACAATCACAATATGTGAACTCTGAGGAGAGCTTCATTCACTGCTGCAGTACAAGCTTCCAGCTCTTGCCCAGAGGGGGATCTGACTTCCTCCATCACACATTTGCACACGTGTGAGACACAAGGCAGAAGCCTGGAGGAGAAGGCTGAAAGACTAGAAGCCAGGTCGGATTTCACAAATCCATTTCTCTCTCAGGCTCGTCTTAACTTGCCTTGTGCAGCGACGGAAACTGTATCCTCCTCAGAGAAGACGCGGTGCCTGCCAAACCGCAGGATCAGTCGCGTCCTTCTCTACCTGCTCGGAATTTAGGAGGCCGTCGAGGAATGGTGGGATGCAGAAGCTGACTTTAATAAAGAGACATGAATTAGTGTTCAAAGGCCCCTTAAAGGAAAAATCCAGAGCTGATCAAGAGATCGTTGTAGGAAATAACAGTCAAGGTAAACTATCCAACCGTGTTCCAAGGACCCTTTAAATCTCTTTTTTGCGTCCCCAGTCCCCAACTTTGAAAATTACCCATTTTAGAAAAGTAATAAATAAGTGTAGCCGACTACAACTGCACTGTATTTGATTTCCGGTATGAAAGTGTCATGTTTTTGATATATACTATGCTTTAAGCTTTGCTGAATCTTACAAAAATAAAAAAATAAAAAACGTATAATTCTGTGAGACCTTTCAGTAAGTAAATACCTGCTTGTGATGGAGTCACCTCTGAAGTCTACTTGAGAAGCAGTTTAGATGGTCTCTCCCTCGGATCAGAGTACATTTTTATTCATTCTTTTACTTCTACTCTTCTTTGTAAGGTCTAAACTTTGAGACGAGTACATTTCCTGGACTTAAAGGGGCCCTATTATGAAAAACATGTTTTTTCTTGCTTTAACATATATATAATGGTCTCCCCTCAGCCTGCCAACTCAGAGAAGGAGGAAAGCAACCAAATTCTTCAGTGTCTGTACAGCCGCCCGGATGAGCCGTCCAGTGTGATGTGGATCTACGAGCCAATAAGATTCTGCTTCCGTCGTTACGTAACGACGGGAGCGATGCGTGAAACCACGACCACAACTAACTCCGCCGGCCGGAGCTTCCGCCATTTTTTCGTAGCGGTGTATCACGTCATTCAGGCAGCCAATCAGCACAGAGCCTCATTATCATAGCCCCGCCCACTCAGAATCCCTCATAGATAATGAGGTTAGAGAATGGGAAGATAAAGACATGGTTTAGAGGCTGAATTTCTAATTTATTCAGCAAAAACAATCAAAAGCTTGTTTTTAAGACATTCAAGGCCTGTTTAAAATAGGTATTAGATGCCCTACGTCCCCTTTAAGCAAGCTTATAAAGAGGTCTCCCTGCAGCCGAACGACAGGGATCCGGGTTCAGGGTTGGGTCGGTGTTTATGGCTGCCTGTCAGCTCGACCTTAGCTCTTACATGACATCCATATGCCCCTGCAGCAGCTCAGCCCCGCCCCTCGCTGACACTCAAAGACTGGTTTGTCGGTGATCTCACCCTTTTGTGGGAGATACCGGGATTCATTTAAAATGCGGCAGCCTTTATCTGATGACGAGAGACAGTGGAGGTCCAGGAATGCAGAGTGATGTCAAACTTACATGATTTACATGACTTGCCCCGCTGGAAAAAAATTCCCCCTCTGGCATATTTAACAAGAAACTCATGATCATGTACATCCACTCAGTGACAGCCCACCCAAACAAACACCTCCACAGTGTGGCCACAGACGTGGTCTCTGTCCACAGCAACACAATATGCACGACACAGAGGCCACTATGGAGATGTGTGTGATGGGAGAAGCTCTGACCCGCCGGAGCCAGCATGTTTCTGCTCCACATCTCCCTCTTCCTACTTTTGACACTTGGCTCCACTGACCTACTTTAGCCAAAAGACTCCGGCTATCATTATTCTCTGCAGCTTTCACTGAAACAGGAAAGAAAGTGTGCAAAGAGAGAGAGACAGAGAAAGATAACCATCTTTGCACTTTGGGACTTTTTGGCACATTTCAAGTGTGCACCATTCAGACAGCACGCTGATGCAAGAGTAGAAATATCGCTCTTTCTGTCTCGATAGACTCGCTCAAGCGTCGAGTGTAAACTCGTCTGGATTTGCTGGTCGCAGATGTTTACGTGTGGCGTCTGTCTTGGATTCCCAGTCTCACTGCACTGCTAACCTTTTCAGTTCCCTTCCCTGGAGGCTGCCATGACACCGCTGTGGGCAGCGCTGGGCGTGTGAGGTTTACACTGAGTGGTTTGGATCCTCTCTCACAATGAGGTAACGCTGTTCAAAGCGTGAAGCGTGGAAAGACCACCCAGGTCTCTTTGCAGAAGGATAACCTGCAAATGTTTGAGGATTAGTCTTTGTTTTTCACTCAACTGCTGGACACAAGTGCACAGACGTTAGAAAAGCTCAAAAAGGCTGCCCGTTAACTTCCTCTTCCTTTACCAGCATGTTGCTTTGTTTTGTCTTTTTATTCAACAAACAATTGGGAAACTTGAGGAAAACGGTCAGCTTTTTTCCCACGTCATGATGGTGTCATTAGCTAAACTTATTCTTCCTCTGTGGTCGGCGTAGTGGCGGACGTTACAGGCTTTATCTAAAGTGATTTTTTTACAATGACAAAAAAGATGAATAGGGCATTGTTTTTCTGTGCAAAACTCTTACAAAGCTTCCAATGTGACTCTATTTCTTGAGTACGTCATGAGGTGGGGATAACACAGTCATGTCTGCAGACTGCCGACTTGACAACCTCTAGATCAGTGGTTCTCAAATGGGGGTACGCGTACCCCTGGGGGTACGTGAAGACACTCCAGGGGGTACGTGAGATTTTAAAATATACATATATTTAAAAAGTAGCATACAAAAATCCTTTAAAAATAATTATTTCATAAATAATTGAGGAAAATATAAGTCTAAATTCATAAAATGAATTATATCTTCATGAGTAGGCTATTCAACTTATTATCCTAAAACCCCAGAGTATCCCCCACACCAGGATGGTTCCACCTAACCTGTCAATCACCTGGCTTCACCTGTCAATCACTTGGACCAATGATGGAGTCGTGGTTGAAGCGTAGCAGCAATATTTTTATGTTTTAATAAATCAGTTACTGATGGCACAGTGCTCTGTTTTAGGTGTTTTTTTTACAACCAAAAGTGCTTTGCGCTGGTTAAGGGGGTACTTGGCTGAAAAAATATTTCACAGGGGGTACATCACTGAAAAAAGGTTGAGGACCACTGCTCTAGATCGTCCAAAGAAAATTCAATAAAACCAAATTATTTCACCACTACGAGGTGCTGCAATGAGCATGAACGCAGTTAACCGATCAGTGCCCATCGAGCCACATTTCGACTTTGAGACCATGCTGAGTAGTTCTCCGTTGGTTTAAAAACACAGATTTCAACAGTGTTTAAATGCATAAGCTTACAGAAAGCTTGTAAAATTAATGTAACGAATAAAGAGAAAGAAATAGATGAATACCTCCACATAATCCCACAGCTCTTGCCTCGTCGGGCCGCTGTGGCCGTGAGCGTGGTGATACTTCTGCAACCTTTAACAAACAAGCTGTAGTTACAAATCGAAGCAGCCAAAACATGTAGTTATTCTGCAAACCAACATGCAGCCTGTAATTGAGTCACCCCTGTGTGGCTGACTCAGACGTCCTGAGTTACAGGCTGCTTTGTGTCGGCGTGGAGGAGCCTTTGATGCAATGTTTGGGAAACAATACACTACATTATTACAAGAGCTGCGTGTTTCATTATGTTGCTTCTAGAGAGCAAATTCGTGTCTGCGTCTCAATCCAACAATCTGTCAATCCGCGGGCTATTTGTAACCCGCAGGAGAAGCAACAATCAGCTACTTCCTCTGATATTTTTCTCCCCTGCACACAATCAGCTGTGCCTGTGCATCTTCTCGTCTTGACCTCCGCGCCCTCTAGACACGGTGTCTTTATGACTCATTGTGGTTTGGTGACCACACACAGTAAAAGGAAAGTGATGAAGAAAAAAAAGTATAAAAGGACTTGGTAAAATACAGTGTTGGAATAAAGAAGAAATGGAGGTAAGGCTTGTGGCATAAGGTGTTTGGATACTGGGCTCTATGTCGAACAGTAGGTGGATGCTTGTGAGCATCAGCGGGAAGGAAATGTACTTCTGGGAAGTCAGTAGAAATGTTTAATTTTGAAATTTGAATGGCAGTTTATACAATTCACATACCATCAATTAGACTTTTTATTGAGGGTCATGAATAATCCGAGATAGTGACGGAGTCAGGAACTGCTGCTTTGAAACTCGATACCGGCATGAATCAGGGAGGCAGCAATTAACATAAATGAAGGATAGAGAAAAAGAAGGTGTAATGTGAGATTTTTTTTTTTGCAGGACAAGCTGTGATGAACCTGTCCTCTTTTGTTTCTATCTGCATGGGTGAGTGTGTTTCCGTGGGCTTCTGGAAACCTGCAGCGTTCTCTCCCCGGCTGTGCGTTTGCGCGTGCTGGCTCTCCTGTAAATATAGCTGCTGGTCCGGGGCTGCTTATGACAGCAATAATTACAGGCTGAGCTGCCGAACAGCTGAGGAGCGAGGAGTTCAAAGGAGGGTGGGGGTTCCAAATGTGTTAGCTTTAGCTGCAGGGCTGGAAAAAAAACACAATGTAGTTTTCTGGAAGTGCTACACCTACACATACGAATTCATAACAGAAAGGACAACGTAAAGCGAAGTGGGGTGTAGTGGAAGAGAGGTAAGTGGTGTTTTGTACTGCAGCTTAAGTTCCAGTCAACAAAACGGACCAACCAGGTGGAATTAGAGAAACAACTTGGCTGGTTTTGATTTTGTGACACCCTACTCGTACTGTAAACGATTATCAGAATAAGAAACCCTGCATACGCAGGTCCTGCTTACGGTTAATAAATCGTAAATCAGCTTAAATTGAGCGGGGTCTTGCGGTTCCACCAAAACGGTGCCACAAATGAAAGTATAGCCAGGAACAGCAGTGAACTGTATGGAGGCTGCTGTTTGGAAGACACGAGGCGGGAGCTACGCAGCATGTTGGTGATCCCTCAGAAGTTTGGGAGTATGTTGCTGCTGCAGTGAATATTTTAAGGCAGAAAGAAAGGGCCACGACTGATTTTCAAAAGAAAACGTGCACATGTGTGCAGTGGGTTGTCTGAGCTGCAAATATAAGATGACTGTGAAGGTTTTTAAACTTTCTCTAGTCATGTTGAAGTGGGATGCATGAGGTCCTCGTCCTCAAGTCAACTGAAAGTTTTGCTGAATTTCGCTGAATTACTGGCTTTTTCTTATCAGGACATCGGCTCAGAATACTGTCTGGTTCTGTCATATCTTAGCTTCTATCTTCTAATATGATTTTTACTGTAGTGTGGCGCTGCGTATCTCTGCAGATCTGACAAGAAAGCTCTTAAGTCATCATTGAAGGGCACTCCACAGCTAATGCTTTACATTTAAGCCATTAACAAGTGCGTCAGTGTGGTTTGTTCATTTTTGGAAGAATTCTCATTAAAGATTTATGTGTGCAACCGGTACACACTCAGTTTCCTGGATTAAGAATTAAAGTGCTGCAGGGTGCTCAGCCGTTCAGTCTTGGATCCAGAGTTCCTGGAGCTGCTCGGCCGTTCAATGCCTCTCATTACCTTCCTCATGTCCAGCTACTTCTTGAGTCTGTGCCGCCCTCCCGCCACTTCTGTCTGTCAGTCCTGAAAGCCTAAGCGGTTCACATCAATTCCTAGAAGTCTTTAAAAAAAATGTTTTTTTAAATAATTTCTAAGAAGTTAATTTCAAAGTCAGTTCAGTGACTTCATGAAATGAAATTAGAGATTAAGGGAATCCCCCCTTTAACATTAATCATATCAAGAAGTCATTTGAAAATCCCTACTTCTACTAATATCAAACTGATGGATTGATAAAGACAAGCTATTTTCTGCTCCCCGTGCTTCTTGGAAGGCCAGGCTGAATTGGATTTGTATGGATTCAGCGGAACAACACATTCACTTATGGAGGGCAATTATGCTGGCGGCACTGACGAGTCCGTCTTTATAACTCTGCAGAAAGGTTGTTTTTTCCTCCCTCAGCTTCAAATAGCAGCACCTGTATTTCATGCTGTTCGAAGCTTCAAAAGATGGAGGTGTTTGTCCCTTTTTTTCATGGTTCTCTTCCATGTAATTTAATTTGCTTGCTGCTTACTATCCAGGGAGAGGAGCCTGCAGGAAAACCACCCGAGGTATAGACGCAAGACAAACTAGAAAAATCTTTGTGGTTGAGCTGCATAATTCCTGACAATCAAACCCAGCAGGTGATCTGATAATTCCTTATAAGGGAAATACCCCCCCACTCCTCTTTCATGCATTGGTAACTTCCTGTGGGGTGGAAAAGGGGAAGGTTTCAATGTGTTTCTGCAAAGCTTGGGTTTATTTTCCAGGTGAGCAAGACATCAATTCTGCCTTAAAAAGCTAAGGGAGCATCTTCCTACACTGACATGGACGTAGAGAGCGTGATGTGTCGGTGTGCAGGACAGAACAATGTCCTCACTGTTCCTGACGCCAAGTCTCATGGCTGCGTGAAATTCACTTTTTAGCCAGTGACGTAACAGTTTAATGTCACTGAATAAATACCTAGAAATGTTTTATTTGTTAGGTCTTTTTATACCTTTATGAATTTCTGGACACATCAAGACGTGTTTACAAAAGAGCTTATACAGTACTTGATGGTGTTCTGGATTTATTTTATTAATGTTCCTCCAAAATTAATCTGAATAAGACATATCCGTGGGGGGGTGTTGGGGGAAGGAAAAAAGAAATCTCTTCCCAACAGCACCCCCAACTCAAATTGTCTTCCCACGGTTCTGATTCAGCAAGGATCACATGAGCTTTTATTGCCAATGCGCTTTCATGCAGGAATGTTTCATGGTGGGGTAGCTAAGAGTACACACACAATTATACTATTACATACAGTTACTAAAAACATACCAGAGGACATAAACAACAGTGATAATTAACCAAAAAAGAGTGCAAAATGAGCGATGTACTGTTAATATGTCTATGCAAGGGACAGTTAAATGTGTTGATATAATGAGAATTGGTCAAATGATCATAATTTAATGAAGTTTCATGTTCATAAGATTGGTTCTTGTATGTGTGCTGTAGGCACAGGAAAAAGTGATTAATTATAAAAAGACAATCAAAGGATATAATTAACAATGGTTTAAGAGTAAAACATGTACTCTATCTCCAGTGTGCTGAGCCTTGAGCGGTTACCAATCTGCCATCAAGTTTTTATTAAATTCACTTGAGGTTGCTGCCGACATGACAACAACCTCCACGCACGCACAGATCCGCCTGTTTTACAGTGAAGCACAGTTTCTTGTGTGTCTCTTTAGTCTGTAGGCGTTTGAAAAAACAGAAGCATACCTGGTATAAATAAAACTTGACATGCACTAAGAGAATCAGGTTAAACCTGAGCGAATGCAAATGTGCATCATTGGATGAAAATGAAATAACCAAAAACCTAGAAAGAAACATGACATTGGGTCATCTTGCATGATAAATACGATAAATACAATAAAATACTCTTAGAAACTAAAATATGTATTTATCAAAACAGACAAAAGGGGACCCACAGATCACTGCACGCATGCGCAGAGCCCACTACCCCCACTACACGACGGTGTTGGGGGTCATTCTCCTGAAACCATCCGAGGCTGGGTTAAAGCCTGAATTATGGGTCCGCGTTTAATCGACGGCGTAGGGTACGCGGCGACGCCCACCGTAAGGGGCGCGTCGCCGCGTACCCTACGCCGTAGGGTACACCGTCGATTTAACGCGGAACCATAAATCAGCCTTTACAAAATAACTGGCCCCGCCCCCCCGGGACACCGCGGCCTCTGATTGGTCCCCGTCGTCCAGGGGGGCGTGGCCTCCAGCAGAGCGCACACTGGCTGGTGTAGAGAGAGTTGTGTGTTTGCTGTGGACGGCGCTGCTCCCACCGCGCACCCGGCGCGGACGTCGATCATCTGCTACTGGCTTATCCCTGGAATTGATATTTTCATTTCATTTTTCTTTTTTTTTTGTGGTTGCTTCACCAAAAGCTGCAAAGGCAAAGAAGCCCGTTCTCCTCTTTTCCTTTTTTTTAATTTTTACGCATGGATGGGGAGACGCAGGTAGAGGGTCAGAGACGCGACTGAGGAGCCACTCTTGTGAAGTTTTGTAGAGGTGAGGAATCATCTGCCAGCACAGATCCATGCACACACAGGCTCGGCTGATGTAGGCTGAGAAAACACTGTTTTTGTGCTGAAGAAGTGGGAAGTCCTTTCTTTCCCCGGAGCACTGGGTCAGTGGATCAGTGGACGCACATCACCACTCTGGCAACAATAATTGCAATATCTGTTAACTTTGTTGATGTTTCTCAACTTTTTACATCTAAATAATGGATAATTTCACCATATTCACTCTCTCTGTGTATATTTAAGTGGTTTTCTCATTGTTTCGCACGTGACACATGATTCTGTTGATTATCGCATCCTGGCTTTTTGCGCTCCTTGGAGACAATTGCAGTAATGTTTTATTCTAAAGGATGCATAAGGATGTGTTTCAGCGTGAGTCCGTGCACGTGTGCACGTAGGCTACTTCCTTTCTCCATGTGGCTCTCAGAGTGCACAGCAGGCCTTGCAGGTGAAACATGAGAGTCAGACCTCTGATTTTAAGAAAATACCTCTGCAGGTTTTGAGGATGAAGGTTAAAGGGCATCTACTGCCACCCACAGTGACTCTGGGGCTAAACCAGAGCAAATAAACAAAGCAGCAGCACAGGTCTTCTTCTGTTTGCTCATGCTTCCAGTGTTTGGGACTTTCCTACCTGCCAGGTTACTTTGATCTGTGTGTGAGATGTGCTTTTTAAAGGCCTGGGAACTGCTATCAGCTGTGCCTGTGGTTCATGTTGATCAAAGAGATGACTTGCCCGGCAATAGGAGGCTGAAAATAAAACATTTTGCCTGAATAACTCTTCAGCTTGTGGCGCTGTGCTCCCCATTCGCTGCTCATGCTGTTCCTGAAGAATCAGGAATATTTCTCTTTTCTTCCAAGCTTAAAATCTCTTTCAGTGCAGCGCCAGGCTGACTTTGATATGGTTAAGTGGAAGCGCTTTGCTCTGCTGCCAGGCTGTTTGGGCCATTGCAAAGCTGTGTGAAGGGGCCTGGAGATGAGGGGTGTTGCGTTGGTGCCAAGCCCAGACGGGCTTCAGGGATGCAGGACCGGCGTCTGTTCCCAGGCTCTCGCACACAACCTTCCCCTCACCTTCCCTCCTCTGTACCACAGCCCGGCTTTTCCTTCCCTGCATCTGCCCCCTCAGTCTCAGCTCCCACTTCTCTCTCACTCTCTTTCCTGCTCCCTCTTTCACTTTCTCTGCCTGACACATGTAGAGACAAGCATGCACGCGCACACACTCAGACTCACACACATGCAACGATTTCCTTGTCTTTCTCTCTAAAGCCTCATTAAAGAAATTATGACTGTGTGGTTTGGAGGAAATTCAGACGGTCTGTCATTTTGTTGGGTTTTTCCCCAAGCTACCAAAAAACACAACACTGCTGTGTTCATGTCAACACTGCTGTGTTCATGTGAACAGCGCACATCAACGGCACCTGAACATCTACGATAGGAGGAACCCAGGTCGCAGCAGTTTATTTTCCACCATCTGCAAAATTCATTCTCTTTTTATCAGTTTTTCTGCATGACAGCTGTCTGTTTCTCATCGTTCAAGGTGGTGTATGCAGATGTCAATGTTTTGAATTAAAATAACCCAAGCAAACAAAAAAAAACTTCCGCTGTGGCATTTTCTTGACAGCAAAGTGGAAGTTGGTGCGGTCCTCAGTCTTCAGCACAAAACTCCTTCTAACAAGTACTTTGATATCCACTTTAGACGTGCAGCGTGCAATACTAAACATTTCTCATTGATGTAGTCCTTTTAGTTCTGTGTTAACCAACAATAGTTGCATGATAGATGGACATGCAAAAGCACCCTTTCCAACCATATTCTCACAGCAGCTGGTTTTAGGGGTTTTGTGGTCGTAATAACTCTCTCCAGTCTGACCTGCTCCTCTGCAGGGTCTAACTCTCCTGAAATCAGTGTTACTACTGCAGTTACCTGAAAATATGCACTCAAGCAGAAATAATATATACATATACACGTATATGTATGCATGTGTAATAATATTTTCTTGTAAATTTGTTCCCTTCCTTCTTGGGTGTGCTTTGGTCCACATCTGGCGTGGAAAAAAATGGTTGTCATCACACGTATGAAGTCTGGGGTGTGATCATGCACATGTTCCTTAAATTCACAAAAAAAGACCAAATCAGTAAATCTACCGAACTTAGAAACTTGCCATAAACAACTGTCTCGTAAGAAGCACTTGACCTGTATTTTTCTAAGGTTGAACTTTACTTTTTTAGACCAGCAGCTTGTACTTTTAAAGGCGGTTGCCCTTCGGGTTTATTCACGTGCATACGCTTCCATCTGTTCTTCCGTGTTGTTTTCTTGTGGTGGTGAGGGGATTGCATTCTTACAGGAGGAGTGCCTTCTTGAAGTTTTCTCAGCTGATAGTCATTTCTTAAAAAGCGTAGGCTCTAGAAAGTTTAAGTGCTCCTAAGAGCTTTTTAACCATTTTAGCTGGAGACTTTTCCTGCTCTCGCCGCGCTGGTGAGAGTTGAGCGTCACGGTTGACTTGGAAAATAAAGGAAAATCTCCTGCTAGTTTTCCACCATTCAGACTTTGAGACTTAACTTGACCCCCGTTCTGGATCTGGGAGGCGGCTTTGATTTACTGTTCCTCACAACTTGCGAGAGACATTGCCGACGATATGTTCCCTCTGGAAATGAATCATTTTGTTTCCAGACATAGAAAAGAGATGATTAGATGTCTCTCAAGGTGCATAAAACTGGTATTATTTTAGAAAAGGTCATTCCAAACCTTTCCTCTCATAACAAGAGGTATTCATCTTGAGCTGAGGTGATGGAAACAAACCTCCATTTGGGTTGTCAGATAAAGCCTCGTTAAAGTCAAAGGTTATCTGGCCTCAGGGTAATAGTTTGGCCTCATTGGCCTGTCTCAGCATGTCCACCCCTGCAATCTCTGCGTCCTCACAGGGGGTGGGAGATGTTTTATGTTTGTTTTGGGAGTTTTGGTGTCGAGAGCGTGGGCTGGAGCCTGTTGCACTCGGGTTAAGTGGTGTGAGGAGGGAGGTAGGGAAGTAGGGAGGGAGGGGAAGATCTGGGGAGTGGTTGGGATGATTGGGATGATTGGGACACTTGAGACGAAAAGAAATGATGAGTAGAGTTGGGAGATGGCATCCTCAGGGGACTGGAGATGAGACGAAGAGGGTGGGGGACCTTAAAGTTGCAGCCGAGGAGGAGTCATGCAGCCGCATTACAAGAATGATTGTGGCGATGAAAGTTTATCTATCAGTTTGTAATGTATTGATAAATACAGCTGAGATCCCTCGTTAGATCCAGAGAGACTCCTTGTGACTTTGGTCTTCATCTTTATGGAAGAGACAGAAGGAGAAACATGAAGCCATCGGGCTTGCATGACATTTTTAGATGTATATAGAGTGCAAGAGTTAAATGCTAAACTTGAGGCTTTGAAATTACAGTCCACAACCCAGCGGTTACGTAGCAGCGACTGCGCGGATCAGACTAAACGGAGATCAGTCGGCAGGTTGCGGGCCTGTTCAGACTACACGCCTCGGGAGTCTTGAAGACATTTCGCTGTTCACGGTACATGATTGATCCAAAGCAACGTGGCCACCACAGTCATCAAACTACAATTTGTCAACAAAACCTGCACAGGAAATTAGGCATAAGCATGCACAAAAGAGGAGTTGAGTTGTGTAGTGCATTGATGTGCATCTCGCCGTTTCACCGCCGGGACTCTCTGGCTCCCTGTGACCTCACTCGGTGCCTCCCTCTGTCACCGGCTGCAGCGCGACTGGGGAGTCGCCCAGCAGCATTCGGATATTTGGGAAGTCAAATGTTTGTCAGGCGTTAGCGAGCATCTCTGGCAAGTGTTTCACGCAGCTCAGCTAAACTTTCAAACGCAGCGTCTTGTCCTCTCGTTCACCCACCGAAGTGAGACGCTGAAGCTGAGCTCGGGTTCAGATGAGCAGTTCAGAAGCTGCGTCAGGGAAATCACATGCAAGTCACACTAGCGTTTGTGTGTGTGTGTGTTCCTCTACAGCATGTGTGAAAAGTGGTCAGGAATGAAAATTGAAATCACGAACAATTATGTATTGCAGATGAACAATAATGGCCCCATTCTGTGTTTGTGTTGTATCTGGGAGAATGAGCTCTTACCCCATGGACCTGCTGCTATCTTTTATTGTTCTATATTTCTATCATTCTCCCTCCCTCCATCCTCCTCTGGATCTTTCACTGCTCCCTTCCCATCTGTTTGTCCCTCTGCTCACTCTTCTCATCTCCAACCTCTTCCATAGATACAGGGGAGGAAATTGTGGAAGGATTCCTCACCCCTCCTCACCCCTCCTCCCGTTGTCTCCGAGCAGATCAGCATGGCATTCTTCGCATGTATATGTTCATGTGTGTGTGTGAATGGTGGTGGTAACCCCTTAATCCTCCCCCCCAACTGCGTGTCTGTGCTAGGGAGGGAGACGCACGCACCACATGGTACGCGCTCTCGACCCAGAGTCATGGGTGACACATGATATTTGACATACTGGCTCACATGCACTCCTCCGGCTGCAGCAGCTGGGAGTTGTAGTGGCATTATGATCGCCAAAAGCGTTTTAGGTCATAAGCTGATAATCTGTTTTGGTATTGGGTGTGCACTCTCTCTCTCCCCCTCTTTCCCTCTCCCTCTCACTCTCTCTCTATGGAGTCCAGCAGCGACAAGATACACTACTGGTCCAAATCTCTGCCATGATCGCATTGTCTTTACTCTCTCTCTCTCTCTAATGGAAGGATGAAAACAAAGAGATAACAGCTTGTCTGCACATCCAGTGCCAGTCTTCCTGACAGCTTTCTCCATGGTCTCTGACAATAAGTTGCACATGTGTTGTCAACATTGCAGTGCTGCTGTGATGACTCTCTCTGTAACGATCAGTGCAGACTTCCCGCCGCCTGTCTCTTTCTTGTGTGTTATATCTGTTTTTGTTTTGAACTTCCCAGGATATGTAATGTAGAACTGAATCTAGACACGGTTTAAAGAGGAGGGGGTTTGTTTTTTCTCTGTTATCAAGTCAAGCTTGTTGAGGCTCTAGGAAGTTGGTGTTCCCATCATCTGTCGACCTCGGGGTGCTCATGACAAGCATCGGCGGGATGACGGATATACCGGGACAAAGCACTTCATCGTCCTGAGGGGAATTTTTGGGAGGATGACTTTTCACGTTTGATCATATTATTCACCTGAGATACGTGCTTAAAGGGCACAGCTGCCCTGCGTTAGGATTATGTTCTGGTCTTACCACAGAAAATATCTCTCAAGCCAGAGATCATATTTAAATTTTTTCGATAAGTTCATAACACTTAGTCTATATTAATATTAACAGATCTCCCTGACATGGCAGTGAGCTACACTTGTAGGTTTATAATGTACACATTCAGTGTAAAGAAAAAAAAACAAACATGAAAGATTCAGCAGTCGGGTTGACCAGGTTATTGGCTAAAATGGTTAATTATGGTCGAACAAAGAAGCCACTTGATAAGCATTATGCAAATTGGTCGTCTTGAATATTTCATTAAATAAAGATGTAAGAGCCCTACAAAATGATAGTTTCTAGCTGACTGTGCTATTTTTTGTATATGCCAACAATTTACACTGGGACAAAGTAAATGTACATATATTTACATATAAATATACATACAAATATAAAGTAAGTCCAGCAAATAAATAATAAGCATTACATACAATATCAAAAGTTATAGCAGTGATAACAATAATAATAGTAATTAAAGCTGCAAGCAGCGATGAACGGGCCCTCGCGCGTGCAATTTTCACCGATAAAGGCCAAGGACGCAAAACTGAGTCAGATGACACCACCTATGACTCTTTATGTCAAACCATTTAAAAGTTATGGCAGAAAATAGGAACTATCAAATATCGACCAATCAGAAGAAGGGGCGGAGCTAATTTGCACCAATTGTGTTCAAGGACTCAAAACCGAGTCAGATGACACCACCCACGAGTCTTTATGTCAAACCATTCAAAAGTTATGGCAGAAAGTAGGAACTATCAAATATGGATCAATCAGATGAAGGGGGGGCGTGCTTTTTGGCGTCTTATCGTCGCCACGGTAATGCTTTTTACTGAGAAAAGTAATGCGGGTCGTCACATGATCTAGACGCACATTTTGATGTATAACACACCTGGGTGCACGTTACGGTTCGGGGTGAAGAAGCGGCCGAAGAAATGGCATAAATTGCGCCAAAATTACACGATTAATTCAAAATGGCCGACTTCCTGTTCGGTTTTGGCCATGGCACCAAGAGACTTTTCTTTAAGTTGCGACATGATACAGGTGTGTAGCGATTTTCGTGCATGTACGTCAAACCGTATTGTGGGGCTTGAGGCACAAAGTTTTCTAGGGGGCGCTGTTGAGCCATTAGGCCACGACCATTAATGCAAACCATGAAATATACAATTTTTCTCCAGGCCTGGCTTGCGTGCAAAATTTGGTGACTTTTGGGGCACGTTTAGGGGGGCAAAAAGGCCCTCATTTCGTCAGAAAAATAAAAAAAAAGAAAAACAACGAGAGCATTTCCTACAGATACAATAATACCCCTTTAAATCAAGTACTCACACAACTTTGTCTTTCCTGAAATTATAAGTCACATTCCTAGAAAGCATTTATCTTCAGTAGCTGCTGTGTAAGAATGTGTGTACCAAAAAAGATCAGTATTCCTGCGCAGCACTGCGATCAGTCTCAGTGTTTGAGTGGCTCTTGACCTTTCTTACATGCTCACGTCTCTTCCTCTTATTGTCTCTGTCTTCCTCTAACTTACTCTCCAAGAGAAAAGCTAATGGGTCGTAAAGAATATCGCAGCAAAAAAATAGATGTTTGACTGGTGAGCGAGCCGGTCAACACTACAGCATTACCTGATATCTTTATTTTCATTTCATTATGAACCTACATGTTAGTTAGGCTTTTCTTTTGCAACTCATATGTGTCATCTTCCTTTCTGTTTTGCTGTTTCAGTGTCTTTCTGCAAACAAGACTACTGAAATGCACTCCGTAGCAAAATGACTGTGATTTTAATGACTCTCGCGTCAGCTTGTTCCTTAGTTTTTAACCTCCAGCCTGCTGCTTCCCCGAGTCGAGGGTAAAAGACCAGAAAACATCATTTTATTTCCGAGCTCCTCGTTGTCATTTCCCCCGGTGAGTGTTCGCTGCAGACGGCGTGCTGATCTCCATCATTAGTGGAAGTGTGTAACTGTGAAGCTGCAGTTTAGGCGGAAAGGAACAGCTCTACCCTCCAGTGCATTTTTCTGCCAATTATATACCTCTCCAACGTCCCTGATTTCTTCTCCGTTCATTCAGCCACTTGGTGAATAATTCCTCAGCTAAAATGATGGTAATGGTTTAGTCAAGGCTACAGGAGGAAGGAGCGAGACAGACCGTGAATCCACCATGACCGCTTTGTAAATGGTGCCCACTGTATTGGTGATTTAATGTGCACTGCTGTGAAAAATAACCCGCAAGCATTTGATCCACGAATGTAAAGGATTATATTTGTTTGGCCGTTGTGATTAAAAGATATTCAGACAGTTCTAAAACACTTTTTGTCTTTTTAAATTTAAAGCCAAGTTCAATATACTTTGAAATCTATATGTGGTCTTTAGGTGGTCATTTTCCGTCAGGGTCACTCATGATGGACAAAGAAGCAGAGGAAGTCTGCTCTCGTGGTGACCCGAATGTAGAGCTTCAATATGTCAGAAAAGTTAAAGCAAGATAAGTCATCCTGTGAAGAGAGAAGCTGATAAAAAGTACTTTCACCTTGATCTGCATCGCTACTGTTTTCCTGCTTTTTTTAATCATTACTAATCAAGTTTCCATCTCTGCTAGGTTTTCCATTCAAGTATCGAAAAAAAGAGCCTGTAAAGGAAACAGGTGTAATTAGAAAAATAAATCCCAAATATCGCTAAAATCTTTTTTACGCTTTTACAAGGTAGCTTTTGAGGTCATTCGATAGTCCAGTTCATGTCAGAAGTGTCATGGAAACGCAAGTTCACGACTCCGGCAGCGATGGATGAGATGAAGCCTGTGAATCTAAAGTCATCAAGTCGAGCTTCCAGCTGTTTTTGGCCTCATTAATACGACATAGTCGTCCTGTAACACCACTTAATCATTATGCATTACATAAGGGCTCTACCTCTGATTGAGCGCTGCTTCATCATCTCAACATCGGTATCGCAATAACTTGTCAGAGACTAAAGATGTCTTTGTCCATCATCTTAAACGTTATGTTTTGCAGAGAAGTTTTGCAGTTACGAGAAATACGCTTATTCGAAAAGCATCAGTCAGTGGAAACGCCGACCCCCTGCAGCGCTACCTTTTGTCGCAGAGTTCCTTTTGTGAGAAAGTGTGATGAAAACGCGACTACTGTGGGTGTATTTATAAGTAGAGAAGTAGTCATGGCGTTTGGCTGTCACTTATCTAAACAACACATGTATATAGAGGTCTGCACAGTCACAAAGGCAACGCTAAAGAGAGTCTATCTCTCCAATGGAAGACGTGGCTGCTAAGTTGCCTGAAATGCCTCATTTGTTGTCAGGATTTTTCTTCCTTCACTTAATGAGGTCAAAATGTAACACACTTACATGATGCCTGCTATTTTGAGCCACTCAGCCGCTCTTTCTGACCCGTCAGAACTGACTGGCGTCTTTGAGAGGGAGCGTTAAGCTTGTTTCCTTAGCGACGCTAATCAGTAGTTCGTACTGACCCAGCTCATACTTACGGAGCAGTGATTTTTGACGTCGAATCAACGTGTGAAACGGTATATTCTGCTGTAAACTTCTGCCGACAGCTCTACAGTGGTAAGGATCCACTGAAGGAGCTGGTAGCCGAAGCTAACTTTGATTGCCATTCGGTAGGCGTGTTCCCAACAACGTGGCAGCGCCCGGTACGAAGAAAAAGAGGCTTCAGAAACCAAAGGGCCACGTGACCTAATGCTTCACCCATTGTTTGGTGTGAAATACACAAGTAGCACAGCTGTTAATGGATCTATCCTAACGTTTCTATCGCCCACTTGTTGCTGCCGTGGGAGAGATTTATTTTCATCACTCTTAGCCTGAACAATTTTATTATTTTAAACAACTTAAAGAACTTCTTATTCCAAAAGCCTGCTAGTTATTTGAATGGCGTCAGCTAGCGTTGGATATTAGCATGGCGTATACTTTCTCCTCCAAATCCACGACACAAGTTATAATTTTGAACACACAATCAAGGTCTTAAAAACATCGACGTGAGGAGTTTTATAACAATAACAATAGTGATGAATGGAACTCAGAACCAGGTGAAGAAGAGACAGGAGCTAAAAGAGAGTTTCAGGTGCAGCTGCAACAACGTAGTACTGTATGTAAAATATTGTTATATTTATTTATTTATTAATCGTTAAAGATATGTAAACCTAGTCAGGTGGACGTAAAAAAAATGAGTCTTGTCAGTGTGTATCATGGATCTATAATATTAACTGGATGGGATATAAAAAATGGCCGCCCATTCATTTCAATGCATTCTGCTCAGCCAGCGCATACGCCAAAAAAATCTCTGACTTTCTGGTTTACTTCCGCATACAGCGGCCCATAGAGCATGCGCAGTTGAGTCACCTCCCATGATGCTCTGGGGCCTCCCATCATGCCCCGGGGCAATGACGCGAATATTAATATAATATGTATTAATATAATATATTAATTAATGTATATTATTACATGTATAGTATTACATATATTATTAATGTATTAATATAATATAATTATATAATATATATTAATATAATACATCCATGGAATGCACGGACACGGCTGTGACGTCAGAGACTTTTCTCTGACTTTTCTGGCCGTTATAAAACATTTTTGACGGATATAAAGTCCATGACTTAAAAATATAGAATACAAAGATTAGTAATTGCCGTTAATTACAGCTGGAGGTGTCCTGTGAACAGTTTTAGAGGCTTCTCTTTTACTATTGCGGTCTATGGGAAAAAAGCTTTCTGGGCCCCATGGGATTTTTTGGTGCAGTACGGCGGCTGGCCACTGGGAAAAATCGGCGTGCCTTCTGAGTGCGAGACCCGGGGGCTGGTGTGTATGTACCCACGTAGCTTATGGTGCATGTTTCATGTTTATTTTTAAAGCTTTTTCTCTCCCCCTGCTGCTTTATATTATTGTCTGCTGCATAAATGTTATTAAAATAATCGTTTAGCCCATGAATGGTGTATTTACTGGTATAGCTTACAGTTCTCACAGGTGATAACAAGCTGCACTTCACTTCTGAAATGTCAGCAGCAGCTGCCTGAATGTAACCTCAGGCTGGACACGCCTCGGTTAATCTGGTCATCTGTCCATTTAAATGCCACTTCACATCCTGGCCTTAATTTTCTTCTGCCCCACGAGGATGCAGATCACCTATAATTAGAATGGAGTGACTGTAATCACATTTTTACTCTTAAGCGGGGAAATCTGAAAACTTGGGCGCAGAGGCCTTTGGACTCAGGGAAAACACCACCAAAGTGGACAGAACTCATCTCTGGTTTAAGTTAAATGTGGTGGCTCAGAAGAGGAATCCCAAGAATACCATTAACCTGCACTGACAGAGGCAATGAGTTAATGACTCTGGATTAAATCGGGGCAATTTAGCCTGAAATGACTGTCCTCTACCCTGATTCCGATCTGTCTCAACTTTCATGTGATGACGCTGGCTTCGGCCTCCCAACAGCCTCCACTTCCACACATTACCCAGTCCTACAATAAACTCCATGACTGCGTCAGATGACTGAATTGACTGTCGGCTGATTCTTGTAATTATTTATAGTCTAGCCTGCTTTAATGCTGACCTGATGATAAAGCTTTGGTTGTTTGGTGAAGCCCTCATGATGGAGGACGTCTGAGATCAGAACAGCCCATCTGGGTCTGGACTCCAGGAAATTTGATTATTTCTACCCAATGAGGCACAAATTCAAACAATAGCCCAAGGTTAATGTTTCTAAATGTGGTCATTTGGAACATGGATTTGGTAATGTCTTTCTTAAAAGTTAAAAAGACCAGACTGATGGCAGTCACCCTGTTTTTCACTCTGTCAGATGGTTTTATGCTCTTGATGACCAGGTCTCATGTGGGAGGCTTTACAGGTCTCGGAGCACGCAGGATGGATTTGTGATGCAGGTAGATCCGAATGTTCAGATCATATTTGGAGCATTTTTCACGAAGGCTTGTTGTGAGCCGTGTCATGTACCCGGACAGAAGTAGGAGTTTCTATTTTCTTCTTTTTTTTCCTCCTTTTATTTTAGACTGCAAGGTCACATGTTCTTCCGCACAAAGACTCTTGGTACAAACTCTCAGTTTCCACATTTGTATTGCATCCCTCGTAGTTGACTAGTACTTTGTTGTGTTTGTGTCGTTTTATCAAACTCTCCCACTGCGGTGCCTGAAACAGGCAGAGACAATATGTTCCCACCTGACACAAGAACAGGTTACATTTCTATACCGTTCATTTTTGCTTCTGTGTTTTTGGTGTGATAGAGTTACTGGAATGACAAACTTGTGGCTCTTAAGTCAGATAAGCAGGTGATGGAAGAAGTTGGAAAGCTGTTTGAAGGTGTGTGCAAACGTTTGACTGTCAGCAGCTCATGCAAACAGTGCAGACCATTTCTCGTAAGCGGGCTAACTTGAGAAGTTATTGCTGCAATGCAACTCTGCAATGGTAAATAGAATAAATTTGTTTTCCTAGGTTTCTGACGTCAACTCGGTGGAAACACATTTTTATCCTTTTTAAACGAGACGTTAAGTTTTTTTTTACAAGTTCAGTTTTCTGAGGTCTTAATAAAGTGTCTGACATCCTTTTGTCCAAGAACCACAGAATCACAGCTCTTTTTTTTCCCACCCTGCCTTTACAAACATGTTCATGACGATTTTCATGAATGAGCCAGACGACTAGACTACGGTACTACCTTTTTATTTGTAGGAGTTTTGTTTTAACTGTTTACGTTTAAAAGTTTAAATAAAATCTTCATAAATACTTGATAACGAGAGTTACTATATTATAATGCCCTGGTGTTTATAAGTGATGCTTTAAAAAGTAACTTGCAAGATGAACCCAACATGACTCCTATGCATGCATTTAATTTCCCCAGTAATAACTGTGGGTTTTCAAATATAACCACACTAGCGTGGATGTGGTTGAGTTCACTTTAGTTCACTTTAGCCAGCTTTAGCTCAGCTGTAGGTGAGACCATGTTTGAAACAAACAAACACAAAAACGTCAGCTTGGGGATTTTTGGGCACAAGTCAATACGATGTGGGTGTTCAAAGTTTCCTTGGATTCAAGGTGAGATCCACCCCCGGCGTTCTCTTCACGTCAGGCAGGATGAAACTATCACGTTCCAAAAGCCAAACTTTAAATCAGCACTTAATAAAAATGAGTGAGGATACGGTGCTGCACCTTCTTTTACAGTATCTGACCTCCATGTGGCTGTCGACTATACAACTGTTGAGTCTATTTTTGTTCACAGACTGTTTACAGATGCTATAAAGGGTTCAACTCGTATATTTAATGTCTAACAACCATCTTATTAAATGAACCAAATCCTATTAAACGCTCCTATTTAATTCATCCCTATTAAATCTCATATATCTCCTATTGTTGGTGTGACGTTAGTTATGTCCCCATTAATTAGACAATTAACCAATGGAACAATCTTTTTCTTAGTTTGAACCTTTTTAAGTGCTTGGTGGCAGTAAAAACAGAGCAGAAACTCATCAAATTCTTATTAAAGACATCTCATCTGCTGCACACTGTCATCTTAAAACATTTTCCTTCCCACCTTTTTAGCAATTTATGAGAAGCCTTTTAAGTAAAGATGAATAAAGGCTCGATCCACAAGAGGAAGTCTCACTTTTCCTCAGCATTGAACACGATGCGGCTCCCTGTTCCCAAAGTCATTTTGCCTCCTAGAAGTAGCTATAAATGGGCAAATCCTGCATTTCACCGAGGAGCAAAATAATGAGCCTCCTCACAATTTGATTTACATGTGATTGTGTCTTTGCTCTGGCGTCTCCTCACACGTCTAACTGTGCCTCTGATTATGTGTGCCGTGCAGATTTGTCTGTTTCATGTACTTTACCTGGAGCTACGCTCTTTTTAGATTGTCAGCAGATTAATGAACCGAGTGATAAAAGTGGGATTAAAGCAAAAACTCAGTGCCTGTAATTTAGGAAAGCACGGTATATGGCCTGTAAGAGTCATCTTTCTGCATGTCTTCTCTGTTTTTCCTTCAACTAAAGGAACTCTATTTAAATGCATGTCTTCTGAACACACTGTGTTAAAGATTCATGTTGGTTCATGTTCGGTGATCTAGCTGTTTTCTGTCAGGAAACCTACACTCTGGTTTTTATCTTCTAAGCAAGACTACAGGAAATGAAAATGACGACAGAAACAACATTGCAGGGTTGGGCTCCGACTGGCAGCCAGGTAGCAGCTTCGTGTACCTGAGGGTCACTCGGTCACTCGTTGGGCATGCGTTGGTGCTTGTAGGATTTCTTGGAACACATCGTCTTACTTCCAGTAATTTGTTGACATTATCACATTCACTATGTTTACATGCAGTCAAAATTCGGGTTATTGCTAATATTCCGGTTACTGAAACATTCAGAATATTCCGTTTACATGCGTGAGCAAACAGGGTTATCCCTGTACACATGGTAATTAATCATTTAGGATATCTGGATCAAACCAGCGACGCGCGGAGAACGTGATGACGGAATTACCGTCATTTCCGCTTCTTCTTCCTGTATCCAAATTCAAAACAAATGCTGCTTCGTGCAACTTTTCGCTCACCTTCTTGTAAATCTGGCTATCCCCGTACTTTCTACCATCTACAAATGCCAAAATGTTCATATCCTTCATTACATTTATAAAATGATTAGTCTCCTCCTCACTCCAAAAGTGTGGCGTGGTCTTGCGTTTTTCCGTGTTTATAAGAACTTCCTGGACTCAAAAGACTAGGATTCCTTGTGAACAGAGTATGCGCAGAAAACAAATTCCTGTTCCGTTTGATGGGGATATTCCGTTAGGCGTTTACATGACCGAATATTCGGGTTTTAAAAGGAGTAACCCAGGGGTCATATTCGGGTTTTTAAAAACATGAATATGAGCAAATTCAGGTTATTCAAAGGGGTTATTGGTGTTTACATGGCTATGCAAATTCGGGTTATTGCCAATATTCGGGTTTTAAAAGGGTTATTGACTGCATGTAAATGCAGTCATTATCATCTTTTAGATTTTCTCTGTTCCAAGAAAACCCTTGATTGTTTTTGTCTCTTATTTTATTTCAACACTGTTTTACACATGCTCTGCTTCTGCGTGTTACCTGCACATCGTAGTAGATCACATTCAAATAAACCTAATTAAGACACAACATGAAACATCTGTAAAAACACCCTAATATACAACAGTTTTTTTTTTTTCCCAAATGAAGGTTTGGTGCTTTGAAAGCCTTGAGCCCTGTAACGTAACAGTGTGTGTCCCACTTTTCGGCAGTTGGCTTTTACATAACACTCTTCATCCCAGTTTGTCTGCTGTTGCCATGGTGAGGCTAATTTATACAGGCATTAAGAATTAGGCTCCTCTTGTTAACATGCACTGCGTGCTGACAATGTTTTTTTTTTTTCCCCTCCCTCCCTTCCCACAAAAACACACTCGAGCACATTAGGCAGCGCACGCAGCGAGCTGAGGATTATTCAGGGGCTGAATGTGGGCGTTTAGGTGCGTGCAACTATTTGAGTTTGGGTGAGAAGAGGGACTTGGGAACTGTCAGCAAAGTGCCAGTGTGTTTTGTGCCGTAGATTTCAATGGCAGACCAGAAGCACAGGACGACTAATTTGCTTTTTAGCGTGAATCATTCAGCGGCGCAGCAGGATTTGTTTAGATGCAGCGATTACACACCGTGATGCAGAAACTTGAGTTGCTGCCTGTCTTTCACTTTCTTTTTTTTTCTTCCCTTCCTTCCTTCATCTTTGGTATTGTGATTGTGGCAAAGGGTTTTGAGTTCACGACGTCAATGTTCATCTTGCAATGAGACTCGGAGCAGCGAGAGGGGGAGGAACGAGGAGACGAGAAACAAACAAACAAACAAAAAGAGTCAAATATGAAGGGAAGGAAGGAGGACGTTATTATCTCTGTCACTCATGAAAAATACCTCTTTAAGGGGACGGAGAGTTAAATTAAGTACAGAAGAAGAAAAGAGTGCAGCTGAGTGATGGAGCTGAGATGGCTACGTTAATGACAAGTTTTACTGATTAAATAATAGAGGAGGGAAGTTGATAAAGTCTGGTGATACAAGACTAACTCATTAATGTCTTACAGACAAATCAGAGCTAAATGGTTTCTGATTAAATGCAAAATTAAACCACGGCCCCTTTTCAGCCCCGCTTCAAAAGACAAAAAGGTTAATATACAATTTTGGATGAGATGGCGAGATTCCCATCTTTGGTGCACTTACTTTCTCTGTGCACTTACTCTGTAGTTTGATCTCTTTATGGCTCAGATCAGCCAGCACCTTTTCTTTCTTTTCTCTTTCTACCCACACATGAACCGTTGTCCCTCATTCATTCATCCAGTCTGCTCTTCATCCACTCGGATCTCCTACACACAGATGCAGATGCAGAGCTAACAGCAAAACGATGTTACACCAGGTCCCCTGCTCTCATCAGCCTCTTCCCACTGGTTAATTGTGTATTTGTCATTTCCCCACTTTTGTCCGAGGATGCTGATTAGTCTGAGGCTTACAAACGGAGGGAAAAACACACACACACACACACACACACACACACACACACCACTCTCAGGGGCATTTAAGGCTCAGTAAAAGGACCCGTGAAAGGACTGACCGGCAGCTGTATTCAGCATGGGTAACGACTGGCACCGAACCAGAACACACTGCAAGTGGGCATTGTTGTGCTCGCTGTGAAAGGCTCTTTAGATGAGATGAGCGGTGACACCAAGAGGTGAGGAGGAAAGGTTTTTGTGATTCAGCGGTTGACCTCAGCTCCGTGTGTGGAGTTGTGTGTGTGTGTGTGTGTGTGTGTGTTTCTTTGTGTGCATGGAAACTCTGATTTCAATGTGGAGTTTGTTTTGAGAGGGCTTGCTGAGGCTGGGAAAGTTTTGAGGGGAAATCCAAGAACTTGGACACGAGCAAGGACATCTCTCTAGGACATCTCTCTAAAGAATACAATTCAGAAAAGCAGAAAAGAGTAATCGGGGCGCTGCTGATTTATTTAGTCTTTGCTTGGTTGGTTGCTTGTCTGAACATCCTAACACTGAGTTAATTATCAAAAAACAAAAGTTTTTCCGTCTGCTTCTGTGGAACTGTGACGGATGCAGCACATCTTGCAACGTGAAAGCATGTGGTATCTTTATTTCTGAAGCTTTTATCCAGCAAAGCTCCATCTGTCAGTATACCTTGTTTAGTTTTTTTTCTTACTGATCACATTCTGTAAAAGTTCAGTGTTAGAGTTTCACAGGTGCTGTTCTTTCACATCTTTGAGCACGCTCTGATGACAGAAAAAGATCCTCGCTCCTGTGTGCACCGAGCAGGAGCAACGTGAGCCGCGTGCACCGTTCAGCCACTTGGGAACATCAGGGGGCATGAGGGACTTGAAATCGAAGGCGTGCAATCTGGTATCATGTGCAGAGATTACTGTCCACATCCTCCTCATCTTTCTTCGTCATTTTGTTGCGTATAAATATACAGGAGGTGGACAGGAAGCGGCCTGTGTGCTCTGAACGGGGCCAGTGTGTTCTGCTGTTACGCACGGAGATCACAAAATGTACCATCGTTTCCCACTCACTGCTCCTCTTTTAGGGGGTGAGTCAGAAAGTCAGAGTGACACACAGGGGAAGGCAGAAAAAACACCCAGAGAATGGTCCCAAATGCTGCAGGGCGCAGGAGAGACTGCTGTGGTAAGAGCAGAGCAGTAATTCAATATTAGTGATTACATCAGAACCGTGTCATAACGACATGATCAAACATTTTGGCTGTCCAAACTTTCAATTCAATTTTATTTATATAGCGTTTATTACAACAGAAGTTGTCTCTCGGCGCTTTGCAGAGACCCAGAACATGACCCCCGAGCAATTATTACATAAACATAACATAAACACTGGCAGGTAAAAACTCCCTTAGTGGGAGAAAAACTTAAGCCAAACAGTGGCAAGGTAAACTCCACTTTTAGGAGGTAAGAAACTCCTGCCGGAGGCCGGCTGAGCAGAGCAGGAAAAGAGAAAATGGACAGAGAGAATGAAGAACAGAGAAAGGAGAAACACAGACACAATGGCTAACTGGTGCACCACAGGGACGGCTACACAAGCAGATGTAGACAGCAGACGGGGGGGGGGGGGGCATCTACCAGACATCCATACAGACAGGTGGAAACAAGCAGGAAACAAACAGTGGGAAACGGATATCGTGGGTTAATTTTGTTATCCTCTTTCAACGATGAATAATAAACTGTTCAAGGTTTGCCAATGGCTTTTTTAATATACTATTAGACTATCTTTCTATTCACGATAGGAGTCTACAGACTTACAAGAGTACCACTTCCTTTCGATTTTACGCACGTTTTGTTTCAACATGCGGATATCTGAATTATACCAGGGAGTTAAGCTCCTATGGTTAGAGACCCTCTTTCTCAAAGGGGCAACTGCATCTAAAGCCGAGTGCAGCAAATCTGCAGTGTTACTAACAATGATATCAACATCTGCAGAGGTAGAACCCAGGTCACTGGCCTCGACTACTTCACTATGTTCCACTGTCGTAAAAGCGATATTTAGCTAAATTTAGCAATAGCTTAATCGGACAAACATCTGCTAAAATAATACCTCCTATTTTACGCTTGAACATCGACAATGTTAAATTCAAACATTTAAAAATAGTGGTCGGATAGGAGGGAGTTTACAAGCGACACTAACAGATTATTGGGTTCTACACTGTAGGCGAGGACGGGATCGAGGGTATGATTAAAATTTGTTTTACATTTTGTGAGATGCCCATTGATTCTACAAGAGAATTTAAAGCTAATTTAAGATTATCGCTGTCAACATATGTATGAATGTTAAAGTCACCCACTATGATGACTTGATCTGTACTGATCAATAAACCAGATAGGAAATCTGAAAATTCAGACAGAAACTCTAGATCAGCACCAGCAGGGGGCCGGTACACTACCACTAACAAAACTGGCTTCTCTGATTTCCAGCTTGGGAGTTTTAGACTAAGCGTAAGGCTTTTGAACGTTTATATTTATATCATAAATAGGAAGGTTTATAATAAACTTATGGAGGAAGTTCTTGCTTTGCCAACTGGAAAAATTTTGTTTCATTTCAGAGAAAAATCAAAACATTCACAGGCAACTGTTGTTGTTTTTTTTTTTTTTTCTCAGCTTTGTATTCTATTTTAATGTCGAAGCACAAAGAGCTGATTTCTCATGTGTCATTGCTGCACACGTGCCTCACTTTTGAAGTGGAGCTGCTTTCAACTGAGATCTTCTCCTCATCAAAAAGCACTGACTGTAGCATGTCTAGAGCACGGGGTTTGAAAAGGGCAGGCTTTGTGAAATAAATAACACTTGGCAGGTGATTGGTGAATCATTGACCACACAAAAGACACGAGAAAAGTTCAACCAGTCGGATGAAAACAGTCATTCTGCGCTCCTCTTTCAGTAAACATGCTCCAGCTGTGATGTGACTGACGCTACGGCGGCACACGCTGCGGAACCGCTAGTTGTTGAGTGTAGACACATGCAATCACATTTGCCTTCCCTGATTGGTCCAAACCAGTGTGGTCTGGTCACACGTGCACATGCTGGAGTCCTTTCAAGGAGGATTATCAAAACCAACATTTGCTCCCTTTACACCGCCAGCAGACCTCAAATCAAGTTGCAAGTCAATTTAGTTTCTTATCGTTTGGCCACATCAACACAAGAGTACAAAGCTAGAAAATAATTCAGAGTGATGCAAAATGCTGTTTTATATACTGCTTTTTTAAAATAGTTTTTAGCATTTCTAAAGTGTCTGTAGGGAAACAATAAAACTCTGAATGTTAAAAATGCCTCCGACTAGGAGGAGAGGTTGAACTATTCTCATCTGTTAGATGCCAGCGCGAGGCGAACCCCTCTAAACAACTGACTAGCTATATTTTTATCTCTGACCAGGCAGCCTTCCTGCTCAACATGGAAAAACGTATATCTGACAGATAATCGTGGTGGTTTGTGTGATGAGGCACAGCCGTCGAGGTCTTCCGCATTAAAGCCACCCAGCTGCTATTAATAGCTGGAGAAGTATTGGTAGCAAATCTTTCGTTCCCCTGTTGCAAAATCAGGTGCTAATCTTCCCTCGGTGCCGGGTCTTTGTGTTGCAGCCTGCCTTTACGCAGGCCGGGCGAGATGATATCGGGTTGCTGGTTCTGTCGCGTGTGTGTGTGTGTGTGTGTATGTCTATTTATATGATGATGTGAGCCTGCCCCGCCCCCTGCCTCCCCCTCACATACGGTGTCTGTCTATCTTATGGAGACATAAAGCAAGAAAAGGGGTCATTTCACGCACAGGTTGTTTGGATTAAACCGTAAATGATCCCTGCACAATAAAAGACTGGCCATAAGATGTTTCCACCAAAACAGCAGCACATCACAGGCAGAGGTGGAAAAAGTACAAAAATATTGTACTTAAGTAAAAGTACAAATTTTCTGCTTGAAAATTACTTAAGTCAAAGTAAAAAGTACCCATTAAGAACATTACTTAAGTAAAAGTATAAAAGTACCTCAAATTAAATATAGTAAAGTACCAAAAATACATGGTGTAAAATGTACTTAAGTACAAAAGTACAAAGTACAAAATTCAAAGTACAAAATTATTTTCAAAAGGATTGCAAAGAAATGAAGTCCCAACATTGTCATGCTGTCGAAAGTGGCTTTATTCCAAGAATTTGCTCACAACTCTAAATAATGGTGATATTATTTGGACCCCTTTAGCGTTTGTTTCCATTACCCCATTTTAATTTCTCCCTTTGCTCATCACTGCTGCTGTACCCCATTGGCCCCGCTGACAGGTACAGGGCCTTCTCTGTCTCTTACTGGACATTTAAAAATATAGTGCTCCAGGTTATTGAATAATAAGATAATCTCTTATTTGTAATTGATCTTTTTCAAACTGCTTGCAAGTGGATGTTAGACGTGTCTCTGCTGTAAAAAGCAGGTAAACAGGAATGAAAGAAAATTCTCCATCTTCATGCATGTTGTTGTTAAGCTGATTAAAATGATTACAACTGCACATGTGTTCAGTTGCGATGTGATAATCGTAATTATTAAACTATTAAATGACAGCAGGTATCACTAAGTAGGCAGCTGGATTCAAACGGTTTCTGATGAAAAATCGTCTCTACAAAGGAAACGTTGGTTTTAATATCTCAGTATTCCTCCCGTTGGGCGCTTGATCTTCGCTGCGTCATTATCTGACAGCTATATTTGGATGTTTCTCCATCTATTTTCAGCCCGGTCCCCTGGTGCCCACGTGAGCCGTGTTGCATTCCACCTCTCCAGCTTCAAAAAGGGTTGAAATCTGACAGACTGCTGCTGGTGGTAAATATAGGCTCAGGGACAGAATATGTCTCGGCTGCAAGAGGGACTGATTAGATAAATCCACAACTGGTCTGGATGGGGTTTTGTGGGTTTTTTTTTTACACACGTGGTCGCGCTAGGTTTGCAGTCAGGTCTGTGTCAGCGGTTTGGAAATAAATGTCAGTTTGATGAACTGCATGTTTACAAAAACTTCAGTTCAAATATTTGCATGCTTGAGAGAAAGTGACAAGAGTCTTGATTTGCAAGACCTGCCCGAGGGGTAACAGTTGAGGTATGTTTGCAGCCGAGCAGTGACAAATAGGCCGTGTGAGCTGAGACGTGTTCACACAGGCTGTGACCGCCGCTCAGCCACATAGCACACGGAAGGCATCATCCCCAACAGTGCCTTACTTTGTACTGTGTTACTCAATGGCCGTTGTACTCCAGCTCACCTTTCTGCTGGCTTGTACTTGCAGGAGTACATGACGTCGTTATTGTTTGCTGTGACACACTGCCACACACAGTTGTTTGAAATAGATATTTGTGTGTGTCTCTCCTCCAGGAGTGTCATCCCGCGTCCCCGAGATCATGGCGGCCGGCACCCACTCCCCCGGGGGGCCGAATGGCATCATACGGAGTCAGTCCTTTGCAGGCTTCAGCACGCTACAGGAACGCCGTTCACGGTAAGGTCTGCAGGGGCGTTAGTCCATGATCAGGCCATAATTTGGTCCAGAGGTTAGCAAAATAAATAAATATAATATTATATAATCTAAAAGTTGGCATTTTATCCTCTAGCTTTGGTCTTATTTGGAGGAAAGTATCTTCTAAAGAACTAATCATTGCTATATGTTTTTACAAACCTCTGAGGTCCCCTGTTTTAAAAAGTTTCCCATCAAAGTCATCATCTATTGTTTAAAGGGGACCTATTATGGCATCTAATCCCTATTTTAAACAGGCCTTGAATGTCTTAAAAACAAGCTTTTGATTGTTTTTGCTAAATAAATTAGAAATTCAGCCTCTAAACCATGTCTTTATCATCCCATTCTCTAATCTCCTTATCTATGAGGGATTCTGAGTGGGCGGGGCTATGATAATGAGGCTCTGTGCTGATTGGCTGCCTGAATGACGCGATACACCGCTACGAAAAAATGGTGGAAGCTCCGGCCGGTGGAGTTAAGCCTCAATTATGGTTCTGTGTTAAATCGGTATGGCGTAGGCTCTGCGTTGGTGTAATGCAGAACCATAAATCAGCCTTTACACCGTGTCCTAACTGCATGCGATGTGAGCAGGCGTCAGCGACAAAATCAATTCCATTGCTTTATTTTCTATTGGACTGTCCTAACTGGCCGATTTGAGCTGAACATTTGTCGGAAGCCCTGCTTCTATTTTCTTCCTGTCGCTCGCGTTGAAAGCCGATTGAAAGCGCTGTAGGAAACAGTCACGGATGAGGAACGGCTGATCCAGTTAGTTGAAATGAGAAGTTATCTCTATGATTCCTCCTCATTTCACTACAAAAACCTCAATCAAGTGGCAGCTGCTGGAGGGAGATGGACAGAGAGCATGCGATGTCACGCAGTGCTACGCGATAGTCGGACGCTCACATGCAGTTATACGGTTTTATAGTTGTGGGCGTTGTTTGCATTTTGGTTACGTAACGAAAATGTGCAGAATCTGAACAGCTCGTAGATCCACATCACACTGGACGGCTCATCCGGGCGGCTGTACAGACACTGCAGAATTTGGTTGCTTTCCTCCTTCTCTGAGTTGGCAGGCTGAGGGGAGGCCACTTTATATATGTTAAAGCAAGAGAAAACCTGTTTTTCATAATAGGTCCCCTTTAAGATTAAACCTACCGTATTGGGACGCTTGCATTAAGGTGGTTTAATCCTTTAGGAATAAATAGGAATAAATAGGACAGGAAGGAGGTGTAAGTCTGTCTGAGTTTCTACCTGTCAGACGTGGAGGAGAACGTTATAATCAAGACCGTAGAACTCGTGGAGCCGGATTTCTGCAACAGTTGGGGAACCATGAGCCTTCAGGGGGAACACTGAAGACTTTATCAGCGCCCTGATAAACAGATGTTCATTCAGAGCTTTGATCCATTTCCTTTAGAGCCAGAAGTTGTTCATGAGAGGGTGGCGATCAACAAAGACCCTGAGAGAAAAGATGTGTGATCTGTATTCCCTCCTCTTTGACTCATATGTGTCAGCTCTCGTTCCAGACAAAGCCTGCCCTCACTCGCATCCCCGATATATCTCTTACGATCTCCGACTTTTGGTTGACGGCGCCTGCTTGTCTTCAGTGGTTCATGTCCTGCTGAGAGAGTCCTCTTTTCTCCCAGCTCAGACAGTGAATAGCATAATTAGCTGGAGTGACTGGAGTGTGTGGGTGACTGACGATGACGACAGACGGGTTACACTCTGATAATAAGTGAGGTGGAAAGCTGCAGAGATTTAGCTCCTAAAGCCATTGGATTGTGTCACAGTCTGCGTGTGCAGCCTTTTTTGTGTGTGCTTTTTGAGCATTTACGCGTGGCTGCATGCTGCAGACTTTGCAGTTTGTGCGTGTGTGGGGGGGGCGCAAGCATCTATTAGCTTGCGTGGAAGTGCTTGGCATGTTTGCATGTGTTTCTGCCTGCGCTTCCATCCAGAGACCCTACTGCTCTTACAGCCTGCGTGACCCCAAGGCTACGCAGCGGTTTCACTCATTGCTGCCCTACATTTGTAGCAGCTGAGGTTGAACTTGTCCTGCTGCCGGCTGGTCGGAAGACATGACGCGTTCCAACTCGCCGAGTCCTGGATTGGTTGGCATTAGATCATTTTCATTAGGACAGCAAAAATGTCACTCATCAGATGAATCCTGGAAGCTTTTAAAAAGCTGAAGTGTGCTTGAGTCTGTGAGAGATGAGTGTGACCTAAAATGGACTAATGTGATGGAAAGAAAATGAGGTGACTATAGTGGAAAAAGGCGCAGCGGTGGACTGGCAACCCGTCCAGGGTTCATCTCAGTCCTCGCCGTCCATCTCCATCTTTGAACATGTGACCACCATCAACATTTGATTGATTTAAGTTGATTTAAATTGGGTTTAAATCAACACTGATTAGGTTGGTGTGGACTCGAGAGGGACGGATTTACATTTGCCACGTTCTTAACAGGAGTGGAGTGGCTAACGTGGGATTACAACATCACTGCTCATCCTCTGGTAGCTTCCAGTCATTTTTACAGTTTTATCTTCAGTCAAGCAGCAGGATGACCACAATCAAGTTTAATCCAGAATATAGTCACTAAAAGTGTCCCTCATATTACATACTCTTCTGTTATAGCAAGTTTTAACAAACAATCCAACGTTTATTATAAGGGGGCAAGCACCGTACACCTTCGTTATAGATAGCTCGTCATTAAGGTCTGCACAAGTCTGTATCAGGGTGTGATAGAGCAGGAAAACACGTAAAACATGCAGGAAAGTGATTCCTCAGGACCGGCGTTGCCCACCCTTGATTCAAGGCCAGTAGGAGAGATGAAATGGTGATGCTGAACCCTTTCCTGGACTCCAGATCTGTGAGGATCAACAGTCCGACGTTGAACAGGCTGCGTGTGACTTGAGCACGTCAGCATTTCAAATTCTCTAGTTACATAAAACTTTGACAACTGTTTTGTGCGTTTTTCAAGTTTCTGGTGTTTTATGAATCAAATGATCAATAATAAAAAAGAAAAAAAGATCTGAACATCAGTTAATGATAAAGATCACTGTAATTTTCGCTGCCCTTTAGAAAACGTAACACATGGCTTATATTTGCTGCATCATCCCTTGTAAAGCCCTCACACATGAGTTGGTGTGTTGTTGGAGGACTGTTGCAGCGAGAGGCTGAGAAACAGATGAACATCATTAATTTTCTGCTGCGCAGAATTCTCTGTTTGAGTGCTTGTACAGTAAGATAAATAGCAGCCTTGTAACAGTAAAACAGAGCAAGTTAAGGTTTGAGAATTCCAACTTTGTGAGCATTTACACACACTTATTCACATGTGGTGTTTGGTACAAGCCTAACATTGATGAGGAGATTTATCTTCGTGCATCACACACTAGGATGGAGCTTTCTTCCTTTTATGGTAGACGTCAATCTTTTTTTTGTTCTACTATTTCATGTGTGTGCAGGTGTAACTCTTTCATGGGAAACACTGCGGTGCAGAAGAAGCCTCCGTCCAAGCCCAAGAAGGCCCACCTCTCGGGCCACAAGGGAGGCAGCAGCTCCAGAGAGCCCCAGCCCAAACGGCTGGAGGAGGTTTACGGCGCTCTCAAGCAAGGCCTGGAGTGAGTTACTAGTTCTGTTTTTGTTTTTTATTTTGGATCCCCATTAGCGGACGCAAAACGCCAGCTAGTCTTCCTGGGGTCCATGAAGATTAAAAGTACATTCATATAAAAGTACATTTATATATACAGGACTGTCTCAGAAAATTAGAATATTGTGATAAAGTTCTTTATTTTCTGTAATGCAAAAATGTCATACATTCTGGATTCATTACAAGTCAACTGAAATATTGCAAGCCTTTTATTATTTTAATATTGCTGATCATGGCTTACAGCTTAAGAAAACTCAAATATCCTATCTCAAAAAATTAGAATATTCTGGGAATCTTAATCTTAAACTGTAAGCCATGATCAGCAATATTAAAATAATAAAAGGCTTGCAATATTTCAGTTGATTTGTAATGAATCCAGAATGTATGACATTTTTGTTTTTTTAATTGCATTACAGAAAATAAAGAACTTCATCACAATATTCAAATTTTCTGAGACAGTCCTGTATACTTCATATAAGACTTTACATTTGAATACATAAATAAACACATAAGTAAATTACAATACAATTACATCACTCCATTAACCCCCCCACTAACCCCACCCACATCATTACATTAGCAACATCACTGTAGTGGTAATTATCACAATTTGTAACTACATTGAGTTGTATATTCCATACTCTATACAGTAAATCACAATTGACAAGCAATTGACAACTTGACAACTTGAGCGCTGACGTCCTTTCATTCTTCTATAAACATTTATTTTCATATCATGCATCCATGGGTGAGAAGTTTATTTATTTAAAAGTAATAACTCTGCTGTATTCTTTAAATTCCACCTGGATAAATGTCTGCAAATGTCATTAGTTAAAGCAGCACAACGTAACTTTCAGCTTTTCTGAGTTTGGCGGCATCTTTTGGACAAAATCGGTAGTGTTTTACCAGAAAGAACACTACGTTTCCCATGAGCACCAGCGCGTACTGCCGGAAAACTCCTGTCCCCTCGCTGCATTTGTTTTGATGAGAGGAGACTGGATGCTTTTCTGTTTCACCAAGTGAACAGACGGAACGCAAAAAAAAAGATGTTAAACTGCTGGAAAGGAACTGGAATTTACCGGGATACCTTAAACAAGGAAGCCAGGGAGCGGTATATGGAGAAAATAATGATTATTAACGGTCTGGATCCATATGAAATCTCTACTGAAGAGCCATATGTTTCAATACATTTGTATAATACAACATACAGTACATGTTTTGTATCCCTCTTAGGCTACTTCTCTTTTCTTTTTTTTTTGACCGCTGTATTATGCTGAAGAGGCTCCTCGTGAGATTATTTTTTTCCTCTGCAGCTACAAATAAAGTTAATATTTTTTCCTCAACAAACTAGTTTTATCTGAAGATTGGGGTTAATTGCACCGCAGAGAGCTGGCCAGCAACTGCGTTTAGCTGGAGAAGTGGGGAATAAAACCCGTGTTTTGATCCGACGCCCGTCTGTGTGAGTGTTTGTGGTTTAAGGCTGTTTATGGTTCTGCGTTAAATCGACGCAGAGCCTACGGCGTAGGTGTGCGTCGATTTAACGCAGAACCATAATTCAGGCTTTACTGTGTGTTTGGTCGTTACAGCCGCGATCCAAAGCGAGCCGACGACTCTTTCACTCTTTTACTCCGTTATATCAGATACTTGGCCTGCGTGGTTCTGCCTCCGAGCAGGAAACCGTTGAAAAGTTAAACCATTAGGATCTTTTCCCTGGTCTGTTATATGTGGAGCTGCTGCTGCTGCTGCTGCAGCAACAGGTTACCAGCTTCTGCGGAGCTGCGCTCCAAGCCCCGCCCATTTTCGTCTCGACTGCGAATCGGGAAGGAGGGGGAAGTGACGTATGTGCCGTAAAGCAGTCAAAGCCGTAAAATTTGTAGTTTTTTAGTGTGGCAGGGTTCCTACCATGCTCCTCAAAGTTACATAGTGCCAGTGAAGGTGATACAGACCCCCCCAGATCATGACAGAGGTGTCATTAAACCTGTTGGAAGTTGATGTACCATCACAATGACTCTGGAAATATGATATTAAGGTGGAAAAGTTACGTAGTGTCGCTTTAAGTCTGAAAGGTGTGTGTGACCTGCAACTTTCAGTCTGTGTGTTTTAGCCTCTTAATGTTTTCATATTTGGATGACAGCTTAAATGTTTATGTGTAAGTGTATCTTTTCTTTTCCGCTCCATAGTGAATATCTTGAAGTTCATCAAACAGAGCTGGACAAACTCATGTGTCTGATGAAGGACATGAAGAGGAACTCCCGTCTGGTGAGATTTATCCACAATAGTTTATTAAATGTTCAGTTAAACGACAAGAAGTAATTTACAATCCCTTTTACGTAAGGCACACATTGTGTAAGAGCCAAGAATGCATTGTGTTGTATGTCCAGCGTCATCTGGGCCTCGTTTAGTTACTCTCTTCGTGTGTTTTCTCTTCAGGGAGTGCTGTATGATCTTGACAAGGTAAGCTGATGGAAAGGAGACGTTTTGATGCACGTTTGCTGAATTTTTTATGTTAATAATGGAGTCCTAGGAGTGGAAAACAAAGCAGAAGAGGAAGATTTCAGTAACAGAAATACCTACATACTAAGCAGCAGTACGTACTGTAGGTACAGACAACATGCAGTAGTTGTCGTGTGCTCTGTACCATAATGCAGTCCTCTGAAAACTTTAGCTAACATTAGTCATGCAAAATTCAGGCACTGCTTTACCTGCTTTTACGGGAGAACTGTCCCCGGCAGGATGAAAGGAAATGTAAGTTCGAAAAAAAAAATGAGTAAAACAAGAAGCTAGCTGGCCCAGGAGGGGTTGTCGTGGGAGAAAACAGTGTGCTGTGCATCAATAAATAAGAAGGACGTGCTGCGTTGAGTGTTTTCTGCTCCGCCGTGACTCTGCAACATATGTTTCGTAATCACATATGCCACTTTTCTCCCCCCAGGCTGGGTTACGTAAGACCGCCATAATGCATGCATCTGTAAACCATGAATAACCACATTTTTAACAGTTAAATTGTTGTGTTGTGTGTCCGTTTGCAGCAAATCAAGAGCATTGAGAGGTACATGAGACGCCTGGAGTTTCACATTAGCAAGGTAAGCAGGCGGCGGTGTTTCAGTTCTATGGTTTTTATTGTTTGGTCCCAGAAAAGTCGTTAAACAGTTCAGTCTTGAGTCTTCAGGCTAATCCTGTCCCTTCATGTTTGAGGGATTCCTTGGTAGAAGATGGTTCATATTCTAGTCCAAAATATTTCAACCATTTGGTGCTGAACTCAACAGCAAGTGTTTGGTAGGGATATATTTTTTAATACCTTCACCCTCCTTTGTAGTCTCCTCACTGGTTGCCAGTTGGAGACATTAATCCCATAAAACCCTGCAATGCTCTTTGACTTTTCTTCCACATCCCCTTTTGTAGTCCAGCAGCCTCTCTTGCTGTGCATCAAATCAGACAAGACAGCAGGTAATCAGAACACAGCTCCAAAGGTAACCATGGTTACCTGAAGATGCTCTTTGAGGTCCTCGGGGGGGCATCTAAAGGGGGATATTTACCTCTTTTATTCAGACATATACTCTTTGACATGAAAACTCACATTTTGTTCAAAATAAAAACATTTGAAACAAAGAGACGATCCTTGGACGGTTGTTTCCGTTCTTGTGGACCGAAAGCAAGTGCAGATGTGGGTCAGGGCAGTTAGCCGGCTTCAGCGTGGCGGACAGGGTCCTTAACGGTCATAAAAACAGATTAAAAGAAGGAAAAAAAAAACGTCTGTCACAATTGAAAATAGCCGTTTTGTTGTCTCACCACATCTACACTCCAACAATGAAAGCAGAGGAAACGTAAGCAGAGTCTCAGCGTGTGAGGTTGTTCCAAGACGCTGTTAAACGCACACTCAAAAACCTTCCACTTGACATCCAGCTTTGTTTTGAAACCTCTGTTCTTGCACGCTCGGCACAAAAATAGACATAAAAACCAGTAAATATTTGAAATGGTGGAGCAGCGTGTGATTTATCGTGGCAGGCAGGTAAAGTGCTTCCGTGTCTGTCTAAATCTACATCTCGTCTATTCTGTTTCTAAATATATTCACACCTGTCTTTGAATACAAAAAGTGCTGGATCGTTCCAAAAAGTTCAAGATACTGAACCCCCACCCTCTGCCGAGGTGCGTTCCTCACTTAAAACCCACCCTGAGTCGAAGCTTCTAGCGTGTTAATGTGATGATCTTTCTCGTGCATCCATGTAGGCTGTTGGTGCAGGTGAAACATTTGTCAAATTAGTGTTTTGAGAAACTGATGTGACGGATTTAGCGAAGCGTATCCAGTTTTTCTGGCCCTTCTTGACCCTCCGGTCTAGAAAAGTGTGAAGGTGTTTCTAGATGTGTTAATGTCATCCTAGTGTCCATGTCCTGCAGGACATGACAAAGTAGAAGGTACTTTTTTTTTGATAGCTGGTGCCAATCTTTTTGCAAAGGATGGATACCAACTTTTTTATTTATTTGCTTCTTTTGCTCGAATGGACAACAATCGCTGCGTCAGCTGTGATGTACAGTTTATCGAGGGGCAGTTTTGGATGTTTCCTTGTTTATTTCAGTCAGAGGTGGGTAGAGTAGCCAAAAATTGTACTCAAGTAAAAGTACTGTTACTTCAGAATAATATGACTCAAGTAGAAGTAAAAAGTAGTCATCCAAATAATTACTTGACTAAAAGTAAAAAAAGTACTTGGTGAAAAAACTACTCAAGTACTGAGTAACTGTTGAGTGGCGTCTGATTTATTTTTTTAACACAACCATTCAAACAGACAAAAGTAGAAAATAATCATCTTCAGGCAAATTAAATCAATAAAATAAATTGAAATTAATAAAAAATAAAAAATAGCTTAAATTAAAATAATCCTAAAGTAAATTCAAGTACTTTATTAATAAAGAAAATAATAACAGAATAAAAAAATAAATTAAGCACAAGTAGCACAAAATTTTAAGCCTTTGTACTTTTCTTTTTTAACCAGGCAGAACTAGAACAAGCCCATGAACTCATAGAAACTCTGTGTGTGTTTGAGTCTGTGTATATGTGACAAAACATGCAAAAACAAACATTTTTCCCAAAGAATCACCCAGTGATGTCATGAGATTGAACGTACGCGGATAAAAGGGATAAAAGAAAAGTAACAGCTCAACGTAGCCTAATGTAGCGGAGTAAGAGAAACAGTTTCTTCTTCACAAATCTACTCAAGTAAAAGTATAAAGTATAGTGATTCAAAACTACTCCTAAAAGTACAAAATTTCCCAAAACTTACTCAAGTAAATGTAACGGAGTAAATGTAACTCGTTACTACCCACCTCTGATTTCAGTGTATCTTGCATGTCGCTTCAGAAAAAGAGAACATAGGAAGATCCTCAGGTACACACTCGGTATGCATGCACATGTTTCAGTGTCTGCACTCAGGGGTCGGGTCTCTGTGGGGGACAGCTGCCGTGAGCTATGGCTGAACAATCATCTATCAGCAAGTTGTTAGTGTGTGACTCACATCAGGCTGCTCTTTTGTTCCTGCGCTGCCTGCAGATGTCTCTGCCGTAATTGGCACACATGAAGGAAGCAGGTGGAACAATGCAACCTCTATGATGTCCTGCATTAGATAAGGCTCTGTTTCTGGTGTGTGCACGCCTATATGTGTGTGTGTGTGAGTGTGTGTGTGTGCTTGTTGGATACTATTATCAGCAGGGCATCATTAAAGTGATGAGTGACACAGATTGAACGTGAGAAGAGCAGCTGCCAGGCACCGCCTCTTCCTCTGGCGGGAGGTGTGTGTATTTGTTAACTACATGCCAAATTCAATCCACAACGAGTGTGAATATATTACATGCGATTACCTCTAAAATGGGGCATTTTCTGCTTTCCTCTCGTCCCTTGAATACTAATCTTGCCATGCACACACACACACACACACACACACACACACACACACACACACACACACACACACACTCCCCCAGAGAGGGTGTAGGGTGTTTGATGCTGTTGGTGTGGCCCGCCTGTTTTAATCTGCTTATAATCACTCACCCCTGGACATAAAGGGTGTGCACGTGTGTTTGCACTATTTTCCTGCTGTGGATAAAGTCCATATTTATATTAATTGCTCAGATTTAAAGCTCAAAAGTCTACAAGTACATGTAAGTACAAAAACAGATCCCATTAAACTGGTTATACTACTGGACAGACATCAATAAGATGCTATAGATGAGCTTAAAAATGCAATATAGATAGTTGACATTGATGTTTGAGCTTGAATTGGTGGGTGTACAATATCCCTCTCGTGATGGAGATAATTAATTCCTCTGTAAAGATTTCCTTTTAATCCCTCACGCGTGCTCTGAGCTGGGCAGGTTTTCGCCAGCACACTGAGCCGTAATTAACTTTTTCTAAAAAATGACTGAATTTGGAATATATTTACATTTAATATGCCAATTAACTCCCAGCACATGTGAACAAAGGTCAGGTGCTTCTTATTGGATGCACATTGAAATGTATACACTTTAAATATGCATATTGTAGCCAGAAATGGATGAGAAAAGAAAATCTTATTTAATGGTTGGATGGTTATTAGTATGAAGGTTGAGAGTCCTTGGTGCCTGAAACTGCTAGTAATTCTCCCGATTAATCTAACAGTGTGTAAAATGTCAAAACAGGGAAATAAATGAGATTGTTGCTTTGTTTTATCAGTTTCTTTGTCTGCAAGCGTACATCTGTGGCCCCCACGCCCTCATGTGCACCAAACCCAGCAGACCAACCAGGAAACATGAAATGCACAGTCAGGGAACGCTCGGCGGGGGGCTGAGATATTACACGCCTGCGTGTTTCCAGAGCGGCATCTTCCTGGCTGTCCAACAGTCAATGAGTTTTTTGTTGTTGTTTTTTTTAGTTTTAGCCATCTGCTTGTGTGTAGGTTTCTGTTTTTCTTTGTTTTTATGCCTTTCATGTCTTTCTTTTTTTTAAATCTGGGGTGAAATGTGCCTGAGGTGCAGCAATATGCCGACGGCCGCCCTCTCGAGCCGAGCTTGGCTGACCTTCAAAAGACCAGATCCTCCACGGCTGCGAGAGGCCGTTGTAATTGGGGGGAAAATTAGCTCCATTAGTCGATAATGATATGATTTGCTGATTTAAAAATGACTGCTATTCATCAGCCCAGTTTGGGAGGTCTGTTTTGCAATTTTCACCGAAAGAATAACTTCTTATTATGAGTCAAATATATACCTAAAAGTTAATCTTAGACTGATATTTGTCTATTAAATGAACTTCAAACCAATCAAAGAGCTGGAAATTTGCGGTTGATGTAATTTTATAGCTGGCTCGGCTCAGCTGCTCAGACTTGACACATGCACCGCATACCACAGACAGACAGAGACAGACAGACAGACAGACAGACGGGCTGGTCCCAGCGAGGGGGGAGGCTTTGAGGGCTTGCTGCTTTGAGGTGGAGTCGGTGGGATTGGAGTGGGTGTGTGTGTGTGTTTGCGTGTCTTTGCCTTGAGAAAAAGTATTTACAGCATCATCAGACTTTCTTCCCCCCAGGACTGAAACTTCCCACCCAGTTTTTTACAATGAGGCTTCACTCGTGTCACCAGAAACGCCCCCCCGTCGGTGCGCGGTGTTTCGGTTCAAGCACAAACACACGCAAACAAACACGCGCTGTTGAGACAACAGGAGTCAGACTGGCCCATTTTCTCCCGCATCTCCCTAATGAGCGCCATAAAGAGCACAAGGCATCAATATTTCAAGCGCTCGCATCCGGCGAGCAGCGATATCTCCCTTTGATGAGGCTCCGCAGAGCAGAGGTGCTCTGTTTTGCTCGGCTGCCACTTCGATCGTCGTGGCCAAATCAAACCGGCGGGTGAAAAAAAAGATTATTGTAGTTGTAGATTACTTTTACTGAATAAATGACCTGGAATGACTCTGCGATATTTTGTCTTCTTCATTTTATGCATTGAGTAGTATCGACAAACACTTTTTTATTATTATTTAACAAAAGTTTTGTGATGTTGAACAATGACGTAAGGTAGAGTTATAACTTTAGAGAGTGAATCTTAAAGCGTACAATGAAATAACAGTGTGGAAAAACTTTGAATAAAACTGTGAAACAAAGCTGGGCAGAAAACTGTTGAATAAATATAAATGTAGGTATGTTTAAGACTATGTCTTCATTTAAGCTGGATATTTTTCTGACTTAGTAAATCAACTTTAAAGGTATTGTGACATCATTTTTAACATGCTTTTAACACTATTAAAAGTCTTGGCCAACATCCCTCAAATGTGTCTAAAAGAGTGTAACAAGAAAAACTTCACTCTAGTACTCTTTTCCTGGCTTTTTATTACAGTGTTTTTTTGCGCCGTGAAAAATGCTTCCTTTCCCCCCTTTCCTGTCAATCATTGCTCCGCTCCTCCTCCAAACCTCCTCCTCCTCCGGGAGCGACAGGCGAAGCATGCACGGAAAAGCAGGAGGGCGAACCACAGCAAACAATCATAAAAATAAAGGCATGCAAGCAGCACTGTCCCCTTATCTTAAGTCCAGTCAGTGGCCGCGGGTCTTCTTAGCCGTTTTCCTCCGGTGATTAGAACAAAAGAGGCTCTAACAGCTCCGTGTTAAGCCTCATTTATGGTTCCGCGTTAAATCGACGCAGAGCCTACGCCGTAGGGTTCAGCGTATGGTGCGCGTCGCCGCGTATCCCCTACGCCGTAGGCTCTGCGTCGGTGTAACGCGGAACCATAAATCAGCCTTTATGGTGCGCTGGAGAGGAGAGGAGGCAGGGAGCTGGGTGGAGGGGGCGGTGATTTAGCGGATCGTTACGTAACGATCCGCCACCAAACCACATGCGCCGTTTTTGCATAGTTATGCGGAAAATCCCAGAAAGCACACAATACACTGAATGTTAAAAGTTCGTTGTTTTTTGGGTGTAATTGATGTCAAGACACCCAACAAAACACAAAAAATCAAGAAAAATGTGTTTTTCATGTCACAATCCCTTTAAGTGCAGTTTTACAGGATTGCAGAGACTGAAGTCCTGAGATGAAAAGCAGCAGGAAGTTGGTTTTGAGATGACTCCAGCAAACATGGCTTCTCAGAAAAGTAAACCTCTAACTGTGGGTTAGGTCCAACCGTCGCAGGTCTTGTTACAACATCTTCTTGTTGTGGATCCGATGAAATGCCAGGGATTTGGCTCTCAGAGGGACGCGGCGGTGTTGGTGGAGTCGGTCCCTGTTTTTGCGGTTCTGGGTGACATCAGGCTTTGTAACACATGAGTCCATCACACTGGACCCGGACTGCCTGTCTCACTGTGGGAGTGTCCCGGCAGCGGTTTCTCAGATATGCCCTGGCCGTAGCTGTCAATCCTCCCGGAGACTCCTTGCTCTCCATCAGCCGTCACTATTCATGTATTGTTGCGCCATCTTCACCTTCTTTCAACCTTCGTTTCCTTTTCCGTCCACTGAACTTGATCTGATTGAACATTAAAGGGGACCTATTATGAAAAACAAGTTTTTTCTTGCTTTAACATATATAAAGTGGTCTCCCCTCAGCCTGCCAACTCAGAGAAGGATGAAAAGCAACCAAATTCTGCAGTGTCTGTACAGGATGATCCATCCAGTGTGATGTGGATCTACGAGCCGTTCAGATTCTGCTCCTGTCGTTACGTAACGACGGGAGCGATGCGTGAAACCACGCCCACAACTAACTCCGCCGGCCGGAGCTTCCGCCATTTTTTCGTAGCGGTGTATCGCGTCATTCAGGCAGCCAATCAGCACAGAGCCTCATTATCATAGCCCCGCCCACTCAGAATCCTGCATAGATAATGAGGTTAGACACTAGGATGCTAAAGACATGGCTCAGAGGCTGAATCTCTAATTTATTAAGCAAAAACAATCAAAAGCTTGTTTTTAAGACATTCAAGGCCTGTTTAAAATAGGTATTAGATGCCATAATAGGTCCCCTTTAAATGTTTTCTCACCTTTTTTCTTTTCTCTTCTTAAAGTGGCATAAAGGGTTATTTTAATGTAAAAATATCCGTTTAGAGGTATTTATCTCTCGTCTTACTGAGTACTCACACTGATGAATGTCTTTATTTGCATACAGTCGAATACAAAATAAAAAAGGAGATAAAAAGAATCAAGTTGTTGCAATGACCTGGTCAAAGTCAACAGATGCCAACAAACTACCTCAAGTTACTCGTTGTACGAGTGATTGAATTAAGTGGTTCGCTGCTTCTGTTTTTTGACTTGATCTTTGTTGAATACGCATCTGCAGTGTAATATATCATGTGTTGTTGGTCGTGTGAGGTTGTAGAGACCTGAAAGTATGTATGAAGCAACTCCTCTGCGTGTGTGTGCACTCAGGTGGACGAGCTGTACGAGGCTTTCTGCATCCAGAGCCGCTTGAGGGACGGTGCCAGCCGGATGAAGCAGGCCTTCTCCTCCTCGCCCTCCACTAAAGCCACCAAAGAGAGCATTGCAGAAGTCAACCGACGCTACAAGGAATACACTGAGGTACTGGTTAGACTGAAAAATAAAACATCTCAACCAACAACAGCCACTACAGATGACAGAGGCTACGTTTACCCTCATTTGCAAACACTTGGTCAGACCAGACCTTCAGGTGGAGACATCAAGTACTCCTGACCTAAAAGGCTCAGCAGGCTGACCCACTTTGTCTGATGCAGGATAGATAACATGATTGCTGTTCCTCCTGTCTTTTGTGAGTGGTGTTTGTGTGATCAGTCTTATCTTTTCCCATTGTCCAGAACATGAGCACATTTGAGAGCGAGCTGGAGAACCTGCTCGGGGAGTTTCATATCAAAATGAAGGGTGAGTTGGGATGACAAGTTTGTCCTCATCCACACCGATACTTAGGTTAAGAGGCTTTCATTTACCAACGTGGCAACTTTGATATCTGATTTATCCATATTCACACACACACCAACTCTAACAGTCTCTCTCTCCGACAGGTTTGGCCGGCTTTGCAAGACTCTGCCCCGGAGACACATATGAGGCACGTTTATTTCCTTTTTCCCCCCCTTTTCCAACGTTCTTATTTCTTTCTCAACACTGAGACAGTTGAAAAGGATTATTTTAGTTTAAAGTAGTTAAAAGGACATTCTTGTAATGACACCCTTTTGTTGAGCAACATAAAAATAGACCTTTCTTCTATTTATAATAATTACATGATATGCAGATTTTTTTTTTCCTTTTACTTGACTGATGAATTGAAATGTCACCGCTTTCTCTGTATGCAAGAAAGAACTCACATTAGGAGCATCTAACGTTCATTTCCCGCTTCCTTTTTAGGATATTGATCTCTCTGTCAGCTGGCTGTTGCTTAGTAACACTATCTCTTGCATAATATAGTTGTTTTCTAAATTTTACTTAAAAAAGAAAACAATAAAAAAAAAGTGGAATATAAATAAACCTAAATGAAGTCTGATGGTCGTGTTTTGTTTGCGAATCTCCACCCTGCACATTCATGCAATGCAGGTGGAGGCATATATGCCGCGCTGCACATTTGCTCCACGAATGCGGTGCAGCAATGACCCCGGCTCGCCGTGCAGGAAGGGGTGGGGACAGGAAAAGGTCACGCACACTTGATTGCATTCAAGGTCAATAACCCCTTTATGCAATCAAGTATGGCAATTTATCTCTTGACAATACACTCAATAATTTTTAACACATATATTTGTGCTGAAAACACCCTTGAACCTCCCCCCTTACTGAAAAGATATATTAATAATGATAAAAGGGTGCATTTATGGAGCGAGACTGTCTAAATATAAACGCTGAGTTACCAATAAAGGAAAGTCAGCATGAGCCTCGACAATGGAAAGGAACATAGACATGAAGGCTGTTCTGGTAGGGCAACAAAAACACTGGTAACCAGTAAATAAATATTAGAAATACTGATTATGTCTCCAAGGGTGAATTGGCTGGCAGTAAATCTTAATAGCTGGCTTGACAGCTTTTCCAGTGTCGGCCAGAGCTCAGATGATGAGCTTTTAGCTGTAAGGATAGCAAACATTTCCCCCCAGAAGTTGGTAGACAACAAAGTTAAAGGAGGAGAAGCTTGAACAATGACAGCATGCTTAGCTTGTGTAGCATACGAGTCTTCATGGCCTTTTTTCTTCTGCCTTGCCAAATGAATATTTATTCACTGTGACTTCAAGCATGTGAACATTTTTAGTTCTTCAGGACAAGCTTTATTTAATCACTCCGGTGTCTTGTTCACTCCTCCAGATCTTCATGCGGTACGGCCGTCAGCGGTGGAAACTGAAGGGGAGGATAGAGGTGAATTCCAGACAGACCTGGGACGGTGACGACATGGTCTTCATGCCTCTCATCTCAGACCTGATCAACATCAAGGTACTAAACCGTCTAAAATGTTGGCTTTTATGCCACCTTAATGTCTGTTTTTCTGAGTCGAGGGAGTAAGCTCTGCGCTGTCCACCAGGTGACGGAGCTCAAAGGTTTGGCCACTCACATACTGGTGGGAAGCGTGATCTGTGAGACCAAGGAGCTGTTCACGGCCATGCCTCAGGTGGTGGCCGTGGACGTCAACGACCTGGGAACCATCAAACTCAACCTGGAGGTGACGTGGTAGTAAGTACAATCCTTATCAGCTATCACGAGGCCTCATCTTCTGTATTTTTATCAAGTGGCAATCAGTTTCTCTGTCTTAAAGTCACATTTACATGTCCATGTTTCTTTACTTCGCATGCACTAATGATTTTAGTCCAATTATGTGTGTTGACAAGTGAGATGAGCGTTTTGTGTACGGCATGCGGGCCAAATTACGGGGTTGCAGAGATGTCAGGAGCAGCCAGGTCTATTTTTGATCCTTGTGCAGTCTATTACTGGACCGGCCATATGCTTGTTTGTTACTGAACACACACAAGTGTTGCTGGCTGCAAGTTCACGGCCTGCACTTTCTGTCATTTCCTGCCACCTTGTGGAGAACATCATCCTCGCAAAGGACGGCGGTTCAGTCAGTTATAGCAGCCACTAGGGATGGGCGGTATGGACTAAAAAATGTATCACGATAATTTCTGGCATTTATCCCGATAATGATAAAAATGACGATTAAAAAAAAATACCAATTCAACTCCACCTTTTTGACTATAAATCTATCACCACATTCAGTCTTTGGAGCCCCCAAAACACTGCTCTAAAAGATACTAAATACTACTAAACTACACCAATTAAATTGAATTAATAAAAACCAATTAAATTAGTACACCTGTACTGCAAAACTGTAATGACTCAAATGAAACAAGTTTGAAATGTAAGAACAGATTCAACATTTATTCAAACTGTATGGCGTAAACAGTGGGATAACAGTGCAAACAGCAAAAGTACTATTGTCCTTCAAGTTTTCTTAGCTTATAAAATCACAAAGTAGAAAAAAATACAACCTGATAAATAAAGAAACAGGACAAATAAATAAAAGTTCACTGAAAATAGAATCCAATCAGTGATGACCTCTTCTAATATAAATAAAATGTGCAAATTAACCTGTGGTTGGAACATGCCACAAATTAGATTTTTTTTCGTAATAGTCAAACGTTATATCAAAATGTAACAACCATTTCCTTCTGTTGGGTAACAAAATAGTGCAAAAAAAACATGACGAAGAACAAAAATATATAGCCATCCTTTGCACTCACTGTTTTTTTGCAGACTCTGCATATAATAGATGATGTTTGCTCCTCGTCACTCTTTTTAAATCCAAACCAGTTCCAGATAATGGAGCTGGGGCCTCGTTTAACAACAAGCTCCTCGCTCTCAGATTCTCCTTCTGCCATGTTTGTTACACAAAAACATCATCAACGGGAATTTATCATTTTTATCGTGAGATGACAAATTCTTACCGTGGGGAATTTTTTTTGACGGTATATCGTGAACGGTAAAATATCGCCCATTCCTAGCAGCCACATTAAGATCCTTGTTTTTCCTCCATCCCCCTGACCCACCCAATCCAGCCCCTTCGACGTTGAGGATCTGACGCTGTCGTCTGGCAACTTGAGCAAAGCCACGGCTCTCCAGAGACGAGTGTCGGTCTACAGCCAGGGCACGCCGGAGACGCCCACCTTCCAGGAAAACTCCTTCTTTGTGAGTACCGCTCACACCTCGGTTGGCTCCATTGTTGTCTTGCAGGTTGTTTAAGTTGAAAGAATAATCTAACATGTGCTCTTACTACTCAGTTCAAGTCGTTAATCATGCTTATTCATGCAATGGCAGTGCTCCCTTAACCCTACCCCATCCGTCTCTCTGCTATCCTCCTGCGTTTCCACACTACAATCCCACACCCGTGCTCTGTCCCTCCCTGCACATTCCCCCTCCCTCTCTTTGCCACTTCTCAAACCCCCAACGTGCCTCATATGGCTGTGTATTATGTAAAGAAGTGGCAGCCACATCCCGTGGAGCGACAGCGCCTCTCCTTCCTGCACATGCTTCGAGACACGCTGCTAGAGAAACTAAGGCGCAGCCGCTCATTTGGCGACCTGGCCCCGCTCCGGCCTAGGCCCAAATCCAGTCTTGAGGTCTATGTGAGTCTGTCGTGAAGCCTTGGCTCTCTTAACCTGACTGTGTGTAACCTCTTCCGCTCTGGCATGATCAAGGTGTGCCCGCCCACATTGTGTGGAAACATGGGGTTTTTTCAGCTTCTCTCTGGGCACAGTAGGCCACATGTGGTTGCTTGCATGTTTATGTCTGTGGCATACTGTTTCAGGAGATGTATTATGCCCTTTTTTTACAATCTTGCACAATATTCTAAGGTCTTGGAGAAATCTATGACAGTATTTTGGTCAAAATAATGCAAAGGGGGTAAACAGAAAGCTTTCTTTTCTGCGATATTTGTGTAGCTCTGTTCATAGCAGCCAGTTTGAGAGGGTGGAGAGAGTCGCTTTACTCACTTCTGTGGGCTGCAGCTTATCTGAGATATGTGGTTTCATCCATTAATCCATCCATCTTTAATACCCACTTCATCATTTTCAGGATGCAGCCTTCCCAGCTGTCTTTGTGCAGTCATGCAAATTGAAATTTGGATCCCAATCACACCAGTAATATATTATTGCATGAGAGGCATATGAATTGCTCCAAGTTATTAAAACATTGTAATCCAGATTGGAAAGCTGTCAAACATGTTGTCATTCCTCTGTCTCGTATATGCATCGATGAACCTGGGGTATTACTGTTGGTCAGTTCCTCTGTGCTTTAAGGTTTGAAACAAGGGGAAGGTTCTTTTTCTTCTTCTTCTTTTGTAAGGCCAGGTTTCGGTGCTACCAATGATTATTAAAGCTTCTGACAAAAATTAAAAATTGAAAAAGAAAAATCACCATTTCAAAAAAGAGCATTATAAGCTCATTTATCAAATCAAAAAAAGTCAATAATTGTACGATTGTTCAGTTGTTGTTGGTTTTTTTAACCCTTTCTTTTATTTGGTTCTTCAGAGAACCAAATAAATGCTCTTCAAGCATATAAGAAGTAATTCCTTTCATAATATGTCTCCCCTTTGAGCTGTTTCTTAATGTGTCTGGTTTATATTTACTTCATTACGTGACTGTCTTGTCTAGTCAGAGTAGGGTATAGTTGCAGGTGGGTTTCTCAGTATGTCCATCTCTTTTTCTGTCTGTAATGGGAAGTTTTCCGTGCTCCTTTCCATCTGATGTGCACAGATTTCATGTGTATCTCAGTCTGTGTTTTTGTTGAATTACTCCTTTGTTTGTCCTTTCAGTCCACTTTACCAGACGACGTCTTTGAGAACGGCGGCTGCGGCATCGCCGAGTGCAAGCGTCTATCTTTCACCTTCTCCGATACCTCCGGTTCTACTCCCAGCCCGGCGCCCAGCTCCTTCTCCCAGAGCCAGTCCAACCCTGAAATCACCGTCACCCCTCCAGAGCCAGAGTCTCTGGCCACGCACATCCTTCCATCCAGGGAGAACTCTATTGCAGAGGAGCATTTAGTGGAGGAAGAGGAAGAGGAGGAGGAGGAGTATGAAGAGGATGGGGAGACGGGCAGTAGAGGCAGCAGAACCAGTCCCAGCCTCGCCAGCGACGAACCAGATGCTGCAGAAGATTCAGAGTGGGAGCGCACCGAGTCTCAGCGTAACTCCAGCTCTAACGGGGGCTCGGCCGCCCCCTCCCTGGGCTCCGACGGACACCTGTCCACGGTGGCTCCAGAGGACGTTTTCCTGGATCATGTTGACGAGCTGAAACCCGTGGAACTGGACACGGAGGAGCCGGGCAACCTCACTAGACAGCTGGTGAAGAGGCTGACCTCGTCAGAAATGGTAGTTCCCGGCGGGAGCTGCACCGAGGGCGGAGGAAGCCTCGGGTGGGCCGGGGAGGGGAGCAGGGCTTTCCTGGAGAGCAGCCTGGAGGACGCCATCCACAACCTGCTGACAAAGCTGGAGTCACTGACTCACCGCTGCAGAGAGCTGCAGGACCTGGAGCAGGAAGTGATGCGTCTGGAGGACCTCCTCAAGGTGAACTGCTGATCTCTTTTAATCCTCCACAAGCAGGTATTTATTTGTTGAGCTGAGAACGGACGTATATCTATCAGGGTTCATACGTTTTGAAAAAACCTGGAAAAGTCATGGAATTTGAAAATGTAATTTTCAAGGCTTGGAAAAGTTTTGGAAACATAAGTTCACCCCAAAAGTTTTGGAAAAGTCATGGAATTTATTTTTCTCACTTAATGATAACATTTAGTAATAACAGCCTATAAGGTAGATTTAAAATTGATCAATAAATAGAAAAGTATAGAAAAGTCTCGCGCGTTCTCACGCGTGACGTGCCGAGCATCTTAGTTATTACAGTTGTATTAGATTACTATACAACATATACTACAACATAGTGCTGGTATATCTACGGAAGAGTATTAGGGCCAGGCAAGAGAAAAAAAATTTGAGAGTGGAAGATTTTTTATATTGTGCACTTCGAGAAAAAAGACAAAATGTCGAGATAAATGTTGAAATAAATACAATTTCGAGAAAAAAATGAAAAAGTCGAAATTTCGCCTTTTTTCTCGACATTTCGACTTTATTCACAAAATTTTGACTTTTTTCTCGACATTTCGACTTTATTCGCGAAATTTCGACTTTTTTCTCGACATTTCGACTTTTTTTGCGAAATTTCGACTTTTTTCTGGAAATTCTACTTCAACATTAATCTCGACTTTTCGACTTTTTTCTCGACATTTCGACTTTTTTCTCAAAGTGCATAATGAAAAAAAAATCTTCCTCCTCTAAAATTGTATTTTTATTTATTTTTCTCCTGCCTGGCCCCAATACTCTTCCGTATATATCAGTGTTAGTTTAAACAAATGTTTATTTTGTATAAAAGCATAATTATCATTAGATCTCCACTGTGGTGACTTTTTACATAGTTTTATTCCTATATTTCATTCATACATTGATCTTTTAGAGGTCATGTATAGTCATGGAAACTTGCTGCCAAGTCATGGAAAAGTCATAGAAATGTGTTGGTTAAAATGTGTATGAACCCTGTCTATCCTTTTATTTAGCATACAATCTTGTTTTTATTCCCAGTGTCGCCTCCCGGGCCACAGGAGTCGGTCGTCCAGCCTCAGTCTGACCGTGGAGAGCGCCCTGGAGAGCTTCGACTTCCTCAACACCTCTGACTTTGACGATGAGGACACTGGCGACGATAATACCGGCCTTCCCCCACAGAGGTCTCCGCTCTTTGATGCAGATGGAGAGAGGATTGGGTGAGTTCTCACAGGAGACGGCGGTAGCTCATTTCATAGGTGAAAAGTCTATTTTATGATTTAAGAAGTTAGAATCTGTGTTATCTGTAATCCTTTACAACTGAGCTATAAAAAAAAACAACAAAAAAACACATCCCAAGTACTGTTCTGTGTGTTTTTGCTGCCTCTAAATGGTGAGTGTTGGTACGTGTCGCTCAGGGGCCAGCATCCAGAGGCAAGAGGCCACCTGAGCGAAGCCCTGACGGAGGACACTGGGGTGGGCAACAGCGTTGCAGGAAGCCCCCTGCCGCTCACCACTGGAAATGAAAACCTGGACGTGGCCATCGTCATTCACCTTCAGTACTGCGGTCACCTCATACAGGTGAGTGCGGCCGCCGCTGACTCATTGTCTGGTGCAGAGGTGTCAAAAGTATTCACATTCATTACTCAGGTAGAAGTATAGATACTAGAGTTTAAAAATACTCCTGTAGAAGTTGAAGTATTACCTCAAGTTTTTTACTCAAGTAAAAGTATAAAAGTACTGGGGCCTCATGTACTAAGAGTGCGTGGATTTCAACGTGAATCCGTGCGTGGAATTAACAAGACCGCAAAAATTCATATGTACAAAACTGTGCGTACGCCCAAATCCACGCAGGTTTCTCTGTACATCCCAATCAGCGTGGATTTGAGCGCACATGCGGGAGCACAACACTCCGCCTTGTCTCTTCCCTCAAATATGTTTGAATATGATATGAAGATAATTATCCATTAAAAACCGCTCATCCTAACAAGAAATGTGCAAAAAAAAAAAAAAAAAACATCGGCTCTGAGCTGGAATAAATAATTCATTTCATTTAGGGGTGTCGGACTCCAGTCCTCGAGGGCCGGTGTCCCTGCAGGTTTTAGATGTTTCTCTGCTTCATTGCACCATGATACAACTGACTGTGTCATCAACAGAACTATCCAGACTTTGATGACAAGTTGGTGACGATGATTAATGAGAATCAGGTGTGTTAAAGCAGTGAAACATCTAAAACATGCAGGACACCGGCCCTTCTGGGATTCAGTTTGACACCTACATTATGGTGTTCTTTGCTTTGCGTTGCGTTCGGTGAAGAGTTTTGGTTTTATTATGATCTTATTATGATCAAATTATGGTTTGTTAATGTTTATGGGCAGCGTTGGTGCATCATTACACCCTGCTTTTCTTGTTTGTATTTTAAGAACCGACACCAGAATTTTTGGTGGATGAAAAACGGCTCCTCGTTCTGCAGCATATTATATACTAACGGATTAAGACCAATGTACACGTTTATTGAGTCTTACACATTATGGATGTCCGCGATCACCACTCTCATAAGTATAACAATGTGAACAAAATACATTTATATTTAAAACATGAAGCATTACGATCTGATTCCTCTGCTGCAGAAATAAAGACAATTTGTTCCAACGGGATTATCAAGGTGCAAACGTGAGAAATAAAGAGCAAAATTGCTGTAACTCGGAGTGTTTCATCCGCAGGAGGAGAGACTGGTCTAGATCCCTGTCGTGCCAAAACGTGATTGCCTCCCAGAATCTGATTTCTCCCCTGAAAATGGGTCTTTTTACCTGCCAAAAATTGATTGAAGGCCAAATACAGTTAATGAAAGGTTGTTTCTGCCTAAATATGACTTGATCTCATTCTTGAGCTTCATAATCTGAAATCTGCCGGTTTAGCGCTCTTGCTCAACGGGCTGCTGTGCGCGCTCCCGCGGCCACAAATCAGAAGAAATCAGATTCTGGCAGGAAATCACTTTTTGGCACAACACCGGTTTTTGCTTCAAAATTAATTTTAATGTATTTCTGTCCAGACACAGTTATGGGATGTTTAGGGTCTGGCTTTTATCTCCAGTAGTCCTCCCATACGGTCGTCATGGTGACAGATGTCCGACCAGCAGCAGCTCCAGCTGAAGCATCATGTTGGTCTGAACCGGAGCAGCTGGTCCAGTTCAGGGCAGAGATCCAGAAGGATCCTCTTGATACCTGAACCAGCTGATGGTCCAGTCTTAGTCCTGGACCAGCAGATCAGTTTGGTGCCTGAAGACTCGCTCCTGATCCTGCATCAGCAGGTTCCTCTAACGGAGCCAAAGCTCCATCAGGATTTGCAGGTTCCATCGTTGAGCTCCTGCCTTTAGTTGTTTGTTCAGATCATGTGGTTGATTGTGAGATTGTTGCAGCTTCACTCTTTTGTAACTTATCTGGTGATGTGGGGACTGTCATGTCCTTCACGTGGTCGTGAACTTATTGTTGACGTTATGTTTCCTCATATTCTGCACTTCACTGCATCACCAGTGAGTGTCACCAACGGACAAAACCTCAGAAAAGTGCGTACAACAGCCTTAATATGTGAGTGAAGGACCGCAGCTTTCTACGTTCACGTCATTCTTTGTACATCCGAGCGTGAGCGTTGAAAGTGGCGTACGCACGTTTTTTGTGCGCCGCACTCTTAGTACATAAGGCCCCTGGTTTCAAAACTAATTAAAGTATAAAAGTAAAAGTAATGTAAGGGGGAAAAAAGCCATTAAGGACAAAAGCCATTGAAAATGAATGCATCTTAGTATAATGCAAATATATTAAAGAACCATATATGTTTACTATTGAGCATTAACATGTGTTTCAGAGAGCAGAAGATATGATGACTAGTTGCCTATAAGTATTGTAATGGTGCAAAAAGTCAAACTTCAGAGGCATGTTATCATTTATCCTAACCTTTATTGGAATGTACATCCAAGTTTAGTTGCAGGAATCTGAGGGAAAGGATGTAAGAACAAAACTGGACAAGAACATCTGAAACAACCACAACCAAATTCACTTTTTTAAAGGCCGAAATGAAATAGAGTAACGAGGCTGTTTTTAAAATGTAAGGAGTAAAAAGTACAGATAATTGTGTGAAAATGTAAGGAGTAAAAGTAAAAAGTCGTCTGAAAAAGAATTACTCCAGTGAAGTATAGATAACCAAAATTTCTACTTAAGTAAGGTAACAAAGTATTTTTACTTCATTACTTGACACCTCTGGTCTGGTGTGCAAAAATATATAGATATTGAGGTGAACCGCCTCTTTAATTTGTGCATCTTTTATGATTTTTATCTTTGAATTCTCTGGCAGGTGTTGACCAGTGGGGTAAATGCGTGGCGGCGCCGCGGCCTGCTCCTCAAACTGTCCGGACAGACCCAGCTGTTGGAGGAGGTTGCAGAGATCAGTGTGGACAGACTGGGAGCAGTCACCTCTGCTGTTGACAGTGAGTGTCTTTGTATCGTCGACATTCATTGGAGTATTTGGTTGAAAGGGTTTGACCGTGTGCTCTGTGACGTCCTCTCAGTCCTCCCGGGCCTGGCAGAGCGGCCCAGGCTGATGACGCTGTGGTCGGAGTGCAGTGGATCTGCAGGGCTTTTCCACACCACGCTGGACCGAGTCCTCCATCACTTGAGCCAGCGCTACACAGCAGCGCTGCAGGAAGGATTCCCACACAGCGCTGACGCAGGTCGGCTCCTCCCCTGAGTTCTTGCTGTTTCAGCAATCTTTTTTTTTTAACTTAATTTTTATTTTGGTATCAGCTACTTATTTTGATTTTTTTTTTATTTTATTTATTTTATTTTTGTACATGTAAAAAAAAAAGAAACACTTCATGAGAAGTTTAAGAAAACAACAACAAAACAAAACAAAGAATTTCATCCTTTAAAACTTGCTATTTGGATTTACATGTGCCAAAAAAGGAGTAGTAAGAAGTGTAAACTTATTTAGTCCTACCCCCATTCACTGATCATTTAACCTGTATTTATAATTATTCACACACTGTACTCACACTGCTAAGTAATAGTATTATTATTATTATTATTATTATTATTATTATTATTATTATTATTATTATTATTATATACTGTAATTATACTCACACACATACTTATACATGCATACATACATACACACACATAGTTGAATATTTCTATATATTTGTACACATACTGTATGCCCATATAGATATTTATATAAATATACTTATTTACACTATGTATATATATATATATATATATATATATATATATATATATATATATATATATATATATATATATATATATATATATATATATATATATATATATATATATATATATATATATATATATTAGGGGTGTAACAATATATCGTGCTACAAAATTTCGTGATACAAAAACGTCACAATACGTGTCGTGGAGGTGACAAACTGTATCGCGATATTGGAATATTAATATTAATCTATTGTGTTGACTAGTAACGCACATCCGAAAAAAGAAAAAAGTCAAATCATACATGAGAGAAACTATTCAGTTTGTGGCAAAATATTTGTACTTGTATGAAACTGAAGATGCATAATGCAAACCTGACATTTACTTTTAGTTCAGTTTGTGGAAAATGGTTGGCCTGGCTTTCTCTTTAAAACTTAAACAGTTATAAAGCATTACAAACTGTAACAATAGGGCAAATGCACAGCATTGTTTTGTATTTTGTGTCTTTCAAATAAAAGACAATTTTTTTCCAGTCATATGTTCCTCATTCAAGGTTGTTAAAAAAATACTGCTATAATATCGTATCGTTATCGTGACCTCAGTATCGTATATCGTACCGTATCGTGAGATTAGTGTATCGTTACACCCCTAATATATATATATATATATATATACATATATATATATATATACATACATACATATACATACACATATATAATTTGCTTCCCATTTCTGTATATAAATATACATTCCTTTACATACACATTGTCTACCTTTTTACATTTATTCCATCTGTACCCACAGACTAGTTTGCACCATTTAATTAGCAAAGCAATAGAGATAAGATCGAGACACAGAAGGAGAGGAAAATAAAAATAAATAAATAAGCAAAGTACATAAAAATAATTAATATGAAAAAATAAATACATTTTAAAAAAGGTGGGGGGGGGGTACGTGTGTGTGCATGAGTGTGTCTTATATATAACTTGTGAGTGTGTAGAAGAGTCCATTCACTGCATTAACAGAAACATGGCAGGGCTCCACCTTTTAAGAAAAACACTTTTTCTGAAGTCTAAGAGAGTATGTTATCTTCTCCATCTGAAAGATTTCCCATACTTTTTCAGTCCACATGTTGTATGTTTTGGGGTCAGATTTTAACCACTTAATAGTGATGCACTTAATTTCTGCTGTCAGTAATATCTGTAAAAGATATTTTTTACCTCTACCCTCAATTCCTTCCGGTATCACACCTAGTTTTGCCACCTTTTCTAACCAGCTAGCTTCAAAACCTTTGGATAAAAGCATTTACGTGTTTCAAATACAGCAGTCAGATGCCAATACTAACAGATTTGTTCTTGTTTTCCCTCCCCAGTAATCAGAATAGTAGTGGGGGAGATGGTGGACAGGAGCGACCTGACGGAGGCCCGTGACCCTCTGGCTGTCGCTCTCTCTCAGGACGTCCTGACCGTGTTTCAGTTCCACAGCTACGTCTTACAACACGACCTCCAGGACATGGAGACTCACCTGTTGCACCTGGCCAGAGAAGGTGAGCAAATTATGCTTGAAGGCTAAACTATTTATATATTTTTATTTACTGCAGGTAAATATCATAGGTTGTATTTTTTTTTCTTTCTCTGTTTTATTTTTTTTATATCTAATTTGTCTTTAGAACTACTAATTTGTCTTTAGCACGGTCCCCTCGTCTCCCACGTTTACTCCATCATCATCTATTTAAAAATGTGTATATTATTGATGGGGTTTATATTGTTACTACTAGTTTTCATTCTACTATTTTGGTACTACTAATTCTTATTCTTAAAAACTATCAATCAATCAATCAATCAATCAATCAATCAATCAATCAATCAATCAATCAATCAATCAATCAAATTTTATTTGCATAGCCCCTTTCATCCAACTACATTAAATACAAAGTGCTTAAGATTTTGACTGAAAAATAAGCATAATAAAAACAAAAATAAAAACTGCTGACACCAATGCACACTGACATACAATATAATTAATTAAAATGAAATAATGATAAAAGTTCACGAATTAAGGCTAAAAAATAATCAGTCCAAAACAATACAATATAATAATAATAAAAACATTACAAGAAATAGATATACCTCTTAAACCTATACCTCTTAAAAAAATGTTAAACAGAATAAAACTATAAAATTTGATGCTACATAAAAGCCAGACCAAAGAGATGAGTTTTTAGTCCACGTTTAAAAATGTCCACATTTCCAGCTCCTCTCAGATCCTCCGGCAGGCTGTTCCACAGTTTTGTAGCATAGTGGCTAAAAGCAGCATCACCAAACTAAGCATCACTCGGGAGTACAAACTGTGTACGGTGTGTCGCTGTGTCTTCTTGCAAATGCCTTGAATGTATGTGTTTAATTCCTCCACAGAGGTTTTTGCGGAGGGCTTGTGCAGTGGCGATTCATCTCGGTGTCTAGCAGAGCTGGAGGAGGTCCCTCTGTCGTCTCTCTGGCCTCGAAACGGCTCCTTGAAGGCCCTGGCCTCCCTGCTCGCTGCCGACGACTCTCGGGTTACCAAAGCAGCAGCTGACTACCTCTCTTCTGGCGGCTCCGACACGCACTTCAGGAGCAGGGTGAGCAGCGCTTCAGATAACAGAGAATGCAGCATCGGGTTTGCCATTTCAAATGGTCTCAGCAGAGTGTTTGTGTGCTGTCTCCAGGCTGTGGAGTGCTACACCCAAGCACTGTCCGAGGCTGGGGTGCAGAGTCAGAGGGCCGCCTGCTCGGCTCTCAGCTGTCTGCAGGTACGTGTCCGCTGGGGTTATCCGCACTTCTGTCCTTCCCATATTCATGAGATGAACTTGGGTTCCATACATGACTTATTGTGTGGAGGTATGAGGTAACACCTATAAAACAAATACAAACCCTATTTTCCTATTACAGAAAAGAGCTTTAAGGATAATTAATAGATCTGACTATTATAAACCAACAAATAATCTCTTTATTAAATATAATACTCTAAAATTCCATGATATAGTAGAGCAGAAAACTGTTTTATTTGCCTTTAAAGCCCAGCAGAAACTGCTACCAAACTACATTCAGGATTTGTTCCAAATAAAAGAAACCCGCTATGACCTGAGAGGGAAACTCATGTTTGAGATGTCTACAGCAAGAACTAATATTAAAAAGAGATGTACATCAATTAAGGCTAGAGAAATATGGAATAGTTGTGACAACGACCTAAAAATGTGCAGTTCTATCTACAAGTTTAAGGAAATGTTTAAAGAAAATATTGTAAATTAATATAAAACACTATAATTATAAAGTATATTATCAAAAACTTTCTAGAATGTGAAACGTCAATTTTATGTTTTGTCTTATTTATTTTTGTCTTCTTTATGCATTGTTTGTTTCCACGGAGTAATGCTAATGTCTCATATTTAAGCTGATCATGAGATAAAAAGGGTAGGCACTATAAGCTACGGCTTCAGCCTACACCTTTTCGGCAAAAGAAATGTTTATTTTACCTTTTCATCTTGTTTTGTAAAAAAGTGTGTACAAGCCGAAATAAAGATTCATTCATTCATTCATTCATTCATTCATTCATTCATTCATTCATTCATTCATTCATTCATTCATTCATTCATTCATTCATTCATCCATTCATACATTTATTCATTCATTCATTCATTCATTCAACTTCTGAATGCAACCTCTAAAGGAACTTATCTCACTATGCGTCTCCAGGCGGCAGAGAGCATCAAAGCGGTGATAGCACTGTGTGATTCAGCCGACGAGGAGCTTCGCCACGTCGCCATAGAAACCCTCCTCACATTTGGTGAGTGGTACATTTATGGGAATCTCTTCTACATGCCTAGTGTACATTTAATTTCTCAAGCAGATTTCAAAAGGTGACCAATTTGGATCTGCAACTGCGAGCTCGAATCATTTAACATTAATTCAAAAGCTCTTGTTACATGAAAACTGATTGTTTTACATGAACACTGTTGGGACTGTTGCAGGTGAGGAGGGGCGGCTGGCGTACGAGCAACTGGACACGGTGTCGGGGGAAATGATCCGCCTGGGCACGCGGCGAGGAAATGCCGTCACCACTGCCTTCTGAGCCATAACACCTCTCAAGACATTAGAGACAGCAGTCCCCGCCCCAACATCGGATGGCCTGTTTATAAGTTTGCTTGCTGGCAAGATTTGTTGGGTTTTTTTTTTTTGTCTCCCCCACCCGCACAACTTCGGTTGTCACTTATTCTCCAACTTAAAAAGACTTCTCACCAAACTAACTATATTAACCTTTAAGAGACGTAACCTCCATCCACCCCTTCCGCTCACACACTTACTTTACACTCACTGTTCTTGATCACGGTCAATATTGGACACTCCCTGCACTCCTAACTACCCTGCTTTCTGAGCCAGGCAGACCGGTCCGGTTAAGTGAAACTGGAAGTGAAGCTGGAATATGGTAGACTCTACCCAAAGCTGCTGAACAGACTGTGGAAATCGAGCAAGGCATCGTCACCCATCAAAGGCCCTCTGTCAAGAAGCCGCTCACCGCATACACACCTCTAATATCACTTACTCCAATTAAGTATAATCTAAATTGCTAAGCAGTTATCTGTCACGTGATGCGTTATCTTTTTTATAATCACCACAACATGTTTTAGTTGGTGGTTTTGCATTAGAAATGCTTTCTGATGCTTGCACTGTTGTACGGCTTGTAAATATGGCATATTTTAGACAGCCGGTGTAATATATGGTCGTGTTCAAAAATGTAATTTAAGTTATGCTCTCTGGTACGTTTTATTTTAAGTTTCAGGGAATCTTGTTTGGCCGAAAGAAGAAGCTTAAGCGTTATTTGGCAGGGAGAAATATTTTTAAGTTGAAGATGGCTTCTTGGAGGAAGTGAGGTCAGAGAGCCGTTTACAGTATTCCACGTGAAGAGGCGGAGCAGGCCGTCGACGGTGCCCACGGTTCACTCGCTCAGCAGTTTACATCCGAGATTGCCCGTGCTTGCAGTTTTAACAAAGTGCAATTTTTCTGTACATATGTGATTCTTTTTTTTGCACCTGGCTGATGTGAGAAGCCCCGTTTTATACCGTCAGCTTTGACCACCTGAGCCTTGTTGTGGTTGAGCAGGCAGATTCCACAGATACACCGTTTTTTGTAAGTGTGTTGTTTTTACCCCCCCCCCCCACCAGGTCGGAGGCGGTCCAGGGCAATAAGTTCAGATAGGGATTTCACGAGAATGCACTTCCCCAGTGTTTGTACAAAGAAGAGGACTACTGCACCGAGTTACGGGTGTATAACCTCAGTTTTGGCTGACTGCATGTTTGTGCAGAATGTAAGCTAACAGCAGGATCAGAGATTTTAGTCTTGGGTCTGCCTTTTTTTCTAGCATCAGAATAGTAATTTGGGGAAACCTGACCTGAGATAAGCATCTAATTCCAGCTTTTGTCATAGCAGCTGTACTACTGAGTCTGGTGCTAATGCACAACAAAACTCACATGTGTTTCCATATCTTATTTATTATTTACTCCGTGAAATTCTAATGCTTTTTGGAGTTACACTTTAGTTGTGCAGATGGCATCGTTCTGTAAATTATTTGTACATTTGTGTTTTTATTTTTTAGGTCTTGTATTCGCATTTGCAATATTTGGTTTAAAAATGCCTTCATCTGTTTGGAAACGATCTCGTATGTCATGCTTAATTTTAATTGGAGTTTATTTTGAAGGAATTATATCAAATGAATTATTTTGAAAAAGATTAAGATTTTCTAATAGTGTAAGTGTTGTAGTTTTTCTTCCCCTAAAGGCTCCTAAAATATTGGGACTTTTATACATGACTTATAAGCAGAGGATTTAATGGAACCAAAGGAAAGTTTGATTTTAAAGTTGACTTTAAGAGCTCATCTAGGAGAATGTATTTTCAACTTCTGTATTTAGGCCAGAACACTCAGAACTATCTCGAAGCACAATAAAAATAAAAAACCCATAATTGACGAGTCTTGTTACATTTGGTTATAACTGCACAATCCTAAAGCCATATTAAATAAGTGGTATTTTTATGGAATATATTTTCTATAATCAGTAAATTTGTGAAGTTAAGCTTTGTCATTTAGCAAAAAAAAAAAGCTTCATGTAATACAGTATTTTGGTCAAATTCTTTTCAAGCCTGCAGTGGTCAAGTTTGAGAGCCATTTGTTTCCTAATCTCTGCACATTTAGGGACTAATTTTAAAAATAACTTGATATTTTAAAATATCCATCTGTGGTCAAATGCTTTAGCACTGTTTTTCCCCTCTGTGGCCAGCAGTATTTCTTCTGCTCAAACATTGCAATAAAGTTTATTTTTGCATAATTAAACTGCCTGTTGGAAAGTTTTTTCTAGGCTGTCTTTTCATGTATGTTATGCTCAGGATATTACTGTACAAGCTAGTTTTCCTCTACTCAAGCAAGACTCAGCAGTCGAGTCTAGCATTTAAGGTACAAGCCATGTCAAACATGTTTCTTTGAGGATAAAGATGAAATGAACATGGCACTTTTATATAAAAAAAAAAAAAATTTAAAGTTACCTTTCTTCTGGAAAACAGGTTTACAGTATACTGAAGCTTCCCTGTTGCACTGGAGCCTTTATTTGTTCCGTTTATTTCGAACATGTACTGTGTGTATATATATATAAAAAGTGGGCATTCCACCACATGTTCAAAAAGTGGGAAGTATAAACTTATTTAATCCCACTCCCTTTCCACTAAATGTCTGCATTTACTTTTTATACTATACACTAATTTGTATAAATATTTTTTACAAAAACCTGTTTAATACCAGATGTAAGCTCTATCATAAACATGAGAGAACACAGCTGGTGATCTTTAAACAGTCTTCACTTTTATACTGCAAATAAACTATTTCTTAAGTTTGTACATTCTTTTAACTCCAAATCATTCCAGTTTAATTCCACAAACTTTGTTGTACGCTCAAGATTTGAAGGTTACCCCTTAAATTATAACCCTTTATTAGCTACAAATAAATGCTCTTAAAAGCAGGGGCCCTGACCTGCTGAAGTAAACTAGTCAAGGCCGACACTCCTTTTAAATAAGAGATTTGTGGTACCAAGTTCATTTGGTCCACATATTTCATCCAAGAGCTGGGACAACTACCGGTACTTGTCAGTGAGTGCAGACCTTAAATTAACTTTGCTTTAAGGCAGGAAGAACACAACTGGTAGTTTCAAATACACTTTATTTTTAGATAATGTACATAAAATGTGCTAAAATCTTGCAATTTATAGCTTAAATAGTTACGGCTCAAATTCACTCTCCCTGTGCAAAAGTCAGGCTAAACATTTGAACTTCACTTGAAAAAGTCATACAAGTCTAGGTGGCAGATAAGAGTCACATCTGTACATTTAACCACGAGAGGTTAAATGTTTAGATAGGGGAGGAAAAAAAAAAAAAAAAAAAAAATCTGAACATTAAAAAAAATAAAATTTCCAAAAGGGGGAAACGTGTTGCCAGCTTAAGACAGTTCCAAGTCAATCCTGCTCTGAGGCTTCGGGGTGTTCATAAACTGATGAATCTTCGTCATGAACTGAGTAATCTTCCTCTTCGCCATCAGACTCTTGCTCACTTTGATCCAGTTCATCTTCGGTCTCAGCATCCTCATCTTCCACGTCAAGAGCAATGTCCTTCATCTCCTCCAGGTTGTCCGGACACTTCCCAGTCAGCCTCTGGGGGGGTGAATTAAAAATCACTTCAGTAATAAGTTCTTTACACAATAAACCAGAAATCATTTTGTTTTTAAATTAAGATGTTGCAGACCTCTATCATGTCAGCCATGTACTGTACATGTTGTGCCAGCTCCTGCAGCTCTTCATTTTCAGAGTGAAGTTTCGTGATCTGGTCATCTCTGGCCTCAATGTCTTTGTGCAACTGGTTAGATGGAAAAGGTGTGCTCAGACAAGCTATTGCACAAAAGGGAATTTAAAACCAACACTGTCCCCATTTGGCATAGAAGCCAATTTGGGGGAAACTGAGCATTAGCCTGCAACTGGTTCCTTTGACTCACGAGTAAAGATAATCCATTAGGTGCAGAGTTACCAAACTTATTTACTTCCAGCTGAACTGGAGCCAAATAAGGTCAAGTATCTTGGTGTGGAAACAAGTTTAGCAGCTAAACATAAGCCAACTCTCAGCAATTAACTCACCTTTTCATTTTCTTGTAGTACATCGTACAAGGCTTTGCGCCGCTCTTCAGCCACTTCTTTCCAGTAGGCGGCGGGAGGCGTTTCTACAAGAAAACTAGTGTCAAGCAAAAAGCAAAGTGGTTCTTGAGTTGTATGGAAAACAGTGGCAACCACCACATTTACCTTTGACCATAAGTTCATAGGCTTCACTGGACATCCCATCTGGTAGAGAATCAGCAGCTTCTTCAGTTTGTGTGGATTTGACTTCAACCTTCACCCTCTTGGGGCCCTTTTCTTGGTCAAGTATCCATTGTTTCCGCTTGGGATTGGTCTTTCCTGACTTGAAAATATATACAAGCACTGGTGCATTAGATCAACTCCGATCCATTATTAGACGCAATAATGGATGCTGGTCAATTTAAAAACTTACCTGAGCCAACCTGAAGTCTGTGTTGCCTGCTGAGGAGTGGAGGGCCTGCAGGCTTTGCCTAGGGACTCCCATTGTCTTTTCAGATTGTTTAAAGAAATTCTGGGAGAGGAACAAGGGCGGAAACCAAAAAAAAAAAAAATTACTCTATTGGAAGCAATAGAGAATCCTAAACCATTGGATAGTCTTTTCAAAGCCTTTACACAAAACTAAAAAAGGTACAAGTGAGGAGCTTTAACACTAGTGATACCACGTGTAATGGGATCACATGCGTGGGAACAGAGGAAACTTTCAACACCTTTAGAAAGCAGTTAATATTTGACCAGACCTCAACACTGCTCCCATTTCAAGAATATGTTACTCTATCCACTAGTTATATCAACTAAGTGAGCCTGAAATATCAAAACCTAGTCCTGCCTGAATGAAAGAGACAATGCGACAACACAGGGAGGAGATGGCAAACCGTAAACCCAAGGCAGAAATAAATAAAATGAAAATGCTCCAATTAGGTCATTATTTGAACAAGCATCTGTGACAATTCTTCGTTGTAAAACGACATACCGGCCGGAAGTAAATACTTACCTTAATGTTTTCATTAGATTTCTGACTGCTCTGCTTAGGTTTTCCGATGAGACTCATATTCCTTCGTGGAAGCGAAAACAATATTGAGAAAACGCTGACGGTTAACTAGAGACAGAAAGAGAGAAAGTTAGTCCAGCGTATAGTTGGTTGAAATTAAAGACTTAACTCTGCTAGGGCTACATGTTTAGGGCTACAAAGCCGAGTGATAGATTTCTACATCATGCCTACACATGTTTATTCAAAAGAAAAGAAATGATTAAGTACAAATAAAAACACCAACTGCTATGTCGTGGTTGCTTAACGTGGTAATCGGTGTTAAATATAACTCAAACTCACCTGGACGAAGCTGAAACAATACGGTGAATGTTCCTCCTAAACTGATCCCGCGCCAGAGGCTTAAATACGCCTACTTGGTCACGTGGTACGGACTCCAATCATGGCCTTCCGTGTCACGTGATGCGGATGGCCTTCCTTGTCACGTGGTACTGACTCCTTTTTTATTTTGTATCTTTTTATTAGCAAAATTGAACAAGTTTACAAACAGTAATGGCATGGTACAATGTGCAAAGCACATAGGTAGGCAGTACACCGTACACAAATTAAGATAGAGAATGAAAGAAATATGGGAATTAAATAATACAAATTAAAAGAAAAGACAAGACAGCTAGGGGTACTTTGCAATTAATTGCATAGTTTCACAGCATTCTTCTTCTCCATACACTTTGAAGATGAAAAATATTGACATAGCTCCTTGTGAAAAACATAACAGTTTGGTTTTAGTTTCATGAATCTATTTTTATGTATAAAAAACTTGAAAAGCTCTAAGAATGATGATCGTGTTAATTGCCAAATCATGTGTTGGGTCTTTTAAAAGTATACCAAAAATAAAACATTTTCTTTTGTTAGATTAGAAAAATTGACAAATTTATGGAATAAGCAGTCATACAAATCTTCCCAGAAAGCATTAGAAAATGTACAATCATAAAATAAGAGTCTCAGAGTAATAAATCATTGTGCAATAATATAATAATAATAATAATAATAATAATAATAATAATAATAATAATAATAATAATAATAATAATAAAAATAACAATAATAATAGAGACAATAATATGCTGTAACAATGTGCCTTTCAATAACCATGTCTACCTCATACTGCTGCACCTTTCACTTTTTTAAAAATTGTATATTTGTTAATAAGAGCTGTCATTTGTCTATTTACTGTACAGTGAGCGAAAATATCAGTCAAATTCCCTGTCTTGTTTGACCTGACTTGGCCAAATAAACATGATTCTGATTCTGATTCTGATAAAAATTCAGTTGTTTCAATATGTTCATCACAAAAAGAGCATTTGTTGTGATCAAAATTAAATTGATGTCTTAAAAATTCAGCAGAGGGGTATATTCCATTAAGAATTTTAAAATGAAATTCCTTAGCTTTTGGTGCATTAGGAAAACTTTGATCTCAAGTTCTCAGCTTCTTATTATGGTTGCAGAAAATAAATTGTATGTATATATATATATATATATTTATTTATATATGTATTTATATATTTAAAAATATATATATGTTATTTCTTAAATTGATTATATATTAAAATGCATATATGCTTTAGGTTTTTACCAACTTGGTATTAACCATTAATATGTATGCAGACAAAAAAAAAAAAAGGGAAAAACAAAAAGAATTGCATTATTACGCGGTACGGACTATAGACATATATACATAGACGCCTCATCGACCGCCTGTTGGCGCTGACGAGCCGTGGGGCCGCCATCTTGGACCGGGCACCCACTCCACTGGTCAGTGTCATCTGTCTGGCTGGTGCAATTAAGGGTCAGCCATGTAATCAGCCATAACTCGCAGAATACAAAACTGATTTACCCAGGGGGGGTTTTCTGCAAACGTCATACATCTAGGCATGATACTGGACACGTGATTCGGCGTATTTTAATATTAATAGTAGGCTTAACAGTAATAGAATATTCTGGCATGTGAGTATATGTATATATATATATATATATATATATATATATATATATATATATATATATATATATATATATATATATACATACATACATACATACATACATACATACATACATACATACATACATACATACATACATACATACATACATACATACATACATACATACATACATACATACATACATATATATATATATATATATATATATATATATCTATATATATATATACACATACATACATACATACATACATACATACATACATACATACATACATACATACATACATACATACATACATACATATACATATATATATATATATATATATATATATATATATATATATATATATATATATATATATATATATATATATATTATGTGATGATAAAAAGCACAAGTTGTTTAAAAATAAGGGCAGTAGAGTCCAGCAGGTAAGTATTTAATTTAAGAGTACGCTTCAGTAAACAGTAATGTTTTTAGGTCTGATTTAAAGGATCTACAGTTGGAGCAGACCTCAGGTCTACAGGAAGTTTGTTCCACCGGTGAGGAGCAGAATAACTGAACGCTGCCTCACCTTACTTGGTTCTGGTTCTGGAACCACAACAAACCAGATCCAGATGAACATCAGGGGTCTGGGAGCTTCATAGGAACTAACAGATCAACCATGTATTTTGGTCCAAGACCATTCAGGTCTTTGCAGACCAGCAGTAAGATTTTAAACTCTATCCTTTGACTCACTGGAAGTCAGTGTAGTGATTTCATGACCGGTGTAATATGGTCGGGTTTCCTGGTGTTTGTAAGGACTCTGGTGGCAGATTGTTTAAAACTCAGCTATTTTAATAATCTATCTATCTCCATATGTATCTATGTATATCCACAAACATCTCCATATATATACATATACATATAAATTATATATCTCACAAACCATATTTACACATACGCTAAAAGCCCTGAAAGAGGACTGCTTTGCAGAGCTTCTTTCTCATGCTCCCTTTCTGCAGGTCAAGAGATGTGTTTGGCAATGTGGTGTAGCCTTATTTTTAGAAACACTGACACAACCAATGACAACAAGTTGGAAAAGTGGTTGTCTGGAGGTAGATTTGTCGAAGCCAAACTGTGTTTTCCTCAATGTGTTCCCCAAGCAATTGTTTGCCGATTTGTACAGGAATATGCGGCACAGTGCTCTGGTATCTTCAATACTTCTGTTCTGTCTAATGCTGTCATATGGGTAGGATGACCGTCTGCAACCATAATAAGAATAATAAAACAATTAGAACTTTATTTAAAAGGGATATCTCTGCAGTTCCATACGTGATCCCATATTGGAATAAATATGTAGAAAATATTAACTGGAAGAAGGTCTGGCTCTCACCCAACCAATACCTGGTCACTGGTCGTACCTGGTCAACAAACAAAGTTAAAGAAATTTCATTTAAGTTCATTCAAAAATTATTTGATTTATACTCTTTATATATTATAGTTCAACTTGACATTGCATAATGTGAAGATATATGAAGATATGTAATCATTGTACTTTTTGCAAATGTTAAATAAAAAAAAATTTAAGGCAAGGCAAGTTTATTTATATAGCACAATTCAACACAAGGTGATTCAAAGAGCTTTACATCGACATCAAAAGCAGCAAGACATAATTCTACAGTAAATAGCAAATAAAATGAAATAAAATTATGAGAAAAGAAGGTAAAATAATAATAATAAAAGCACAGGTTGCTAACTTAAGAGTACGCTTAAATAACGAATAAATGAAATAAAATGATAAGAAAAGAAGTAAAATAATAATAAGCACAAGCTGTTAAAAATAAGGGCAGTAGAGTACAGCAGGTAAGTATTTGATTTAGGAGTACGCTTGAGTAAACAGTAATGGGTAAGATGACCGGTCCAAGATGGCGGAAGATATTTCTCGCGCCCCCCAGCGGTCCGTGAAGCGTCTGTATTTATGTCTACGTTGGAGTCCAATCATGCGCCTTCTCGGTCACGTGGTCCGGACTCCTACGTACACGTCACGCTATCGTCGCAGACGGCGCAGCCATTTTGGGGAGTTCGTCGACCGCTTTTGAGCTCGCGGTTTCGTGGCTGAAAAAAAACACACAAAAGAAACCCAAACGGAACGAAAAACGTTGGACAAAAAAACCTCGTTCACCATGGGCCCGCCGGGAGACAGAACATTACACACGTCGACTGAAAGAACGGAGCACTTCGGCCGGATGGTCGACTTATCTTGACATGGCATGCAGCAGGGCGAGCTGAAGGTTGTGACGACGGACGAAAAGACGAGGCAGAGACAGCGAGCAAACACCTCCAAACTCCACACGGGTTGAGGAGAGGGAGGGAGGGGTCTTTGATTACACTAATCCAGTTCGATACCGTCAGGTTGACTTATTGACCCCCCTGTCCTGCCGATAATGAGCCGGGGCGGTTAGTCTGCTCAGCCTCAGTCTCTGACGGGAGAAGATGTAAACGCGAGGGGAGATGACCGACCGCACACGGGCCTCCATCTAATCTGGAAGATGTAGTTTTGTCTTGTCGGTTCACTACTAGTTAGTGTCTGAGAGTGAGAGCCTGAGGGGAGCCACACTTAGCTCGCCTTGGCTTGGTGTGCTAAAAATACGCCCACGTCATGACTACCAGCTGTGGCCCGAGTGACGGCGAGAAGAGTCGCGGAAATGCCAAGTTACTTCTGCAGTAGTTCTTCTTCGATGTTATTACCCAGTGCCAATCTCTCCCGGCATCTGTTTTTACCTGCCATGTTCGTCTGTAACCCGCATTTCAGGCAGTCTGCAGCAGAGAAACGCACCCGACAGCCATGGATGAGGGACTTTAAAATGACCCAGTTAACAGAGTATTTGACTACCTCCTGTCGTAGTCGCCAGTCTCACTAGCACAAACAAAACAAAAAAAGATAGTGGAAATATAATATTACCGGTATGATGGATGTTTTGTGGTAGCGGCCGCTTTTCGTTAGTTTCAAGTACCATTTACAAAAATCTAATCTAATTTGATTTGCTGCTTCCTTAAAAGTCAGTTTTATTCCCCTGTCATTGGAATTGTTATTTCTTTAAAAAACAAAAAAAAGAAAAAAAAAGGACGTTCATTTGGCTTTGAGAAAATGTCTTAAAACAAGGATTTCTGATCAGGTATGAAGAAGATGTAGTCTTAGCCTGTTGACCATTCCCCTCCTCACCAAGGCCCTTTTCAAAATAAAGTTGAGATGACGTAGTTTTGTTACAGGTTCGTTGATCTTCTCGGTTTATAGCTCTTAGCTGAACAGTTATGGTACGTTTCTGCAAAGGGTAGCTAGATCCATCCTATGTCAGACGTGTAAAGACTATAGTGTGTCATTAAAATATATACGGCATTAGACGAAAAGACGCTACCATCAAAAACTAACCATGGGGGACCCAACTTCACGAAGAAACCAAACAAGAAATCGACTTCGAGCTCAGCTTCGGAAGAAAAGGGAATCTTTGGCTGATCAGTTTGACTTCAAGATTTATATAGCCTTCGTTTTCAAGGAAAAGGTTCGTTAGTGCGTTCGTTTACATCTAACCATTCAAACATATCTGTAAAAATTGTTTTCAAAACAATAACCTAAGTTGTGTTATTTTTCTTTCCTTCTACAGAAGAAGAAGTCAGCACTCTTTGAGGTAGCTGAAGTGGTGCCTGTGATGACCAACAACTATGAAGAAAGCATCTTACGAGGTGTGCGTAATTCCACCTACTCTCTTGAGAGTTCAATAGAACTCTTGCAAAAGGATGTTGTGCAACTACACGCCCCCAGATACCAGTCAATGCGAAGGGTAAGACTGAACCATCTGAGGAATGCTCTTATGAGGGAAACCTCTAGTCATTTTCTTACGTTTTCCTTTCTCATTTTGTCGTAGGATGTGATAGGCTGCACACAGGAAATGGATTTTATCCTTTGGCCACGCAATGACATCGAGAAGATTGTATGTCTGCTGTTCTCCAGGTGGAAAGGGGCCGATGATGAACCCTTTAGGCCTGTTCAGGTAAGACCATGACAACTATCAGATCATTTAAAGTGTAAAGTGTCATTTTGATCCAAAAACCTGGGCAGCTTTCTATAAAATGTAAACATTTACAACTGGACACCTTTTTCAATAAAAATAGTCTGTTTTTGCATTTTTAGAATGTGGACTTGCACAGTAAATTCAATAGAAATTTAAATTGTCAGCAGCCCCTACCATCCATGTGATAATTCTTCTCTTACAGGCCAAGTTTGAATTTCATCATGGAGACTATGAGAAGCAGTGCTTGCACGCTTTGGGCCGTAAAGACAAGGCTGGAATGGTCATGAACAATCCAACTCAGTCTGTATTTCTCTTCATGGATAGACAACACTTGCAGGTAAGCCAGTCAACAGAAATTAAAGCAATTCTTCTGAAAAGCTGAGACGTTAGACTTCTGATACACTCATCCACCTATGTTTTTCCCTGATTCTTTCCAGACTCCGAAAACCAAGGCCACAGTCTTCAAGTTGTGCAGCCTCTGCCTGTACTTGCCCCAGGACCAGCTGACCTGCTGGGGTGTGGGAGATATCGAGGATCACCTCCGCCCATACATGCCTGATTAAGGCTTTTTGCTCCACCCAGCAACACAGAGACTAGCCTCTCCCCTCCCTCCCGCCTAAGCCTTCAGAAGCAAATTGATGTACTCATCTCCTCCCTTTCCCTTTAAAAGATTTGAACTTGTGCTTGAAACTCCTTTTTGTTCCCCGCTGGTTCTCCTCTCCCTGACCTGAAGCTGATTCAGTTCCCATCCTTTTTATTTTTCCCCCCTCACACTTCCAATTTTCCCCCCATTTTTTTTTTTCCTGCCATTTTTGGATTGATTCTGCCATTTTATTTGACTTCCTCTTCATTCCCTTCCTCCTCACTCACCCATATATATATTTTTTTTCTTTTGATCATTTGAACCTGCATGAACATTGATTTTGAGTGGTTGGTTGTTCTTCTGGAGCCACACTGTCAACAGCACCGGTCATTGAAGGAACTCTTTATGTTGCATCAATACAGGAACAAACGCTACACAGGTCTTCATGATGGTTCTCAGATGGACGTGGTTTAAATCCTTGTTGTCATAAGAAAGGATTGTTAAAGCTTGTTTGTAATGTCACTGGGTTTCTGAAACAACTTTATACAATCTTTAGACCGAGGACAGGCATTATCAGGTGTTAGAACACCTGTGTAAGCAAAGATAAAGACAAACAGTATTTGTCAAATCATGGTGTAGGTATCGCTTCTTATACACCGCCTTAGTTATTTTGCTGGAGTTTTTTAAAATATGTTTTTGTGTCCTTTGCTTTCCTCTGAAACATGCTAGGCAGGCCTTTGCTAAAATCTTGAGTGTCTTGAAAGGCATTGTGCGCAAACTTGAGACATGTTGGTTAGAAGTTGAAGGTAATTTTCATTGTTCAAACCGTTTATGCATTAGTCATTTAAGCTACTGAAATCTGATGTTTTTTGCTTGGATTTGTTTGGGGATGTGGTTTGGTGAAAAATTGAAATGGTGACAGATTTATTCTTTAACATACCTAATAAAAATTTCACAAAAGCTCACTCTTTGAAGTCGAGGTCTGAAAATGTTGCCATGCTCAAACTAAAATGAGGTTTTGCAGGCTTGTCAGAGACTATGAAGTACATAGTACATATAATTTTGATCCTTGTTGATTCAGTGTGCTCAGCTAAAAGGGTGAAAGGCATGTAAGTGGGGTGTTTTTTTCTTTCTTGATTCTTGAATCAGTACTGCTGAGCATATCCCAATACAGTGCAAAATCTGAAAGCACAAGTATTTGTCCAGTTGTCTTATTGCACATACATGGACCAATGATGCAGGATTCACTGCTTGTTTTACTCTTGACAAATATGTAACAGCCATTACAACACAAGTCTTTATAAGTAACTCAACAGTAGTATGGAGATCTGGTACTTGGACACAATTTAATTTTAAATATGCACATGTATATACAGAGAGGTTAGTTTCCATCTACAGACTGTTTTCACAGAAAAGAAAACATGATTTTGATTTACAGACAGGCACGTAGAGCAGGGGTTTTCAATTCCGGTCCTCGGGCCTCCCTGCCCTTTGTGTTTTAGATGTTGCCTTGCATCAACACGCCTGATTCTAATTAATGGTCCTCATTAGCTTGTCATCAAGGTCTGTACATCTCTGTTGATGACACAGCTCATTGTATCATGGTGTGCTGACGTAGCGTAGCGTCTCAAACATGCAGGACAGGGGGGCCCGAGGACTGGAATTGAAAACCCCTGACGTAGAGGATGCAGTTTAGCTGCTGCCGAGGTGTTTGGTATGTCTTCCTTGTGCAAGGAGCTTTCCCGTGGCCTTGCTGGTGAGATCTACTGTTGCAAATGCCAGACTCCTTCCTTGCTTCAGGACCTGCGCAGTGATGAGAACATCTTCCCCCAACTTGGCAGCGCTCATGTACCTGTAAAATGTGACAGTCACTTAATTTTTGGTTTATGATTTTCATCTTAAGTGATGACAGAACACTAGACATCACTGTCTGAATACATTTAAGAGGAAAACAAAATGTTATTTTAACACATATTTTAGACTTGACATTGGTGACCAGACATACCTCAGATGTGAGATGCAAAATACAAAGTGATACTTTGTTACCTTAAGTAGAAATTTTGGTTATCTATACTTCACTGGAGTAATTATTTTTCAGACGACTTTTTACTTTTACTCCTTACATTTTCACGCAATTATCTGTACTTTTTACTCCTTACATTTTAAAAACAGCCTTGTTACTCTATTTCATTTCGGCCTTAAAAAAAAAAACCCTCCAGTTAAATTGCTCCATCCGGATAGAGTGAATTTGGTTGTGGTTGTTTCAGATGTTCTTGTCCAGTTTTGTTCTTACATCCGTTCCCTCAGATTCCTGCAACTAAACTTGGATGTACATTCCAATAAAGGTTAGGATCAATGATAACATGCCTCTGAAGTTTGACTTTTTGCACCATTACAATACTTATAGGCAACTAGTCATATCTCCTGCTCTCTGAAACACATGTTAATGCTCAATAGTACACATACAGGACTGTCTCAGAAAATTAGAATATTGTGATTTTCTGTAATGCAATTACAAAAACAAAAATGTCGTACATTCTGGATTCATTACAAATCAACTGAAATATTGCAAGTCTTTTATTTTAATATTGCTGTTCATGGCTTACAGCTTAAGAAAACTCAAATATCCTATCTCAAAAAAATAGAATATTCTGGGAATCTTAATGTTAAACTGTAAGCCATAATCAGCAATATTAAAATAATAAAAGGCTTGCAATATTTCGGGTGGTTTGTAATGAATCCAGAATGTATGACATTTTAGTTTTTTTAATTGCATTACAGAAAATAAAGAACTTTATCATGATATTCTAATTTTCTGAGACAGTCCTGTATATGGTTCTTTAATATATTTGCATTATACTAAGATGCATTCATTTTCAATGGCTTTTGTCCTTAATGGCTTTTTTCCCCATTCCTTACATTACTTTTACTTTTATATTTTAAGTAGTTTTGAAACCAGTACTTTTATACTTTTACTTGAGTAAAAAACTTGAGTTGATACTTCAACTTCTGCAGGAGTATTTTTAAACTGTAGTATCTATACCTCTACCTGAGTAATGAATGTGAATACTTTTGACACCTCTGATAATAATAATAATAATAATAATAATAATAATAATAATAATAATAATAATAATAATAATAATAATAATGACAGCAAATGAATGAAAACTGATCTTTTACAACTGAGGAACTCACGTGATGTTCATGTCCACGCTGACCCCGGGTGTCCCCCTCTCACTGTACATGATGGCCACGGTGGACACCACGTCCACCAGGGTGGCCGTCAGCCCCCCGTGCAGCGTCCCAAAGCGGTTGGTGTGCTCCTCCTCCACCCGCATCCCACACACCACCTTCCCCGGGGCGGCGGAGAGGAGGTCGACCTGAGGAAAACACACACACACACACACACACTCCTGTTGTCCCAAACTTTATGTCAGAAAACTCGCTTCTTGGTCCGAATTGTGTGCATCTTTACCTTGGTCAGGACTCTGTCGAACCCCGGGCCATCTACCATTGCTCTCAGTACCTGCTTTAACGAGTTTAAAGTCAAAGAAGCCATTATGGAAGTTTTACAGCAGGCCAATGTCAAACTTGTGTTTTGATTTGACGCCGGAACCTGTTCCGTTCAATATATGGTCCGGGTGAAACTTAAACCGTAACCGACATACGTTGGAGCTACTGGGAAGTTCAGAAACGCAAAGCAGTACGTTATTACTAGTAATTTGTCATACTTTTTAAATATCTTTACATTTATTATTGTTGTA